>NW_026734298.1:600000-1200000 GCF_949786415.1 Peromyscus eremicus
TCCACACACGGGCCATATCTAGTTCAACTCTGCTTAGGAAACTGACAAGAACAGTAGCTCCGCTTCAGTCCAATACACTGTACCTGCAGGGAAGAGACGCCAGTGCTATTTGTCCTCTGTATGACAATTGGAGCGCAATAGTGACTCTTCTTATCAGAAAACACTTCTGGCTCATAGGACCAGAAACTGCATGGGATTCAACTCCATTTCTGACTGGGAAACAAACACTAGCTCGCCTTACAAGAAACACACTCTGCTTTTGAGAAAAGAGCACTCTTCTACTCTACTGTATTTCATATGTGGTCCAAACAGTGAGCTTGCTCAGAACAAAAGAACTGTGCTTCCTACACACAGGGGCCATATGTAGTTCAACTCTGCTTAGGAAACTGACAAGAACAGTAGCTCCGCTTCAGTCCAATACACTGTACTTGCTGGGAACAGACGCGAGTGCTATTTGCACTGTGTATGGCAATGGGAATGCAAGAGTGACTTTCCTTACCAGAAAACAACTCTTGCTCATAGGACCAAAAACTGCATGTGATTCATTAAATTTAGGACTGGGAAACAAACGCTAGCTCTCCTTACAAGAAACACACTCTGCTTTTGAGAAAAGAGGACTCTTCTACTCTACTGTGTTTCCTATTTGATCCGAACAGTGAGCTTGCTCAGAACAAAAGAACTGTGCTTCCTACACACAGGGGCCATATCTAGGTCAACTCTGCTTAGGAAACTGACAAGAACAGTAGCTCTGCTTCAGTCCAATACACTGTACTTGCTGGGAACAGACCTGAGTGCTATTTGCACTGCGTATGGCAATGGGAGCGCAATAGTGACTTTCTTTACCAGAAAACAACTCTTGCTGGTAGGACCAGAAACTGCATGTGATTCAACTCCATTTAGTACTGGGAAACAAACACTAGCTCGCCTTACAAGAAACACACTCTGCTTTTGAGAAAAGAGCACTCTTCTGCTCTACTGTGTTTCCTATGGGGTCCGAACATTGAGCTTGCTCAGAACAAAAGAACTGTGCTTCCTACACACACGGGCCATATCTAGTTCAACTCTACTTAGGAAACTGACAAGAACGGTAGCTCTGCTTCAGTCCAATACTCTCTACTAGCTGGGAACAGACGCGAGTCCTATTTGTACTGTGTATGGCAATAGGAGCGCAATAGTGACTCTTCTTACCAGAAAACAACTCTTGCTCGTAGGACGAAAAACTGCATTTGATTCAACTCCATTTAGGACTGGGAAACAAACCCAAGCTCGCCTTACAAGAAACACACTCTGCTTTTGAGAAAAGAGCACTCTTCTACTCTACTGTGTTTCCTATGGGGTCCGAACAGTGAGCTTGCTGAGAACAAAAGAACTGTGCTTCCTACACACACGGGCCATATCTAGTTCAACTCTGCTTAGGAAACTCAGAAGAACAGCAGCTCCTCTTCAGTCCAATACACTGTACTTGCTGGGAACAGACGCGAGGGCTGTTTGCACTGTGTATGGCAAAGGGAGCGCAATAGTGACTCTTCTTACCAGAAAACAACTCTTGCTCTTAGGATCAGAAACTGCATGTGATTCAGCTCCATTTAGGACTGGGAAACAAACGCTAGCTCGCCTTACAAGAAACACACTCTGCTTTTTAGAAAAGAGCACTCTTCTACTCTACTGTGTTTCCTACAGGGCCAGAACAGTGAGCTTGCTCAGAACAAAAGAACTGTGCTTCCTACACACACGGGCGATATCTAGTTCAACTCTGCTTTGGAAACTGACGAGAACAGTAGCTCCTCTTCATTCCAATACACTGTACTTGCTGGGAACAGACACCAGTGCGATTTGCACTGTGTATGGCAATGGGAGCGCAATAGTCACTCTTTTTACCAGAAAACAACTCTTGCTCTTAGGACCAGAAACTGCATGTGATTCAACTCCATTTAGGACTGGGAAACAAACACTAGCTCGCCTTACAAGAAACACATTCTGCTTTTGAGAAAAGAGCACTCTTCTACTCTACTGTGTTTCCTGTAGTGCCAGAACAGTGAGCTGGCTCAGAACAAAAGAACTGTGCTTCCTACACACGGGACATATCTAGTTCAACTCTGCTTAGGAAACTGACAAGAACAGTAGCTCCTCTTCAGTCCAATACACTGTACTTGCTGGGAAGAGACGCGAGTGCTATTTGCACTGTGTATGTAAATAGAGCGCAAGAGTGACTTTCCTTACCAGAAAACAACTCTTGCTCATAGGACCAAAAACTGCATGTGATTCAACTCCATTTAGGACTGGGAAACAAACGCTAGCTCGCCTTACAAGAAACACACTCTGCTTTTGAGAAAAGAGCACTCTTCTAATCTACTGTGTTTCCCATAGGGCCAGAACAGTGAGCTTGCTCAGAACAAAAGAACTGTGCTTCATACAAATACGGCCTTATATAGTTCAATTATGCTTAGGAAACTGAAAAGAACAGTAGATCCTCTTCAGTCCAATACATTGTACATGCTGGGAACAGACGCCAGTGTTATTTGCCCTGTGAATGATAATGGGAGCACAATAGTGACTCTTCTTACCAGAAACAACTCTTGCTCTTAGGACAAGAAACTCCATGTGATTCAACTCCATTTAGGACTGGGAAACAAATGCTAGCTCGTTTTACAAGAAACACACTCTGCTTTTGAGAAAAGAGCACTCTTCTACTCTACTGTTTTTCCTATTGGGCCAGAACAGTGAGTTTGCTCAGAACAAAAGAACTGTGATTCCTACAAATACGGCCATATCTAGTTCAAATCTGCTTAGGAAACTGACAAGAACAGTAGTTCCTCTTCAGTCCAATACACTGTACATGCTGGGAACAGACGCCAGTGCTATTTGCCCTGTGTATGACAATGGGAGCACAATAGTGACTCTTCTTACCAGAAAACAACTCTTGCTTGTAGGACAAGAAACTGCGTGTGATTCAACTCCATTTAGGACTGGGAAACAAACGCTAGCTCGCCTTACAAGAACCACACTCTGCTTTTGAGAAGAGCACTCTTCTACTCTACTGTGTATCCTATGGGGTCCGAACAGTGAGCTTGCTCAGAACAACAGAACTGTGCTTCCTCCACACACGGGCCATATCTAGTTCAACTCTGCTTAGGAAACTGACAAGAACAGTAGCTCCGCTTCAGTCCAATACACTGTACGTGCAGGGAAGAGACACCAGTGCTATTTGTCCTCTGTATGACAATGGGAGCGCAATAGTGACTCTTCTTATCAGAAAACACCTCTGGCTCATAGGACCAGAAACTGCATGGGATTCAACTCCATTTCTGACTGGGAAACAAACACTAGCTCGCATTACAAGAAACACACTCTGCTTTTGAGAAAAGAGCACTCTTCTACTCTACTGTATTTCATATGTGGTCCAAACAGTGATCTTGCTCAGAACAAAAGAACTGTGCTTCCTACACACAGGGGCCATATCTAGTTCAACTCTGCTTAGGAAACTGACAAGAACAGTAGCTCCGCTTCAGTCCAATACACTGTACTTGCTGGGAACAGACGCGAGTGCTATTTGCACTGTGTATGGCAATGGGAATGCAAGAGTGACTTTCCTTACCAGAAAACAACTCTTGCTCATAGGACCAAAAACTGCATGTGATTCATTAAATTTAGGATTGGGAAACAAACGCTAGCTCTCCTTACAAGAAACACACTCTGCTTTTGAGAAAAGAGCACTCTTCTACTCTACTGTGTTTCCTATGGGATCCGAAAAGTGAGCTTGCTCAGAACAAAAGTACTGTGCTTCCTACACACAGGGGCCATATCTAGGTCAACTCTGCTTAGGAAACTGACAAGAACAGTAGCTCTGCTTAGGTCCAATACACTGTACTTGCTTGGGAACAGACCTGAGTGCTATTTGCACTGCGTATGGCAATGGGAGCGCAATAGTGACTTTCTTTACCAGAAAACAACTCTTGCTGGTAGGACCAGAAACTGCATGTGATTCAACTCCATTTAGTACTGGGAAACAAACGCTAGCTCGCCTTACAAGAAACACACTCTGCTTTTGAGAAAAGAGCACTCTTCTGCTCTACTGTGTTTCCTATGGGGTCCGAACATTGAGCTTGCTCAGAACAAAAGAACTGTGCTTCCTACACACACGGGCCATATCTAGTTCAACTCTACTTAGGAAACTGACAAGAACGGTAGCTCTGCTTCAGTCCAATACTCTCTACTAGCTGGGAACAGATGCGAGTCCTATTTGTACTGTGTATGGCAATAGGAGCGCAATAGTGACTCTTCTTACCAGAAAACAACTCTTGCTCGTAGGACGAAAAACTGCATTTGATTCAACTCCATTTAGGACTGGGAAACAAACCCAAGCTCGCCTTACAAGAAACACACTCTGCTTTTGAGAAAAGAGCACTCTTCTACTCTACTGTGTTTCCTATGGGGTCCGAACAGTGAGCTTGCTGAGAACAAAAGAACTGTGCTTCCTACACACACGGGCCATATCTAGTTCAACTCTGCTTAGGAAACTCAGAAGAACAGCAGCTCCTCTTCAGTCCAATACACTGTACTTGCTGGGAACAGACGCGAGGGCTATTTGCACTGTGTATGGCAAAGGTAGCGCAATAGTGACTCTTCTTACCAGAAAACAACTCTTGCTCTTAGGATCAGAAACTGCATGTGATTCAGCTCCATTTAGGACTGGGAAACAAACGCTAGCTCGCCTTACAAGAAACACACTCTGCTTTTTAGAAAAGAGCACTCTTCTACTCTACTGTGTTTCCTATAGGGCCAGAACAGTGAGCTTGCTCAGAACAAAAGAACTGTGCTTCCTACACACACGGGCGATATCTAGTTCAACTCTGCTTTGGAAACTGACGAGAATAGTAGCTCCTCTTCATTCCAATACACTGTACTTGCTGGGAACAGACACCAGTGCGATTTGCACTGTGTATGGCAATGGGAGCGCAATAGTGACTCTTCTTACCAGAAAACAACTCTTGCTCTTAGGACCAGAAACTGCATGTGATTCAACTAAATTTAGGACTGGGAAACAAACACTAGCTCGCCTTACAAGAAACACATTCTGCTTTTGAGAAAAGAGCACTCTTCTACTCTACAGTGTTTCCTGTAGTGCCAGAACAGTGAGCTGGCTCAGAACAAAAGAACTGTGCTTCCTACACACGGGACATATCTAGTTCAACTCTGCTTAGGAAACTGACAAGAACAGTAGCTCCTCTTCAGTCCAATACACTGTACTTGCTCGGAACAGACGCCAGGGCTATTTGCACTGTGTATGGCAAAGGGAGCGCAATAGTGACTCTTCTAACCAGAAAACAACTCTTGCTCGTAGGACCAGAAACTGCATGTGTATTTGAACTCCATTTAGGACTGGGAAAAAAACGCTAGCTCGCCTTACAAGAAACACACTATGCTTTTCAGAAAAGAGCACTCTTCTACTCTACTGTGTTTCCTATGTGGTTTGAAGAGTGAGCTTGCTCAGAACAAAAGAACTGTGCTTCCTACACACGGGCCATATCTAGTTCAACTCTGCTTAGGAAACTGACAAGAACAGTAGCTCCTCTTCAGTCCAATACACTGTATTTGCTGGCAACAGACACGAGTGCTATTTGCACTGTGTACAGCAATGGGAGCACAATAGTGACTCTTCTTACCAGAAAACAACTCTTGCTTGTAGGACCAGAAACTGCATGGGATTCAACTCCATTTAGGACTGGGAAACAAATGCTAGCTCGCCTTACAAGAAACACTCTCTGCTTTTGAGAAAAGAGCACTCTTCTACTCTACTGTGTTTCCTATGGGGTCCGAACAGAGAGCTTGCTCAGAACAAAAGAACTGTGCTTCCTACATCCGGGCCATATCTAGTTCAACTCTGCTTAGGAAACTGACAAGAGAATTAGCTCCTCTTCAGTCCAATACACTGTAGTTGCTGGGAAAAGATGCGAGTGCTATTTGCACTGTGTATGACAATGGGAGCGCAATAGTGTCTTTCCTTACTTGAAAGCAACTCTTGCGTGTAAGACCAAAAACTGCATGTGATTCAAGTCCATTTAGGACTGGGAAACAAATGCTAGCTCGCCTTACAAGAAACACACTCTGCTTTTGAGAAAAGAGCACTCTTCTACTCTACTGTTTTTCCTATTGGGCCAGAACAGTGAGTTTGCTCAGAACAAAAGAACTGTGATTCCTACAAATACGGCCATATCTAGTTCAATTCTGCTTAGGAAACTGACAAGAACAGTAGTTCCTCTTCAGTCCAATACACTGTACATGCTGGGAACAGACGCCAGTGCTATTTGCCCTGTGTATGACAATGGGAGCACAATAGTGACTCTTCTTACCAGAAAACAACTCTTGCTTGTAGGACAAGAAACTGCGTGTGATTCAACTCAATTTAGGACTGGGAAACAAACGCTAGCTCGCCTTACAAGAACCACACTCTGCTTTTGAGAAGAGCACTCTTCTACTCTACTGTGTATCCTATGTGGTCCGAACAGTGAGCTTGCTCAGAACAACAGAACTGTGCTTCCTCCACACACGGGCCATATCTAGTTCAACTCTGCTTAGGAAACTGACAAGAACAGTAGCTCCGCTTCAGTCCAATACACTGTACGTGCAGGGAAGAGACGCCAGTGCTATTTGTCCTCTGTATGACAATGGGAGCACAATAGTGACTCTTCTTATCAGAAAACACTTCTGGCTCATAGGACCAGAAACTGCATGGGATTCAACTCCATTTCTGACTGGGAAACAAACACTAGCTCGCCTTACAAGAAACACACTCTGCTTTTGAGAAAAGAGCACTCTTCTACTCTACTGTATTTCATATGTGGTCCAAACAGTGAGCTTGCTCAGAACAAAAGAACTGTGCTTCCTACACACAGGGGCCATATGTAGTTCAACTCTGCTTAGGAAACTGACAAGAACAGTAGCTCCGCTTCAGTCCAATACACTGTACTTGCTGGGAACAGACGCGAGTGCTATTTGCACTGTGTATGGCAATGGGAATGCAAGAGTGACTTTCCTTACCAGAAAACAACTCTTGCTCATAGGACCAAAAACTGCATGTGATTCATTAAATTTAGGACTGGGAAACAAACGCTAGCTCTCCTTACAAGAAACACACTCTGCTTTTGAGAAAAGAGGACTCTTCTACTCTACTGTGTTTCCTATGGGATCCGAACAGTGAGCTTGCTCAGAACAAAAGAACTGTGCTTCCTACACACAGGGGCCATATCTAGGTCAACTCTGCTTAGGAAACTGACAAGAACAGTAGCTCTGCTTCAGTCCAATACACTGTACTTGCTGGGAACAGACCTGAGTGCTATTTGCACTGCGTATGGCAATGGGAGCGCAATAGTGACTTTCTTTACCAGAAAACAACTCTTGCTGGTAGGACCAGAAACTGCATGTGATTCAACTCCATTTAGTACTGGGAAACAAACACTAGCTCGCCTTACAAGAAACACACTCTGCTTTTGAGAAAAGAGCACTCTTCTGCTCTACTGTGTTTCCTATGGGGTCCGAACATTGAGCTTGCTCAGAACAAAAGAACTGTGCTTCCTACACACACGGGCCATATCTAGTTCAACTCTACTTAGGAAACTGACAAGAACGGTAGCTCTGCTTCAGTCCAATACTCTCTACTAGCTGGGAACAGACGCGAGTCCTATTTGTACTGTGTATGGCAATAGGAGCGCAATAGTGACTCTTCTTACCAGAAAACAACTCTTGCTCGTAGGACGAAAAACTGCATTTGATTCAACTCCATTTAGGACTGGGAAACAAACCCAAGCTCGCCTTACAAGAAACACACTCTGCTTTTGAGAAAAGAGCACTCTTCTACTCTACTGTGTTTCCTATGGGGTCCGAACAGTGAGCTTGCTGAGAACAAAAGAACTGTGCTTCCTACACACACGGGCCATATCTAGTTCAACTCTGCTTAGGAAACTCAGAAGAACAGCAGCTCCTCTTCAGTCCAATACACTGTACTTGCTGGGAACAGACGCGAGGGCTGTTTGCACTGTGTATGGCAAAGGGAGCGCAATAGTGACTCTTCTTACCAGAAAACAACTCTTGCTCTTAGGATCAGAAACTGCATGTGATTCAGCTCCATTTAGGACTGGGAAACAAACGCTAGCTCGCCTTACAAGAAACACACTCTGCTTTTTAGAAAAGAGCACTCTTCTACTCTACTGTGTTTCCTATAGGGCCAGAACAGTGAGCTTGCTCAGAACAAAAGAACTGTGCTTCCTACACACACGGGCGATATCTAGTTCAACTCTGCTTTGGAAACTGACGAGAACAGTAGCTCCTCTTCATTCCAATACACTGTACTTGCTGGGAACAGACACCAGTGCGATTTGCACTGTGTATGGCAATGGGAGCGCAATAGTCACTCTTTTTACCAGAAAACAACTCTTGCTCTTAGGACCAGAAACTGCATGTGATTCAACTCCATTTAGGACTGGGAAACAAACACTAGCTCGCCTTACAAGAAACACATTCTGCTTTTGAGAAAAGAGCACTCTTCTACTCTACTGTGTTTCCTGTAGTGCCAGAACAGTGAGCTGGCTCAGAACAAAAGAACTGTGCTTCCTACACACGGGACATATCTAGTTCAACTCTGCTTAGGAAACTGACAAGAACAGTAGCTCCTCTTCAGTCCAATACACTGTACTTGCTCGGAACAGACGCCAGGGCTATTTGCACTGTGTATGGCAAAGGGAGCGCAATAGTGACTCTTCTAACCAGAAAACAACTCTTGCTCGTAGGACCAGAAACTGCATGTGTATTTGAACTCCATTTAGGACTGGGAAAAAAACGCTAGCTCGCCTTACAAGAAACACACTATGCTTTTCAGAAAAGAGCACTCTTCTACTCTACTGTGTTTCCTATGTGGTTTGAAGAGTGAGCTTGCTCAGAACAAAAGAACTGTGCTTCCTACACACGGGCCATATCTAGTTCAACTCTGCTTAGGAAACTGACAAGAACAGTAGCTCCTCTTCAGTCCAATACACTGTATTTGCTGGCAACAGACACGAGTGCTATTTGCACTGTGTACAGCAATGGGAGCACAATAGTGACTCTTCTTACCAGAAAACAACTCTTGCTTGTAGGACCAGAAACTGCATGGGATTCAACTCCATTTAGGACTGGGAAACAAATGCTAGCTCGCCTTACAAGAAACACTCTCTGCTTTTGAGAAAAGAGCACTCTTCTACTCTACTGTGTTTCCTATGGGGTCCGAACAGAGAGCTTGCTCAGAACAAAAGAACTGTGCTTCCTACATCCGGGCCATATCTAGTTCAACTCTGCTTAGGAAACTGACAAGAGAATTAGCTCCTCTTCAGTCCAATACACTGTAGTTGCTGGGAAAAGATGCGAGTGCTATTTGCACTGTGTATGACAATGGGAGCGCAATAGTGTCTTTCCTTACTTGAAAGCAACTCTTGCGTGTAAGACCAAAAACTGCATGTGATTCAAGTCCATTTAGGACTGGGAAACAAATGCTAGCTCGCCTTACAAGAAACACACTCTGCTTTTGAGAAAGGAGCACTCTTCTACTCTACTGTTTTTCCTATTGGGCCAGAACAGTGAGTTTGCTCAGAACAAAAGAACTGTGATTCCTACAAATACGGCCATATCTAGTTCAATTCTGCTTAGGAAACTGACAAGAACAGTAGATCCTCTTCAGTCCAATACACTGTACATGCTGGGAACAGACGCCAGTGCTATTTGCCCTGTGTATGACAATGGGAGCACAATAGTGACTCTTCTTACCAGAAAACAACTCTTGCTTGTAGGACAAGAAACTGCGTGTGATTCAACTCAATTTAGGACTGGGAAACAAACGCTAGCTCGCCTTACAAGAACCACACTCTGCTTTTGAGAAGAGCACTCTTCTACTCTACTGTGTATCCTATGGGGTCCGAACAGTGAGCTTGCTCTGAACAACAGAACTGTGCTTCCTCCACACACGGGCCATATCTAGTTCAACTCTGCTTAGGAAACTGACAAGAACAGTAGCTCCGCTTCAGTCCAATACACTGTACGTGCAGGGAAGAGACGCCAGTGCTATTTGTCCTCTGTATGAAAATTGGAGCGCAATAGTGACTCTTCTTATCAGAAAACACTTCTGGCTCATAGGACCAGAAACTGCATGGGATTCAACTCCATTTCTGACTGGGAAACAAACACTAGCTCGCCTTACAAGAAACACACTCTGCTTTTGAGAAAAGAGCACTCTTCTACTCTACTGTATTTCATATGTGGTCCAAACAGTGAGCTTGCTCAGAACAAAAGAACTGTGCTTCCTACACACAGGGGCCATATCTAGTTCAACTCTGCTTAGGAAACTGACAAGAACAGTAGCTCCGCTTCAGTCCAATACACTGTACTTGCTGGGAACAGACGCGAGTGCTATTTGCACTGTGTATGGCAATGGGAATGCAAGAGTGACTTTCCTTACCAGAAAACAACTCTTGCTCATAGGACCAAAAACTGCATGTGATTCATTAAATTTAGGACTGGGAAACAAACGCTAGCTCTCCTTACAAGAAACACACTCTGCTTTTGAGAAAAGAGGACTCTTCTACTCTACTGTGTTTCCTATGGGATCCGAACAGTGAGCTTGCTCAGAACAAAAGAACTGTGCTTCCTACACACAGGGGCCATATCTAGGTCAACTCTGCTTAGGAAACTGACAAGAACAGTAGCTCTGCTTCAGTCCAATACACTGTACTTGCTGGGAACAGACCTGAGTGCTATTTGCACTGCGTATGGCAATGGGAGCGCAATAGTGACTTTCTTTACCAGAAAACAACTCTTGCTGGTAGGACCAGAAACTGCATGTGATTCAACTCCATTTAGTACTGGGAAACAAACACTAGCTCGCCTTACAAGAAACACACTCTGCTTTTGAGAAAAGTGCACTCTTCTGCTCTACTGTGTTTCCTATGGGGTCCGAACATTGAGCTTGCTCAGAACAAAAGAACTGTGCTTCCTACACACACGGGCCATATCTAGTTCAACTCTACTTAGGAAACTGACAAGAACGGTAGCTCTGCTTCAGTCCAATACTCTCTACTAGCTGGGAACAGACGCGAGTCCTATTTGTACTGTGTATGGCAATAGGAGCGCAATAGTGACTCTTCTTACCAGAAAACAACTCTTGCTCGTAGGACGAAAAACTGCATTTGATTCAACTCCATTTAGGACTGGGAAACAAACCCAAGCTCGCCTTACAAGAAACACACTCTGCTTTTGAGAAAAGAGCACTCTTCTACTCTACTGTGTTTCCTATGGGGTCCGAACAGTGAGCTTGCTGAGAACAAAAGAACTGTGCTTCCTACACACACGGGCCATATCTAGTTCAACTCTGCTTAGGAAACTCAGAAGAACAGCAGCTCCTCTTCAGTCCAATACACTGTACTTGCTGGGAACAGACACCAGTGCGATTTGCACTGTGTATGGCAATGGGAGCGCAATAGTGACTCTTCTTACCAGAAAACAACTCTTGCTCTTAGGACCAGAAACTCCATGTGATTCAACTCCATTTAGGACTGGGAAACAAACACTAGCTCGCCTTACAAGAAACACATTCTGCTTTTGAGAAAAGAGCACTCTTCTACTCTACTGTGTTTCCTGTAGTGCCAGAACAGTGAGCTGGCTCAGAACAAAAGAACTGTGCTTCCTACACACGGGACATATCTAGTTCAACTCTGCTTAGGAAACTGACAAGAACAGTAGCTCCTCTTCAGTCCAATACACTGTACTTGCTTGGAACAGACTCCAGGGCTATTTGCACTGTGTATGGCAAAGGGAGCGCAATAGTGACTCTTCTAACCAGAAAACAACTCTTGCTCGTAGGACCAGAAACTGCATGTGTATTTGAACTCCATTTAGGACTGGGAAAAAAACGCTAGCTCGCCTTACAAGAAACACACTATGCTTTTCAGAAAAGAGCACTCTTCTACTCTACTGTGTTTCCTATGTGGTTTAAAAAGTGAGCTTGCTCAGAACAAAAGAACTGTGCTTCCTACACACGGGCCATATCTAGTTCAACTCTGCTTAGGAAACTGACAAGAACAGTAGCTCCTCTTCAGTCCAATACACTGTATTTGCTGGCAACAGACACGAGGGCTATTTGCACTGTGTACAGCAATGGGAGCACAATAGTGACTCTTCTTACCAGAAAACAACTCTTGCTTGTAGGACCAGAAACTGCATGGGATTCAACTCCATTTAGGACTGGGAAACAAATGCTAGCTCGCCTTACAAGAAACACTCTCTGCTTTTGAGAAAAGAGCACTCTTCTACTCTACTGTGTTTCCTATGGGGTCCGAACAGAGAGCTTGCTCAGAACAAAAGAACTGTGCTTCCTACATCCGGGCCATATCTAGTTCAACTCTGCTTAGGAAACTGACAAGAGAATTAGCTCCTCTTCAGTCCAATACACTGTAGTTGCTGGGAAAAGATGCGAGTTCTATTTGCACTGTGTATGACAATGGGAGCGCAATAGTGTCTTTCCTTACTTGAAAGCAACTCTTGCGTGTAAGACCAAAAACTGCATGTGATTCAAGTCCATTTAGGACTGGGAAACAAAGGCTAGCTTGCCTTACAAGAAACACACTCTGCTTTTGAGAAAAGAGCACTCTTCTACTCTACTGTTTTTCCTATTGGGCCAGAACAGTGAGTTTGCTCAGAACAAAAGAACTGTGATTCCTACAAATACGGCCATATCTAGTTCAATTCTGCTTAGGAAACTGACAAGAACAGTAGCTCCGCTTCAGTCCAATACACTGTACGTGCAGGGAAGAGACGCCAGTGCTATTTGTCCTCTGTATGACAATTGGAGCGCAATAGTGACTCTTCTTATCAGAAAACACTTCTGGTCATAGGACCAGAAACTGCATGGGATTCAACTCCATTTCTGACTGGGAAACAAACACTAGCTCGCCTTACAAGAAACACACTCTGCTTTTGAGAAAAGAGCACTCTTCTACTCTACTGTATTTCATATGTGGTCCAAACAGTGAGCTTGCTCAGAACAAAAGAACTGTGCTTCCTACACACAGGGGCCATATCTAGTTCAACTCTGCTTAGGAAACTGACAAGAACAGTAGCTCCGCTTCAGTCCAATACACTGTACTTGCTGGGAACAGACGCGAGTGCTATTTGCACTGTGTATGGCAATGGGAATGCAAGAGTGACTTTCCTTACCAGAAAACAACTCTTGCTCATAGGACCAAAAACTGCATGTGATTCATTAAATTTAGGACTGGGAAACAAACGCTAGCTCTCCTTACAAGAAACACACTCTGCTTTTGAGAAAAGAGGACTCTTCTACTCTACTGTGTTTCCTATGGGATCCGAACAGTGAGCTTGCTCAGAACAAAAGAACTGTGCTTCCTACACACAGGGGCCATATCTAGGTCAACTTTGCTTAGGAAACTGACAAGAACAGTAGCTCTGCTTCAGTCCAATACACTGTACTTGCTGGGAACAGACCTGAGTGCTATTTGCACTGCGTATGGCAATGGGAGCGCAATAGTGACTTTCTTTACCAGAAAACAACTCTTGCTGGTAGGACCAGAAACTGCATGTGATTTAACTCCATTTAGTACTGGGAAACAAACACTAGCTCGCCTTACAAGAAACACACTCTGCTTTTGAGAAAAGAGCACTCTTCTGCTCTACTGTGTTTCCTATGGGGTCCGAACATTGAGCTTGCTCAGAACAAAAGAACTGTGCTTCCTACACACACGGGCCATATCTAGTTCAACTCTACTTAGGAAACTGACAAGAACGGTAGCTCTGCTTCAGTCCAATACTCTCTACTAGCTGGGAACAGACGCGAGTCCTATTTGTACTGTGTATGGCAATAGGAGCGCAATAGTGACTCTTCTTACCAGAAAACAACTCTTGCTCGTAGGACGAAAAACTGCATTTGATTCAACTCCATTTAGGACTGGGAAACAAACCCAAGCTCGCCTTACAAGAAACACACTCTGCTTTTGAGAAAAGAGCACTCTTCTACTCTACTGTGTTTCCTATGGGGTCCGAACAGTGAGCTTGCTGAGAACAAAAGAACTGTGCTTCCTACACACACGGGCCATATCTAGTTCAACTCTGCTTAGGAAACTCAGAAGAACAGCAGCTCCTCTTCAGTCCAATACACTGTACTTGCTGGGAACAGACGCGAGGGCTATTTGCACTGTGTATGGCAAGGGGAGCGCAATAGTGACTCTTCTTACCAGAAAACAACTCTTGCTCTTAGGATCAGAAACTGCATGTGATTCAGCTCCATTTAGGACTGGGAAACAAACGCTAGCTCGCCTTACAAGAAACACACTCTGCTTTTTAGAAAAGAGCACTCTTCTACTCTACTGTGTTTCCTATAGGGCCAGAACAGTGAGCTTGCTCAGAACAAAAGAACTGTGCTTCCTACACACACGGGCGATATCTAGTTCAACTCTGCTTTGGAAACTGACGAGAACAGGAGCTGCTCTTCATTCCAATACACTGTACTTGCTGGGAACAGACACCAGTGCGATTTGCACTGTGTATGGCAATGGGAGCGCAATAGTGACTCTTCTTACCAGAAAACAACTCTTGCTCTTAGGACCAGAAACTGCATGTGATTCAACTCCATTTAGGACTGGGAAACAAACACTAGCTCGCCTTACAAGAAACACATTCTGCTTTTGAGAAAAGAGTACACTTCTACTCTACTGTGTTTCCTGTAGTGCCAGAACAGTGAGCTTGCTCAGAACAAAAGAACTGTGCTTCCTACACACGGGACATATCTAGTTCAACTCTGCTTAGGAAACTGACAAGAACAGTAGCTCCTCTTCAGTCCAAAACACTGTACTTGCTCGGAACAGACGCCAGGGCTATTTGCACTGTGTATGGCAAAGGGAGCGCAATAGTGACTCTTCTAACCAGAAAACAACTCTTGCTCGTAGGACCAGAAACTGCATGTGTATTTGAACTCCATTTAGGACTGGGAAACAAATGCTAGCTCGCCTTACAAGAAACACACTCTGCTTTTGAGAAAAGAGCACCTGTCTACTCTACTGTGTTTCCTATGGGGTTCGAACAGTGAGCTTCCTCAGAACAAAAGAACTGTGCTTCCTAAACACATGGGCCATATCTAGTTCAACTCTGCTTAGGAAACTGACAAGAACAGTAGCTCCTCTTCAGTCCAATACACTGTATTTGCTGGCAACAGACACGAGTGCTATTTGCACTGTGTACAGCAATGGGAGCACAATAGTGACTCTTCTTACCAGAAAACAACTCTTGCTCGTAGGACCAGAAACTGCATGGGATTCAACTCCATTTAGGACTGGGAAACAAACGCTAGCTCGCCTTACAAGAAACACACACTGATTTTGAGAAAAGAGCACTCTTCTACTCTACTGTGTTTCCTATGGGGTCCGAACAGAGAGCTTGCTCAGAACAAAAGAACTGTGCTTCCTACATCCGGGCCATATCTAGTTCAACTCTGCTTAGGAAACTGACAAGAGAATTAGCTCCTCTTCAGTCCAATACACTGTAGTTGCTGGGAAAAGATGCGAGTGCTATTTGCACTGTGTATGGCAATGGGAGCGCAATAGTGTCTTTCCTTACTTGAAAGCAACTCTTGCGTGTAAGACCAAAAACTGCATGTGATTCAAGTCCATTTAGGACTGGGAAACAAACGCTAGCTCGCCTTACAAGAAACAAAATCTGCTTTTGAGGAAAGAGCACTATTCTACTCTACTGTGTTTCCTATGGTGTCCGAACAGTGAGCTTGCTCAGAACAAAAGAACTGTGCTTCCTACACACACCGGCCATATCTAGTTCAACTTTGCTTAGGAAACTGACCAGAACAGTAGATCCTCTTCTGTCCAATACACTGTACTTGCTGGGAACAGACACCAGTGCTATTTGCACTTTGAATGACAATGGGAGCGCAATAGTGACTCTTCTTACCAGAAAACAACTCTTGCTAGTAGGACCAGAAACTGCATGTGATTCAACTCCATTTAGGACTAGGAAACAAACGCTAGCTCGCCTTACAAGAAACACACTCTGCTTTTGAGAAAAGAGCACTCTTCCATTCTACTGTGTTTTCTATAGGACCAGAACAGTGAGCTTGCTCAGAACAAAAGAACTGTGCTTCCTACACACACGGGCCATATCTAGTTCAACTCTGCTTAGGAAACTGACAAGAACAGTAGCTACTCTTCAGTCCAATACACTGTACTTGCTGGGAAGAGATGCGACTGCTATTTGCACTGTGTATGGCAAAGGGAGCGCAATAGTGACTCTTCTTACCAGAAAACAACTCTTGCTCGTAGGACGAAAAACTGCATTTGATTCAACTCCATTTAGGACTGGGAAACAAACCAAAGCTCGCCTTACAAGAAACACACTCTGCTTTTGAGAAAAGAGCACTCTTCTACTCTACTGTGTTTCCTATGGGGTCCGAACAGTAAGCTTGCTGAGAACAAAAGAACTGTGCTTCCTACACACACGGGCCATATCTAGTTCAACTCTGCTTAGGAAACTCAGAAGAACAGTAGCTCTTCTTCAGTCCAATACACTGTACTTGCTGGGAACAGACCCGAGGGCTATTTGCACTGTGAATGGCAAAGGAAGCGCAACAGTGACTCTTCTAACCAGAAAACAACTCTTGCTCTTAGGACCAGAAACTGCATGTGATTCAGCTCCATTTAGGACTGGGAAACAAACGCTAGCTCGCCTTACAAGAAACATACTCTGCTTTTTAGAAAAGAGCACTCTTCTACTCTACTGTGTTTCCTATAGGGCCAGAACAGTGAGCTTGGTCAGAACAAAAGAACTGTGCTTCCTACACACACGGGCGATATCTAGTTCAACTCTGCTTTGGAAACTGACGAGAACAGTAGCTCCTCTTCAGTCGAATACACTGTACTTGCTGGGAACAGACACCAGTGCGATTTGCACTGGGTACGGCAATGGGACCGCAATAGTGACTCTTCTTACCAGAAAACAACTCTTGCTCGTAGGACCAGAAACTCCCTGTGATTCAACTCCATTTAGGACTGGGAAACAAACACTAGCTCGCCTTACAAGAAACACATTCTGCTTTTGAGTCAAAGAGCACTCTTCTACTCTACTGTGTTTCCTGTAGTGCCAGAATAGTGAGCTTGCTCAGAACAAAAGAACTGTGCTTCCTACACACGGGCCATATCTAGTTCAACTCTGCTAGGAAACTGACAAGAACAGTAGCTCCTCTTCAGTCCAATACACTGTACTTGCTCGGAACAGATGCCAGGGCTATTTGCACTGTGTATGGCAAAGGGAGCGCAATAGTGACTCTTCTAACCAGAACACAACTCTTGCTCGTAGGACCAGAAACTGCATGTGTATTTGAACTCCATTTAGAACTGGGAAAAAAACGCTAGCTCGCCTTACAAGAAACACACTATGCTTTTCAGAAAAGAGCACGCTTCTACTCTACTGTGTTTCCTATGTGGTTTGAAGAGTGAGCTTGCTCAGAACAAAAGAACTGTGCTTCCTACACACACGGGCCATATCTAGTTCAACTCTGCTTAGGAAACTGACAAAAACAGTAGCTCCTCTTCAGTCCAATACACTGTACTTCCTGGAAACGGACACGAGTGCTATTTGTACTGCGTATGTCAATGGGAGCACAATAGTTACTCTTCTTACCAGAAAACAACTCTTGCTCATAGGACCAGAAACTGCATGTGATTCAACTCCATTTAGGACTGGGAAACAAACAATAGCTAGCCTTACAAGAAACACACTCTGCTTTTGAGAAAAGAGCAGTCTTCTACACAAGTGTGTTTCCTATAGGGCCAGAACAGTGAGCTTTCTCAGAACAAAAGAACTGTGCTTCCTACACACCTGGGCCATATCTAGTTCAATTCTGCTTAGGAAACTGACAAGAACAGTAGCTCCTCTTCAGTCCAATACACTGTACTTGTTGGGAACAGACGCGAGTGCTATTTGCATTGTGTATGGCAAAGGGAGCGCAATAGTGACTCTTCTTACCAGAAAACAACTCTTGCTCGTAAGACCAGAAACTGCATGTGTATTTCAACTCCATTTAGGACTGGGAAACAAATGCTAGCTCGCCTTTCAAGAAACACACTCTGCTTTTGAGAAAAGAGCACTCTTCTACTCTACTGTGTTTCCTATGGGGTTCAAACAGTGAGCTTGCTCAGAACAAAAGGACTGTGCTTACTACACACACGGGCCATATATAGTTCAACTCTGCTTAGGAAACTGACAAGAACAGTAGGGCCTCTTCAGCCCAATACACTGTACTTGCGTTAAACAAACGCGAGTGCTATTTGTACTGTGTATGGCAATGGGAGCGCAATAGTGACTCTTCTTACCAGAAAACAACTCTTGCTCGTAGGACCAGAAACTGCATGTGATTCAACTCCATTTAGGATTGGGAAACAAACGCTACCTCGCCTTACAAGAAACACATTCTGCTTTTGAGAATAGGGCACACATCTACTCTACTGTGTTTCCTATATTGTCCAAACAGTGAGCTTGCTCAGAACATAATAACTGTGCTTCCTACACACACGGGTCATATCTAGTTCAACTCTGCTTAGGAAACTGACAAGAACAGTAGCTCCTCTTCAGTCCAATACACTGTACTTGCTGGGAACAGACGCGAGTGCTATTTGCACTGTGTATGGCAATGGGAGCGCAATAGTGACTTTCCTTACCAGAAAACAACTCTTGCTCGTAGGACCTGAAACTGATGGGTTTCATCTCCATTTAGCACTGGGAAACAAACCCTAGCTCGCCTTATAAGAAACACGCTCTGCTTTTTAGGAAAGAGCAAGCTCCTTCTCTACTGTGTTTCCTATAGGGCCAGACCAGTGAGCTTGATGAGTGCAAAAGAACTGTGCTTCCTACACACAGGGGCCATATCTAGTTCAACTCTGGTTAGGAACCTGACAAGAACAGTAGATCCTCTTCAGTCCAATACACTGTACATGATGGTAACAGAAGCCAGTGCTATTTGCCCTGTGTATGACAATGGGAGCGCAATAGTGACTCTTCTTACCAGAAAACAACTCTTGCTTGTAGGACCATTAACTGCATGTGATTCAACTCCATTTAGGACTGGGAAACAAACGCTAGCTCGCCTTACAAGAAACACCCTCTTTTTTTGAGAAAAGAGCACTCTTCTACTCTAATGTGTTTCCTATAGGGCCAGTACAGCGAGCTTGCTCAGAAGAAAAGAACTGTGCTTCCTACACACACGGGCCATATCTAGTTCAACTCTGCTTAAGAAACTGATGAGAACAGTAGCTCCTCTTCAGTCCAATACACAGTAATTGCTGGGTACATACGCGAGTGCTATTTGCACTGTGTACAGCAATGGGAGCGCAATAGTTACTCTTCTTACCAGAAAACAACTCTTGCTCGTAGGACCAGAAACTGAATGTCATTCAACTCCGTTTAGGACTGGGAAACAAACGCTAGCTCGCCTTACAAGAAACATACTCTTCTTTTTTAGTAAAGTGCACTCTTCAACATTCCTGTGTTTTCTATGGGGTCCGAACAGTGAGATTGATGAGAACAAAAGAACTGTGCTTCCTACACACACGGGCCATATCTAGTTCAACTCTGCTTAGGAAACTGACAAGAACTGTAGCTCCTCTTCAGTCCAATACACTGTACTTGCTGCGAACAGACGCAAGGGCTGTTTGCACTGTGTATGTCAAAGGGAGCACAATAGTGACTCTTCTAACCAGAAAACAACTCTTGCTCGTAGGACCAGAAACTGCATGTGTATTTGAACTCCATTTAGGACTGGGAAAGAAATGCTAGCTCGCCTAACAAGAAACACACTCTGCTTTTGAGAAAAGAGCACCTGTCTACTCTACTGTGTTTCCTATGTGGTTCGAACAGTGAGCTTGCTCAGAACAAAAGAACTGTGCTTCCTAAACACATGGGCCATATCTAGTTCAACTCTGCTTAGGAAACTGACAAGAACAGTAGCTCCTCTTCAGTCCAATACACTATACTTGCTGGAAACAGAAGTGAGTGCTATTTGTACTGTGTATGCAATGGGAGCGCAATAGTGACTCTTCTTACCAGAAAACAACTCTTGCTCGTAGGACCAAAAACTGCATTTGATTCAACTTCATTTAGGACTTGTAAACAAACACTAGCTTGCCTTACAAGAAACACACTCTGCTTTTGAGAAAAGAGCACTCTTCTATTCTACTGTGTTTCCTATAGGGCCAGAACAGTGAGCTTGCTCAGAACAAAAGAACTGTGCTTCCTACACACACGGGCCATATCTAGTTCAATTCTGCTTAGGATACTGACAAGAACATTAGCTCCTCTTCAGTCCAATACACTGTACTTGCTGGGAACAGACGCGAGTGCTATTTGCACTGTGTATGTCAAAGGGAGCACAATAGTGACTCTTCTTACCAGAAAACAACTCTAGCTCATAGGACCAGAAACTGCATGTGTATTTGAACTCCATTTAGGACTGAGAAACAAATGCTAGCTGGCCTTACAAGAAACACACTCTGCTTTTGAGAAAAGAGCACTCTTCTGCTCTACAGTGTTTCCTATGGGGTTCGAACAGTGAGCTTGCTCAGAACAAAAGAACTGTACTTCCTAAACACACAGGCCATATCTAGTTCAACTCTTCTTAGGAAACTGACAAGAACCGTAGCTCCTCTTCAGTCCAATACACTGTACTTGATGGGAACAGACACGAGTGCTATTTGTGCTGTGTATGGCAATGGGAGCGCAATAGTGACTCTTCTTTACCAGAAAACAACTCTTGCTCGTAGAACCAAAAACTGCATGTGATTCAACTCCATTTAGGACTGGGAAACAAACGCTAGCTCGACTTAGAAGAAACACACTCTGCTTTTGAGAAAAGAGCACTTTTCTACTCTACTGTTTTTCCTATATGGCCAGAACAGTGAGCTTGCTCAGAACAAAAGAACTTTGCTTCCTACACACACGGGCCATATCTAGTTCAATTCTGCTTAGGAAACTGACAAGAAGAGTAGATCCTCTTCAGTCCAATACACTGTACTTGCTGGGAACAGACGCGAGTGCTATTTGCATTGTGTATGGCAATGGGAGCGCAATAGTGACTCTTCTTACCAGAAAACAACTCTAGCTCATAGGACCAGAAACTGCATGTGATTCAACTCCATTTAGGATTGGGAAACAAACGCTATCTCGTCTTACAAGAAACACACTCTGCTTTTGAGAATAGGGCACACATCTACTCTACTGTATTACCTATGGGGTACAAACAGTGTGCTTGCTCAGAACAAAAAAACTGTGCTTCCTACACACACGGGTCATATCTAGTTCAACTCTGCTTAGGAAACTGACAAGAACAGTAGCTCCTCTTCATTCCAATACACTGTACTTGCTCGGAACAGACGCGAGTGCTATTTGCACTGTATATTGCAATGGGAGCGCAATAGTGAAACAGAAAACAACTCTTGCTCTTAGGACCAGAAACTGCATTGATTCAATCCACTTAGGACTGGGAAACAAACGCTAGCTCGCATTACAAGAAACACGCTCTGCTTTTGAGAATAGGGCACACATCTTCTCTACTGTGTTTCCTGTGGGGGCCAAACAGTGAGCTTGCCCAGAACAAAAGATTTGTGCTTCCTACACACAGGGGTCATATCTAGTTCAATTCTGCTTAGGAAATTGACAAGAACAGTAGCTTCTCTTCAGTCCAATACACTGTACTTGCTGGGAACAGACGCGAGTGCTATTTGCACTGTGTATGGCAATGTGAGCACAATAGTGACTTTCCTTACCAGAAAACAACTCTTGCTCATAGGACCTGAAACTGCATGTGATTCAACTCCATTTAGGACTGGGAAACAAACGCTAGCTCGCCTTACAAGAAACACACTCTGCTTTTGAGAAATAAGCACTATTCTACTCTCCTGTGTTTCCAATAGGGCCAAAATAGTGAGCTTGCTCAGAACAAAAGAACTGTGCTTCCTACACACTCGCGCCATATCTAATTCAACTCTGCTTAGGAAAATGACAAGTACAGTAGCTCCTCTTCAGCCCAATACACTGTACTTGCTAGGAACAGATCCGAGTGCTATTTGCACTGTGTATGCCAATGGGAGCGCAAAATGGACTCTTCTTACCAGAAAACATGTCTCGCTCGTAGGACCAGAAACTGCATGTGTATTTGAACTCCATTTAGGACTGGGAAACAAATGCTAGCTCGCCTTACAAGAAACACACTCTGCTTTTGAGAAAAGAGCACCCGTCTACTCTACTGTGTTTCCTATGGGTTTCGAACAGTGAGCATGCTCAGAACAAAAGAACTGTGCTTCCTACACACACGGGCCATGTCTAGTTCACCTCTGCTTAGGAAACTGACAAGAACAGTAGCTCCTCTTCAGTCCAATATACTGTACTTGCTAGAAACAGAAGCGAGTGCTATTTGTACTGTGTATGTCAAAGGGAGCACAATAGTGACTCTTCTTACCAGAAAACAACTCTAGCTCATAGGACCAGAAACTGCATGTGTATTTGAACTCCATTTAGGACTGGGAAACAAATGCTAGCTCGTCTTACAAGAAACACACTGTACTTGCTGGGAACAGACGCGAGGGCTATTTGCACTGTGTACGGCAATGGGAGCACAATAGTGACTCTTCTTACCAGAAAACAACTCTTGCTCTTAGGAACAGAAACTGCATTTGATTCAATCCACTTAGGACTGGGAAACAAATGCTAGCTCGCCTTACAAGAAACACGCTCTGCTTTTGAGAATCGGGCACACATCTTCTCTACTGTGTTTCCTATGGGGTCCAAACAGTGAGCTTGCTCAGAACAGAAGAACTGTGCTTCCTACACACACGGGCCATATCTAGTTCAACTCTGCTTAGGAAACTGACGAGAACAGTAGCTCTTCTTCAGTCCAATACACTGTACTTGGTGGAACAGACGCGAGTGCTATTTGTACTTTGTATGGCAATTGGAGCGCAATAGTGACTCTTCATACCAGAAAACAACTCTTGCTCGTAGGACCAGAACCTGCATGTGATTCAACTCCATTTAAGATTGGGAAACAAACGCTAGCTCGCCTTACAAGAAACACACTCTGCTTTTGAGAATAGGGCACACATCTACTCTTGTGTTTCCTATAGGGCGAGAACAGTGAGCATGCTCAGAACAAAAGAACTGTGCTTCCTACACACACGGGCCATATCTAGTTCAACTCTGCTTAGGAAACTGACGAGAACAGTAGCTCCTCTTCAATCCAATACACTGTACTTACTGGGAACAGACGCGAGTGCTATTTGCACTGTGTACGGCAAGGGGGAACAATAGTGACTCTTCTTGCCAGAAAACAACTCTTGCTCTTAGGACCAGAAGCTGCATGTGAATCAATCCACTTTGGACTGGGAAACAAACGCTAGATCGCCTGACAAGAAACATGCTCTGCTTTTGAGAATAGGGCAATCTTCTACTCTACTGTGTTTCCTATAGGGCCAGAACCGTGAGCTTGCTGAGTACAAAAGAACTGTGCTTCCTACACACACGGGCCATATCTAGTTCAACTCTGCTTAGGAACCTGACAAGAACAGTAGACCCTCTTCAGTCCAATACACTGTACATGCTGGGAACAGACGCGAGTGCTGTTTGTACTGTGTATGACAATGGGAGCCCAATAGTGAGTCTTCTTACCAGAAAACTACTCTTGCTCGTAGGACCAAAAACTGCATGTGACTCAACTCCATTTAGGACTGGGAAACAAACGCTAGCTCGCCTTACAAGAAACACACTCTGTTTTTGAGAAAAGAGCACTCTTCTACTCTACTGTGTTTCCTATAGGGCCAGAACAGTGAGCTTGCTCAGAACAAAGAACTGTGCTTCCTACACACACAGGCCATATCTTGTTCAAATCTGCTTAGGAAACTGACAAGAACTGTAGAACCTCTTCAGTCCAATACACTGTACATGCTGGCAACAGACGCCAGTGCTATTTGCCCTGTGTGTGAAAATGGGAGTGCAATAGTGACTCTTCTTACCAGAAAACAACTCTTGCTTGTATGACCAGAAACTGCATGTGATTCAACTCCATTTAGGACTGGGAAACAAACGCTAGCTCGCCTTACAAGAAACACACTCTGCTTTAGAGAAAAGAGCACTCTTCTACTCAACTGTGTTTCCTATAGGGCCAGAACAGTGAGTTTGCTCAGAACAAAAGAACTGTACTTCCTACATACACGGGCCATATCAAGTTCAACTCTGCTTAGGAAACTGAGAAGAAAAGTAGCTCTTCTTCAGTCCAATACACTGTATATGCTGAGAACAGACGCGAGTGCAATTTGCACTGTGTATGGCAATGAGAGCAAAATAGTGACATTCATTACTAGAAACCAACTCTTGCTCATAGGACCAAAAACTTCATGTGATTCAACTCCATTTAGAACTGGGAAATAAATGCTAGCTCACGTTACAAGAAACAAACTCTGCTTTTGAGAAAAGAGCACTCTTCTACTCTACTGTGTTTACTGTAGGGCCAGCACAGTGAGCTTGCACACAACAAAAGAAGTGTGCTTCCTACACACACAGACATATCTAGTTCAATTCAGCTTAGGAAACTGACAAGAACAGTATACCCTCTTCAGTCAAATACACTGCACATGCTGGGAACAGACACCAGTGCTATTTGCCCTGTGTATGACAATCGGAGCGCAATAGTGACTCTTCTTACCAGAAAACAACTCTTGCTCGTAGGACCAGGAACTGCATGTGATTCAACTCCATTTAGGACTGGGAAACAAATGCTAGCTCGCCTTACAAGAAACATACTCTGCTTTTGAGAAAAGAGCACTCATCTATTCTACTGTGTTTCCTATGGTGTCCGAAAAGTGAGCTTGCTCAGAACAAAAGAACTGTGCTTCCTACACACACGGGCCCTATCTAGTTCAACTCTCCTTAGAAAACTGACAAGAACAGTAGCTGCTCTTCAGTCCAATACACTGTACTTGCTGGGAACAGACGCCAGTGCTATTTGCACTGTGTATGGCAATGGGAGCTCAATAGTGACTCTTCTTACCAGAAAAAAACTCTTGCTCGTAGGACCAGAAACTGCATGGGATTCAACTCCATTTCTAACTGGGAAGCAAATACTAGCTTGCCTTTCAAGAAACACAATCTAATTTTGAGAAAAGAGCCCTCATCTACTCTACTGTGTTTCCTATGGTGTCCGCACAGTGTGCTTTCTCAGAACAAAAGAACTGTGCTTCCTACACACGGCCATATCTAGTTCAACTCCTCTTAGGAAAATGACAAGAACAGTAGCTCCTCTTCAGTCCAATACACTGTACTTGCTGGGAACAAACGCGAGTGCTATATGCACAATGTATGGCAATGGGAGCGCAATAGTGACTTTCCTTACCAGAAAACAACTCTTGCTCATAGGACCAGAAACTGCATGTGATTCAACTCCATTTAGGGGTGGGAAACAAACGCTAGCTCGCCTCTCAAGAAACACACTCTGCTTTTGAGAAAAGAGCACTCTTCTACTCTACAGTGTTTCCTATAAGGCCAGAACAGTGAGCTTGATCAGAACAAGAGAACTGTGCTTCCTACACACACGGCCATATCTCGTTCAATTCTTATTAGGAAACTGACAAGAACAGTAGATCCTCTTCGTCCAATACACTGTACATGCTGGGAAACGACGCCAGTGATATTTGCCCTGTGTATGACAATGGGAGCACAA
This sequence comes from Peromyscus eremicus, assembly GCF_949786415.1. Classification (NCBI taxonomy): domain Eukaryota; kingdom Metazoa; phylum Chordata; class Mammalia; order Rodentia; family Cricetidae; genus Peromyscus; species Peromyscus eremicus. The sequence goes on from NW_026734298.1 coordinate 625,796, forward strand.
TAGTGACTCTTCTTACCAGAAAATATCTCTTGCTCGTAGGACCAGAAACTGCATGTGATACAACTCCCTATAGGACTGGGAAAAAAACGCAAGCTCGTTTTACAAGAAACACACTCTGCTTTTGAGAAAAGAGCACTCTTCTACTCTACTGTGTTTCCTATAGGGCCAGAACAGTGAGCTTGATCAGAACAAGAGACCTGTGCTTCCTGCACACACGGTCATATCTAGTTCAATTCTTATTAGTAAACTGACAAGAACAGTAGATCCTCTTCAGTCAAATACACTGCACATGCTGGGAACAGGCACCAGTGCTATTTGTCCTGTGTATGACAATAGGAGCGCAATAGTGATTCTTCTTACCAGAAAACAAGTCTTGCTCGTAGGACAAGAAACTGCGTGTGACACAACTCCATTTAGGACTGGGAAAGAAACGCTAGCTCGCCTTACAAGAAACACACTCTGCTTTTGAGAAAAGAGCACTCTTCTACTCTACTGTGTTTCCTATAGAGCCAGAACAGTGAACTTGCTCAGAACAAAAGAACTGTGCTTCCTACACACAGTGGCCATATCTAGTTCAACTCTGTTAGGAAACTGACAAAAACAGTAGCTCCTCTTAAATCCAATTCTCTGTATATGCAGGGAACAGACGCCAGTGCTATTTGCACTGTGTATGGCAATGGGAGCGCAATAGTGACTCTTCTTACCAGAAAACAACTCTTGCTCGTAGGACCAGAACCTGCATGTGATTCAACTCCATATAGGACTGGGAAACAAACGCTAGCTTGCCTTAAAAGAAACACACTCTGCTTTTGAGAAAAGAGCACAGTTCTACTCTACTGTGTTTCCTATAGGACCAGAAAAGACAGCTTGCTCAGAACAAAAGGACTGGCTTCCTACATACACGGCCATATCTAGTTCAATTCTGCATAGGAAACTGACAAGAACAAAAGATTTTTTTCAGTCCAATACACTGTACATGCTGGGAAGAGAAACCAGTGCTATTTGCCTTTGTATGACAATGGGAGTGCAATAGTGACTCTTTTTACCAGAAAAAACTCTTGCTCGTAGGACCAGAAACTGCATGTGATTCAACTCAATTTAGGACTGGGGAAAAAACGCTAGCTAGCCTTACAAGAAACACACTCTGCTTTTGAGAATAGAGCACTCTTCTACTCTACAGTGTTTCCTATAGGGCGAGAACAGTGAGCTTGCTCAGAACAAAAGAACTGTGCTTCCTACACACACGGGCCATATCTATTTCAACTCTGCTTAGGAAACTGATGAGAACAGTAGCTCCTCTTCAGTCCAATACACTGTACTTACTGGGAACAGACGCGAGTGCTATTTGCACTGTGTATGGCAATGGGAGCACAATAGTGACTTTCCTTACAGAAAAAACTCTTGCTCGTAGGACCAGAAACTGCATGTGATTCAACTCCCTTTAGGACTGGAAAACAAACGCTAGCTCGCCTTACAAGAAACACACTCTGCTTTTGAGGAAAGAGCACTCTTCTACTCTACTGTTTTTCCTATTGGGCCAGAACAGTGAGCTTGCTGAGAACAAAAAAACTGTGCTTCCTACCCACACGGGCCATATCTAGTTCAACTCTGCTTAGGAACCTGACAAGAACAGTAGATCCTCTTCAGTCGAATACACTGTACATGCTGGGAACAGACGCCAGTGCTATTTGCCCTGTGTATGGCAAAGGGAGTGCAATAATGACTCTTCTAACCAGAAAACCACTCTTGCTCGTAGGACCAGAAACTGCATGTGTACTTCAAGTCCATTTAGGACTGGGAAACAAATGCTAGCTCGCCTTACAAGAAACACACTCTGCTTTTGAGAAAAGAGCACTCTTCTACTCTACTGTGTTTCCTATGGGGTTCGAACAGTGAGCTTGCTCAGAACAAAAGAAGTGTGCTTCCTACACACACGGGCCATATCTAGTTCAACTCTGCTTAGGAAACTGACAAGAACAGTAGCTCCTCTTCAGTCCAATACACTGTACTTGCTGGGAACAGACGCCAGTGCTATTTGCCCTGTGTATGGCAAAGGGAGCGCAATAATGACTCTTCTTACCAGGAAACAACTCTTGCTCCTAGGACCAGAAACTGCATTTGATTCAATCCACTTAAGACTGGGAAACAAACGCTAGCTCGCCTTACAAGAAACATGCTCAGCTTTTGAGAATAGGGTACACATCTACTCTACTGTGTTTCCTATGGGGTCCGAACAGTGAGCTTGCTGAGAACAAAAGAACTGTGCTTCCTACACACACGGGCCATATCTAGTTCAACTCTGCTTAGGAACCTGACAAGAACAGTAGATCCTCTTCAGTCCAATACACTGTACATGCTGGTAACAGACGCCAGTGCTATTTGCCCTGTGTATGACAATGGGAGCGCAATAGTGACTCTTTTTACCAGAAAACAACAATTTCTCCTAGGACCAGAAACTGCATGTGATTCAACTCCATTTAGGACTGGGAAACAAACGCTAGCTCGCCATACAAGAAACACACTCTGCTTTTGAGAAAAGAGCACTCTTCTACTCTACTGTGTTTTCTATAGGGTCCGAACAGTGAGCTTGCTGAGAACAAAAGAACTGTGCTTCCTACACACACGGGCCATATCTAGATCAACTCTACTTAGGAAACTGACAAGAACAGTAGATCCTCTTCAGTCCAATACACTGTATTTGCTGGGAATAGACGCGAGGGTTATTTGCACTGTGTATGGCAAAGGGAGCGCAATAGTGACTTTTCTTACCAGAAAACAACTCTTGCTCGTAGGACCAGAAACTGCATGTGTATTTCAACTCCATTTAGGACTGGGAAACAAACGCTAGCTTGCCTTATAAGAAACACACTCTGCTTTTGAGAAAAGAGCACTATTCTACTCTACAGTGTTTCCTCTATGGCGAGAACAGTGTGCTTGCTCAGAACAAAAGGACTGTGCTTCCTACACACACGGGCCATATCTAGTTCAATTCTGCTTAGGAAACTGACGAGAACAGTATACCCTCTTCAGTCAAATACACTGCACATGCTGGGAACAGACACCAGTGCTATTTGTCCTGTGTATGACAATAAGAGCGCAATAGTGATTCTTCTTACCAGGAAACAAGTCTTGCTCGTAGGACCAGAAACTGCATGTGACACAACTCCATTTAGGACTGGAAAAGAAACGCTAGCTCGCCTTACAAGAAACACACTCTGCTTTTGAGAAAAGAGCACTCTTCTACTCTACTGTGTTTCCTATAGGGCCAGAACAGTGAACTTGCTCAGAACAAAAGAACTGTGCTTCCTACACACAGGGGCCATATCTAGTTCAACTCTGTTAGGAAATTGACAAGAACAGTAGCTCCTCTTAAGTCCAATACTCTGTACATGCAGGGAACAGACGCCAGTGCTGTTTGCACTGTGTATGGCAATGGGAGCACAATAGTAACTCTTCTTACCAGAAAACAACTCTTGCTCGTAGGACCAGAAACTGCATGTGATTCAACTCCATTTAGGACTGGGAAACAAACGCTAGCTAGCCTTACAAGAAACACACTCTGCTTTTGAGAATAGAGCACTCTTCTACTCTACAGTGTTTCCTATAGGGCGAGAACTCCAGTTAGGACTGGGAAACAAACGCTAGCTCGCCTTACAAGAAACACGCTCTGCTTTTGAGAATAGGGCACACATCTACTCTACTGTGTTTCCTATGGGGTCCAAACAGTGAGCTTGCTCAGAACAAAAGAACTGTTCTTCCCACACACACGGCCATATCTAGTTCAACTCTCCTTAGGAAACTCACAAGAACAGTATCTCCTCTTCAGTCAAATACACTGTACTTGTTGGGAACAGACGCAAGTGCTATTTTTACTGTGTATGGCAATGGGAGCAAAAACTGCATTTGATTCACCTCCATTTACGACTGGGAAACAAACGCTAGCTCACCTTACAAGAAACACACTCTGGTTTTGAGAAAAGAGCACTCCTCAACTCTACTGTGTTTCCTATAGGGCCAGAACAGTGAGCTTGCTCAGAACAAAAGAACTGTGCTTCCTACACACACGGCCATATCTAGTTCAATTCTCCTTAGGAAACTGACAAGAACAGTAGCTTCTCCTCAGTCCAATGGAATCTTCCACCAGAATACAACTCTCGCTCATAGGACCAGAAACTGCATGTGTATTTCAACTCCATTTAGGACTGGGAAACAAATGCTAGCTTGCCTTACAAGAAACACACTCTGCTTTTGACAAAAGAGCACTCTTCTACTCTACTGTGTTTCCTATGGGGTCCAAACAGAGAACTTGCTCAGAACAAAAGAACTGTGCTTCCTACACCCGGGCCATATCTAGTTCAACTCTGCTGAGGAAACTGACAAGAGAAGTATCTCCTCTTCAGTCCAATACACAGTACTTGCTGACAACAGATGCCAGTGCTATTTGCACTGTGTATATCAATGGGATCACAATAGTGACTTTCCTTACCAGAAAGCAACTCTTGCTCGTAGGACCAAAAACTGCATGTGATTCAACTCCATTTAGGACTGGGAAACAAACGCTAGCTCGCCATACAAGAAACACACTCTGCTTTTGAGAAAAGAGCACTCTTCTACTCTACTGTGTTTTCTATAGGGTCCGAACAGTGAGCTTGCTGAGAACAAAAGAACTGTGCTTCCTACACACACGGGCCATATCTAGATCAACTCTACTTAGGAAACTGACAAGAACAGTAGATCCTCTTCAGTCCAATACACTGTAGTTGCTGGGAACAGACGCGAGGGTTATTTGCACTGTGTATGGCAAAGGGAGCGCAATAGTGACTTTTCTTACCAGAAAACAACTCTTGCTCGTAGGACCAGAAACTGCATGTGTATTTCAACTCCATTTAGGACTGGGAAACAAACGCTAGCTTGCCTTATAAGAAACACACTCTGCTTTTGAGAAAAGAGCACTATTCTACTCTACAGTGTTTCCTCTATGGCGAGAACAGTGTGCTTGCTCAGAACAAAAGGACTGTGCTTCCTACACACACGGGCCATATCTAGTTCAATTCTGCTTAGGAAACTGACGAGAACAGTATACCCTCTTCAGTCAAATACACTGCACATGCTGGGAACAGACACCAGTGCTATTTGTCCTGTGTATGACAATAGGAACACAATAGTGATTCTTCTTACCAGGAAACAAGTCTTGCTCGTAGGACCAGAAACTGCATGTGACACAACTCCATTTAGGACTGGAAAAGAAACGCTAGCTCGCCTTACAAGAAACACACTCTGCTTTTGAGAAAAGAGCACTCTTCTACTCTACTGTGTTTCCTATAGGGCCAGAACAGTGAACTTGCTCAGAACAAAAGAACTGTGCTTCCTACACACAGGGGCCATATCTAGTTCAACTCTGTTAGGAAATTGACAAGAACAGTAGCTCCTCTTAAGTCCAATACTCTGTACATGCAGGGAACAGACGCCAGTGCTGTTTGCACTGTGTATGGCAATGGGAGCACAATAGTAACTCTTCTTACCAGAAAACAACTCTTGCTCGTAGGACCAGAAACTGCATGTGATTCAACTCCATTTAGGACTGGGAAACAAACGCTAGCTAGCCTTACAAGAAACACACTCTGCTTTTGAGAATAGAGCACTCTTCTACTCTACAGTGTTTCCTATAGGGCGAGAACTCCAGTTAGGACTGGGAAACAAACGCTAGCTCGCCTTACAAGAAACACGCTCTGCTTTTGAGAATAGGGCACACATCTACTCTACTGTGTTTCCTATGGGGTCCAAACAGTGAGCTTGCTCAGAACAAAAGAACTGTTCTTCCCACACACACGGCCATATCTAGTTCAACTCTCCTTAGGAAACTCACAAGAACAGTATCTCCTCTTCAGTCAAATACACTGTACTTGTTGGGAACAGACGCAAGTGCTATTTTTACTGTGTATGGCAATGGGAGCAAAAACTGCATTTGATTCACCTCCATTTACGACTGGGAAACAAACGCTAGCTCACCTTACAAGAAACACACTCTGGTTTTGAGAAAAGAGCACTCCTCAACTCTACTGTGTTTCCTATAGGGCCAGAACAGTGAGCTTGCTCAGAACAAAAGAACTGTGCTTCCTACACACACGGCCATATCTAGTTCAATTCTCCTTAGGAAACTGACAAGAACAGTAGCTTCTCCTCAGTCCAATGGAATCTTCCACCAGAATACAACTCTCGCTCATAGGACCAGAAACTGCATGTGTATTTCAACTCCATTTAGGACTGGGAAACAAACGCTAGCTTGCCTTACAAGAAACACACTCTGCTTTTGACAAAAGAGCACTCTTCTACTCTACTGTGTTTCCTATGGGGTCCAAACAGAGAACTTGCTCAGAACAAAAGAACTGTGCTTCCTACACCCGGGCCATATCTAGTTCAACTCTGCTGAGGAAACTGACAAGAGAAGTATCTGCTCTTCAGTCCAATACACAGTACTTGCTGACAACAGATGCCAGTGCTATTTGCACTGTGTATATCAATGGGATCACAATAGTGACTTTCCTTACCAGAAAGCAACTCTTGCTCGTAGGACCAAAAACTGCATGTGATTCAACTCCATTTAGGACTGGGAAACAAATGCTAGCTCGCCCTACAAGTAACACACTCTGCTTTTGAGGAAGGAGCACTCTTCTACTCTACTGTGTTTCCTTTAGTGCCAGAATAGTGAGCTTGCTCAGAACAAAAGAACTGTGCTTCCTACACACACGGCCATATCTAGTTCAATTCTCCTTAGTCAACTGACAAGAATAGTAGATCCTCTTCAGTCCAATATACTGTACTTGCATGGAACAGACGCGAATACTATTTGCCATGTGTATGACAATGGGAGCGCAATTGTGACTCTTCATACCACAAAACAACTCTTGCTCATAGGACCAGAAACTTCATGTGATTCAACTCCGTTTAGGACTGGGAAACAAACGCAAGCTCGCCTCACAAGAAACACACTCTGCTTTTGATAAAAGGGAACTCTTCTACTCTACTGTGTTTCCTATAGGACCAGAACAGTGAGCTTGCTCAGAACAAAAGAACTGTGCTTCCTACACACACGGGCCATATCTAGTTCAACTCTGCTTAGGAAACCTACGAGAACCGTAGATCCTCTTCAGTCCAATACACTGTACTTGCTGGGAACAGACGCGAGTGCTATTTGCACTGTGTACAGCAATGGGAGCACAATAGTGACTCTTCTTACCAGAAAACAACTCTTGCTCATAGGACCAGAAACTGCATGTTATTCAACTCCACTTAGGACTGGGAAACAAATGCTAGCTCGCCTTACAAGAAACACGCTCTGTTTTGAGAAAAGGTCACACTTCTACTCTACTGTGTTTCCTATAGGGTCCGAACAGTGAGCTTGCTCAGAACAAAAGAACCGTGCTTACTACACACACGGGCCATATCTAGTTCAACTCTGCTTAGGAAACTGACAAGAACAGTAGATCCTCTTCAGTCCAATACACTGTACTTGCTGGGAACAGACACCAGTGCTATTTGCACTGTGAATGACAAAGGGAGCGCAATAGTGACTCTTCTTACCAAAAACAACTCTTGCTCGTAGGACCAGAAACTGCATGTGATTCAACTCGATTTAGGACTGGGAAACAAACGCTAGCTCGCCTTACAAGAAACACACTCTGCTTTTGAGAAAAGAGCAGTCTTCTACTCTACTGTGTTTCCTGTAGGGCCAGAACAGTGAGCTTGCTCAGAACAAAAGAACTGTGCTTCCTAGACACGGGCCACATCTAGTTCAATTCTGCATAGGAAACTGACAAGAACAAGAGCTCCTCTTCAGTCCAATACACTGTAATTCCTGGGAACAGACGCGAGTGCTATTTGCGCTGTGTATGGCAATGGGAGCACATTAGTGACTCTTCTTACCGGAAAACATCTCTTGCTCGTAAGACCACAAACTGCATTTGATTCAACTCCATTTAGGACTGGGAAACAAACCCTAGCTTGCCTTACAAGAAACACACTCTGCTTTTGAGAAAAGAGCACTCTTCTACTCTACTGTGTTTCCTATAGGGCCAGAACAGTGAGCTTGCTCAGAACAAAAGAATTGTGCTTCCTGCACACACGGGCCATATCTAGTTCAACTCTGCTTAGGAAACTGACAAGAAGAGTAGCTCCTCTTCAGTCCAATACACTGTACTTGCTGGGAACAGACGCGAGTGCTATTTGCACTGTGAACAGCAATGGGAGCACAACAGTGACTCTTCTTACCAGAAAACAACTCTTGCTCTTATGACCAGAAACTGCATGTGATTAAACTCCATTTAGGACTAGGAAACAAACACTAGCTCGCCTTTCTAGAAACACACTCTGCTTTTCAGGAAAGAGCACTCTTCTACTCTGCTGTGTTTCCTATAGGGCAAGAACAGTGAGCTTGCTGAGAACAAAAGAACTGTGCTTCCTACACACATGGGCCATATCTAGTTCAACTCTGCTTAGGAACCTGACAAGAACAGTAGCTCCTCTTCAGTCCAATACACTGTACATGCTGGGAACAGACTCCATTGCTATTTGCCCTGTGTATGACAATGGGAGCATAATAGTGACTCTTCTTACCAGAAAACAACTCTTGCTCCTAGGACCAGAATCTGCATGTGATTCAGCTCCATTTAGGACTGGAAAACAAACGCTAGCTTGCCTGACATGAAACACACTCTGTTTTTTAGAAAAGAGCACTCTTCTACTCTACTATGTTTCCTATAGGGCCAGAACAGTGAGCTTTCTCAGAACAAAAGAACTGTGCTTCCTACACACACGGGCCATATCTAGTTCAACTCTACTTTGGAAACTGATGAGAACAGTAGCTCCTCTTCAGTCCAATACACTGTACTTGCTTCGAACAGACGTGAGTGCTATTTGCACTGTGTATGGAAATGGAGCGCAATAGTGACTTTCCTTACCAAAAAACAACTCTTGCTAGTAGGACCAAAAACTGCATGTGATTCAACTCCATTTAGGACTGGGAAACAAACACTAGCTCGCCTTACAAGAAACACAGTCTTCTTTTTGAGTAAAGAGCACTCTTCTACTCTACTGTGTTTTCTATGGGGTCCGAACAGTGAGCTTGCTGAGAACAAAAGAACTGTGCTTCCTACACACTCACGCCATATCTAATTCAACTCTGCTTATGAAACTGACATGAACAGTAGCTCCTCTTCAGTCCAATACACTGTACTTGCTGAAAACAGAAGCGAGTGCTGTTTGCACTGTATATGGCAATGGGAGCACAATAGTGACTTTCCTTACCAGAAAACAACTCTTGCGTGTAGGACCAGAAACTGCATGTGATTCAACTCCATTTAGGACTTGGAAACAAATGCTAGCTCGCCTTACAAGAAACACACTCTGCTTTTGAGAAAACAGCACTCTTCTACTCTACTGTGTTTCCTATAGCGCCAGAACAGTGAGCTTGCTCAGAACAAAAGAACTGTGCTTCCTACACACGGCCATATTTCATTCAATTCTGCTTAGTAAACTGACAAGAACAGTAGATCCTCTTCAGTCCAATACACTGTACATGCTGGGAACAAACGCCAGGGCGATTTGCACTGTGTATGGCAATGGGAGCGCAATAGTGACTCTTCTTACCAGAAAACAACTCTTGCTCGTAGGACCAGAAACTGCATGTGATTCAACTCCATTTAGAACTGGGAAACAAACACTAGCTCGCCTTACAAGAAACACTTTCTGCATTTGAGAAAAGAGCACTCTTCTACTCTACTGTGTTTCCTATAGGGCGAGAACAGTGAGCATGCTCAGAACAAAAGAACTGTGCTTCCTACACACACGGGCCATATCTAGTTCAACTCTGCTTAGGAAACTGACAAGAACAGTAGCTTCTCTTCAGACCAATACACTGTACTTGCTGGGAACAGACGCGAGTGCTATTTGCACTGTGTACGGCAAGGGGGAACAATAGTGACTCTTCTTGCCAGAAAACAACTCTTGCTCTTAGGACCAGAAACTGCATGTGAATCAATCCACTTTGGACTGGGAAACAAACGCTAGATCGCCTGACAAGAAACACGCTCTGCTTTTGAGAATAGCAATCTTCTACTCTACTGTGTTTCCTATAGGGCCAGAACCGTGAGCTTGCTGAGTACAAAAGAACTGTGCTTCCTACACACACGGGCCATATCTAGTTCAACTCTGCTTAGGAACCTGACAAGAACAGTAGACCCTCTTCAGTCCAATACACTGTACATGCTGGGAACAGACGCGAGTGCTGTTTGTACTGTGTATGACAATGGGAGCCCAATAGTGACTCTTCTTACCAGAAAACTACTCTTGCTCGTAGGACCAAAAACTGCATGTGACTCAACTCCATTTAGGACTGGGAAACAAACGCTAGCTCGCCTTACAAGAAACACACTCTGTTTTTGAGAAAAGAGCACTCTTCTACTCTACTGTGTTTCGTATAGGGCCAGAACAGTGAGCTTGCTCAGAACAAAGAACTGTGCTTCCTACACACACAGGCCATATCTTGTTCAAATCTGCTTAGGAAACTGACAAGAACTGTAGAACCTCTTCAGTCCAATACACTGTACATGCTGGCAACAGACGCCAGTGCTATTTGCCCTGTGTGTGAAAATGGGAGTGCAATAGTGACTCTTCTTACCAGAAAACAACTCTTGCTTGTATGACCAGAAACTGCATGTGATTCAACTCCATTTAGGACTGGGAAACAAACGCTAGCTCGCCTTACAAGAAACACACTCTGCTTTAGAGAAAAGAGCACTCTTCTACTCAACTGTGTTTCCTATAGGGCCAGAACAGTGAGTTTGCTCAGAACAAAAGAACTGTACTTCCTACATACACGGGCCATATCAAGTTCAACTCTGCTTAGGAAACTGAGAAGAAAAGTAGCTCTTCTTCAGTCCAATACACTGTATATGCTGAGAACAGACGCGAGTGCAATTTGCACTGTGTATGGCAATGAGAGCAAAATAGTGACATTCATTACTAGAAACCAACTCTTGCTCATAGGACCAAAAACTTCATGTGATTCAACTCCATTTAGAACTGGGAAATAAATGCTAGCTCACGTTACAAGAAACAAACTCTGCTTTTGAGAAAAGAGCACTCTTCTACTCTACTGTGTTTACTGTAGGGCCAGCACAGTGAGCTTGCACACAACAAAAGAAGTGTGCTTCCTACACACACAGACATATCTAGTTCAATTCAGCTTAGGAAACTGACAAGAACAGTATACCCTCTTCAGTCAAATACACTGCACATGCTGGGAACAGACACCAGTGCTATTTGCCCTGTGTATGACAATCGGAGCGCAATAGTGACTCTTCTTACCAGAAAACAACTCTTGCTCGTAGGACCAGGAACTGCATGTGATTCAACTCCATTTAGGACTGGGAAACAAATGCTAGCTCGCCTTACAAGAAACATACTCTGCTTTTGAGAAAAGAGCACTCATCTATTCTACTGTGTTTCCTATGGTGTCCGAAAAGTGAGCTTGCTCAGAACAAAAGAACTGTGCTTCCTACACACACGGGCCCTATCTAGTTCAACTCTCCTTAGAAAACTGACAAGAACAGTAGCTGCTCTTCAGTCCAATACACTGTACTTGCTGGGAACAGACGCCAGTGCTATTTGCACTGTGTATGGCAATGGGAGCTCAATAGTGACTCTTCTTACCAGAAAAAAACTCTTGCTCGTAGGACCAGAAACTGCATGGGATTCAACTCCATTTCTAACTGGGAAGCAAATACTAGCTTGCCTTTCAAGAAACACAATCTAATTTTGAGAAAAGAGCCCTCATCTACTCTACTGTGTTTCCTATGGTGTCCGCACAGTGTGCTTTCTCAGAACAAAAGAACTGTGCTTCCTACACACGGCCATATCTAGTTCAACTCCTCTTAGGAAAATGACAAGAACAGTAGCTCCTCTTCAGTCCAATACACTGTACTTGCTGGGAACAAACGTGAGTGCTATATGCACAATGTATGGCAATGGGAGCGCAATAGTGACTTTCCTTACCAGAAAACAACTCTTGCTCATAGGACCAGAAACTGCATGTGATTCAACTCCATTTAGGGGTGGGAAACAAACGCTAGCTCGCCTCTCAAGAAACACACTCTGCTTTTGAGAAAAGAGCACTCTTCTACTCTACTGTGTTTCCTATAGGGCCAGAACAGTGAGCTTGATCAGAACAAGAGAACTGTGCTTCCTACACACACGGCCATATCTCGTTCAATTCTTATTAGGAAACTGACAAGAACAGTAGATCCTCTTCAGTCCAATACACTGTACATGCTGGGAAACGACGCCAGTGATATTTGCCCTGTGTATGACAATGGGAGCACAATAGTGACTCTTCTTACCAGAAAATATCTCTTGCTCGTAGGACCAGAAACTGCATGTGATTCAACTCCCTATAGGACTGGGAAAAAAACGCAAGCTCGTTTTACAAGAAACACACTCTGCTTTTGAGAAAAGAGCACTCTTCTACTCTACTGTGTTTCCTATAGGGCCAGAACAGTGAGCTTGATCAGAACAAAAGAACTGTGCTTCCTGCACACACGGTCATATCTAGTTCAATTCTTATTAGGAAACTGACAAGAACAGTAGATCCTCTTCAGTCAAATACACTGCACATGCTGGGAACAGGCACCAGTGCTATTTGTCCTGTGTATGACAATAGGAGCGCAATAGTGATTCTTCTTACCAGAAAACAACTCTTGCTCGTAGGACCAGAAACTGCATGTGATTCAACTCCATTTAGGGGTGGGAAACAAACGCTAGCTCGCCTCTCAAGAAACACACTCTGCTTTTGAGAAAAGAGCACTCTTCTACTCTACTGTGTTTCCTATAGGGCCAGAACAGTGAGCTTGATCAGAACAAGAGAACTGTGCTTCCTACACACACGGCCATATCTCGTTCAATTCTTATTAGGAAACTGACAAGAACAGTAGATCCTCTTCAGTCCAATACACTGTACATGCTGGGAAACGACGCCAGTGATATTTGCCCTGTGTATGACAATGGGAGCACAATAGTGACTCTTCTTACCAGAAAATATCTCTTGCTCGTAGGACCAGAAACTGCATGTGATTCAACTCCCTATAGGACTGGGAAAAAAACGCAAGCTCGTTTTACAAGAAACACACTCTGCTTTTGAGAAAAGAGCACTCTTCTACTCTACTGTGTTTCCTATAGGGCCAGAACAGTGAGCTTGATCAGAACAAAAGAACTGTGCTTCCTGCACACACGGTCATATCTAGTTCAATTCTTATTAGGAAACTGACAAGAACAGTAGATCCTCTTCAGTCAAATACACTGCACATGCTGGGAACAGGCACCAGTGCTATTTGTCCTGTGTATGACAATAGGAGCGCAATAGTGATTCTTCTTACCAGAAAACAAGTCTTGCTCGTAGGACCAGAAACTGCATGTGACACAACTCCATTTAGGACTGGGAAAGAAACGCTAGCTCGCCTTACAAGAAACACACTCTGCTTTTGAGAAAAGAGCACTCTTCTACTCTACTGTGTTTCCTATAGAGCCAGAACAGTGAACTTGCTCAGAACAAAAGAACTGTGCTTCCTACACACAGGGGCCATATCTAGTTCAACTCTGTTAGGAAACTGACAAGAACAGTAGCTCCTCTTAAATCCAATTCTCTGTACATGCAGGGAACAGACGCCAGTGCTATTTGCACTGTGTATGGCAATGGGAGCGCAATAGTGACTCTTCTTACCAGAAAACAACTCTTGCTCGTAGGACCAGAACCTGCATGTGATTCAACTCCATATAGGACTGGGAAACAAACGCTAGCTTGCCTTACAAGAAACACACTCTGCTTTTGAGAAAAGAGCACACTTTACTCTACTGTGTTTCCTATAGGACCAGAAAAGACAGCTTGCTCAGAACAAAAGAACTGGCTTCCTACATACACGGCCATATGTAGTTCAATTCTGCATAGGAAACTGACAAGAACAAAAGATTTTTTTCAGTCCAATACACTGTACATGCTGGGAAGAGAAACCAGTGCTATTTGCCCTGTGTATGACAATGGGAGCGCAATAGTGACTCTTTTTACCAGAAAAAACTCTTGCTCGTAGGACCAGAAACTGCATGTGATTCAACTCAATTTAGGACTGGGGAAAAAATGCTAGCTAGCCTTACAAGAAACACACTCTGCTTTTGAGAATAGAGCACTCTTCTACTCTACAGTGTTTCCTATAGGGCGAGAACAGTGAGCTTGCTCAGAACAAAAGAACTGTGCTTCCTACACACACGGGCCATATCTATTTCAACTCTGCTTAGGAAACTGATGAGAACAGTAGCTCCTCTTCAGTCCAATACACTGTACTTACTGGGAACAGACGCGAGTGCTATTTGCACTGTGTATGGCAATGGGAGCACAATAGTGACTTTCCTTACAGAAAAAACTCTTGCTCGTAGGACCAGAAACTGCATGTGATTCAACTCCATTTAGGACTGGAAAACAAACGCTAGCTCGCCTTACAAGAAACACACTCTGCTTTTGAGGAAAGAGCACTCTTCTACTCTACTGTTTTTCCTATTGGGCCAGAACAGTGAGCTTGCTGAGAACAAAAAAACTGTGCTTCCTACCCACACGGGCCATATCTAGTTCAACTCTGCTTAGGAACCTGACAAGAACAGTAGATCCTCTTCAGTCGAATACACTGTACATGCTGGGAAGAGACGCCAGTGCTATTTGCCCTGTGTATGGCAAAGGGAGCGCAATAATGACTCTTCTAACCAGAAAACCACTCTTGCTCGTAGGACCAGAAACTGCATGTGTACTTCAAGTCCATTTAGGACTGGGAAACAAATGCTAGCTCGCCTTACAAGAAACACACTCTGCTTTTGAGAAAAGAGCACTCTTCTACTCTACTGTGTTTCCTATGGGGTTCGAACAGTGAGCTTGCTCAGAACAAAAGAAGTGTGCTTCCTACACACACGGGCCATATCTAGTTCAACTCTGCTTAGGAAACTGACAAGAACAGTAGCTCCTCTTCAGTCCAATACACTGTACTTGCTGGGAACAGACGCCAGTGCTATTTGCCCTGTGTATGGCAAAGGGAGCGCAATAATGACTCTTCTTACCAGGAAACAACTCTTGCTCTTAGGACCAGAAACTGCATTTGATTCAATCCACTTAAGACTGGGAAACAAACGCTAGCTCGCCTTACAAGAAACATGCTCAGCTTTTGAGAATAGGGTACACATCTACTCTACTGTGTTTCCTATGGGGTCCGAACAGTGAGCTTGCTGAGAACAAAAGAACTGTGCTTCCTACACACACGGGCCATATCTAGTTCAACTCTGCTTAGGAACCTGACAAGAACAGTAGATCCTCTTCAGTCCAATACACTGTACATGCTGGTAACAGACGCCAGTGCTATTTGCCCTGTGTATGACAATGGGAGCGCAATAGTGACTCTTTTTACCAGAAAACAACAATTTCTCCTAGGACCAGAAACTGCATGTGATTCAACTCCATTTAGGACTGGGAAACAAACGCTAGCTCGCCATACAAGAAACACACTCTGCTTTTGAGAAAAGAGCACTCTTCTACTCTACTGTGTTTTCTATAGGGTCCGAACAGTGAGCTTGCTGAGAACAAAAGAACTGTGCTTCCTACACACACGGGCCATATCTAGATCAACTCTACTTAGGAAACTGACAAGAACAGTAGATCCTCTTCAGTCCAATACACTGTAATTGCTGGGAACAGACGCGAGGGCTATTTGCACTGTGTATGGCAAAGGGAGCGCAATAGTGACTTTTCTTAGCAGAAAACAACTCTTGCTCGTAGGACCAGAAACTGCATGTGTATTTCAACTCCATTTAGGACTGGGAAACAAACGCTAGCTTGCCTTATAAGAAACACACTCTGCTTTTGAGAAAAGAGCACTATTCTACTCTACAGTGTTTCCTCTATGGCGAGAACAGTGTGCTTGCTCAGAACAAAAGGACTGTGCTTCCTACACACACGGGCCATATCTAGTTCAATTCTGCTTAGCAAACTGACGAGAACAGTATACCCTCTTCAGTCAAATACACTGCACATGCTGGGAACAGACACCAGTGCTATTTGTCCTGTGTATGACAATAGGACCGCAATAGTGATTCTTCTTACCAGAAAACAAGTCTTGCTCGTAGGACCAGAAACTGCATGTGACACAACTCCATTTAGGACTGGAAAAGAAACGCTAGCTCGCCTTACAAGAAACACACTCTGCTTTTGAGAAAAGAGCACTCTTCTACTCTACTGTGTTTCCTATAGGGCCAGAACAGTGAACTTGCTCAGAACAAAAGAACTGTGCTTCCTACACACAGGGGCCATATCTAGTTCAACTCTGTTAGGAAATTGACAAGAACAGTAGCTCCTCTTAAGTCCAATACTCTGTACATGCAGGGAACAGACGCCAGTGCTGTTTGCACTGTGTATGGCAATGGGAGCGCAATAGTGACTCTTCTTACCAGAAAACAACTCTTGCTCGTAGGACCAGAAACTGCATGTGATTCAACTCCATTTAGGACTGGGAAACAAACGCAAGCTCACCTTACAAGAAACACACTCTGCTTTTGAGAAAAGAGCACTCTTCTACTCTACTGTGTTTCCTATAGGACCAGAACAGTGAGCTTGCTCAGAACAAATGAACTGTGCTTCCTACACACACGGCCATATCTAGTTCAACTCTGCTTAGGAAACTGACGAGAGCAGTAGATCCTCTTCAGTCCAATACACTGTACTTGCTGGGAACAGACACGAGTGCTATTTGTACTGTGTACAGCAATGGGAGCACAATAGTGACTCTTCTTACCAGAAAACAACTCTTGCTCATAGGACCAGAAACTGCATGTTATTCAACTCCACTTAGGACTGGGAAACAAACGCTAGCTCGCCTTACAAGAAACACGCTCTGCTTTGAGAAAAGGTCACACTTCTACTCTACTGTGTTTCCTAAAGGGTCCGAACAGTGAGCTTGCTCAGAACAAAAGAACCGTGCTTCCTACACACACGGGCCATATCTAGTTCAACTCGGCTTAGGAAACTGACAAGAACAGTAGCTCCTCTTCAGTCCAATACACTGTACTTGCTGGGAACAGAAGCGAGTGCTATTTGCACTGTGTATGGCAATGGGAGCACAATAGTGACTTTCCTTACCAGAAAACAACTCTTGCGTGTAGGACCAGAAACTGCATGTGATTCAACACCATTTAGGACTGGGAAACAAACGCTAGCCCGCCTTACAAGAAACACACTCTGCTTTTGAGAAAAGAGCACTCTTCTACTATACTGTGTTTCCTATAGGGCCAGAACAGTGAGCTTGCTCAGAACAAAAGAACTGTGCTTCCTACACACACGAGCCATATCTAGTTCAACTCTGCTTAGGAAACTGACGAGAACAGTAGCTCCTCTTCAGTCCAATACACTGTACTTGCTGGGCACATACGCGAGTGCTATTTGCACTGTGTACAGCAATGGGAGCACAATAGTTACTCTTCTTACCAGAAAACAACTCTTGTTCGTAGGACCAGAAAGTGAATGTCATTCAGCTCCATTTTGGACTGGGAAACAAACGCTAGCTCACCTTACAAGAAACACACTCTTCTTCTTGAGTAAAGTACACTTTTCAACTCTACTGTGAGTTCTATGCCGTCCGAACTGTGAGGTTGCTGAGAACAAAAAAACTGTGCTTCATACACACTCGCGCCATATGTAATTCAACTCTTCTTAGGATCCTGACAAGAACAGTAGATCTTCTTCAGTCCAATACACTGTACATGCTGGGAACAGACCCCAGGGCTATTTGCCCTCTGTATGACAAAGGGAACGCAATAGTTACTCTTATTACCAGAAAACAACTCTTGCTCATAGGACCAAAAACTACATGTTATTCAACTCCACTTAGGACTGGGAAACAAACGCTAGCTCGCCTTACAAAAAACACGCTCTGCGTTGAGAAAAGGTCACACTTCTACTCTACTGTGTTTCCTATCGGGTCCGAACAGTGAGCTTGCTCAGAACAAAAGAACCATGCTTCCTACACACACGGGCCATATCTAATTCAACTCTGCTTAGGAAACTGACAAGAACAGTAGATCCTCTTCAGTCCAATACACTGTACTTGCTGGGAACAGACGCCAGTGCTATTTGCACTGTGAATGACAAAGGGAGCGCAATAGTGACTCTTCTTAGCAAAAACAACTGTTGCTCGTAGGACCAGAAACTGCATGTGATTCAACTCGATTTAGGACTGGGAAACAAACGCTAGCTCGCCTTTCAAGAAAAACACTCTGCTTTTGAAAAAAGAGCACTCTTCTACTCTACTGTGTTTCCTGTAGGGCCAGAATAGTGAGCTTGCTCAGAACAAAAGAACTGTGCTTCCTAGACACGGGCCATATCTAGTTCAATTCTGCATAGGAAACTGACAAGAACAGTAGCTCCTCTTCAGTCCAATACACTGTACTTGCTGGGAACAGACGCGAGTGCTATTTGCACTGTGTATGGCAATTGGAGTGCAATAGTGACTCTTCTTACCAGAAAACAACTCTTGCTCGTAAGACCAAAAACTGCATTTGATTCAACTCCATTTAGGACTGGGAAACAAACACTAGCTTGCCTTACAAGAAACACACTCTGCTTTTGAGAAAAGAGCACTCTTCTACTCTACTGTGTTTCCTATGGGGTGCGAACAGTGAGCTTGCTGAGAAAAAAAGAACTGTGCATCCTACACACACGGGCCATATGTAGTTCAACTCTGCTTAGGAAACTCACAAGAACAGTAGCTCCTCTTCAGTCCAATACACTGTACTTGCTGGGAACAGACGCGAGGGCTATTTGCACTGTGTACGGCAATGGGAGCGCAATAGTGACTCTTCTTACCAGAAAACAACTCTTGCTCATAGGACCAGAAACTGCATGTGATTTACTCCATTTAGAACTAAGAAACAAACACTAGCTTGCCTTACAAGAAACACTTTCTGCTTTTGAGAAAAGAGCACTCTTCTACTATACTGTGTTTCCTATAGGGCCAAAACAGTGAGCTTGCTCAGAACAAAAGAACTGTGCTTCCTACACACACGGGCCATATCTAGTTCAACTCTGCTTAGGAAACTGACAAGAAGAGTAGCTCCTCTTCAGTCCAATACACTGTACTTGCTGGGAACAGACGCGAGTGCTATTTGCACTATGTATGGCAATGGGAGTACAATAGTGACTCTTCTTACCAGAAAACAACTCTTGCTCCTAGGACCAGAAACTGCATGTGATTCAGCTCCATTTTGGACTGGGAAACAAACGCTAGCTCGCCTGACATGAAACACACTCAGTTTTTTAGAAAAGATCACTCTTCTACTCTACAGTGTTTCCTATAGGGCCAGAACAGTGAATTTTCTCAGAACAAAAGAACTGTGCTTCCTACACACACGGGCCATATCTAGTTCAACTCTGCTTTGGAAACTGACAAGAACAGTAGCTCCTCTTCAGTCCAATACACTGTACTTGCTTCGAACAGACGCGAGTGCTATTTGCACTGTGTAAGGAAATGGAGCGCAATAGTGACTTTCCTTACCAAAAAACAACTCTTGCTCGTAGGACCAAAAACTGTATGTGATTCAACTCCATTTAGGACTGGGAAAGAAACATTAGCTCGCCTTACAAGAAACACAGTCTTCTTTTTGAGTAAAGAGCACTCTTCTACTCTACTGTGTTTTCTATGGGGTCCGAATAGTGAGCTTGCTCAGAACAAAAGAACTGTGCTTCCTACACACTCACGCCATATCTAATTCAACTCTGCTTAGGAAAATGACATGAACAGTAGCTCCTCTTCAGTCCAATACACTGTACTTGCTGGGAACAGATGCGAGTGCTATTTGCACTGTGTATAGCAATGGGAGCGCAATAGTGACTTTCCTTACCAGAAAACAACTCTTGCGTGTAGGACCAGAAACTGCATGTGATTCAACTCCATTTAGGACTTGGAAACAAACGCTAGCTCGCCTTAAAAGAAACACACTCTGCTTTTGAGAAAACAGCACTCTTCTACTCTACAGTGTTTCCTATAGCGCCAGAACAGTGAGCTTGATCAGAACAAAAGAACTGTGCTTCCTACACACACGGGCCATATCTAGTTCAACTCTGCTTAGGAAACTACCAAGAACAGTAGCTCCTCTTCAGTCCAATACACTGTACTTGCTGGGAACAGACGCCAGTGCTATTTGCACTGTGAACAGCAATGGGAGCACAACAGTGACTCTTCTTACCAGAAAACAACTCTTGCTCTTAGAACCAGAAACTGCATGTGATTCAACTCCATTTAGGACTTGGAAACAAACGCTAGCTCGCCTTAAAAGAAACACACTCTGCTTTTGAGGAAAGAGCACTCTTCTACTCTACTGTGTTTCCTGTAGGACCAGAACAGTGAGCTTGATCAGAACAAAAGAACTGTGCTTCCTACACACACGGGCCATATCTAGTTCAACTCTGCTTAGGAAACTGACAAGAACAGTAGCTCCTCTTCAGTCCAATACACTGTACTTGCTGGGAAGAGACGCAATTGCTTTTTGCACTGTGTATGGCAATGGGAGCGCAATAGTGACTTTCCTTACCAGAAAACAACTCTTGCTCGTAGAACCAGAAACTGCATGTGATTCAACTCCATTTAGGACTGAGAAACAAACACTGGCTCGCCTTACAAGAAACACACTCTGCTTTTGAGAAAAGGGCACTCTTCTACTCTACTGTGTTTCCTATGGGGTCTGAAACGTGAGCTTGCTCAGAACAAAAGAACTGTGCTTCCTACACACAAGGACCATACATAGTTCAACTCTGCTTATGAAACTGACAGGAACAATAGCTCCTCTTCAGTCCAATACACTGTACTTGCTGGGAACAGACGCGAGTGCAATTTGCACTGTGTATGGCAATGGGAGCACAATAGTGACTTTCCTTACCAGAAAACAACTCTTGCTCATAGGCCCAGAAACTGCATGTGACTCAACTCCATATAGGACTGGGAAACAGACGCTAGCTCGCCTTACAAGAAACACACTCCACTTTTGTGAAAAGAGCACTCTTCTACTCTACTGTGTTTCCTAGAGGGAAAGAACAGTGAGCTTGCTCAGAACAAAAGAAGTGTGCTTCCTACATACACGGGCCATATCTCCTTCGACTCTGCTTAGGAAACTGATAAGAACAGTAGCTCCTCTTCAGTCCAATACACTGTACTTGCTGGGAACAGACGCGAGTGCTATTTGCACTGTGTATGGCAATGGGAGCGCAATAGTGACTTTCCTTACCAGAAAACAACTATTGCTCGTAGAACCAGAAACAGCATGTGATTCAACTCCATTTAGGACTGGGAAACAAACACTAGCTCGCCTTACAAGAAACACACTCTGCTTTTGAGAAAAGGGCACTCTTCTACTCTACTGTGTTTCCTATGCGGTCTGAAACGTGAGCTTGCTCAGAACAAAAGAACTATGCTTCCTACAAACACGGGCCATATCTAGTTCAACTCTGCTTAGGAAACTGACAAGAACAGTAGGTCCTCTTCAGTCCAATACACTGTACTTGCTGGGAACCGACGCCAGTGCTATTTGCCCTGTGTATGACAATGGGAGCACAATAGTGACTTTCCTTACCAGAAAACAACTATTGCTCGTAGGACCAGAAACTGCATGGGATTCAACTCCATTTCTGACTGGGAAACAAACACAAGCTCGCCTTACAAGAAACACACTCTGCTTTTGAGAAAAGAGCACTCTTCTACTCTATTGGATTTCCTATGAGGTCCGAACAGTAAGCTTGCTCAGAACAAAATAACTGTGCTTCCTACACACACAGCCATATCTAGTTCAATTCTGTTTAGGAAACTGACAAGAACAATAGATCCTCTTCAGTCCAATACACTGTACATGCTGGGAAGAGACGCCAGTGCTATTTGCCCTGTGTTTGAAAATGGGAGCACAATAGTGACTCTTCTTACCAGAAAACTACTCTTGCTTGTATGGACCAGAAACTGCATGTGATTCAACTCCATTTAGGACTGGGAAACAAACACTAGCTCGCCTTACAAGAAACACACTCTGCTTTTGAGAAAAGAGCACTCTTCTACTCTACTGTGTTTCCTATAGGGAAAGAACAATGAGCTTGCTCAGAACAAAAGAACTGTGATTCCTACACACACGGGCCATATCTAGTTCGACTCTGCTTAGGAAACTGATAAGAACAGTAGCTCCTCTTCAGTCCAATACACTGTACTTGCTGGGAACAGACGCGAGTGCTATTTGCACTGTGTATGGCAATGGGAGCGCAATAGTGACTTTCCTTACCAGAAAACAACTCTTGCTCGTAGAACCAGAAACTGCATGTGATTCAACTCCATTTAGGACTGGGAAACAATCGCTAGCTCGCCTTACAAGAAACACACTCTGCTTTTGAGAAAAGGGCACTCTTCTACTCTACTGTGTTTCCTATGGTGTCTGAAACGTGAGCTTGCTCAGAACAAAAGAACTGTGCTTCCTACACACACGGACCATACATAGTTCAACTCTGCTTATGAAACTGACAGGAACAATAGCTCCTCTTCAGTCCAATACACTGTACTTGCTGGGAACAGACGCGAGTCCAATTTGCACTGTGTATGGCAATGGGAGCACAATAGTGACTTTCCTTAACAGAAAACAACTCTTGCTCGTAGGACCAGAAACTGCATGGGATTCAACTCCATTTCTGACTGGGAAACAAACACAAGCTCGCCTTACAAGAAACATACTCTGCTTTTGAGAAAATAGCACTCTTCTACTCTACTGTATTTCCTATGGGGTCTGAACAGTAAGCTTGCTCAGAACAAAATAACTGTGCTTCCTACACACGCGGCCATATCTAGTTCAATTCTGTTTAGGAAACCTACAAGAACAGTAGATCCTCTTCAGTCCAATACACTGTACATGCTGGGAACAGACGCCAGTGCTATTTGCCCTGTGTTTGAAAATGGGAGCACAATAGTGACTCTTCTTACCAGAAAACTACTCTTGCTTGTAGGACCAGAAACTGCATGTGGTTCAACTCCATTTAGGACTGGGAAACAAACACTAGCTCGCCTTACAAGAAACACACTCTGCTTTAGAGAAAAGAGCACTCTTCTACTCTACTGTGTTTCCTATAGAAAAAGAACAGTGAGCTTGCTCAGAACAAAAGAACTGTGATTCCTACACACATAGGCCATATCTAGTTCGACTCTGCTTAGGAAACTGATAAGAACAGTAGCTCCTCTTCAGTCCAATACACTGTACATGATGGGAACAGACGCGAGTGCTTTTTGCACTGTGTATGGCAATCGGAGCACAATAGTGACTTTCCTTACCAGAAAACAACTCTTGCTCGTAGGACCAGAAACTGCATGTGATTCAACTCCATTTAGGACTGAGAAACAAACACTAGCTCGCCTTACAAGAAACACACTCTGCTTTTGAGAAAAGAGCACTCTTCTACTCTACTGTTTTTCCTATAGGGAAAGAACAGTGAGCTTGCTCAGAAAAAAGAACTGTGATTCCTACACACGGGCCATATCTAGTTCAACTCTGCTCAGGAAACTGATAAGAACAGTAGCTCCTCTTCAGTCCAATACACTGTACTTGCTGGGAAGAGACGCAATTGCTTCTTGCACTGTGTATGGCAATGGGAGCGCAATAGTGACTTTCCTTACCAGAAAACAACTCTTGCTCGTAGAACCAGAAACTGCATGGGATTCAACTCCATTTAGGACTGAGAAACAAACACAAGCTCGCCTTACAAGAAACACACTCTGCTTTTGAGAAAAGAGCACTCTTCTACTCTACTGTGTTTCCTATAGGGAAAGAAAAGTGAGCTTGCTCAGAACAAAAGAACTGTGATTCCTACACACACGGGCCATATCTAGTTCAACTCTGCTTAGGAAACTGATAAGAACAGTAGCTCCTCTTCAGTCCAATACACTGTACTTGCTGCGAACAGACGCAATTGCTTTTTGCACTGTGTATGGCAATGGGAGCAAAATAGTGACTCTTCTTACCAGAAAACAACTCTTGCTCATACGACCAGAAACTGCATGTGACTCAACTCCATTTAGGACTGAGAAACAAACACTAGATCGCCTTATGAGAAACACACTCTGCTTTTGAGAAAAGATCTCTCTTCTACTCCACTGTGTTTCTTATGGGGTCCCAAAAGTGAGCTTGCTCAGAACAAAAGAACTGTGCTTCCTACACACACGGGTCATATCTAGTTCAATTCTGATTAGGAAACTGACAAGAACAGAAGATCCTCTTCATTCCAATACACTGTGCTTGCTGGGAACAGACGCGAGTGCTATTTGCACAGTGTATGGCAATGGGAGCGCAATAGTGACTTTCCTTACCAGAAAACAACTCTTGCTGGTAGGACCAAAAACTGCATGTGATTCAACTCCATTTAGAACTGGGAAATAAACGCTAGCTCACCTTACAAGACACACACTCTGCTTTTGAGAAAAGAGCACTCTTCTACTCTACTGTGTTTCCTATGGGGTCCGAACAGTGAGCTTGCTCAGAACAAAAGAATTGTTCTTCCTACACAAACGGGCCATATCTAGTTCAACTCTGCTTAGGAAACTGACAAGAACAGTAGATCCTCTTCAGTCCAATACACTGTACATGTTGGGAACAGACGCCAGTGCTATTTGCCCTGTGTTTGAAAATGGGAGCACAAAAGTGACTCTTCTTACAAGAAAACTACTCTTGCTTGTAGGACCAGAAACTGCAAGTGATTCAACTCCATTTACGACTGTGAAACAAACACTGGCTCGCCTTACAAGAAACATACTCTGCTTTTGAGAAAAGAGCACTCTTCTACACTACTGTGTTTCCTATAGGGAAAGAACTGTGAGCTTGCACAGAAAAAAAGAACTGTGCTTCCTACACACACGGGCAATATCTAGTTCGACTCTGCTTAGGAAACTGATAAGAACAGTAGCTCCTCTTCAGTCCAATACACTGTACTTGCTGGGAACAAACGCGAGTGCTATTTGCACTGTGTATGGCAATAGGAGCGCAATAGTGACTTTCCTTACCAGAAAACAACTATTGCTCGTAGAACCAGAAACTGCATGTGATTCAACTCCATTTAGGACTGGGAAACAAACACTAGCTCGCCTTACAAGAAACACACTCTGCTTTTGAGAAAAGAGCACTCTTCTACTCTACTGTGTTTCCTATAGGGAAAGAACAGTGAGCTTGCTCAGAACAAAGGAACTGTGATTCCTACACACACGGGCCATACATAGTTCAACTCCGTTTATGAAACTGACAGGAATAGTAGCTCCTCTTCAGTCCAATACACTGTACTTGATGGGAACAGACGCGAGAGCAATTTGCACTGTTTATGGCAATGGGAGCACAATAGTGACTTTCCTTACCAGAAAACAACTCTTGCTCATAGGCCCAGAAACTGCATGTGACTCAACTCCATATAGGACTGGGAAACAGACGCTAGCTCGCCTTACAAGAAACACACTCTGCTATTGAGAAAAGGGCACTCTTCTACTCTACTGTGTTTCCTATGGGGTCTGAAACGTGAGCTTGCTCAGAACAAAAGAACTGTGCTTCCTACACACAAGGACCATACATAATTCAACTCTGCTTATGAAACTGACAGGAACAATAGCTCCTCTTCAGTCCAATACACTGTACTTGCTGGGAACAGACGCGAGTGCAATTTGCACTGTGTATGGCAATGGGAGCACAATAGTGACTTTCCTTACCAGAAAACAACTCTTGCTCATAGGCCCAGAAACTGCATGTGACTCAACTCCATATAGGACTGGCAAACAGACGCTAGCTCGCCTTACAAGAAACACACTCCACTTTTGAGAAAAGAGCACTCTTCTACTCTACTGTGTTTCCTATTGGGTCTGAAAACTGAGCTTGCTCAGAACCAAAGAATTGTGCTTCCTACAGACACGGGCCATATCTAGTTCAACTCTGCTTAAGAAACTGACAAGAACAGTAGCTCCTCTTCAGTCCAATACACTCTACTTGCTTGGAACAGACGCGAGTGCTATTTGCACTGTGTATGGCAATGGGAGCACAATAGTGACATTCCTTACCAGAAAACAACTCTTGCTATTAGGACCAGAAACTGCATGTGATTCAACTCCATTTAGGACTGGAAAACAAACACTAGCTCGCCTTACAAGAAACATACTCTGCTTTTGAGAAAAGAGCACTCTTCTACTCTACTGTGTTTCCTAGAGGGAAAGAACAGTGAGCTTGCTCAGAACAAAAGAAGTGTGCTTCCTACATACATGGGCCATATCTAGTTCGACTCTGCTTAGGAAACTGATAAGAACAGTAGCTCCACTTCAGTCCAATACACTGTACTTGCTGGGAACAGACGCGAGTGCTATTTGCACTGTGTATGGCAATGGGAGCACAATAGTGACTTTCCTTACCAGAAAACAACTATTGCTCGTAGAACCAGAAACAGCATGTGATTCAACTCCATTTAGGACTGAGAAACAAACACGAGCTCGCCTTTCAAGAAACACACTCTGCTTTTGAGAAAAGGGCACTCTTCTACTCTACTGTGTTTCCTATGGGGTCTGAAACGTGAGCTTGCTCAGAACAAAAGAACTGTGCTTCCTACACACAAGGACCATACATAGTTCAACTCTGCTTATGACACTGACAGGAACAATAGCTCCTCTTCAGTCCAATACACTGTACTTGCTGGGAACAGACGTGAGTGCAATTTGCACTGTGTATGGCAATGGGAGCACAATAGTGACTTTCCTTACCAGAAAACAACTCTTGCTCATAGGCCCAGAAACTGCATGTGACTCAACTCCATATAGGACTGGGAAACAGACGCTAGCTCGCCTTACAAGAAACACACTCCACTTTTGAGAAAAGAGCACTCTTCTACTCTACTGTGTTTCCTATTGGGTCTGAAAACTGAGCTTGCTCAGAACCAAAGAATTGTGCTTCCTACAGACACGGGCCATATCTAGTTAAACTCTGCTTAAGAAACTGACACTATGTAGCTCCTCTTCAGTCCAATACACTCTACTTGCTGGGAACAGACGCGAGTCTATTTGCACTGTGTATGGCAATGGGAGCACAATAGTGACATTCCTTACCAGAAAACAACTCTTGCTAGTAGGACCAGAAACTGCATGTGATTCAACTCCATTTAGGACTGGGAAACAAACACTAGCTCGCCTTACAAGAAACATACTCTGCTTTTGAGAAAAGAGCACTCTTCTACTCTACTGTGTTTCCTAGAGGGAAAGAACAGTGAGCTTGCTCAGAAAAAAGAAGTGTGCTTCCTACATACACGGGCCATATCTAGTTCGACTCTGCTTAGGAAACTGATAAGAACAGTAGCTCCTCTTCAGTCCAATACACTGTACTTGCTGGGAAGAGACGCAATTGCTTTTTGCACTGTGTATGGCAATGGGAGCGCAATAGTGACTTTCCTTACCAGAAAACAACTCTTGCTCGTAGAACCAGAAACTGCATGTGATTCAACTCCATTTAGGACTGAGAAACAAACACTAGCTCGCCTTACAAGAAACACACTCTGCTTTTGAGAAAAGGGCACTCTTCTACTCTACTGTGTTTCCTATGGGGTCTGAAACGTGAGCTTGCTCAGAACAAAAGAACTGTGCTTCCTACAAACACGGGCCATATCTAGTTCAACTCTGCTTAGGAAACTGACAAGAACAGTAGGTCCTCTTCAGTCCAATACACTGTACTTGCTGGGAACCGACGCCAGTGCTATTTGCCCTGTGTATGACAATGGGAGCGCAATAGTGACTTTCCTTACCAGAAAACAACTCTTGCTCGTAGGACCAGAAACTGCATGGGATTCAACTCCATTTCTGACTGGGAAACAAACACAAGCTCGCATTACAAGAAACACACTCTGCTTTTGAGAAAAGAGCACTCTTCTACTCTATTGTATTTCCTATGGGGTCCGAAAGTAAGCTTGCTCAGAACAAAATAACTGTGATTCCTCCACACACGGGCCATACATAGTTCAACTCCGTTTATGAAACTGACAGGAATAGTAGCTCCTCTTCAGTCCAATACACTGTACTTGATGGGAACAGACGCGAGTGCAATTTGCACTGTTTATGGCAATGGGAGCACAATAGTGACTTTCCTTACCAGAAAACAACTCTTGCTCATAGGCCCAGAAACTGCATGTGACTCAACTCCATATAGGACTGGGAAACAGACGCTAGCTCGCCTTACAAGAAACACACTCCACTTTTGAGAAAAGAGCACTCTTCTACTCTACTGTGTTTCCTATAGAAAAAGAACAGTCAGCTTGCTCAGAACAAAAGAACTGTGATTCCTACACACACGGGCCATATCTAGTTCGACTCTGCTTAGGAAACTGATAAGAACAGTAGCTCCTCTTCAGTCCAATGCACTGTACTTGCTGGGAAGAGACGCAATTGCTTTTTGCACTGTGTATGGCAATGGGAGCACAATAGTGACTTTCCTTACCAGAAAACAACTCTTGCTCGTAGAACCAAAAACTGCATGTGATTCAACTCCATTTAGGACTGAGAAACAAACACTAGCTCGCCTTACAAGAAACACACTCTGCTTTTGAGAAAAGGGCACTCTTCTACTCTACTGTGTTTCCTATGGTGTCTGAAACGTGAGCTTGCTCAGAACAAAAGAAATGTGCTTCCTACACACAAGGACCATACATAATTCAACTCTGCTTATGAAACTGACAGGAACAATAGCTCCTCTTCAGTCCAATACACTGTACTTGCTGGGAACAGACGCGAGTGCAATTTGCACTGTGTATGGCAATGGGAGCACAATAGTGACTTTCCTTACGAGAAAACAACTCTTGCTCATAGGCCCAGAAACTGCATGTGACTCAACTCCATATAGGACTGGGAAACAGACGCTAGCTCGCCTTACAAGAAACACACTCCACTTTTGAGAAAAGAGCACTCTTCTACTCTACTGTGTTTCCTATTGGGTCTGAAAACTGAGCTTGCTCAGAACCAAAGAATTGTGCTTCCTACAGACACGGGCCATATCTAGTTCAACTCTGCTTAAGAAACTGACAAGAACAGTAGCTCCTCTTCAGTCCAATACACTCTACTTGCTGGGAACAGACACGAGTGCAATTTGCACTGTTTATGGCAATGGGAGCACAATAGTGACTTTCCTTACCAGAAAACAACTCTTGCTATTAGGACCAGAAACTGCATGTGATTCAACTCCATTTAGGACTGGGAAACAAACACTAGCTCGCCTTACAAGAAACATACTCTGCTTTTGAGAAAAGAGCACTCTTCTACTCTACTGTGTTTCCTAGAGGGAAAGAACAGTGAGCTTGCTCAGAAAAAAGAAGTGTGCTTCCTACATACACGGGCCATATCTCGTTCGACTCTGCTTAGGAAACTGATAAGAACAGTAGCTCCTCTTCAGTCCAATACACTGTACTTGCTGGGAACAGACGCAATTGCTTTTTGCACTGTGTATGGCAATGGGAGCATAATAGTGACTCTTCTTACCAGAAAACAACTCTTGCTCATACGACCAGAAACTGCATGTGACTCAACTCCATTTAGGACTGAGAAACAAACACTAGATCGCCTTATGAGAAACACACTCTGCTTTTGAGAAAAGATCTCTCTTCTACTCTACTGTGTTTCTTATGGGGTCAGAAGAGTGAGCTTGCTCAGAAAAAAAGAATTGTGCTTCCTACACAAACGGGCCATATCTAGTTCAACTCTGCTTAGGAAACTGACAAGAACAGTAGATCCTCTTCAGTCCAATACACTGTACATGTTGGGAACAGACGCCAGTGCTATTTGCCCTGTGTTTGAAAATGGGAGCACAAAAGTGACTCTTCTTACAAGAAAACTACTCTTGCTTGTAGGACCAGAAACTGCAAGTGATTCAACTCCATTTAGGACTGGGAAACAAACACTGGCTCGCCTTACAAGAAACATACTCTGCTTTTGAGAAAAGAGCACTCTTCTACTCTACTGTGTTTCCTATAGGGAAAGAACAGTGAGCTTGCACAGAAAAAAAGAACTGTGCTTCCTACACACACGGGCAATATCTAGATCGACTCTGCTTAGGAAACTGATAAGAACAGTAGCTGCTCTTCAGTCCAATACACTGTACTTGCTGGGAACAGACGCCAGTGCTATTTGCATTGTGTATGGCAATGGGAGCGCAATAGTGACTTTCCTTACCAGAAAACAACTATTGCTCGTAGAACCAGAAACTGCATGTGATTCAACTCCATTTAGGACTGGGAAACAAACACTAGCTCGCCTTACAAGAAACACACTCTGCTTTTGAGAAAAGAGCACTCTTCTACTCTACTGTGTTTCCTATAGGGAAAGAACAGTGAGCTTGCTCAGAACAAAAGAACTGTGATTCCTACACACACGGGCCATACATAGTTCAACTCCGTTTATGAAACTGACAGGAAGAGTAGCTCCTCTTCAGTCCAATACACTGTACTTGCTGGGAACAGACACGAGTGCAATTTGCACTGTTTATGGCAATGGGAGCACAATAGTGACTTTCCTTACCAGAAAACAACTCTTGCTCATAGGCCCAGAAACTGCATGTGACTCAACTCCATATAGGACTGGGAAACAGACGCTAGCTCGCCTTACAAGAAACACACTCCACTTTTGAGAAAAGAGCACTCTTCTACTCTACTGTGTTTCCTATAGAAAAAGAACAGTCAGCTTGCTCAGAACAAAAGAACTGTGATTCCTACACACACGGGCCATATCTAGTTCGACTCTGCTTAGGAAACTGATAAGAACAGTAGCTCCTCTTCAGTCCAATACACTGTACTTGCTGGGAAGAGACGCAATTGCTTTTTGCACTGTGTATAGCAATGGGAGTGCAATAGTGACTTTCCTTACCAGAAAACAACTCTTGCTCGTAGAACCAGAAACTGCATGTGATTCAACTCCATTTAGGACTGAGAAACAAACACTAGCTCGCCTTACAAGAAACACACTCTGCTTTTGAGAAAAGGGCACTCTTCTACTCTACTGTGTTTCCTATGGGGTCTGAAACGTGAGCTTGCTCAGAACAAAAGAACTGTGCTTCCTACACACAAGGACCATACATAGTTCAACTCTGCTTATGAAACTGACAGGAACAATAGCTCCTCTTCAGTCCAATACACTGTACTTGCTGGGAACAGACGCGAGTGCAATTTGCACTGTGTATGGCAATGGGAGCACAATAGTGACTTTCCTTACCAGAAAACAACTCTTGCTCATAGGCCCAGAAACTGCATGTGACTCAACTCCATATAGGACTGGGAAACAGACGCTAGCTCGCCTTACAAGAAACACACTCCACTTTTGAGAAAAGAGCACTCTTCTACTCTACTGTGTTTCCTATTGGGTCTGAAAACTGAGCTAGCTCAGAACCAAAGAATTGTGCTTCCTACAGACACGGGCCATATCTAGTTCAACTCTGCTTAAGAAACTGACAAGAACAGTAGCTCCTCTTCAGTCCAATACACTCTACTTGCTGGGAACAGACGCAAGTGTTATTTGCACTGTGTATGGCAATGGGAGCACAATAGTGACATTCCTTACCAGAAAACAACTCTTGCTAGTAGGCCCAGAAACTGCATGTGATTCAACTCCATTTAGGACTGGGAAACAAACACTAGCTCGCCTTACAAGAAACATTCTCTGCTTTTGAGAAAAGAGCACTCTTCTACTCTACTGTGTTTCCTAGAGGGAAAGAACAGTGAGCTTGCTCAGAAAAAAGAAGTGTGCTTCCTACATACACGGGCCATATCTCGTTCGACTCTGCTTAGGAAACTGATAAGAACAGTAGCTCCTCTTCAGTCCAATACACTGTACTTGCTGGGAACAGACGCAATTGCTTTTTGCACTGTGTATGGCAATGGGAGCATAATAGTGACTCTTCTTACCAGAAAACAACTCTTGCTCATACGACCAGAAACTGCATGTGACTCAACTCCATTTAGGACTGAGAAACAAACACTAGATCGCCTTATGAGAAACACACTCTGCTTTTGAGAAAAGATCTCTCTTCTACTCTACTGTGTTTCTTATGGGGTCAGAAGAGTGAGCTTGCTCAGAAAAAAAGAATTGTGCTTCCTACACAAACGGGCCATATCTAGTTCAACTCTGCTTAGGAAACTGACAAGAACAGTAGATCCTCTTCAGTCCAATACACTGTACATGTTGGGAACAGACGCCAGTGCTATTTGCCCTGTGTTTGAAAATGGGAGCACAAAAGTGACTCTTCTTACAAGAAAACTACTCTTGCTTGTAGGACCAGAAACTGCAAGTGATTCAACTCCATTTAGGACTGGGAAACAAACACTGGCTCGCCTTACAAGAAACATACTCTGCTTTTGAGAAAAGAGCACTCTTCTACTCTACTGTGTTTCCTATAGGGAAAGAACAGTGAGCTTGCACAGAAAAAAAGAACTGTGCTTCCTACACACACGGGCAATATCTAGATCGACTCTGCTTAGGAAACTGATAAGAACAGTAGCTGCTCTTCAGTCCAATACACTGTACTTGCTGGGAACAGACGCGAGTGCTATTTGCATTGTGTATGGCAATGGGAGCGCAATAGTGACTTTCCTTACCAGAAAACAACTATTGCTCGTAGAACCAGAAACTGCATGTGATTCAACTCCATTTAGGACTGGGAAACAAACACTAGCTCGCCTTACAAGAAACACACTCTGCTTTTGAGAAAAGAGCACTCTTCTACTCTACTGTGTTTCCTATAGGGAAAGAACAGTGAGCTCGCTCAGAACAAAAGAACTGTGATTCCTACACACACGGGCCATACATAGTTCAACTCCGTTTATGAAACTGACAGGAAGAGTAGCTCCTCTTCAGTCCAATACACTGTACTTGCTGGGAACAGACGCGAGTGCAATTTGCACTGTGTATGGCAATGGGAGCACAATAGTGACTTTCCTTACCAGAAAACAACTCTTGCTCATAGGCCCAGAAACTGCATGTGACTCAACTCCATATAGGACTGGGAAACAGACGCTAGCTCGCCTTACAAGAAACACACTCCACTTTTGAGAAAAGAGCACTCTTCTACTCTACTGTGTTTCCTATAGAAAAAGAACAATCAGCTTGCTCAGAACAAAAGAACTGTGATTCTTACACACACGGGCCATATCTAGTTCGACTCTGCTTAGGAAACTGATAAGAACAGTAGCTCCTCTTCAGTCCAATACACTGTACTTGCTGGGAAGAGACGCAATTGCTTTTTGCACTGTGTATGGCAATCGGAGCACAATAGTGACTTTCCTTACCAGAAAACAACTCTTGCTCGTAGAACCAGAAACTGCATGTGATTCAACTCCATTTAGGACTGAGAAACAAACACTAGCTCGCCTTACAAGAAACACACTCTGCTTTTGAGAAAAGGGCACTCTTCTACTCTACTGTGTTTCCTATGGGGTCTGAAACGTGAGCTTGCTCAGAACAAAAGAACTGTGCTTCCTACACACAAGGACCATACATAGTTCAACTCTGCTTATGACACTGACAGGAACAATAGCTCCTCTTCAGTCCAATACACTGTACTTGCTGGGAACAGACGCGAGTGCAATTTGCACTGTGTATGGCAATGGGAGCACAATAGTGACTTTCCTTAACAGAAAACAACTCTTGCTCATAGGCCCAGAAACTGCATGTGACTCAACTCCATATAGGACTGGGAAACAGACGCTAGCTCGCCTTACAAGAAACACACTCCACTTTTGAGAAAAGAGCACTCTTCTACTCTACTGTGTTTCCTATAGAAAAAGAACAGTCAGCTTGCTCAGAACAAAAGAACTGTGATTCCTACACACACGGGCCATATCTAGTTCGACTCTGCTTAGGAAACTGATAAGAACAGTAGCTCCTCTTCAGTCCAATACACTGTACTTGCTGGGAAGAGACGCAATTGCTTTTTGCACTGTGTATGGCAATCGGAGCGCAATAGTGACTTTCCTTACCAGAAAACAACTCTTGCTCGTAGAACCAGAAACTGCATGTGATTCAACTCCATTTAGGACTGAGAAACAAACACTAGCTTGCCTTACAAGAAACACACTCTGCTTTTGAGAAAAGGGCACTCTTCTACTCTACTGTGTTTCCTATGGGGTCTGAAAC
Organism: Peromyscus eremicus; assembly: GCF_949786415.1. NCBI lineage: Eukaryota > Metazoa > Chordata > Mammalia > Rodentia > Cricetidae > Peromyscus > Peromyscus eremicus. The sequence goes on from NW_026734298.1 coordinate 660,058, forward strand.
GTGAGCTTGCTCAGAACAAAAGAACTGTGCTTCCTACACACAAGGACCATACATAGTTCAACTCTGCTTATGACACTGACAGGAACAATAGCTCCTCTTCAGTCCAATACACTGTACTTGCTGGGAACAGACGCGAGTGCAATTTGCACTGTGTATGGCAATGGGAGCACAATAGTGACTTTCCTTACCAGAAAACAACTCTTGCTCATAGGCCCAGAAACTGCATGTGACTCAACTCCATATAGGACTGGGAAACAGACGCTAGCTCGCCTTACAAGAAACACACTCCACTTTTGAGAAAAGAGCACTCTTCTACTCTACTGTGTTTCCTATTGGGTCTGAAAACTGAGCTTGCTCAGAACCAAAGAATTGTGCTTCCTACAGACACGGGTCATATCTAGTTAAACTCTGCTTAAGAAACTTACAAGAACAGTAGCTCCTCTTCAGTCCAATACACTCTACTTGCTGGGAACAGACGCGAGTGCTATTTGCACTGTGTATGGCAATGGGAACACAATAGTGACATTCCTTACCAGAAAACAACTCTTGCTAGTAGGACCAGAAACTGCATGTGATTCAACTCCATTTAGGACTGGGAAACAAACACTAGCTCGCCTTACAAGAAACATACTCTGCTTTTGAGAAAAGAGCACTCTTCTACTCTCCTGTGTTTCCTAGAGGGAAAGAACAGTGAGCTTGCTCAGAAAAAAGAAGTGTGCTTCCTACATACACGGGCCATATCTAGTTCGACTCTGCTTAGGAAACTGATAAGAACAGTAGCTCCTCTTCAGTCCAATACACTGTACTTGCTGGGAACAGACGCGAGTGCTATTTGCACTGTGTATGGCAATGGGAGCGCAATAGTGACTTTCCTTACCAGAAAACAACTCTTGCTCGTAGAACCAGAAACTGCATGTGATTCAACTCCATTTAGGACTGAGAAACAAACACTAGCTCGCCTTACAAGAAACACACTCTGCTTTTGAGAAAAGGGCACTCTTCTACTCTACTGTGTTTCCTATGGGGTCTGAAACGTGAGCTTGCTCAGAACAAAAGAACTGTGCTTCCTACAAACACGGGCCATATCTAGTTCAACTCTGCTTAGGAAACTGACAAGAACAGTAGGTCCTCTTCAGTCCAATACACTGTACTTGCTGGGAACCGACGCCAGTGCTATTTGCCCTGTGTATGACAATGGGAGCGCAATAGTGACTTTCCTTACCAGAAAACAACTCTTGCTCGTAGGACCAGAAACTGCATGGGATTCAACTCCATTTCTGACTGGGAAACAAACACAAGCTCGCATTACAAGAAACACACTCTGCTTTTGAGAAAAGAGCACTCTTCTACTCTATTGTATTTCCTATGGGGTCCGAACAGTAAGCTTGCTCAGAACAAAATAACTGTGATTCCTCCACACACGGGCCATACATAGTTCAACTCCGTTTATGAAACTGACAGGAATAGTAGCTCCTCTTCAGTCCAATACACTGTACTTGATGGGAACAGACGCGAGTGCAATTTGCACTGTTTATGGCAATGGGAGCACAATAGTGACTTTCCTTACCAGAAAACAACTCTTGCTCATAGGCCCAGAAACTGCATGTGACTCAACTCCATATAGGACTGGGAAACAGACGCTAGCTCGCCTTACAAGAAACACACTCCACTTTTGAGAAAAGAGCACTCTTCTACTCTACTGTGTTTCCTATAGAAAAAGAACAGTGAGCTTGCTCAGAACAAAAGAACTGTGATTCCTACACACACGGGCCATATCTAGTTCGACTCTGCTTAGGAAACTGATAAGAACAGTAGCTCCTCTTCAGTCCAATGCACTGTACTTGCTGGGAAGAGACGCAATTGCTTTTTGCACTGTGTATGGCAATGGGAGCACAATAGTGACTTTCCTTACCAGAAAACAACTCTTGCTCGTAGAACCAAAAACTGCATGTGATTCAACTCCATTTAGGACTGAGAAACAAACACTAGCTCGCCTTACAAGAAACACACTCTGCTTTTGAGAAAAGGGCACTCTTCTACTCTACTGTGTTTCCTATGGGGTCTGAAACGTGAGCTTGCTCAGAACAAAAGAACTGTGCTTCCTACACACAAGGACCATACATAGTTCAACTCTGCTTATGACACTGACAGGAACAATAGCTCCTCTTCAGTCCAATACACTGTACTTGCTGGGAACAGACGCGAGTGCAATTTGCACTGTGTATGGCAATGGGAGCACAATAGTGACTTTCCTTACCAGAAAACAACTCTTGCTCATAGGCCCAGAAACTGCATGTGACTCAACTCCATATAGGACTGGGCAACAGACGCTAGCTCGCCTTACAAGAAACACACTCCACTTTTGAGAAAAGAGCACTCTTCTACTCTACTGTGTTTCCTATTGGGTCTGAAAACTGAGCTTGCTCAGAACCAAAGAATTGTGCTTCCTACAGACACGGGCCATATCTAGTTAAACTCTGCTTAAGAAACTTACAAGAACAGTAGCTCCTCTTCAGTCCAATACACTCTACTTGCTGGGAACAGACGCGAGTGCTATTTGCACTGTGTATGGCAATGGGAACACAATAGTGACATTCCTTACCAGAAAACAACTCTTGCTAGTAGGACCAGAAACTGCATGTGATTCAACTCCATTTAGGACTGGGAAACAAACACTAGCTCGCCTTACAAGAAACATACTCTGCTTTTGAGAAAAGAGCACTCTTCTACTCTCCTGTGTTTCCTAGAGGGAAAGAACAGTGAGCTTGCTCAGAAAAAAGAAGTGTGCTTCCTACATACACGGGCCATATCTAGTTCGACTCTGCTTAGGAAACTGATAAGAACAGTAGCTCCTCTTCAGTCCAATACACTGTACTTGCTGGGAACAGACGCGAGTGCTATTTGCACTGTGTATGGCAATGGGAGCGCAATAGTGACTTTCCTTACCAGAAAACAACTCTTGCTCGTAGAACCAGAAACTGCATGTGATTCAACTCCATTTAGGACTGAGAAACAAACACTAGCTCGCCTTACAAGAAACACACTCTGCTTTTGAGAAAAGGGCACTCTTCTACTCTACTGTGTTTCCTATGGGGTCTGAAACGTGAGCTTGCTCAGAACAAAAGAACTGTGCTTCCTACAAACACGGGCCATATCTAGTTCAACTCTGCTTAGGAAACTGACAAGAACAATAGGTCCTCTTCAGTCCAATACACTGTACTTGCTGGGAACCGACGCCAGTGCTATTTGCCCTGTGTATGACAATGGGAGCGCAATAGTGACTTTCCTTACCAGAAAACAACTCTTGTCATAGGACCAGAAACTGCATGGGATTCAACTCCATTTCTGACTGGGAAACAAACACAAGCTCGCATTACAAGAAACACACTCTGCTTTTGAGAAAAGAGCACTCTTCTACTCTATTGTATTTCCTATGGGGTCCGAACAGTAAGCTTGCTCAGAACAAAATAACTGTGATTCCTCCACACACGGGCCATACATAGTTCAACTCCGTTTATGAAACTGACAGGAATAGTAGCTCCTCTTCAGTCCAATACACTGTACTTGATGGGAACAGACGCGAGTGCAATTTGCACTGTTTATGGCAATGGGAGCACAATAGTGACTTTCCTTACCAGAAAACAACTCTTGCTCATAGGCCCAGAAACTGCATGTGACTCAACTCCATATAGGACTGGGAAACAGACGCTAGCTCGCCTTACAAGAAACACACTCCACTTTTGAGAAAAGAGCACTCTTCTACTCTACTGTGTTTCCTATAGAAAAAGAACAGTGAGCTTGCTCAGAACAAAAGAACTGTGATTCCTACACACACGGGCCATATCTAGTTCGACTCTGCTTAGGAAACTGATAAGAACAGTAGCTCCTCTTCAGTCCAATGCACTGTACTTGCTGGGAAGAGACGCAATTGCTTTTTGCACTGTGTATGGCAATGGGAGCACAATAGTGACTTTCCTTACCAGAAAACAACTCTTGCTCGTAGAACCAAAAACTGCATGTGATTCAACTCCATTTAGGACTGAGAAACAAACACTAGCTCGCCTTACAAGAAACACACTCTGCTTTTGAGAAAAGGGCACTCTTCTACTCTACTGTGTTTCCTATGGGGTCTGAAACGTGAGCTTGCTCAGAACAAAAGAAATGTGCTTCCTACACACAAGGACCATACATAATTCAACTCTGCTTATGAAACTGACAGGAACAATAGCTCCTCTTCAGTCCAATACACTGTACTTGCTGGGAACAGACGCGAGTGCAATTTGCACTGTGTATGGCAATGGGAGCACAATAGTGACTTTCCTTACCAGAAAACAACTCTTGCTCATAGGCCCAGAAACTGCATGTGACTCAACTCCATATAGGACTGGGAAACAGACGCTAGCTCGCCTTACAAGAAACACACTCCACTTTTGAGAGAAGAGCACTCTTCTACTCTACTGTGTTTCCTATTGGGTCTGAAAACTGAGCTTGCTCAGAACCAAAGAATTGTGCTTCCTACAGACACGGGCCATATCTAGTTCAACTCTGCTTAAGAAACTGACAAGAACAGTAGCTCCTCTTCAGTCCAATACACTCTACTTGCTGGGAACAGACACGAGTGCAATTTGCACTGTTTATGGCAATGGGAGCACAATAGTGACTTTCCTTACCAGAAAACAACTCTTGCTATTAGGACCAGAAACTGCATGTGATTCAACTCCATTTAGGACTGGGAAACAAACACTAGCTCGCCTTACAAGAAACACACTCTGCTTTTGAGAAAAGAGCACTCTTCTACTCTACTGTGTTTCCTAGAGGGAAAGAACAGTGAGCTTGCTCAGAACAAAAGAAGTGTGCTTCCTACATACACGGGCCATATCTAGTTCGTCTCTACTTAGGAAACTGATAAGAACAGTAGCTCCTCTTCAGTCCAATACACTGTACTTGCTGGGAACAGACGCGAGTGCTATTTGCACTGTGTATGGCAATGGGAGCACAATAGTGACTTTCCTTACCAGAAAACAACTATTGCTCGTAGAACCAGAAACAGCATGTGATTCAACTCCATTTAGGACTGGGAAACAAACACGAGCTCGCCTTTCAAGAAACACACTCTGCTTTTGAGAAAAGGGCACTCTTCTACTCTACTGTGTTTCCTATGGGGTCTGAAATGTGAGCTTGCTCAGAACAAAAGAACTATGCTTCCTACAAACACGCGCCATATCTAGTTCAACTCTGCTTAGGAAACTGACAAGAACAGTAGGTCCTCTTCAGTCCAATACACTGTACTTGCTGGGAACCGACGCCAGTGCTATTTGCCCTGTGTATGACAATGGGAGTGCAATAGTGACTTTCCTTACCAGAAAACAACTCTTGCTCGTAGGACCAGAAACTGCATGGGATTCAACTCCATTTCTGACTGGGAAACAAACACAAGCTCGCCTTACAAGAAACACACTCTGCTTTTGAGAAAAGAGCACTCTTCTACTCTATTGTATTTCCTATGGTGTCCGAACAGTAAGCTTGCTCAGAACAAAATAACTGTGCTTCTTACACACACGGCCATATCTAGTTCAATTCTGTTTAGGAAACTGACAAGAACAATAGATCCTCTTCAGTCCAATACACTGTACATGCTGGGAACAGACGCCAGTGCTATTTGCCCTGTGTTTGAAAATGGGAGCACAATAGTGACTCTTCTTACCAGAAAACTACTCTTGCTTGTAGGACCAGAAACTGCATGTGATTCAACTCCATTTAGGACTGGGAAACAAACACTAGCTCGCCTTACAAGAAACACAATCTACTTTAGAGAAAAGAGCACTCTTCTACTCTACTGTGTTTCCTATAGAAAAAGAACAGTGAGCTTGCTCAGAACAAAAGAACTGTGATTCCTACACTCACAGGCCATATCTAGTTCGACTCTGCTTAGGAAACTGATAAGAACAGTAGCTCCTCTTCAGTCCAATACACTGTACATGCTGGGAACAGACGCGAGTGCTATTTGCACTGTGTATGGCAGTGGGAGCACAATAGTGACTTTCCTTACCAGAAAACAACTCTTGCTCATAGGACCAGAAACTGCATGTGATTCAACTCCATTTAGGACTGAGAAACAAATGCTGGCTCGCCTTACAAGAAACACACTCTGCTTTTGAAAAAAGAGCGCTCTTCTACTCTACTGTGTTTCCTATGGGGTCTGAACAGTGAGCTTGCTCAGAACAAAAGAACTGTGCTTCCTACACACACGACCATATCTAGTTCAATTCTGCTTAGGAAACAGACAAGAACAGTAGATCCTCTTCAGTCCAATACACTGTACATGCTGGGAACCGACGCCAGTGCTATTTGCCCTGTGTATGACAATGGGAGCCCAATAGTGACTTTCCTTAACAGAAAACAACTCTTGCTCGTAGGACCAGAAACTGCATGGGATTCAACTCCATTTCTGACTGGGAAACAAACACAAGCTCGCCTTACAAGAAACATACTCTGCTTTTGAGAAAATAGCACTCTTCTACTCTACTGTATTTCCTATGGGGTCCGAACAGTAAGCTTGCTCAGAACAAAATAACTGTGCTTCCTACACACACGGCCATATCTAGTTCAATTCTGTTTAGGAAACCTACAAGAACAGTAGATCCTCTTCAGTCCAATACACTGTACATGCTGGGAACAGACGCCAGTGCTATTTGCCCTGTGTTTGAAAATGGGAGCACAATAGTGACCCTTCTTACCAGAAAACTACTCTTGCGTGTAGGACCAGAAACTGCATGTGATTCAACTCCATTTAGGACTGGGAAACAAACACTAGCTCGCCTTACAGGAAACACAATCTGCTTTAGAGAAAAGAGCACTCTTCTACTCTACTGTGTTTCCTATAGAAAAAGAACAGTGAGCTTGCTCAGAACAAAGAACTGTGATTCCTACACACACAGGCCATATCTAGTTCGACTCTCCTTAGGAAACTGATAAGAACAGTAGCTCCTCTTCAGTCCAATACACTGTACATGCTGGGAACAGACGCGAGTGCTATTTGCACTGTGTATGGCAATGGGAGCACAATAGTGACTTTCCTTACCAGAAAACAACTCTTGCTCGTAGGACCAGAAACTGCATGTGATTCAACTCCATTTAGGACTGAGAAACAAACACTAGCTTGCCTTACAAGAAACACACTCTGCTTTTGAGAAAAGAGCACTCTTCTACTCTACTATGTTTCCTATAGGGAAAGAACAGTGAGCTTGCTCCGAAAAAAGAACTGTGATTCCTACACACGGGCCATATCTAGTTCAACTCTGCTCAGGAAACTGATAAGAACAGTAGCTCCTCTTCAGTCCAATACACTGTACTTGCTGGGAAGAGACGCAATTGCTTTTTGCACTGTGTATGGCAATGGGAGCGCAATAGTGACTTTCCTTACCAGAAAACAACTCTTGCTGGTAGGACCAGAAACTGCATGGGATTCAACTCCATTTCTGACTGGGAAACAAACACAAGCTCGCCTTACAAGAAACACACTCTGCTTTTGAGAAAAGAGCACTCTTCTACTCTACTATGTTTCCTATAGGGAATAAAAGTGAGCTTGCTCAGAACAAAAGAACTGTGATTCCTACACACACGGGCCATATCTAGTTCAACTCTGCTTAGGAAACTGATAAGAACAGTAGCTCCTCTTCAGTCCAATACACTGTACTTGCTGGGAACAGACGCAATTGCTTTTTGCACTGTGTATGGCAATGGGAGCGCAATAGTGACTTTCCTTACCAGAAAACAACTCTTGCTGGTAGGACCAAAAACTGCATGTGATTCAACTCCATTTAGAACTGGGAAATAAACGCTACCTCGCCTTACAAGACACACACTCTGCTTTTGAGAAAAGAGCACTCTTCTACTCTACTGTGTTTCCTATGGGGTCCCAACAGTGAGCTTGCTCAGAACAAAAGAATTGTGCTTCCTACACAAACGGGCCATATCTAGTTCAACTCTGCTTAGGAAACTGACAAGAACAGTAGATCCTCTTCAGTCCAATACACTGTACATGTTGGGAACAGACGCCAGTGCTATTTGCCCTGTGTTTGAAAATGGGAGCACAAAAGTGACTCTTCTTACAAGAAAACTACTCTTGCTTGTAGGACCAGAAACTGCAAGTGATTCAACTCCATTTAGGACTGGGAAACAAACACTGGCTCGCCTTACAAGAAACATACTCTGCTTTTGAGAAAAGAGCACTCTTCTACTCTACTGTGTTTCCTATAGGGAAAGAACAGTGAGCTTGCACCGAAAAAAAGAACTGTGCTTCCTACACACACGGGCAATATCTAGTTCGACTCTGCTTAGGAAACTGATAAGAACAGTAGCTGCTCTTCATTCCAATACACTGTACTTGCTGGGAACAGACGCGAGTGCTATTTGCACTGTGTATGGCAAAGGGAGCGCAATAGTGACTTTCCTTACCAGAAAACAACTATTGCTCGTAGAACCAGACTGCATGGGATTCAACTCCATTTCTGACTGGGAAACAAACACAAGCTCGCCTTACAAGAAACACACTCTGCTTTTGAGAAAAGAGCACTCTTCTACTCTATTGGATTTCCTATGGGGTCCGAACAGTAAGCTTGCTCAGAACAAAATAACTGTGCTTCCTACACACACAGCCATATCTAGTTCAATTCTGTTTAGGAAACTGACAAGAACAATAGATCCTCTTCAGTCCAATACACTGTACATGCTGGGAAGAGACGCCAGTGCTATTTGCCCTGTGTTTGAAAATGGGAGCACAATAGTGACTCTTCTTACCAGAAAACTACTCTTGCTTGTAGGACCAGAAACTGCATGTGATTCAACTCCATTTAGGACTGGGAAACAAACACTAGCTCGCCTTACAAGAAACACACTCTGCTTTTGAGAAAAGATCACTCTTCTACTCTACTGTGTTTCCTATAGGGAAAGAACAGTGATCTTGCTCAGAACAAAAGAACTGTGATTCCTACACACACGGGCCATACATAGTTCAACTCCGTTTATGAAACTGACAGGAAGAGTAGCTCCTCTTCAGTCCAATACACTGTACTTGCTGGGAACAGACACGAGTGCAATTTGCACTGTTTATGGCAATGGGAGCACAATAGTGACTTTCCTTACCAGAAAACAACTCTTGCTCATAGGCCCAGAAACTGCATGTGACTCAACTCCATATAGGACTGGGAAACAGACGCTAGCTCGCCTTACAAGAAACACACTCCACTTTTGAGAAAAGAGCACTCTTCTACTCTACTGTGTTTCCTATAGAAAAAGAACAGTCAGCTTGCTCAGAACAAAAGAACTGTGATTCCTACACACACGGGCCATATCTAGTTCGACTCTGCTTAGGAAACTGATAAGAACAGTAGCTCCTCTTCAGTCCAATACACTGTACTTCCTGGGAAGAGACGCAATTGCTTTTTGCACTGTGTATGGCAATGGGACTGCAACAGTGACTTTCCTTACCAGAAAACAACTCTTGCTCGTAGAACCAGAAACTGCATGTGATTCAACTCCATTTAGGACTGAGAAACAAACACTAGCTCGCCTTACAAGAAACACACTCTGCTTTTGAGAAAAGGGCACTCTTCTACTCTACTGTGTTTCCTATGGGGTCTGAAACGTGAGCTTGCTCAGAACAAAAGAACTGTGCTTCCTACACACAAGGACCATACATAGTTCAACTCTGTTTATGAAACTGACAGGAACAATAGCTCCTCTTCAGTCCAATACACTGTACTTGCTGGGAACAGACGCGAGTGCAATTTGCACTGTGTATGGCAATGGGAGCACAATAGTGACTTTCCTTACCAGAAAACAACTCTTGCTCATAGGCCCAGAAACTGCATGTGACTCAACTCCATATAGGACTGGGAAACAGACGCTAGCTCGCCTTACAAGAAACACACTCCACTTTTGAGAAAAGAGCACTCTTCTACTCTACTGTGTTTCCTATTGGGTCTGAAAACTGAGCTTGCTCAGAACCAAAGAATTGTGCTTCCTACAGACACGGGCCATATCTAGTTCAACTCTGCTTAAGAAACTGACAAGAACAGTAGCTCCTCTTCAGTCCAATACACTCTACTTGCTGGGAACAGACGCAAGTGCTATTTGCACTGTGTATGGCAATGGGAGCACAATAGTGACATTCCTTACCAGAAAACAACTCTTGCTAGTAGGACCAGAAACTGCATGTGATTCAACTCCATTTAGGACTGGGAAACAAACACTAGCTCGCCTTACAAGAAACATTCTCTGCTTTTGAGAAAAGAGCACTCTTCTACTCTACTGTGTTTCCTAGAGGGAAAGAACAGTGAGCTTGCTCAGAAAAAAGAAGTGTGCTTCCTACATACACGGGCCATATCTCGTTCGACTCTGCTTAGGAAACTGATAAGAACAGTAGCTCCTCTTCAGTCCAATACACTGTACTTGCTGGGAACAGACGCAATTGCTTTTTGCACTGTGTATGGCAATGGGAGCATAATAGTGACTCTTCTTACCAGAAAACAACTCTTGCTCATACGACCAGAAACTGCATGTGACTCAACTCAATTTAGGACTGAGAAACAAACACTAGATCGCCTTATGAGAAACACACTCTGCTTTTGAGAAAAGATCTCTCTTCTACTCTACTGTGTTTCTTATGGGGTCAGAAGAGTGAGCTTGCTCAGAAAAAAAGAATTGTGCTTCCTACACAAACGGGCCATATCTAGTTCAACTCTGCTTAGGAAACTGACAAGAACAGTAGATCCTCTTCAGTCCAATACACTGTACATGTTGGGAACAGATGCCAGTGCTATTTGCCCTGTGTTTGAAAATGGGAGCACAAAAGTGACTCTTCTTACAAGAAAACTACTCTTGCTTGTAGGACCAGAAACTGCAAGTGATTCAACTCCATTTAGGACTGGGAAACAAACACTGGCTCGCCTTACAAGAAACATACTCTGCTTTTGAGAAAAGAGCACTCTTCTACTCTACTGTGTTTCCTATAGGGAAAGAACAGTGAGCTTGCACAGAAAAAAAGAACTGTGCTTCCTACACACACGGGCAATATCTAGATCGACTCTGCTTAGGAAACTGATAAGAACAGTAGCTGCTCTTCAGTCCAATACACTGTACTTGCTGGGAACAGACGCGAGTGCTATTTGCATTGTGTATGGCAATGGGAGCGCAATAGTGACTTTCCTTACCAGAAAACAACTATTGCTCGTAGAACCAGAAACTGCATGTGATTCAACTCCATTTAGGACTGGGAAACAAACACTAGCTCGCCTTACAAGAAACACACTCTGCTTTTGAGAAAAGAGCACTCTTCTACTCTACTGTGTTTCCTATAGGGAAAGAACAGTGAGCTTGCTCAGAACAAAAGAACTGTGATTCCTACACACACGTGCCATACATAGTTCAACTCCGTTTATGAAACTGACAGGAAGAGTAGCTCCTCTTCAGTCCAATACACTGTACTTGCTGGGAACAGACACGAGTGCAATTTGCACTGTTTATGGCAATGGGAGCACAATAGTGACTTTCCTTACCAGAAAACAACTCTTGCTCATAGGCCCAGAAACTGCATGTGACTCAACTCCATATAGGACTGGGAAACAGACGCTAGCTCGCCTTACAAGAAACACACTCCACTTTTGAGAAAAGAGCACTCTTCTACTCTACTGTGTTTCCTATAGAAAAAGAACAGTCAGCTTGCTCAGAACAAAAGAACTGTGATTCCTACACACACGGGCCATATCTAGTTCGACTCTGCTTAGGAAACTGATAAGAACAGTAGCTCCTCTTCAGTCCAATACACTGTACTTGCTGGGAAGAGACGCAATTGCTTTTTGCACTGTGTATAGCAATGGGAGTGCAATAGTGACTTTCCTTACCAGAAAACAACTCTTGCTTGTAGAACCAGAAACTGCATGTGATTCAACTCCATTTAGGACTGAGAAACAAACACTAGCTCGCCTTACAAGAAACACACTCTGCTTTTGAGAAAAGGGCACTCTTCTACTCTACTGTGTTTCCTATGGGGTCTGAAACGTGAGCTTGCTCAGAACAAAAGAACTGTGCTTCCTACACACAAGGACCATACATAGTTCAACTCTGCTTATGAAACTGACAGGAACAATAGCTCCTCTTCAGTCCAATACACTGTACTTGCTGGGAACAGACGCGAGTGCAATTTGCACTGTGTATGGCAATGGGAGCACAATAGTGACTTTCCTTACCAGAAAACAACTCTTGCTCATAGGCCCAGAAACTGCATGTGACTCAACTCCATATAGGACTGGGAAACAGACGCTAGCTCGCCTTACAAGAAACACACTCCACTTTTGAGAAAAGAGCACTCTTCTACTCTACTGTGTTTCCTATTGGGTCTGAAAACTGAGCTTGCTCAGAACCAAAGAATTGTGCTTCCTACAGACACGGGCCATATCTAGTTCAACTCTGCTTAAGAAACTGACAAGAACAGTAGCTCCTCTTCAGTCCAATACACTCTACTTGCTGGGAACAGACGCAAGTGCTATTTGCACTGTGTATGGCAATGGGAGCACAATAGTGACATTCCTTACCAGAAAACAACTCTTGCTAGTAGGACCAGAAACTGCATGTGATTCAACTCCATTTAGGACTGGGAAACAAACACTAGCTCGCCTTACAAGAAACATTCTCTGCTTTTGAGAAAAGAGCACTCTTCTACTCTACTGTGTTTCCTAGAGGGAAAGAACAGTGAGCTTGCTCAGAAAAAAGAAGTGTGCTTCCTACATACACGGGCCATATCTCGTTCGACTCTGCTTAGGAAACTGATAAGAACAGTAGCTCCTCTTCAGTCCAATACACTGTACTTGCTGGGAACAGACGCAATTGCTTTTTGCACTGTGTATGGCAATGGGAGCATAATAGTGACTCTTCTTACCAGAAAACAACTCTTGCTCATACGACCAGAAACTGCATGTGACTCAACTCCATTTAGGACTGAGAAACAAACACTAGATCGCCTTATGAGAAACACACTCTGCTTTTGAGAAAAGATCTCTCTTCTACTCTACTGTGTTTCTTATGGGGTCAGAAGAGTGAGCTTGCTCAGAAAAAAAGAATTGTGCTTCCTACACAAACGGGCCATATCTAGTTCAACTCTGCTTAGGAAACTGACAAGAACAGTAGATCCTCTTCAGTCCAATACACTGTACATGTTGGGAACAGACGCCAGTGCTATTTGCCCTGTGTTTGAAAATGGGAGCACAAAAGTGACTCTTCTTACAAGAAAACTACTCTTGCTTGTAGGACCAGAAACTGCAAGTGATTCAACTCCATTTAGGACTGGGAAACAAACACTGGCTCGCCTTACAAGAAACATACTCTGCTTTTGAGAAAAGAGCACTCTTCTACTCTACTGTGTTTCCTACAGGGAAAGAACAGTGAGCTTGCACAGAAAAAAAGAACTGTGCTTCCTACACACACGGGCAATATCTAGATCGACTCTGCTTAGGAAACTGATAAGAACAGTAGCTGCTCTTCAGTCCAATACACTGTACTTGCTGGGAACAGACGCGAGTGCTATTTGCATTGTGTATGGCAATGGGAGCGCAATAGTGACTTTCCTTACCAGAAAACAACTATTGCTCGTAGAACCAGAAACTGCATGTGATTCAACTCCATTTAGGACTGGGAAACAAACACTAGCTCGCCTTACAAGAAACACACTCTGCTTTTGAGAAAAGAGCACTCTTCTACTCTACTGTGTTTCCTATAGGGAAAGAACAGTGAGCTCGCTCAGAACAAAAGAACTGTGATTCCTACACACACGGGCCATACATAGTTCAACTCCGTTTATGAAACTGACAGGAAGAGTAGCTCCTCTTCAGTCCAATACACTGTACTTGCTGGGAACAGACGCGAGTGCAATTTGCACTGTGTATGGCAATGGGAGCACAATAGTGACTTTCCTTACCAGAAAACAACTCTTGCTCATAGGCCCAGAAACTGCATGTGACTCAACTCCATATAGGACTGGGAAACAGACGCTAGCTCGCCTTACAAGAAACACACTCCACTTTTGAGAAAAGAGCACTCTTCTACTCTACTGTGTTTTCTATAGAAAAAGAACAATCAGCTTGCTCAGAACAAAAGAACTGTGATTCTTACACACACGGGCCATATCTAGTTCGACTCTGCTTAGGAAACTGATAAGAACAGTAGCTCCTCTTCAGTCCAATACACTGTACTTGCTGGGAAGAGACGCAATTGCTTTTTGCACTGTGTATGGCAATCGGAGCACAATAGTGACTTTCCTTACCAGAAAACAACTCTTGCTTGTAGAACCAGAAACTGCATGTGATTCAACTCCATTTAGGACTGAGAAACAAACACTAGCTCGCCTTACAAGAAACACACTCTGCTTTTGAGAAAAGGGCACTCTTCTACTCTACTGTGTTTCCTATGGGGTCTGAAACGTGAGCTTGCTCAGAACAAAAGAACTGTGCTTCCTACACACAAGGACCATACATAGTTCAACTCTGCTTATGACACTGACAGGAACAATAGCTCCTCTTCAGTCCAATACACTGTACTTGCTGGGAACAGACGCGAGTGCAATTTGCACTGTGTATGGCAATGGGAGCACAATAGTGACTTTCCTTACCAGAAAACAACTCTTGCTCATAGGCCCAGAAACTGCATGTGACTCAACTCCATATAGGACTGGGAAACAGACGCTAGCTCGCCTTACAAGAAACACACTCCACTTTTGAGAAAAGAGCACTCTTCTACTCTACTGTGTTTCCTATTGGGTCTGAAAACTGAGCTTGCTCAGAACCAAAGAATTGTGCTTCCTACAGACACGGGCCATATCTAGTTCAACTCTGCTTAAGAAACTGACAAGAACAGTAGCTCCTCTTCAGTCCAATACACTCTACTTGCTGGGAACAGACGCAAGTGCTATTTGCACTGTGTATGGCAATGGGAGCACAATAGTGACATTCCTTACCAGAAAACAACTCTTGCTAGTAGGACCAGAAACTGCATGTGATTCAACTCCATTTAGGACTGGGAAACAAACACTAGCTCGCCTTACAAGAAACATTCTCTGCTTTTGAGAAAAGAGCACTCTTCTACTCTACTGTGTTTCCTAGAGGGAAAGAACAGTGAGCTTGCTCAGAAAAAAGAAGTGTGCTTCCTACATACACGGGCCATATCTCGTTCGACTCTGCTTAGGAAACTGATAAGAACAGTAGCTCCTCTTCAGTCCAATACACTGTACTTGCTGGGAACAGACGCAATTGCTTTTTGCACTGTGTATGGCAATGGGAGCATAATAGTGACTCTTCTTACCAGAAAACAACTCTTGCTCATACGACCAGAAACTGCATGTGACTCAACTCCATTTAGGACTGAGAAACAAACACTAGATCGCCTTATGAGAAACACACTCTGCTTTTGAGAAAAGATCTCTCTTCTACTCTACTGTGTTTCTTATGGGGTCAGAAGAGTGAGCTTGCTCAGAAAAAAAGAATTGTGCTTCCTACACAAACGGGCCATATCTAGTTCAACTCTGCTTAGGAAACTGACAAGAACAGTAGATCCTCTTCAGTCCAATACACTGTACATGTTGGGAACAGACGCCAGTGCTATTTGCCCTGTGTTTGAAAATGGGAGCACAAAAGTGACTCTTCTTACAAGAAAACTACTCTTGCTTGTAGGACCAGAAACTGCAAGTGATTCAACTCCATTTAGGACTGGGAAACAAACACTGGCTCGCCTTACAAGAAACATACTCTGCTTTTGAGAAAAGAGCACTCTTCTACTCTACTGTGTTTCCTATAGGGAAAGAACAGTGAGCTTGCACAGAAAAAAAGAACTGTGCTTCCTACACACACGGGCAATATCTAGATCGACTCTGCTTAGGAAACTGATAAGAACAGTAGCTGCTCTTCAGTCCAATACACTGTACTTGCTGGGAACAGACGCGAGTGCTATTTGCATTGTGTATGGCAATGGGAGCGCAATAGTGACTTTCCTTACCAGAAAACAACTATTGCTCGTAGAACCAGAAACTGCATGTGATTCAACTCCATTTAGGACTGGGAAACAAACACTAGCTCGCCTTACAAGAAACACACTCTGCTTTTGAGAAAAGAGCACTCTTCTACTCTACTGTGTTTCCTATAGGGAAAGAACAGTGAGCTCGCTCAGAACAAAAGAACTGTGATTCCTACACACACGGGCCATACATAGTTCAACTCCGTTTATGAAACTGACAGGAAGAGTAGCTCCTCTTCAGTCCAATACACTGTACTTGCTGGGAACAGACGCGAGTGCAATTTGCACTGTGTATGGCAATGGGAGCACAATAGTGACTTTCCTTACCAGAAAACAACTCTTGCTCATAGGCACAGAAACTGCATGTGACTCAACTCCATATAGGACTGGGAAACAGACGCTAGCTCGCCTTACAAGAAACACACTCCACTTTTGAGAAAAGAGCACTCTTCTACTCTACTGTGTTTTCTATAGAAAAAGAACAATCAGCTTGCTCAGAACAAAAGAACTGTGATTCTTACACACACGGGCCATATCTAGTTCGACTCTGCTTAGGAAACTGATAAGAACAGTAGCTCCTCTTCAGTCCAATACACTGTACTTGCTGGGAAGAGACGCAATTGCTTTTTGCACTGTGTATGGCAATCGGAGCACAATAGTGACTTTCCTTACCAGAAAACAACTCTTGCTTGTAGAACCAGAAACTGCATGTGATTCAACTCCATTTAGGACTGAGAAACAAACACTAGCTCCCCTTACAAGAAACACACTCTGCTTTTGAGAAAAGGGCACTCTTCTACTCTACTGTGTTTCCTATGGGGTCTGAAACGTGAGCTTGCTCAGAACAAAAGAACTGTGCTTCCTACACACAAGGACCATACATAGTTCAACTCTGCTTATGACACTGACAGGAACAATAGCTCCTCTTCAGTCCAATACACTGTACTTGCTGGGAACAGACGCGAGTGCAATTTGCACTGTGTATGGCAATGGGAGCACAATAGTGACTTTCCTTACCAGAAAACAACTCTTGCTCATAGGCCCAGAAACTGCATGTGACTCAACTCCATATAGGACTGGGAAACAGACGCTAGCTCGCCTTACAAGAAACACACTCCACTTTTGAGAAAAGAGCACTCTTCTACTCTACTGTGTTTCCTATTGGGTCTGAAAACTGAGCTTGCTCAGAACCAAAGAATTGTGCTTCCTACAGACACGGGCCATATCTAGTTCAACTCTGCTTAAGAAACTGACAAGAACAGTAGCTCCTCTTCAGTCCAATACACTCTACTTGCTGGGAACAGACGCAAGTGCTATTTGCACTGTGTATGGCAATGGGAGCACAATAGTGACATTCCTTACCAGAAAACAACTCTTGCTAGTAGGACCAGAAACTGCATGTGATTCAACTCCATTTAGGACTGGGAAACAAACACTAGCTCGCCTTACAAGAAACATTCTCTGCTTTTGAGAAAAGAGCACTCTTCTACTCTACTGTGTTTCCTAGAGGGAAAGAACAGTGAGCTTGCTCAGAAAAAAGAAGTGTGCTTCCTACATACACGGGCCATATCTCGTTCGACTCTGCTTAGGAAACTGATAAGAACAGTAGCTCCTCTTCAGTCCAATACACTGTACTTGCTGGGAACAGACGCAATTGCTTTTTGCACTGTGTATGGCAATGGGAGCATAATAGTGACTCTTCTTACCAGAAAACAACTCTTGCTCATACGACCAGAAACTGCATGTGACTCAACTCCATTTAGGACTGAGAAACAAACACTAGATCGCCTTATGAGAAACACACTCTGCTTTTGAGAAAAGATCTCTCTTCTACTCTACTGTGTTTCTTATGGGGTCAGAAGAGTGAGCTTGCTCAGAAAAAAAGAATTGTGCTTCCTACACAAACGGGCCATATCTAGTTCAACTCTGCTTAGGAAACTGACAAGAACAGTAGATCCTCTTCAGTCCAATACACTGTACATGTTGGGAACAGACGCCAGTGCTATTTGCCCTGTGTTTGAAAATGGGAGCACAAAAGTGACTCTTCTTACAAGAAAACTACTCTTGCTTGTAGGACCAGAAACTGCAAGTGATTCAACTCCATTTAGGACTGGGAAACAAACACTGGCTCGCCTTACAAGAAACATACTCTGCTTTTGAGAAAAGAGCACTCTTCTACTCTACTGTGTTTCCTATAGGGAAAGAACAGTGAGCTTGCACAGAAAAAAAGAACTGTGCTTCCTACACACACGGGCAATATCTAGATCGACTCTGCTTAGGAAACTGATAAGAACAGTAGCTGCTCTTCAGTCCAATACACTGTACTTGCTGGGAACAGACGCGAGTGCTATTTGCATTGTGTATGGCAATGGGAGCGCAATAGTGACTTTCCTTACCAGAAAACAACTATTGCTCGTAGAACCAGAAACTGCATGTGATTCAACTCCATTTAGGACTGGGAAACAAACACTAGCTCGCCTTACAAGAAACACACTCTGCTTTTGAGAAAAGAGCACTCTTCTACTCTACTGTGTTTCGTATAGGGAAAGAACAGTGAGCTCGCTCAGAACAAAAGAACTGTGATTCCTACACACACGGGCCATACATAGTTCAACTCCGTTTATGAAACTGACAGGAAGAGTAGCTCCTCTTCAGTCCAATACACTGTACTTGCTGGGAACAGACGCGAGTGCAATTTGCACTGTGTATGGCAATGGGAGCACAATAGTGACTTTCCTTACCAGAAAACAACTCTTGCTCATAGGCCCAGAAACTGCATGTGACTCAACTCCATATAGGACTGGGAAACAGACGCTAGCTCGCCTTACAAGAAACACACTCCACTTTTGAGAAAAGAGCACTCTTCTACTCTACTGTGTTTTCTATAGAAAAAGAACAATCAGCTTGCTCAGAACAAAAGAACTGTGATTCTTACACACACGGGCCATATCTAGTTCGACTCTGCTTAGGAAACTGATAAGAACAGTAGCTCCTCTTCAGTCCAATACACTGTACTTGCTGGGAAGAGACGCAATTGCTTTTTGCACTGTGTATGGCAATCGGAGCACAATAGTGACTTTCCTTACCAGAAAACAACTCTTGCTTGTAGAACCAGAAACTGCATGTGATTCAACTCCATTTAGGACTGAGAAACAAACACTAGCTCGCCTTACAAGAAACACACTCTGCTTTTGAGAAAAGGGCACTCTTCTACTCTACTGTGTTTCCTATGGGGTCTGAAACGTGAGCTTGCTCAGAACAAAAGAACTGTGCTTCCTACACACAAGGACCATACATAGTTCAACTCTGCTTATGACACTGACAGGAACAATAGCTCCTCTTCAGTCCAATACACTGTACTTGCTGGGAACAGACGCGAGTGCAATTTGCACTGTGTATGGCAATGGGAGCACAATAGTGACTTTCCTTACCAGAAAACAACTCTTGCTCATAGGCCCAGAAACTGCATGTGACTCAACTCCATATAGGACTGGGAAACAGACGCTAGCTCGCCTTACAAGAAACACACTCCACTTTTGAGAAAAGAGCACTCTTCTACTCTACTGTGTTTCCTATTGGGTCTGAAAACTGAGCTTGCTCAGAACCAAAGAATTGTGCTTCCTACAGACACGGGCCATATCTAGTTCAACTCTGCTTAAGAAACTGACAAGAACAGTAGCTCCTCTTCAGTCCAATACACTCTACTTGCTGGGAACAGACGCAAGTGCTATTTGCACTGTGTATGGCAATGGGAGCACAATAGTGACATTCCTTACCAGAAAACAACTCTTGCTAGTAGGACCAGAAACTGCATGTGATTCAACTCCATTTAGGACTGGGAAACAAACACTAGCTCGCCTTACAAGAAACATTCTCTGCTTTTGAGAAAAGAGCACTCTTCTACTCTACTGTGTTTCCTAGAGGGAAAGAACAGTGAGCTTGCTCAGAAAAAAGAAGTGTGCTTCCTACATACACGGGCCATATCTCGTTCGACTCTGCTTAGGAAACTGATAAGAACAGTAGCTCCTCTTCAGTCCAATACACTGTACTTGCTGGGAACAGACGCAATTGCTTTTTGCACTGTGTATGGCAATGGGAGCATAATAGTGACTCTTCTTACCAGAAAACAACTCTTGCTCATACGACCAGAAACTGCATGTGACTCAACTCCATTTAGGACTGAGAAACAAACACTAGATCGCCTTATGAGAAACACACTCTGCTTTTGAGAAAAGATCTCTCTTCTACTCTACTGTGTTTCTTATGGGGTCAGAAGAGTGAGCTTGCTCAGAAAAAAAGAATTGTGCTTCCTACACAAACGGGCCATATCTAGTTCAACTCTGCTTAGGAAACTGACAAGAACAGTAGATCCTCTTCAGTCCAATACACTGTACATGTTGGGAACAGACGCCAGTGCTATTTGCCCTGTGTTTGAAAATGGGAGCACAAAAGTGACTCTTCTTACAAGAAAACTACTCTTGCTTGTAGGACCAGAAACTGCAAGTGATTCAACTCCATTTAGGACTGGGAAACAAACACTGGCTCGCCTTACAAGAAACATACTCTGCTTTTGAGAAAAGAGCACTCTTCTACTCTACTGTGTTTCCTATAGGGAAAGAACAGTGAGCTTGCACAGAAAAAAAGAACTGTGCTTCCTACACACACGGGCAATATCTAGATCGACTCTGCTTAGGAAACTGATAAGAACAGTAGCTGCTCTTCAGTCCAATACACTGTACTTGCTGGGAACAGACGCGAGTGCTATTTGCATTGTGTATGGCAATGGGAGCGCAATAGTGACTTTCCTTACCAGAAAACAACTATTGCTCGTAGAACCAGAAACTGCATGTGATTCAACTCCATTTAGGACTGGGAAACAAACACTAGCTCGCCTTACAAGAAACACACTCTGCTTTTGAGAAAAGAGCACTCTTCTACTCTACTGTGTTTCCTATAGGGAAAGAACAGTGAGCTCGCTCAGAACAAAAGAACTGTGATTCCTACACACACGGGCCATACATAGTTCAACTCCGTTTATGAAACTGACAGGAAGAGTAGCTCCTCTTCAGTCCAATACACTGTACTTGCTGGGAACAGACGCGAGTGCAATTTGCACTGTGTATGGCAATGGGAGCACAATAGTGACTTTCCTTACCAGAAAACAACTCTTGCTCATAGGCCCAGAAACTGCATGTGACTCAACTCCATATAGGACTGGGAAACAGACGCTAGCTCGCCTTACAAGAAACACACTCCACTTTTGAGAAAAGAGCACTCTTCTACTCTACTGTGTTTCCTATAGAAAAAGAACAATCAGCTTGCTCAGAACAAAAGAACTGTGATTCTTACACACACGGGCCATATCTAGTTCGACTCTGCTTAGGAAACTGATAAGAACAGTAGCTCCTCTTCAGTCCAATACACTGTACTTGCTGGGAAGAGACGCAATTGCTTTTTGCACTGTGTATGGCAATCGGAGCACAATAGTGACTTTCCTTACCAGAAAACAACTCTTGCTTGTAGAACCAGAAACTGCATGTGATTCAACTCCATTTAGGACTGAGAAACAAACACTAGCTCCCCTTACAAGAAACACACTCTGCTTTTGAGAAAAGGGCACTCTTCTACTCTACTGTGTTTCCTATGGGGTCTGAAACGTGAGCTTGCTCAGAACAAAAGAACTGTGCTTCCTACACA
Source organism: Peromyscus eremicus (assembly GCF_949786415.1). Taxonomy (NCBI): domain Eukaryota; kingdom Metazoa; phylum Chordata; class Mammalia; order Rodentia; family Cricetidae; genus Peromyscus; species Peromyscus eremicus. Next base: position 681,814 of record NW_026734298.1, read on the forward strand.
CAAGGACCATACATAGTTCAACTCTGCTTATGACACTGACAGGAACAATAGCTCCTCTTCAGTCCAATACACTGTACTTGCTGGGAACAGACGCGAGTGCAATTTGCACTGTGTATGGCAATGGGAGCACAATAGTGACTTTCCTTACCAGAAAACAACTCTTGCTCATAGGCCCAGAAACTGCATGTGACTCAACTCCATATAGGACTGGGAAACAGACGCTAGCTCGCCTTACAAGAAACACACTCCACTTTTGAGAAAAGAGCACTCTTCTACTCTACTGTGTTTCCTATTGGGTCTGAAAACTGAGCTTGCTCAGAACCAAAGAATTGTGCTTCCTACAGACACGGGCCATATCTAGTTAAACTCTGCTTAAGAAACTGACAAGAACAGTAGCTCCTCTTCAGTCCAATACACTCTACTTGCTGGGAACAGACGCAAGTGCTATTTGCACTGTGTATGGCAATGGGAGCACAATAGTGACATTTCTTACCAGAAAACAACTCTTGCTAGTAGGACCAGAAACTGCATGTGATTCAACTCCATTTAGGACTGGGAAACAAACACTAGCTCGCCTTACAAGAAACATTCTCTGCTTTTGAGAAAAGAGCACTCTTCTACTCTACTGTGTTTCCTAGAGGGAAAGAACAGTGAGCTTGCTCAGAAAAAAGAAGTGTGCTTCCTACATACACGGGCCATATCTCGTTCGACTCTGCTTAGGAAACTGATAAGAACAGTAGCTCCTCTTCAGTCCAATACACTGTACTTGCTGGGAACAGACGCAATTGCTTTTTGCACTGTGTATGGCAATGGGAGCATAATAGTGACTCTTCTTACCAGAAAACAACTCTTGCTCATACGACCAGAAACTGCATGTGACTCAACTCCATTTAGGACTGAGAAACAAACACTAGATCGCCTTATGAGAAACACACTCTGCTTTTGAGAAAAGATCTCTCTTCTACTCTACTGTGTTTCTTATGGGGTCAGAAGAGTGAGCTTGCTCAGAAAAAAAGAATTGTGCTTCCTACACAAACGGGCCATATCTAGTTCAACTCTGCTTAGGAAACTGACAAGAACAGTAGATCCTCTTCAGTCCAATACACTGTACATGTTGGGAACAGATGCCAGTGCTATTTGCCCTGTGTTTGAAAATGGGAGCACAAAAGTGACTCTTCTTACAAGAAAACTACTCTTGCTTGTAGGACCAGAAACTGCAAGTGATTCAACTCCATTTAGGACTGGGAAACAAACACTGGCTCGCCTTACAAGAAACATACTCTGCTTTTGAGAAAAGAGCACTCTTCTACTCTACTGTGTTTCCTATAGGGAAAGAACAGTGAGCTTGCACAGAAAAAAAGAACTGTGCTTCCTACACACACGGGCAATATCTAGATCGACTCTGCTTAGGAAACTGATAAGAACAGTAGCTGCTCTTCAGTCCAATACACTGTACTTGCTGGGAACAGACGCGAGTGCTATTTGCATTGTGTATGGCAATGGGAGCGCAATAGTGACTTTCCTTACCAGAAAACAACTATTGCTCGTAGAACCAGAAACTGCATGTGATTCAACTCCATTTAGGACTGGGAAACAAACACTAGCTCGCCTTACAAGAAACACACTCTGCTTTTGAGAAAAGAGCACTCTTCTACTCTACTGTGTTTCCTATAGGGAAAGAACAGTGAGCTTGCTCAGAACAAAAGAACTGTGATTCCTACACACACGGGCCATACATAGTTCAACTCCGTTTATGAAACTGACAGGAAGAGTAGCTCCTCTTCAGTCCAATACACTGTACTTGCTGGGAACAGACACGAGTGCAATTTGCACTGTTTATGGCAATGGGAGCACAATAGTGACTTTCCTTACCAGAAAACAACTCTTGCTCATAGGCCCAGAAACTGCATGTGACTCAACTCCATATAGGACTGGGAAACAGACGCTAGCTCGCCTTACAAGAAACACACTCCACTTTTGAGAAAAGAGCACTCTTCTACTCTACTGTGTTTCCTATAGAAAAAGAACAGTCAGCTTGCTCAGAACAAAAGAACTGTGATTCCTACACACACGGGCCATATCTAGTTCGACTCTGCTTAGGAAACTGATAAGAACAGTAGCTCCTCTTCAGTCCAATACACTGTACTTGCTGGGAAGAGACGCAATTGCTTTTTGCACTGTGTATAGCAATGGGAGTGCAATAGTGACTTTCCTTACCAGAAAACAACTCTTGCTTGTAGAACCAGAAACTGCATGTGATTCAACTCCATTTAGGACTGAGAAACAAACACTAGCTCGCCTTACAAGAAACACACTCTGCTTTTGAGAAAAGGGCACTCTTCTACTCTACTGTGTTTCCTATGGGGTCTGAAACGTGAGCTTGCTCAGAACAAAAGAACTGTGCTTCCTACACACAAGGACCATACATAGTTCAACTCTGCTTATGAAACTGACAGGAACAATAGCTCCTCTTCAGTCCAATACACTGTACTTGCTGGGAACAGACGCGAGTGCAATTTGCACTGTGTATGGCAATGGGAGCACAATAGTGACTTTCCTTACCAGAAAACAACTCTTGCTCATAGGCCCAGAAACTGCATGTGACTCAACTCCATATAGGACTGGGAAACAGACGCTAGCTCGCCTTACAAGAAACACACTCCACTTTTGAGAAAAGAGCACTCTTCTACTCTACTGTGTTTCCTATTGGGTCTGAAAACTGAGCTTGCTCAGAACCAAAGAATTGTGCTTCCTACAGACACGGGCCATATCTAGTTCAACTCTGCTTAAGAAACTGACAAGAACAGTAGCTCCTCTTCAGTCCAATACACTCTACTTGCTGGGAACAGACGCAAGTGCTATTTGCACTGTGTATGGCAATGGGAGCACAATAGTGACATTCCTTACCAGAAAACAACTCTTGCTAGTAGGACCAGAAACTGCATGTGATTCAACTCCATTTAGGACTGGGAAACAAACACTAGCTCGCCTTACAAGAAACATTCTCTGCTTTTGAGAAAAGAGCACTCTTCTACTCTACTGTGTTTCCTAGAGGGAAAGAACAGTGAGCTTGCTCAGAAAAAAGAAGTGTGCTTCCTACATACACGGGCCATATCTCGTTCGACTCTGCTTAGGAAACTGATAAGAACAGTAGCTCCTCTTCAGTCCAATACACTGTACTTGCTGGGAACAGACGCAATTGCTTTTTGCACTGTGTATGGCAATGGGAGCATAATAGTGACTCTTCTTACCAGAAAACAACTCTTGCTCATACGACCAGAAACTGCATGTGACTCAACTCCATTTAGGACTGAGAAACAAACACTAGATCGCCTTATGAGAAACACACTCTGCTTTTGAGAAAAGATCTCTCTTCTACTCTACTGTGTTTCTTATGGGGTCAGAAGAGTGAGCTTGCTCAGAAAAAAAGAATTGTGCTTCCTACACAAACGGGCCATATCTAGTTCAACTCTGCTTAGGAAACTGACAAGAACAGTAGATCCTCTTCAGTCCAATACACTGTACATGTTGGGAACAGACGCCAGTGCTATTTGCCCTGTGTTTGAAAATGGGAGCACAAAAGTGACTCTTCTTACAAGAAAACTACTCTTGTTTGTAGGACCAGAAACTGCAAGTGATTCAACTCCATTTAGGACTGGGAAACAAACACTGGCTCGCCTTACAAGAAACATACTCTGCTTTTGAGAAAAGAGCACTCTTCTACTCTACTGTGTTTCCTATAGGGAAAGAACAGTGAGCTTGCACAGAAAAAAAGAACTGTGCTTCCTACACACACGGGCAATATCTAGATCGACTCTGCTTAGGAAACTGATAAGAACAGTAGCTGCTCTTCAGTCCAATACACTGTACTTGCTGGGAACAGACGCGAGTGCTATTTGCATTGTGTATGGCAATGGGAGCGCAATAGTGACTTTCCTTACCAGAAAACAACTATTGCTCGTAGAACCAGAAACTGCATGTGATTCAACTCCATTTAGGACTGGGAAACAAACACTAGCTCGCCTTACAAGAAACACACTCTGCTTTTGAGAAAAGAGCACTCTTCTACTCTACTGTGTTTCCTATAGGGAAAGAACAGTGAGCTCGCTCAGAACAAAAGAACTGTGATTCCTACACACACGGGCCATACATAGTTCAACTCCGTTTATGAAACTGACAGGAAGAGTAGCTCCTCTTCAGTCCAATACACTGTACTTGCTGGGAACAGACGCGAGTGCAATTTGCACTGTGTATGGCAATGGGAGCACAATAGTGACTTTCCTTACCAGAAAACAACTCTTGCTCATAGGCCCAGAAACTGCATGTGACTCAACTCCATATAGGACTGGGAAACAGACGCTAGCTCGCCTTACAAGAAACACACTCCACTTTTGAGAAAAGAGCACTCTTCTACTCTACTGTGTTTCCTATAGAAAAAGAACAATCAGCTTGCTCAGAACAAAAGAACTGTGATTCTTACACACACGGGCCATATCTAGTTCGACTCTGCTTAGGAAACTGATAAGAACAGTAGCTCCTCTTCAGTCCAATACACTGTACTTGCTGGGAAGAGACGCAATTGCTTTTTGCACTGTGTATGGCAATCGGAGCACAATAGTGACTTTCCTTACCAGAAAACAACTCTTGCTCGTAGAACCAGAAACTGCATGTGATTCAACTCCATTTAGGACTGAGAAACAAACACTAGCTCGCCTTACAAGAAACACACTCTGCTTTTGAGAAAAGGGCACTCTTCTACTCTACTGTGTTTCCTATGGGGTCTGAAACGTGAGCTTGCTCAGAACAAAAGAACTGTGCTTCCTACACACAAGGACCATACATAGTTCAACTCTGCTTATGACACTGACAGGAACAATAGCTCCTCTTCAGTCCAATACACTGTACTTGCTGGGAACAGACGCGAGTGCAATTTGCACTGTGTATGGCAATGGGAGCACAATAGTGACTTTCCTTACCAGAAAACAACTCTTGCTCATAGGCCCAGAAACTGCATGTGACTCAACTCCATATAGGACTGGGAAACAGACGCTAGCTCGCCTTACAAGAAACACACTCCACTTTTGAGAAAAGAGCACTCTTCTACTCTACTGTGTTTCCTATTGGGTCTGAAAACTGAGCTTGCTCAGAACCAAAGAATTGTGCTTCCTACAGACACGGGCCATATCTAGTTAAACTCTGCTTAAGAAACTGACAAGAACAGTAGCTCCTCTTCAGTCCAATACATTCTACTTGCTGGGAACAGACGCAAGTGCTATTTGCACTGTGTATGGCAATGGGAGCACAATAGTGACATTCCTTACCAGAAAACAACTCTTGCTAGTAGGACCAGAAACTGCATGTGATTCAACTCCATTTAGGACTGGGAAACAAACACTAGCTCGCCTTACAAGAAACATACTCTGCTTTTGAGAAAAGAGCACTCTTCTACTCTACTGTGTTTCCTAGAGGGAAAGAACAGTGAGCTTGCTCAGAAAAAAGAAGTGTGCTTCCTACATACACGGGCCATATCTAGTTCGACTCTGCTTAGGAAACTGATAAGAACAGTAGCTCCTCTTCAGTCCAATACACTGTACTTGCTGGGAAGAGACGCAATTGCTTTTTGCACTGTGTATGGCAATGGGAGCGCAATAGTGACTTTCCTTACCAGAAAACAACTCTTGCTCGTAGAACCAGAAACTGCATGTGATTCAACTCCATTTAGGACTGAGAAACAAACACTAGCTCGCCTTACAAGAAACACACTCTGCTTTTGAGAAAAGGGCACTCTTCTACTCTACTGTGTTTCCTAGAGGGAAAGAACAGTGAGCTTGCTCAGAACAAAAGAAGTGTGTTTCCTACATACACGGGCCATATCTAGTTCGACTCTGCTTAGGAAACTGATAAGAACAGTAGCTCCTCTTCAGTCCAATACACTGTACTTGCTGGGAACAGACGCGAGTGCTATTTGCACTGTGTATGGCAATGGGAGCTCAATAGTGACTTTCCTTACCAGAAAACAACTATTGCTCTTAGAACCAGAAACAGCATGTGATTCAACTCCATTTAGGACTGGGAAACAAACACTAGCTCGCCTTACAAGAAACACACTCTGCTTTTGAGAAAAGGGCACTCTTCTACTCTACTGTGTTTCCTATGGGGTCTGAAACGTGAGCTTGCTCAGAACAAAAGAACTATGCTTCCTACAAATACGGGCCATATCTAGTTCAACTCTGCTTAGGAAACTGACAAGAACAGTAGGTCCTCTTCAGTCCAATACACTGTACTTCCTGGGAACCGACGCCAGTGCTATTTGCCCTGTGTATGACAATGGGAGCGCAATAGTGACTTTCCTTACCAGAAAACAACTCTTGCTCGTAGGACCAGAAACTGCATGGGATTCAACTCCATTTCTGACTGGGAAACAAACACAAGCTCGCCTTACAAGAAACACACTCTGCTTTTGAGAAAAGAGCACTCTTCTACTCTATTGTATTTCCTATGGGGTCCGAACAGTAAGCTTGCTCAGAACAAAATAACTGTTCTTCCTACACACACAGCCATATCTAGTTCAATTCTGTTTAGGAAACTGACAAGAACAATAGATCCTCTTCAGTCCAATACACTGTACATGCTGGGAACAGACGCCAGTGCTATTTGCCCTGTGTTTGAAAATGGGAGCACAATAGTGACTCTTCTTACCAGAAAACTACTCTTGCTTGTAGGACCAGAAACTGCATGTGATTCAACTCCATTTAGGACTGGGAAACAAACACTAGCTCGCTTTACAAGAAACACACTCTGCTTTTGAGAAAAGAGCACTCTTCTACTCTACTGTGTTTCCTATAGGGAAAGAACAGTGAGCTTGCTCAGAACAAAAGAACTGTGATTCCTACACACACGGGCCATATCTAGTTCGACTCTGCTTAGGAAACTTATAAGAACAGTAGCTCCTCTTCAGTCCAATACACTGTACTTGCTGGGAACAGACGCAATTGCTTTTGCACTGTGTATGGCAATGGGAGCGCAATAGTGACTTTCCTTACCAGAAAACAACTCTTGCTCGTAGAACCAGAAACTGCATGTGATTCAACTCCATTTAGGACTGGGAAACAATCGCTAGCTCGCCTTACAAGAAACACACTCTGCTTTTGAGAAAAGGGCACTCTTCTACTCTATGGTGTTTCCTATGGTGTCTGAAACGTGAGCTTGCTCAGAACAAAAGAACTGTGCTTCCTACACACACGGACCATATATAGTTCAACTCTGCTTATGAAACTGACAGGAACAATAGCTCCTCTTCAGTCCAATACACTGTACTTGCTGGGAACAGACGCGAGTCCAATTTGCACTGTGTATGGCAATGGGAGCACAATAGTGACTTTCCCTACCAGAAAACAACTCTTGCTCATAGGCCCAGAAACTGCATGTGATTCAACTCCATTTAGGACTAAGAAAAAAACACTAGCTCGCCTTACAAGAAACACACTCTGCTTTTGAGAAAAGAGCACTCTTCGGCTCTACTGTGGTTCCTATAGGGAAAGAACAGTGAGCTTGCTCAGAACAAAAGAACTGTGATTCCTACACACACGTGCCATATCTAGTTCAACTCTGCTTAGGAACCTGATAAGAACAGTAGCTCCTCTTCAGTCCAATACACTGTACTTGCTGCGAACAGACGCGAGTGCTATTTGTACTGTGTATGGCAATGGGAGGGCAACAGTGACTTTCCTTACCAGAAAACAACTCTTGCTCATAGGACCAGAAACTGCATGTGATTCAACTCCATTTAGGACTGAGAAACAAACGCTGGCTCGCCTTACAAGAAACACACTCTGCTTTTGAGAAAAGAGCGCTCTTCTACTCTACTGTGTTTCCTGTGGGGTCCGAACAGTGAGCTTGCTCAGAACAAAAGAACTGTGCTTCCTACACACACGGCCATATCTAGTTCAATTCTGTTTAGGAAACCTACAAGAACAGTAGATCCTCTTCAGTCCAATACACTGTACATGCTGGGAACAGACGCCAGTGCTATTTGCCCTGTGTTTGAAAATGGGAGCACAATAGTGACCCTTCTTACCAGAAAACTACTCTTGCTTGTAGGACCAGAAACTGCATGTGATTCAACTCCATTTAGGACTGGGAAACAAACACTAGCTCGCATTACAAGAAACACAATCTGCTTTAGAGAAAAGAGCACTCTTCTACTCTACTGTTTTTCCTATAGAAAATGAACAGTGAGCTTGCTCAGAACAAAAGAACTGTGATTCCTACACACACAGGCCATATCTAGTTCGACTCTGCTTAGGAAACTGATAAGAACAGTAGCTCCTCTTCAGTCCAATACACTGTACATGCTGGGAAAAGACGCGAGTGCTATTTGCACTGTGTATGGCAATGGGAGCACAATAGTGACTTTCCTTACCAGAAAACAACTCTTGCTCGTAGGACCAGAAACTGCATGTGATTCAACTCCATTTAGGACTGAGAAACAAATACTAGCTCGCCTTACAAGAAACACACTCTGCTTTTGAGAAAAGAGCACTCTTCTACGCTACTGTGTTTCCGTTAGGGAAAGAACAGTGAGCTTGCTCAGAAAAAAGAACTGTGATTCCTACACACGGTCCATATCTAGTTCAACTCTGCTCAGGAAACTGATAAGAACAGTAGCTCCTCTTCAGTCCAATACACTGTACTTGCTGGGAAGAGACGCAATTGCTTTTTGCACTGTGTATGGCAATGGGAGCGCAATAGTGACTTTCCTTACCAGAAAACAACTCTTGCTCGTAGGACCAGAAACTGCATGGGATTCAACTCCATTTCTGACTGGGAAACAAACACAAGCTCGCCTTACAAGAAACACACTCTGCTTTTGAGAAAAGAGCACTCTTCTACTCTATTGTATTTCCTATGGGGTCCGAACAGTAAGCTTGCTCAGAACAAAAGAACTGTGCTTCCTACAAACACAGCCATATCTAGTTCAATTCTGTTTAGGAAACTGACAAGAACAATAGATCCTCTTCAGTCCAATACACTGTACATGCTGGGAACAGACGCCAGTGCTATTTGCCCTGTGTTTGAAAATGGGAGCACAATAGTGACTCTTCTTACCAGAAAACTACTCTTGCTTGTAGGACCAGAAACTGCATGTGATTCAACTCCATTTAGGACTGGGAAACAAACACTAGCTCGCCTTACAAGAAACACACTCTCCTTTTGAGAAAAGAGCACTCTTCTACTCTACTGTGTTTCCTATAGGGAAAGAACAGTGAGCTTGCTCAGAACAAAAGAACTGTGATTCCTACACACACGGGCCATATCTAGTTCGACTCTGCTTAGGAAACTGATAAGAACAGTAGCTCCTCTTCAGTCCAATACACTGTACTTGCTGGGAACAGACGCGAGTGCTATTTGCACTGTGTATGGCAATGGGAGCGCAATAGTGACTTTCCTTACCAGAAAACAACTCTTGCTCGTAGAACCAGAAACTGCATATGATTCAACTCCATTTAGGACTGAGAAACAAACACTAGCTCGCCTTACAAGAAACACACTCCGCTTTTGAGAAAAGAGCACTCTTCTACACTACTGTGTTTCCTATAGGGAAAGAACAGTGAGCTTGCTCAGAAAAAAGAACTGTGATTCCTACACACACGGGCCATATCTAGTTCAACTCTGCTTAGGAAACTGATAAGAACAGTAGCTCCTCTTCAGTCCAATACACTGTACTTGCTGGGAAGAGACGCAATTGCTTTTGCACTGTGTATGGCAATGGGAGCGCAATAGTGACTTTCCTTACCAGAAAACAACTCTTGCTTGTAGAACCAGAAACTGCATGTGATTCAACTCCAGTTAGGACTGGGAAACAATCGCTAGCTCGCCTTACAAGAAACACACTCTGCTTTTGAGAAAAGGGCACTCTTCTACTCTACTGTGTTTCCTATGGGGTCTGAAACGTGAGCTTGCTCAGAACAAAAGAACTGTGCTTCCTACACACACGGACCATACATAGTTCAACTCTGCTTATGAAACTGACAGGAACAATAGCTCCTCTTCAGTCCAATACACTGTACTTGCTGGGAACAGACGTGAGGGCTATTTGCACTGTGTATGGCAATGGGAGCACAATAGTGACTTTCCTTACCAGAAAACAACTCTTGCTCATAGGCCCAGAAACTGCATGTGATTCAACTCCATTTAGTACTGAGAAAAAAACACTAGCTCGCCTTACAAGAAACACACTCTGCTTTTGAGAAAAGAGCACTCTTCTGCTCTACTCTGTTTCCTATAGGGAAAGAACAGTGAGCTTGCTCAGAACAAAAGAACTGTGATTCCTACAGACACGGGCCATATCTAGTTCAACTCTGCTTAGGAAACTGAAAAGAACAGTAGCTCCTCTTCAGTCCAATACACTGTACTTGCTGGGAACAGACGCGAGTGCTATTTGTACTGTGTATGGCAATGGGAGGGCAATAGTGACTTTCCTTACCAGAAAACAACTCTTGCTCATAGGACCAGAAACTGCATGTGATTCAACTCCATTTAGGACTGAGAAACAAACGCTGGCTCGCCTTACAAGAAACACACTCTGCTTTTGAGAAAAGAGCGCTCTTCTACTCTACTGTGTTTCCTATGGGGTCCGAACAGTGAGCTTGCTCAAAACAAAAGAACTGTGCTTCCTACACACACGACCATATCTAGTTCAATTCTGCTTAGGAAACAGACAAGAACAGTAGATCCTCTTCAGTCCAATACACTGTACATGCTGGGAACCGACGCCAGTGCTATTTGCCCTGTGTATGACATTGGGAGCCCAATAGTGACTTTCCAAACAGAAAACAACTCTTGCTCGTAGGACCAGAAACTGCATGGGATTCAACTCCATTTCTGACTGGGAAACAAACACAAGCTCGCCTTACAAGAAACATACTCTGCTTTTGAGAAAATAGCACTCATCTACTCTACTGTATTTCCAATGGGGTCCGAACAGTAAGCTTGCTCAGAACAAAATAACTGTGCTTCCTACACACACAGCCATATCTAGTTCAATTCTGTTTAGGAAACCTACAGGAACAGTAGATCCTCTTCAGTCCAATACACTCTCCATGCTGGGAACAGACGCCAGTGCTATTTGCCCTGTGTTTGAAAATGGGAGCACAATAGTGACTCTTCTTACCAGAAAACTACTCTTGCTTGTAGGACCAGAAACTGCATGTGATTCAACTCCATTTAGGACTGGGAAACAAACACTAGATCGCCTTACAAGAAACACAGTCTGCTTTAGAGAAAAGAGCACTCTTCTACTCTACTGTGTTTCCTATAGAAAAAGAACAGTGAGCTTGCTCAGAACAAAAGAACTGTGATTCCTACACACACAGGCCATATCTAGTTCGACTCTGCTTAGGGAACTGATAAGAACAGTAGCTCCTCTTCAGTCCAATACACTGTACTTGCTGGAAAGAGACACAATTGCTTTTTGCACTGTGTATGGCAATGGGAGCGCAATAGTGACTTTCCTTACCAGAAAACAACTCTTGCTCGTAGAACCAGAAACTGCATGTGATTCAACTCCATTTAGGACTGAGAAACAAACACAAGCTCGCCTTACAAGAAACACACTCTGCTTTTGAGAAAAGAGCACTCTTCTACTCTACTGTGTTTCCTATAGGGAAAGAACAGTGAGCTTGCTCAGAACAAAAGAACTGTGATTCCTACACACACAGGCCATATCTAGTTCGACTCTGCTTAGGAAACTGATAAGAACAGTAGCTCCTCTTCAGTCCAATACACTGTACTTGCTGGGAACAGACGCAATTGCTTTTTGCACTGTGTATGGCAATGGGAGCAAAATAGTGACTCTTCTTACCAGAAAACAACTTTTGCTCATACGACCAGAAACTGCATGTGAATCAACTCCATTTAGGACTGAGAAACATACACTAGATCGCCTTATGAGAAACACACTCTGCTTTTGAGAAAAGATCTCTCTTCTACTCTACTGTGTTTCTTATGGGGTCAGAAGAGTGAGCTTGCTCAGAACAAAAGGACTGTGCTTCCTACACACACGGGTCATATCTACTTCAATTCTGATTAGGAAACTGACAAGAACAGAAGATCCTCTTCATTCCAATACACTGTGCTTGCTGGGAACAGACGCGAGTGCTATTTGCACAGTGTATGGCAATGGGAGCGCAATAGTGACTTTCCTTACCAGAAAACAACTCTTGCTGGTAGGACCAAAAACTGCATGTGATTCAACTCCATTTAGAACTGGGAAATAAACGCTAGCTCGCCTTGCAAGACACACACTCTGCTTTTGAGAAAAGAGCACTCTTCTACTCTACTGTGTTTCCTATGGGGTCCGAACAGTGAGCTTGCTCAGAACAAAAGAATTGTGCTTCCTACACAAACGGGCCATATCTAGTTCAACTCTGCTTAGGAAACTGACAAGAACAGTAGATCCTCTTCAGTCCAATACACTGTACATGTTGGGAACAGATGCCAGTGCTATTTGCCCTGTGTTTGAAAATGGGAGCACAAAAGTGACTCTTCTTACAAGAAAACGACTCTTGCTTGTAGGACCAGAAACTGCAAGTGATTCAACTCCATTTAGGACTGGGAAACAAACACTGGCTCGCCTTACAAGAAACATATTCTGCTTTTGAGAAAAGAGCACTCTTCTACTCTACTGTGTTTCCTATAGGGAAAGAACAGTGAGCTTGCACAGAAAAAAAGAACTGTGCTTCCTACACACACAGGCAATATCTAGTTCGATTCTGCTTAGGAAACTGATAAGAACAGTAGCTGCTCTTCAGTCCAATACACTGTACTTGCTGGGAACAGACGCGAGTGCTATTTGCATTGTGTATGGCAATGGGAGCGCAATAGTGACTTTCCTTACCAGAAAACAACTATTGCTCGTAGAACCAGAAACTGCATGTGATTCAACTCCATTTAGGACTGGGAAACAAACACTAGCTCGCCTTACAAGAAACACACTCTGCTTTTGAGAAAAGAGCACTCTTCTACTCTACTGTGTTTCCTATAGGGAAAGAACAGTGAGCTCGCTCAGAACAAAAGAACTGTGATTCCTACACACACGGGCCATACATAGTTCAACTCCGTTTATGAAACTGACAGGAAGAGTAGCTCCTCTTCAGTCCAATACACTGTACTTGCTGGGAACCGACGCCAGTGCTATTTGCCCTGTGTATGACAATGGGAGCGCAATAGTGACTTTCCTTACCAGAAAACAACTCTTGCTCGTAGGACCAGAAACTGCATGGGATTCAACTCCATTTCTGACTGGGAAACAAACACAAGCTCGCCTTACAAGAAACACACTCTGCTTTTGAGAAAAGAGCACTCTTCTACTCTATTGTATTTCCTATGGTGTCCGAACAGTAAGCTTGCTCAGAACAAAATAACTGTGCTTCTTACACACACAGCCATATCTAGTTCAATTCTGTTTAGGAAACTGACAAGAACAATAGATCCTCTTCAGTCCAATACACTGTACATGCTGGGAACAGACGCCAGTGCTATTTGCCCTGTGTTTGAAAATGGGAGCACAATAGTGACTCTTTTTACCAGAAAACTACTCTTGCTTGTAGGACCAGAAACTGCATGTGATTCAACTCCATTTAGGACTGGGAAACAAACACTAGCTCGCCTTACAAGAAACACAATCTGCTTTAGAGAAAAGAGCACTCTTCTACTCTACTGTGTTTCCTATAGAAAAAGAACAGTGAGCTTGCTCAGAACAAAAGAATTGTGCTTCATACACAAACGGGCCATATCTAGTTCAACTCTGCTTAGGAAACTGACAAGAACAGTAGATCCTCTTCAGTCCAATACACTGTACATGTTGGGAACAGACGCCAGTGCTATTTGCCCTGTGTTTGAAAATGGGAGCACAAAAGTGACTCTTCTTACAAGAAAACTACTCTTGCTTGTAGGACCAGAAACTGCAAGTGATTCAACTCCATTTAGGACTGGGAAACAAACACTGGCTCGCCTTACAAGAAACATAATCTGCTTTTGAGAAAAGAGCACTCTTCAACTCTACTGTGTTTCCTATAGTGAAAGAACAGTGAGCTTGCACAGAAAAAAAGAACTGTGCTTCCTACACACACGGGCAATATCTAGTTCGACTCTGCTTAGGAAACTGATAAGAACAGTAGCTGCTCTTCAGTCCAATACACTGTACTTGCTGGGAACAGACGCGAGTGCTATTTGCACTGTGTATGGCAATGGGAGCGCAATAGTGACTTTCCTTACCAGAAAACAACTATTGCTCGTAGAACCAGAAACTGCATGGGATTCAACTCCATTTCTGACTGGGAAACAAACACAAGCTCGCCTTACAAGAAACACACTCTGCTTTTGAGAAAAGAGCACTCTTCTACTCTATTGGATTTCCTATGGGGTCCGAACAGTAAGCTTGCTCAGAACAAAATAACTGTGCTTCCTACACACACAGCCATATCTAGTTCAATTCTGTTTAGGAAACTGACAAGAACAATAGATCCTCTTCAGTCCAATACACTGTACATGCTGGGAAGAGACGCCAGTGCTATTTGCCCTGTGTTTGAAAATGGGAGCACAATAGTGACTCTTCTTACCAGAAAACTACTCTTGCTTGTAGGACCAGAAACTGCATGTGATTCAATTCCATTTAGGACTGGGAAACAAACACTAGCTCGCCTTACAAGAAACACACTCTGCTTTTGAGAAAAGAGCACTCTTCTACTCTACTGTGTTTCCTATAGGGAAAGAACAGTGAGCTTGCTCAGAACAAAAGAACTGTGATTCCTACACACACGGGCCATACATAGTTCAACTCCGTTTATGAAACTGACAGGAAGAGTAGCTCCTCTTCAGTCCAATACACTGTACTTGCTGGGAATAGACACGAGTGCAATTTGCACTGTTTATGGCAATGGGAGCACAATAGTGACTTTCCTTACCAGAAAACAACTCTTGCTCATAGGCCCAGAAACTGCATGTGACTCAACTCCATATAAGACTGGGAAACAGACACTAGCTCGCCTTACAAGAAACACACTCCACTTTTGAGAAAAGAGCACTCTTCTACTCTACTGTGTTTCCTATAGAAAAAGAACAGTCAGCTTGCTCAGAACAAAAGAACTGTGATTCCTACACACACGGGCCATATCTAGTTCGACTCTGTTTAGGAAACTGATAAGAACAGTAGCTCCTCTTCAGTCCAATACACTGTACTTGCTGGGAACAGACGCGAGTGCAATTTGCACTGTGTATGGCAATGGGAGCACAATAGTGACTTTCCTTACCAGAAAACAACTCTTGCTCATAGGCCCAGAAATTGCATGTGACTCAACTCCATATAGGACTGGGAAACAGACGCTAGCTCGCCATACAAGAAACACACTCCACTTTTGAGAAAAGAGCACTCTTCTACTCTACTGTGTTTCCTATTGGGTCTGAAAACTGAGCTTGCTCAGAACCAAAGAATTGTGCTTCCTACAGACACGGGACATATCTAGATCAACTCTGCTTAAGAAACTGACAAGAACAGTAGCTCCTCTACAGTCCAATACACTCTACTTGCTGGGAACAGACGCGAGTGCTATTTGCACTGTGTATGGCAATGGGAGCACAATAGTGACATTCCTTAACAGAAAACAACTCTAGCTAATAGGACCAGAAACTGCATGTGATTCAACTCCGTTTAGGACTGGGAAACAAACACTAGCTCGCCTTACAAGAAACAAACTCTGCTTTTGAGAAAAGAGCACTCTTCTACTCTACTGTGTTTCCTAGAGGGAAAGAACAGTGAGCTTGCTCAGAACAAAAGAAGTGTGCTTCCTACATACACGGGCCATATCTAGTTGGACTCTGCTTAGGAAACTGACAAGAACAGTAGGTCCTCTTCAGTCCAATACACTGTACTTGCTGGGAACCGACACCAGTGCTATTTGCCCTGTGTATGACAATGGGAGCGCAATAGTGACTTTCCTTACTAGAAAACAACTCTTGCTCGTAGGACCAGAAACTGCATGGGATTCAACTCCATTTCTGACTGGGAAACAAACACAAGCTCGCCTTACAAGAAACACACTCTGCTTTTGAGAAAAGAGCACTCTTCTACTCTATTGGATTTCCTATGGGGTCCGAACAGTAAGCTTGCTCAGAACAAAATAACTGTGCTTCCTACACACAGAGCCATATCTAGTTCAATTCTGTCTAGGAAACAGACAAGAACAATAGATCCTCTTCAGTCCAATAAACTGTACATGCTGGGAAGAGACGCCAGTGCTATTTGCCCTGTGTTTGAAAATGGGAGCACAATAGTGACTCTTCTTACCAGAAAACTACTCTTGCTTGTAGGACCAGAAACTGCATGTGATTCAACTCCATTTAGGACTGGGAAACAAACACTAGCTCGCCTTACAAGAAACACACTCTGCTTTTGAGAAAAGAGCACTCTTCTACTCTACTGTGTTTCCTATAGGGAAAGAACAGTGAGCTTGCTCAGAACAAAAGAACTGTGATTCCTACACACAGGGGCAATATCTAGTTCGACTCTGCTTAGGAAACTGATAAGAACAGTAGCTCCTCTTCAGTCCAATACACTGTACTTGCTGGGAACAGACGCGAGTGCTATTTGCACTGTGTATGGCAATGGGAGCACAATAGTGACTTTCCTTACCAGAAAACAACTCTTGCTCGTAGAACCAGAAACTGCATATGATTCAACTCCATTTAGGACTGAGAAACAAACACTAGCTCGCCTTACAAGAAACACACTCTGCTTTTGAGAAAAGAGCACTCTTCTACTCTACTGTGTTTCCTATAGGGAAAGAACAGTGAGCTTGCTCAGAAAAAAGAACTGTGATTCCTACACACACGGGCCATATCTAGTTCAACTCTGCTTAGGAAACTGATAAGAACAGTAGCTCCTCTTCAGTCCAATACACTGTACTTGCTGGGAAGAGACGCAATTGCTTTTGCACTGTGTATGGCAATGGGAGCGCAATAGTGACTTTCCTTACCAGAAAACAACTCTTGCTCGTAGAACCAGAAACTGCATGTGATTCATCTCAATTTAGGACTGGGAAACAATCGCTAGCTCGCCTTACAAGAAACACACTCTGCTTTTGAGAAAAGGGCACTCTTCTATTCTACTGTGTTTTCTATGGGGTCTGAAACGTGAGCTTGCTCAGAACAAAAGAACTGTGCTTCCTACACACACGGGCCATACATAGTTCAACTCTGCTTATGAAACTGACAGGAACAATAGCTCCTCTTCAGTCCAATACACTGTACTTGCTGGGATCAGACGCGAGTCCAATTTGCACTGTGTATGGCAATGGGAGCACAATAGTGACTTTCCTTACCAGAAAACAACTCTTACTCATAGGCCCAGAAACTGCATGTGATTCAACTCCATTTAGGACTGAGAAAAAAACACTAGCTCGCCTTACAAGAAACACACTCTGCTTTTGAGAAAAGAGCACTCTTCTGCTCTACTGTGTTTCCTATAGTGAAAGAACAGTGAGCTTGCTCAGAACAAAAGAACTGTGATTCCTACACAGACGGGCCATATCTAGTTCAACTCTGCTTAGGAAACTGATAAGAACAGTAGCTCCTCTTCAGTCCAATACACTGTACTTGCTGGGAACAGATGCCAGTGCTATTTGTACTGTGTATGGCAATGGGAGGGCAATAGTAACTTTCCTTACCAGAAAACAACTCTTGCTCATAGGACCAGAAACTTCATGTGATTCAACTCCATTTAGGACTGAGAAACAAACGCTGGCTCGCCTTACAAGAAACACACTCTGCTTTTGAGAAAAGAGCACTCTTCTACTCTACTGTGTTTCCTATGGGGTCCGAACAGTGAGCTTGCTCAGAACAAAAGAACTGTGCTTCCTACACACACGACCATATCTAGTTCAATTCTGCTTAGGAAACAGACAAGAACAGTAGATCCTCTTCAGTCCAATACACTGTACATGCTGGGAACCGACGCTAGTGCTATTTGCACTGTGTATGACAATGGGAGCCCAATAGTGGCTTTCCTTAACAGAAAACAACGCTTCCTCGTAGGACCAGAAACTGCATGGGATTCAACTCCATTTCTGACTGGGAAACAAACACAAGCTCGCCTTACAAGAAACATACTCTGCTTTTGAGAAAATAGCACTCTTCTACTCTACTGTATTTCCTATGGGGTCCCAACAGTAAGCTTGCTCAGAACAAAATAACTGTGCTTCCTACACACACGGCCATATCTAGTTCAATTCTGTTTAGGAAACCTACAAGAACAGTAGATCCTCTTCAGTCCAATACACTGTACATGCTGGGAACAGACGCCAGTGCTATTTGCCCTGTGTTTGAAAATGGGAGCCCAATAGTGACTTTCCTTAACAGAAAACAACTCTTCCTCGTAGGACCAGAAACTGCATGGGATTCAACTCCATTTCTGACTGGGAAACAAACACTAGCTCGCCTTACAAGAAACACATTCTGCTTTAGAGAAAAGAGCACTCTTCTACTCTACTGTGTTTCCTATAGAAAAAGAACAGTGAGCTTGCTCAGAACAAAAGAACTGTGATTCCTACACACACGGCCATATCTAGTTCAATTCTGTTTAGGAAACCTACAAGAACAGTAGATCCTCTTCAGTCCAATACACTGTACATGCTGGGAACAGACGCCAGTGCTATTTGCCCTGTGTTTGAAAATGGGAGCACAATAGTGACTCTTCTTACCAGAAAACTACTCTTGCTTGTAGGACCAGAAACTGCATGTGATTCAACTCCATTTAGGACTGGGAAACAAACACTAGCTCGCCTTACAAGAAACACATTCTGCTTTAGAGAAAAGAGCACTCTTCTACTCTACTGTGTTTCCTATAGAAAAAGAACAGTGAGCTTGCTCAGAACAAAAGAACTGTGATTCCTACACACACAGGCCATATCTAGTTCAACTCTGCTCAGGAAACTGATAAGAACAGTAGCTCCTCTTCAGTCCAATACACTGTGCTTGCTGGGAAGAGACGCAATTGCTTTTTGCACTGTGTATTGCAATGGGAGGGCAATAGTGACTTTCCTTACCAGAAAACAACTCTTGCTCGTAGAACCAGAAACTGCATGTGATTCAACTCCATTTAGGACTGAGAAACAAACACAAGCTCGCCTTACAAGAAACACACTCTGCTTTTGAGAAAAGAGCACTCTTCTACTCTACTGTGTTTTCTATAGGGAAAGAACAGTGAGCTTGCTCAGAACAAAAGAACTGTGATTCCTACACACACGGGCCATATCTAGTTCAACTCTGCTTAGGAAACTGATAAGAACAGTAGCTCTTCTTCAGTCCAATACACTGTACTTGCTGGGAACAGACGCAAATGCTTTTTGCACTGTGTATGGCAATGGGAGCAAAATAGTGACTCTACTTACCAGAAAACAACTCTTGCTCATACGACCAGAAACTGCATGTGACTCAACTCCATTTAGGACTGAGAAACAAACACTAGATCGCCTTATGAGAAACACACTCTGCTTTTGAGAAAAGATCTCTCTTCTACTCTACTGTGTTTCTTATGGGGTCAGAAGAGTGAGCTTGCTCAGAACAAAAGAATTGTGCTTCCTACACAAACGGGCCATATCTAGTTCAACTCTGCTTAGGAAACTGACAAGAACAGTAGCTCCTCTTCAGTCCAATACACTGTACTTGCTGGGAACAGACACGAGTGCTATTTTCACTGTGTATGGCATTGGGAGCGCAATAGTGACTTTCCTTACCAGAAAACTACTCTTGCTCGTAGGAAAAGAAACTGCATGTGATTCAACTCGATTTAGGACTGGAAAAACAAACGCTAGCTCTCCTTACAAGAAACACACTCTGCTTTTGAGAAAAAAGCACTCTTCTAGTCCACTGGGTTTCCTATGGGGTCCGAACGGTGAGCTTGCTCAGAACAAAAGAACTGTTCTTGCTACACACGGGCCATATCTAGTTCAACTCTGCTTAGGAAACTGACAAGAGTAGTAGCTCCTCTTCAGTCCAATACACTGTACTTGCTGGGAACAGACGCGAATGCTATTTGTACTCTGTATGGCAAAGGGTGCGCAATAGTGACTTTCTTACCAGAAAAGAGCTCTTGCTCGTAGGACCAAAAACTGCATGTGATTCAACTCCATTTAGGACTGGGAAACAAATGCTAGATCGCCTTACAAGAAACATACTCTGCTTTTGAGAAAAGAGCACCCTTCTACTCTATTGTGTTTCCTATGGGGTCCGAACAGTGAGATTGCTCAGAACAAAAGAACTGTGCTTCCTACACACACGGACATATCTAGTTCAACTCTGCTTAGGAAACTGATAAGAACAGTAGCTCCTCTTCAGTCCAATACACTGTACTTGCTGGGAACAGACGCAAGTGCTATTTGCACTGTGTATGGCAATGGGAGCGCAATAGTGACTTTCCTTACCAGAAAACAACTCTTGCTCATAGGACCGAAAACTGCATGTGATTCAACTCCATTTAGGACTGGGAAACAAACGCTAGCTCGCCTTACAAGAAACACACTCTGCTTTTGAGAAAAGAGCACTCTTCTACTCTACTGTGTTTCCTATGCGGTCCGAACAGTGAGCTTGCTCAGAACAAAAGTTTTGTGCTTCCTACACACACGGGCCATATCTAGTTCAATTCTGCTTAGGAAACAGACAAGAACAGTAGATCCTCTTCAGTCCAATACACTGTACATGCTGGGAACAGACGCGAGTGCTATTTGCACTGTGTATGGCAATGGGAGCGCAATAGTGACTTTCCTTACCAGAAAACAACTCTTGCTCATAGGACCGAAAACTGCATGTGATTCAACTCCATTTAGGACTGGGAAACAAACGCTAGCTCGCCTTACAAGAAACACACTCTGCTTTTGAGAAAAGAGCACTCTTCTACTCTACTGTGTTTCCTATGGGGTCCGAACAGTGAGCTTGCTCAGAACAAAAGAACTGTGCTTCCTACACACACGACCATATCTAGTTCAATTCTGCTTAGGAAACAGACAAGAACAGTAGATCCTCTTCAGTCCAATACACTGTACATGCTGGGAACCGACGCTAGTGCTATTTGCACTGTGTATGACAATGGGAGCCCAATAGTGGCTTTCCTTAACAGAAAACAACGCTTCCTCGTAGGACCAGAAACTGCATGGGATTCAACTCCATTTCTGACTGGGAAACAAACACAAGCTCGCCTTACAAGAAACATACTCTGCTTTTGAGAAAATAGCACTCTTCTACTCTACTGTATTTCCTATGGGGTCCCAACAGTAAGCTTGCTCAGAACAAAATAACTGTGCTTCCTACACACACGGCCATATCTAGTTCAATTCTGTTTAGGAAACCTACAAGAACAGTAGATCCTCTTCAGTCCAATACACTGTACATGCTGGGAACAGACGCCAGTGCTATTTGCCCTGTGTTTGAAAATGGGAGCCCAATAGTGACTTTCCTTAACAGAAAACAACTCTTCCTCGTAGGACCAGAAACTGCATGGGATTCAACTCCATTTCTGACTGGGAAACAAACACTAGCTCGCCTTACAAGAAACACATTCTGCTTTAGAGAAAAGAGCACTCTTCTACTCTACTGTGTTTCCTATAGAAAAAGAACAGTGAGCTTGCTCAGAACAAAAGAACTGTGATTCCTACACACACGGCCATATCTAGTTCAATTCTGTTTAGGAAACCTACAAGAACAGTAGATCCTCTTCAGTCCAATACACTGTACATGCTGGGAACAGACGCCAGTGCTATTTGCCCTGTGTTTGAAAATGGGAGCACAATAGTGACTCTTCTTACCAGAAAACTACTCTTGCTTGTAGGACCAGAAACTGCATGTGATTCAACTCCATTTAGGACTGGGAAACAAACACTAGCTCGCCTTACAAGAAACACATTCTGCTTTAGAGAAAAGAGCACTCTTCTACTCTACTGTGTTTCCTATAGAAAAAGAACAGTGAGCTTGCTCAGAACAAAAGAACTGTGATTCCTACACACACAGGCCATATCTAGTTCAACTCTGCTCAGGAAACTGATAAGAACAGTAGCTCCTCTTCAGTCCAATACACTGTGCTTGCTGGGAAGAGACGCAATTGCTTTTTGCACTGTGTATTGCAATGGGAGGGCAATAGTGACTTTCCTTACCAGAAAACAACTCTTGCTCGTAGAACCAGAAACTGCATGTGATTCAACTCCATTTAGGACTGAGAAACAAACACAAGCTCGCCTTACAAGAAACACACTCTGCTTTTGAGAAAAGAGCACTCTTCTACTCTACTGTGTTTTCTATAGGGAAAGAACAGTGAGCTTGCTCAGAACAAAAGAACTGTGATTCCTACACACACGGGCCATATCTAGTTCAACTCTGCTTAGGAAACTGATAAGAACAGTAGCTCTTCTTCAGTCCAATACACTGTACTTGCTGGGAACAGACGCAAATGCTTTTTGCACTGTGTATGGCAATGGGAGCAAAATAGTGACTCTACTTACCAGAAAACAACTCTTGCTCATACGACCAGAAACTGCATGTGACTCAACTCCATTTAGGACTGAGAAACAAACACTAGATCGCCTTATGAGAAACACACTCTGCTTTTGAGAAAAGATCTCTCTTCTACTCTACTGTGTTTCTTATGGGGTCAGAAGAGTGAGCTTGCTCAGAACAAAAGAATTGTGCTTCCTACACAAACGGGCCATATCTAGTTCAACTCTGCTTAGGAAACTGACAAGAACAGTAGCTCCTCTTCAGTCCAATACACTGTACTTGCTGGGAACAGACACGAGTGCTATTTTCACTATGTATGGCATTGGGAGCGCAATAGTGACTTTCCTTACCAGAAAACTACTCTTGCTCGTAGGAAAAGAAACTGCATGTGATTCAACTCGATTTAGGACTGGAAAAACAAACGCTAGCTCTCCTTACAAGAAACACACTCTGCTTTTGAGAAAAAAGCACTCTTCTAGTCCACTGGGTTTCCTATGGGGTCCGAACGGTGAGCTTGCTCAGAACAAAAGAACTGTTCTTGCTACACACGGGCCATATCTAGTTCAACTCTGCTTAGGAAACTGACAAGAGTAGTAGCTCCTCTTCAGTCCAATACACTGTACTTGCTGGGAACAGACGCGAATGCTATTTGTACTCTGTATGGCAAAGGGAGCGCAATAGTGACTTTCTTACCAGAAAAGAGCTCTTGCTCGTAGGACCAAAAACTGCATGTGATTCAACTCCATTTAGGACTGGGAAACAAATGCTAGATCGCCTTACAAGAAACATACTCTGCTTTTGAGAAAAGAGCACCCTTCTACTCTATTGTGTTTCCTATGGGGTCCGAACAGTGAGATTGCTCAGAACAAAAGAACTGTGCTTCCTACACACACGGACATATCTAGTTCAACTCTGCTTAGGAAACTGATAAGAACAGTAGCTCCTCTTCAGTCCAATACACTGTACTTGCTGGGAACAGACGCGAGTGCTATTTGCACTGTGTATGGCAATGGGAGCGCAATAGTGACTTTCCTTACCAGAAAACAACTCTTGCTCATAGGACCGAAAACTGCATGTGATTCAACTCCATTTAGGACTGGGAAACAAACGCTAGCTCGCCTTACAAGAAACACACTCTGCTTTTGAGAAAAGAGCACTCTTCTACTCTACTGTGTTTCCT
This sequence comes from Peromyscus eremicus, assembly GCF_949786415.1. Taxonomy (NCBI): domain Eukaryota; kingdom Metazoa; phylum Chordata; class Mammalia; order Rodentia; family Cricetidae; genus Peromyscus; species Peromyscus eremicus. Next base: position 705,533 of record NW_026734298.1, read on the forward strand.
ATGCGGTCCGTACAGTGAGCTTGCACAGAACAAAAGTTTTGTGCTTCCTACACACACGGGCCATATCTAGTTCAACTCTGCTTAGGAAACTGACAAGAACAATAGCTCCTCTTCAGTCCAATACACTGTACTCCTGGGAACAGACGCGAGTCCTTTTGCACTGTGTATGGCAATGGGAGCGCAATAGTGACTTTCCTTACCAGAAAACAACTCTTGCTGGTAGGACCAGAAACTGCATGGGATTCCACTCCATTTCTGACTGGGAAACAAACACTAGCTCTCCTTACAAGAAACACACTCTGCTTTTGAGAAAAGAGCACTCTTCTACTCTACTGTGTTTCCTGTAGGGCCAGAACATTGAGCTAGCTCAGAACAAAAGAACTGTGCTTCCTACGCATACGGGCCATATCTAGTTCAACTCTGCTTAGGAAACTGACAAGAACAGTAGCTCCTCTTCAGTCCAATACACTGTACTTGCTTAGAACAGGACGCGAGTCCTTTTGAACTGTGTATGGCATGGGGAGCGCAATAGTGACTTTCCTTACCAGAAAACAACTCTTGCTGGTAGGACCAGAAACTGCATGGGATTCCACTCCATTTCTGACTGGGAAACAAACACCAGCTCGCCTTACAAGAAACACACTCTGCTTTTGAGAAAAGAGCACTCTACTACTTTACTGTGTTTTCTATAGGGCCAGAACAGTGAGCTTGCTCAGAATAAAAGAACTGTGCTTCCTACACACACGGGCCATATCTAGTTCAACTCTGCTTAGGAAACTGAGAAGAACAGTAGCCCCTCTTCAGTCCAATACACTGTACTTGCTGGAAAAAGATGCAAATGCTATTAGCACTGTGTATGGCAATGGGAGCTCAATAGTGACTCCTCTTACCAGAAAACAACTCTTGCTCATAGGACCAGAAACTGCATGTGACTCAACTCCATTTAGGAATGGGAAACAAACACTAGCTCACCTTACAAGAAACACACTCTGCTTTTGAGAAAAGAGCACTCTTCTACTCTACTGTGTTTCCTGTAAGGCCAGAGGAGTGAGCATGCTCAGAACAAAAGAACTGTGCTTCCTACACCCACGGCCATATCTAATTCAATTCTGCTTAGGAAACTGACAAGAACAGTAGATCCTCTTCAGTCCAATACACTGTACATGCTGGGAACCGAGGCCAGTGCTATATGCCCTGTGTATGACAATGGGAGCACAATAGTGACTCTTCTTACCAGAAAACTACTCTTGCTTGTAGGACCAGAAACTGCATGTGATTCAACTCCATTTAGGACTGGGAAACAAACACTAGCTCGCCTTACAAGAAACACATTCTGCTTTAGAGAAAAGAGCACTCTTCTACTCTACTGTGTTTCCTATAGAAAAAGAACAGTGAGCTTGCTCAGAACAAAAGAACTGTGATTCCTACACACACAGGCCATATCTAGTTCAACTCTGCTCAGGAAACTGATTAGAACAGTAGCTCCTCTTCAGTCCAATACACTGTGCTTGCTGGGAAGAGACGCAATTGCTTTTTGCACTGTGTATTGCAATGGGAGGGCAATAGTGACTTTCCTTACCAGAAAACAACTCTTGCTCGTAGAACCAGAAACTGCATGTGATTCAACTCCATTTAGGACTGAGAAACAAACACAAGCTTGCCTTACAAGAAACACACTCTGCTTTTGAGAAAAGAGCACTCTTCTACTCTACTGTGTTTTCTATAGGGAAAGAACAGTGAGCTTGCTCAGAACAAAAGAACTGTGATTCCTACACACACGGGCCATATCTAGTTCAACTCTGCTTAAGAAACTGATAAGAACAGTAGCTCTTCTTCAGTCCAATACACTGTACTTGCTGGGAACAGACGCAAATGCTTTTTGCACTGTGTATGGCAATGGGAGCAAAATAGTGACTCTACTTACCAGAAAACAACTCTTGCTCATACGACCAGAAACTGCATGTGACTCAACTCCATTTAGGACTGAGAAACAAACACTAGATCGCCTTATGAGAAACACACTCTGCTTTTGAGAAAAGATCTCTCTTCTACTCTACTGTGTTTCTTATGGGGTCAGAAGAGTGAGCTTGCTCAGAACAAAAGAATTGTGCTTCCTACACAAACGGGCCATATCTAGTTCAACTCTGCTTAGGAAACTGACAAGAACAGTAGCTCCTCTTCAGTCCAATACACTGTACTTGCTGGGAACAGACACGAGTGCTATTTTCACTGTGTATGGCATTGGGAGCGCAATAGTGACTTTCCTTACCAGAAAACTACTCTTGCTCGTAGGAAAAGAAACTGCATGTGATTCAACTCGATTTAGGACTGGAAAAACAAACGCTAGCTCTCCTTACAAGAAACACACTCTGCTTTTGAGAAAAAAGCACTCTTCTAGTCCACTGGGTTTCCTATGGGGTCCGAACGGTGAGCTTGCTCAGAACAAAAGAACTGTTCTTGCTACACACGGGCCATATCTAGTTCAACTCTGCTTAGGAAACTGACAAGAGTAGTAGCTCCTCTTCAGTCCAATACACTGTACTTGCTGGGAACAGACGCGAATGCTATTTGTACTCTGTATGGCAAAGGGAGCGCAATAGTGACTTTCTTACCAGAAAAGAGCTCTTGCTCGTAGGACCAAAAACTGCATGTGATTCAACTCCATTTAGGACTGGGAAACAAATGCTAGATCGCCTTACAAGAAACATACTCTGCTTTTGAGAAAAGAGCACCCTTCTACTCTATTGTGTTTCCTATGGGGTCCGAACAGTGAGATTGCTCAGAACAAAAGAACTGTGCTTCCTACACACACGGACATATCTAGTTCAACTCTGCTTAGGAAACTGATAAGAACAGTAGCTCCTCTTCAGTCCAATACACTGTACTTGCTGGGAACAGACGCGAGTGCTATTTGCACTGTGTATGGCAATGGGAGCGCAATAGTGACTTTCCTTACCAGAAAACAACTCTTGCTCATAGGACTGAAAACTGCATGTGATTCAACTCCATTTAGGACTGGGAAACAAACGCTAGCTCGCCTTACAAGAAACACACTCTGCTTTTGAGAAAAGAGCACTCTTCTACTCTACTGTGTTTCCTATGCGGTCCGTACAGTGAGCTTGCACAGAACAAAAGTTTTGTGCTTCCTACACACACGGGCCATATCTAGTTCAACTCTGCTTAGGAAACTGACAAGAACAATAGCTCCTCTTCAGTCCAATACACTGTACTCCTGGGAACAGACGCGAGTCCTTTTGCACTGTGTATGGCAATGGGAGCGCAATAGTGACTTTCCTTACCAGAAAACAACTCTTGCTGGTAGGACCAGAAACTGCATGGGATTCCACTCCATTTCTGACTGGGAAACAAACACTAGCTCTCCTTACAAGAAACACACTCTGCTTTTGAGAAAAGAGCACTCTTCTACTCTACTGTGTTTCCTGTAGGGCCAGAACATTGAGCTAGCTCAGAACAAAAGAACTGTGCTTCCTACGCATACGGGCCATATCTAGTTCAACTCTGCTTAGGAAACTGACAAGAACAGTAGCTCCTCTTCAGTCCAATACACTGTACTTGCTTAGAACAGGACGCGAGTCCTTTTGAACTGTGTATGGCATGGGGAGCGCAATAGTGACTTTCCTTACCAGAAAACAACTCTTGCTCATAGGACCAGAAACTGCATGGGATTCCACTCCATTTCTGACTGGGAAACAAACACCAGCTCGCCTTACAAGAAACACACTCTGCTTTTGAGAAAAGAGCACTCTACTACTTTACTGTGTTTTCTATAGGGCCAGAACAGTGAGCTTGCTCAGAATAAAAGAACTGTGCTTCCTACACACACGGGCCATATCTAGTTCAACTCTGCTTAGGAAACTGAGAAGAACAGTAGCCCCTCTTCAGTCCAATACACTGTACTTGCTGGAAAAAGACGCAAATGCTATTAGCACTGTGTATGGCAATGGGAGCTCAATAGTGACTCCTCTTACCAGAAAACAACTCTTGCTCATAGGACCAGAAACTGCATGTGACTCAACTCCATTTAGGAATGGGAAACAAACACTAGCTCACCTTACGAGAAACACACTCTGCTTTTGAGAAAAGAGCACTCTTCTACTCTACTGTGTTTCCTGTAAGGCCAGAGGAGTGAGCATGCTCAGAACAAAAGAACTGTGCTTCCTACACCCACGGCCATATCTAATTCAATTCTGCTTAGGAAACTGACAAGAACAGTAGATCCTCTTCAGTCCAATACACTGTACAAACTGGGAACCGAGGCCAGTGCTATATGCCCTGTGTATGACAATGGGAGCACAATAGTGACTCTTCTTACCAGAAAACAACTATTGCTCATACGACCAGAATCTGCATATGATTCAACTCCATTTAGGACTGGGAACAAAAGCTAGCTCGCCTTACAAGAAACACACTCTGCTTTTGAGAAAAGGGCACTCTTCTATTCTAATGTGTTTCATATTGGGTCCGAACAGTTAGCTTTCTCAGACCAATAGGACTGTGCTTTCTACGCATACCGGCCATATCTAGTTCAACTCTGCTTAGGAAACTGACAAGAACAGTAGCTCCTCTTCAGTCCAATACACTGTACTTGCTGGGAACAGACTTGAGGGCTATTTGCACTGTGAAAGGCAGTGGGAGCTCAATAGTGACTCTTCTTACCAGAAAACAACTCTTGTTCAAACGACAAGAAACTACATGTGACTCAACTCCATTTAGGACTGGAAACAAACACTAGCTCACCTTACAAGAAACATACTCTGCTTTTGAGAAAAGAGCACTCTTCTACTCTACTGTGTTTCCTATTGGGCCAGAACAGTCAGCTGGCTCAGAACAAAAGAACTGTGCTTCCTACACGCACGGCTATATCTAGTTCAATTCTGCTTAGGAAACTGACAAGAACAGTAGATCCTCTTCAGTACACTACACTGTACATGCTGGGAACCGACGCCAGTGCTATTTGCCCTCTGTATGACAATGGGAGCGCAATAGTGACTCTTCTTACCAGAAAACAACTCTTGCTTGTAGGACCAGAAACTGCATGTGATTTAACTCCATTTAGGACTGGAAAAACAAACGCTAGCTCTCCTTACAAGAAACACACTGTGCTTTTGAGAAAAAAGCACTCTTCTAGTCCACTTGGTTTCCTATGCGGTCCGAACGGTGAGCTTGCTCAGAACAAAATAACTGTGCTTGCTACACACGGGCCATATCTAGTTCAACTCTGCTTAGGAAACTGACTACAGTAGTAGCTCCTCTTCAGTCCAATACGCTGTACTTGCTGGGAACAGACGCGAGTGCTGTTTGCACTGTGTATGACAATGGGAGCGCAAAAGTGACTCTTCTTACCAGAAAACAACTCTTGCTAGTAGAAATAGAAACTGCATGTGATTCAACTCCATTTAGGTCTGGGGAACAAACGAAAGCTCGCCTTACAAAAAACACACTCTGCTTTTGAGAAAAGAGCACTCTTCTACTCTACTGTGTTTCCTGTAGGGCCAGAACAGTGAGCTTGCTCAGAACAAAAGAACTGTGCTTCTTACACACACGGGCCATATCTAGTTCAACTCTGCTTACGAAACTGACAAGAACAGTAGCTCCTCTTCAGTCCAATACACTGTACTTGCTGGGAACATACGCTAGTGCTATTTGCACTGTGTATGGCAGTGGGAGCACAATAGTAACTCTTCTTACCAGAAAACAACTCTTGCTCTTACGACCAGAAACTGCATGTGACTCATCTCCATTTAGAACTGGGAAACAAACACTAGCTCACCTTACAAGCAACACAATCTGCTTTTGAGAAAAGGGCACTCTTCTATTCTAATGTGTTTCATATGGGGTCCGAACAGTTAACTTTCTCGGAACAATAGGACTGTGCTTTCTACGCATACGGGCCATATCTAGTTCAACTCTGCTTAGGAAACTGACAAGAACAGTAGCTCCTCTTCAGTCCAATACACTGTACTTGCTGGGAACAGACGTGAGGGCTATTTGCACTGTGAATGGCAGTGGGAGTTCAATAGTGACTCTTCTTACCAGAAACCAACTCTTGCTCATACGACTAGAAACTGCATGGGACTCAACTCCATTTAGGACTGGGAAACAAACGCTAGCTCGCCTTACAAGAAACACACTCTGCTTTTGAGAAAAGAGCACTCTACTACTCTACTGTGTTTCCTATGGGGTCCAAACAGTGAGCTTGCACAGAACAAAAGATTTGTGCTTCCTACACACACAGGCCATATCTAGTTCAACTCTGCTTAGGAAAGTGACAAGAACAGTAGCTCCTCTTCAGTCCAATACACTGTACTTGCTGGGAACAGACGAGAGTCCTTTTGCACTGTGTATGGCAATGGGAGTGCAATAGTGACTTTCCTTACCAGAAAACAACTCTTGCTGGTAGGACCAGAAACTGCATGGGATTCCACTCCATTTCTGACTGGGAAACAAACACCAGCTTGCCTTACAAGAAACACACTCTGCTTTTGAAAAAAGAGCACTCTTCTACTCTACTGTGTTTCCTATAAGGCCAGAACAGTGAGCTTGCTCAGAACAAAAGAACTGTGCTTCCTACACACACGGGCCATATCTAGTTCAACTCTGCTTAGGGAACTGACAAGAACAGTAGCTCCTCTTCAGTCCAATACACTGTACTTGCTGGGAACAGACGCGAATGCAATTTGCACTGTGTATGGCAATGGGAGCGCAATAGTGACTCTTCTTTCCAGAAAACATCTCTTGCTAGAAGGAACAGAAACTGCATGTGATTCAACTCCATTTAGATCTGGGGAACAAACACTAGCTCGTCTTACAAGAAACACACTCTGCTTTTGAGAAAAGAGCACTCTTCTACTCTACTGTGTTTCCTGTAGGGCCAGAACAGTGAGCTTTCTCAGAACTAAAGAACTGTGCTTCCTACGCATATTGGCCATATCTAGTTCATCTCTGATTAGGAAACTGACAAGAACAGTAGCTCCTCTTCAGTCCTATACACTGTACTTGCTGGGAATAGACGCGAGTGCTATTTACACTGTGTATGGCAATGGGAGCTCAATAGTGACTCTTCTTACCAGAAAACAACTCTTGCTCATACGATCAGAAACTGCATGTGACTCAACTCCATTTAGGACTGGGAAACAAACACTAGGTCACATTACAAGAAACACACTCTGCTTTTGAGAAAAGAGCACTCTTCTACTCTACTGTGTTTCCTATAGGGCCAGAACAGTCAGCGGACTCAGAACAAAAGAACTGTGCTTCCTACACACACGGCCATATCTAGTTCAATTCTGCTTAGGAAACTGACAAGAACAGTAGATCCTCTTCAGTACACTACACTGTACATGCTGGGAACCGACGCCAGTGCTATTTGCCCTCTGTATGACAATGGGAGCGCAATAGTGACTCTTCTTACCAGAAAACAAATCTTGCTTGTAGGACCAGAAACTGCATGTGATTTAACTCCATTTAGGACTGGAAAAACAAACGCTAGCTCTCCTTACAAGAAACACACTGTGCTTTTGAGAAAAAAGCACTCTTCTAGTCCACTTGGTTTCTTATGGGGTCTGAACAGTGAGCTTGCTCAGAACAAAAGAACTGTGCTTGCCACACACGGGCCATATCTAGTTCAACTCTGGTTAGGAACCTGACAAGAGTAGTAGCTCCTCTTCAGTCCAATACACTGTACTTGCTGGGAACAGACGTGAATGCTATTTGTACTGTGTATGGCAATGGGAGCGCAATAGTGACTTTCTTACCAGAAAACAGCTCTTGCTCGAAGAACCAAAACCTGCATGTGATTCAACTCCATTTAGGACTGGGAAACAAATGCTAGCTCGCCTTACAAGAAACATACTCTACTTTTGAGAAAAGAGCACCCTTCTACTCTATTGTGTTTCCTATGGGGTCCGAACAGTGAGATTGCTCAGAACAAAGAACTGTGCTTCCGACACACACGGACATATCTAGTTCAACTCTGCTTAGGAAACTGACAAGCACAGTAGCTCCTCTTCTGTCCAATACACTGTACTTGCTGGGAACCGACGCGAGTGCTATTTTCACTGTGTATGGCAATGGGAGCGCAATAGTGACTTTCCTTACCAGAAAACAACTCTTGCTCATAGGACCGAAAACTGCATGTGTTTCAACTCCATTTAGGACTGGGAAACAAATGCTAGCTCGCCTTACAAGAAACAAACTCTGCTTTTGAGAAAAGAGCACTCTTCTACTCTACCGTGTTTCCTAATGGGGTCCGAACAGTGAGCTTGCTCAGAACAAAGGAACTGTGCTTCCTACACACATGGGCCATATCTAGTTCAACTCTGCTTAGGAAACTGACAAGAACAGTAGCTCCTCTTCAGTCCAAGAATTGTACTTGCTAGGAACAGATGTAAGTGCTATTTGCACTGTGTATGGCAATGGGAGCGCAATAGTGACTTTCCTTACCAGAAAACAACTCTTGCTCATAGGACCAAAAACTGCATGTGATTCAACTCCATTTAGGACTGGGAAACAAACGCTAGCTCTCCTTACAAGAAACACACTCTGCTTTTGAGAAAAGAGCACTCTTCTACTCTACTGTGTTTCCTATGGGGTCCAAACAGTGAGCTTTCTCAGAACAAAAGAACTGTGCATCCTACACACACAGGGCATATCTAGTTCTACTCTGCTTAGGCAACTGACAAGAGCAGTAGCTTCTCTTCAGTCCAATACACTGTACTTGCTGGGAACAGACGCGAGTGCTATTTACACTGTGTATGGCAATGGGAGCTCAATAGTGACTCTTCTTATCAGAAAACAACTCTTGCTCATACGATCAGAAACTGCATGTGACTCAACTCCATTTAGGACTGGGAAACAAACACTAGGTCACCTTACAAGAAACACACTCTGCTTTTGAGAAAAGAGCACTCTTCTACTCTACTGTGTTTCCTATAGGGCCAGAACAGTCAGCGGACTCAGAACAAAAGAACTGTGCTTCCTACACACACGGCCATATCTAGTTCAATTCTGCTTAGGAAACTGACAAGAACAGTAGATCCTCTTCAGTCCAATACACTGTACATGCTGGTAACCGACGACAGTGCTATTTGCCCTCTGTATGACAATGGGAAGGCAATAGTGACTCTTCTTACCAGAACACAACTCTTGCTTGTATGACCAGATACTGCATGTGATTGAATTCCATTTAGGACTGGGAAACAAACGCTAGCTCGCCTTACAGGTAACACACTCTGCTTTTGAGAAAAGAGCACTCTTCTTCTCTACTGTGTTTCCTGTAGGGCCAGAACAGTGAGCTTGCTCAGAACAAAAGAACTGTGCTTCCTACACACAGGGGCCATATCTAGTTCAACTCTGTGTAGAAAACTGACAAGAACAGTAGCTCCTCTTCAGTCCAATACACTGAACTTGCTGGGAACAGACGTGAGTGCTATTTGCACTGTCATTGTCAATGGGTGCTCAATAGTGACTCTTCTTACCAGAAAACAACTCTTGCTCATACACCAGAAACTGCATGTGACTCAACTCCATTTAGGACTGGGAAACAAACACTAGCTCGCCTTACAAGAAACACACTCTGCTTTTGAGAAAAGAGCTCTCTTCTACTCTACTGTGTTTCCTATGGGGTCCGAACAGTGAGCTTGCACAGAACAAAAGAATTGTGCTTCCTACAAACACGGGCCATATCTAGTTCAACTCTGCTTAGGAAACTGACAAGAACAGTAGCTCCTCTTCAGTCCAATACACTGTACTTGCTGGGAACAGACGCGAGTCCTTTTGAACTGTGTATGGCAGGGGGAGCACAATAGTGACTTTCCTTACCAGAAATCACCTCTTGCTGGTAGGACCAGAAACTGCATGGGATTCCACTCCATTTCTGACTGGGAAAAAAACACCAGCTCGCCTTACAAGAAACACACTCTGCTTTTGAGAAAACAGCACTCTTCTACTCTACTGTGTTTCCTATAGGGCCAGAACAGTGAGCTTGCTCAGAACAAAGGAACTGTGCTTCCTACACGCACGGGCCATATCTCGTTCAACTCTGCTTAGGAAACTTACAAGAACAGTAGCCCCTCTTCAGTCCAATACACTGTACTTGCTGTAAACAGATGCAAGTGCTATTTGCACTGTGTATGGCAATGGGAGCTCAGTAGTGACTCCTCTTACCAGAAAAATACTCTTGCTCATAGGACCAGAAACTGCATGTGACTCAACTCCATTTAGGACTGGGAAACAAACACAAGCTCACCTTACAAGAAACACACTCTGTTTTTGAGAAAAGAGCACTCTTCTACTCTACTGTGTTTCCTATAGGGCCAGAACAGTCAGCTGACTCAGAACAAAAGAACTGTGCCTCCTACACATACGGCCATATCTAGTTCAATTCTGCTTAGGAAACTGACAATAACAGTAGATCCTCTTCAGTCCAATACACTGTACATGCTGGGAACCGACGCCAGTGCTATTTGCCCTCTGTATGACAATGGTAGCGCAATAATGACTCTTCTTACCAGAAAACACCTCTTGCTTGTAGGACCAGATACTGCATGTGATTCAACTCCATTTAGGTCTGGAAAACAAACACCAGCTCGCCTTACAAAAAACAAACTCTGCTTTTGAGAAAAGAGCACTCTTCTAATCTACTGTGTTTCCTATAGGGCCAGAACAGTGAGCTTGCTTAGAACAAAAGAACTGTGCTTCCTACACACATGGGCAATATCTAGTTCAACTCTGCTTGGGAAACTGACAAGAATAGTAGCTCCTCTTCAGTCCAATACACTGTACTTGCTGGGAACAAACGCGAGTGCTATTTGCATTGTGTATGGCAATGGGAGCGCAATAGTGACTCTTCTTTCCAGAAAACAACTCTTGCTAGTAGGAATAGAAACTGCATGTGATTCAACTCCATTTAGGTCTGGGGAACATACACGAGCTTGCCTTAAAAGAAACACACTCTGCTTTTGAGAAAAGAGCACTCTTCTACTATACTGTGTTTCCTGTAGGGCCAGAACAGTGAGCTTGCTCAGAAAAAAGAACTGTGCTTCCTACACATACGGGCCATATCTATGTCAACTTTGCTTATGAAACTGACAAGAACAGTAGCTCCTCTTCAGTCCAATACACTGTACTTGCTGGGAACAGACGTGAGTGCTATTTGCACTGTGTATGGCAATGCGAGCTCAATAGTGACTCTTCTTACCAGAAAACAACTCTTGCTCGTCGGACCAGAAACTGCATGAGATTCCACTCCATTTCTGACTGGGAAACAAACACCAGCTCACCTTACAAGAAACACACTCTGCTTTTGAGAAATAGCACTCTTCTACTCTACTGTGTTTCCTATAGGGCCAGAACAGTGAGCTTGCTCAAAACAAAATAACTATGCTTCCTACACACACGGGCCATATCTAGTTCAACTCTGCTTAGCGAACTGACAAGAACAGTAGCTCCTCTTCAGTCCAATACACTGTACTTGCTGGGAACAGACGCGAGTGCTATTTGTACTGTGTATGGCAATGGGAGCACAATAGTGACTCTTCTTACCAGAAAACAACTCTTGCTCGTAGGACCCGAAACTGCATGTGACTCAACTCCATTTAGGACTGGGAAACAAACACTAGCTTGCCTTACAAGAAACACACTCTGCTTTTGAGAAAAGAGCACTCTTCTACTCTACTGTGTTTAATATAGGGCAAGAACAGTGAGCTTGCTCAGAACAAAAGAACTGTGCTTCCTACACATATGGGCCATATCTAATTCAACTTTGCTTAGGAAACTGACAAGAACAGAAGTTCCACTTCAGTCCAATACAGTGTACATGCTCGGAACAGACGTGAGTGCTATTTGCACTGTGTATGGCAATTGGAGCTCAATAGTGACTCTTTTTACCAGAACACAACTCTTGCTCATACGACCAGAAACTGCATGTGACTCAACACCATTTAGGACTGGGAAACAAACGCTACTTGCCTTACAAGAAACACACTCTGCTTTTGAGAAAAGAGCTCTCTTCTACTCTACCGTGTTTCCTATGGGGTCCGAACAGTGAGCTTGCACAGAACAAAAGAACTATGCTTCCTACACACACGGCCATATCTAGTTCAATTCTGCTTAGAAAACTGACAAGAACAGTAGCTCCTCTTCAGTCCAATACACTGTACTTGCTGGGAACAGACGCGAGTGCTTTTGCACTGTGTATGGCAATAGGAGCGCAATAGTGACTTTCCTTACCAGAAAACAACTCTTGCTGGTAGGACCAGAAACTGCATGGGATTCAACTCCATTTCTGACTGGGAAACAAACGCCAGCCTGCCTTAAAAGAAACACACTCTGCTTTTGAGAGATAGCACTCTTCTTCTCTACTGTGTTTCCTATAGGACCAGAATAGTGAGCTTGCTCAGAACAAAATAAGTATGCTTCCTTCACACACGGGCCATATCTAGATCAACTCTGCTGAGCGAACTGACAAGAACAGTAGCTCGTCTTCAGTCCAATACACTGTACTTGCTGGGAACAGACGCGAGTGCTATTTGTACTGTGTATGGCAATGGGAGCGCAATAGTGACTCTTCTTACCAGAAAACATCTCTTGCTGGTAGGACCAGAAACTGCATGTGACTCAACTCCATTTAGGACTGGGAAACACACACTAGCTCGTTTTACAAGAAACATACTCTGCTTTGGAGAAAAGAGCACTCTTCTACTCTACTGTGTTTCCTATAGGGCCAGAACAGTGAGCTTGCCCAGAACAAAAGAACTGTGCTTCCTACACACACGGGCCATATCTAGTTCAATTCTGCTTAGGAAACTGACAAGAACAGTAGATACACTTCAGTCCAATACACTGTACATGCTGGGAACAGACACGAGTGCTATTTGCCCTGTGTATGACAATGGGAGCACAATAGTGACTTTCCTTACCAGAAAACAACTCTTGCTCATAGGACCGAAAACTGCATGTGATTCAACTCCATTTAGGACTGGGAAACAAACGCTAGCTCGCCTTACAAGAAACACACTCTGCTTTTGAGAAAAGAGCACTCTTCTACTCTACTGTGTTTCCTATGCGGTCCGTACAGTGAGCTTGCACAGAACAAAAGTTTTGTGCTTCCTACACACACGGGCCATATCTAGTTCAACTCTGCTTAGGAAACTGACAAGAACAATAGCTCCTCTTCAGTCCAATACACTGTACTCCTGGGAACAGACGCGAGTCCTTTTGCACTGTGTATGGCAATGGGAGCGCAATAGTGACTTTCCTTACCAGAAAACAACTCTTGCTGGTAGGACCAGAAACTGCATGGGATTCCACTCCATTTCTGACTGGGAAACAAACACTAGCTCTTCTTACAAGAAACACACTCTGCTTTTGAGAAAAGAGCACTCTTCTACTCTACTGTGTTTCCTGTAGGGCCAGAACAGTGAGCTTGCTCAGAACAAAAGAACTGTGCTTCTTACACACACGGGCCATATCTAGTTCAACTCTGCTTACGAAACTGACAAGAACAGTAGCTCCTCTTCAGTCCAATACACTGTACTTGCTGGGAACATACGCTAGTGCTATTTGCACTGTGTATGGCAGTGGGAGCACAATAGTAACTCTTCTTACCAGAAAACAACTCTTGCTCTTACGACCAGAAACTGCATGTGACTCATCTCCATTTAGAACTGGGAAACAAACACTAGCTCACCTTACAAGCAACACAATCTGCTTTTGAGAAAAGGGCACTCTTCTATTCTAATGTGTTTCATATGGGGTCCGAACAGTTAACTTTCTCGGAACAATAGGACTGTGCTTTCTACGCATACGGGCCATATCTAGTTCAACTCTGCTTAGGAAACTGACAAGAACAGTAGCTCCTCTTCAGTCCAATACACTGTTCTTGCTGGGAACAGACGTGAGGGCTATTTGCACTGTGAATGGCAGTGGGAGTTCAATAGTGACTCTTCTTACCAGAAACCAACTCTTGCTCATACGACTAGAAACTGCATGGGACTCAACTCCATTTAGGACTGGGAAACAAACGCTAGCTCGCCTTACAAGAAACACACTCTGCTTTTGAGAAAAGAGCACTCTACTACTCTACTGTGTTTCCTATGGGGTCCAAACAGTGAGCTTGCACAGAACAAAAGATTTGTGCTTCCTACACACACAGGCCATATCTAGTTCAACTCTGCTTAGGAAAGTGACAAGAACAGTAGCTCCTCTTCAGTCCAATACACTGTACTTGCTGGGAACAGACGCGAGTCCTTTTGCACTGTGTATGGCAATGGGAGTGCAATAGTGACTTTCCTTACCAGAAAACAACTCTTGCTGGTAGGACCAGAAACTGCATGGGATTCCACTCCATTTCTGACTGGGAAACAAACACCAGCTTGCCTTACAAGAAACACACTCTGCTTTTGAAAAAAGAGCACTCTTCTACTCTACTGTGTTTCCTATAAGGCCAGAACAGTGAGCTTGCTCAGAACAAAAGAACTGTGCTTCCTACACACACGGGCCATATCTAGTTCAACTCTGCTTAGGGAACTGACAAGAACAGTAGCTCCTCTTCAGTCCAATACACTACTTGCTGGGAACAGACGCGAATGCAATTTGCACTGTGTATGGCAATGGGAGCACAATAGTGACTCTTCTTTCCAGAAAAAATCTCTTGCTAGAAGGAACAGAAACTGCATGTGATTCAACTCCATTTAGATCTGGGGAACAAACACTAGCTCGTCTTACAAGAAACACACTCTGCTTTTGAGAAAAGAGCACTCTTCTACTCTACTGTGTTTCCTGTAGGGCCAGAACAGTGAGCTTTCTCAGAACTAAAGAACTGTGCTTCCTACGCATATTGGCCATATCTAGTTCATCTCTGATTAGGAAACTGACAAGAACAGTAGCTCCTCTTCAGTCCTATACACTGTACTTGCTGGGAATAGACGCGAGTGCTATTTACACTGTGTATGGCAATGGGAGCTCAATAGTGAATCTTCTTACCAGAAAACAACTCTTGCTCATATGATCAGAAACTGCATGTGACTCAACTCCATTTAGGACTGGGAAACAAACACTAGGTCACATTACAAGAAACACACTCTGCTTTTGAGAAAAGAGCACTCTTCTACTCTACTGTGTTTCCTATAGGGCCAGAACAGTCAGCGGACTCAGAACAAAAGAACTGTGCTTCCTACACACACGGCCATATCTAGTTCAATTCTGCTTAGGAAACTGACAAGAACAGTAGATCCTCTTCAGTACACTACACTCTACATGCTGGGAACCGACGCCAGTGCTATTTGCCCTCTGTATGACAATGGGAGCGCAATAGTGACTCTTCTTACCAGAAAACAAATCTTGCTTGTAGGACCAGAAACTGCATGTGATTTAACTCCATTTAGGACTGGAAAAACAAACGCTAGCTCTCCTTACAAGAAACACACTGTGCTTTTGAGAAAAAAGCACTCTTCTAGTCCACTTGGTTTCTTATGGGGTCTGAACGGTGAGCTTGCTCAGAACAAAAGAACTGTGCTTGCCACACACGGGCCATATCTAGTTCAACTCTGGTTAGGAACCTGACAAGAGTAGTAGCTCCTCTTCAGTCCAATACACTGTACTTGCTGGGAACAGACGTGAATGCTATTTGTACTGTGTATGGCAATGGGAGCGCAATAGTGACTTTCTTACCAGAAAACAGCTCTTGCTCGAAGAACCAAAACCGGCATGTGATTCAACTCCATTTAGGACTGGGAAACAAATGCTAGCTTGCCTTACAAGAAACATACTCTACTTTTGAGAAAAGAGCACCCTTCTACTCTATTGTGTTTCCTATGGGGTCCGAACAGTGAGATTGCTCAGAACAAAGAACTGTGCTTCCGACACACACGGACATATCTAGTTCAACTCTGCTTAGGAAACTGACAAGCACAGTAGCTCCTCTTCTGTCCAATACACTGTACTTGCTGGGAACCGACGCGAGTGCTATTTTCACTGTGTATGGCAATGGGAGCGCAATAGTGACTTTCCTTACCAGAAAACAACTCTTGCTCATAGGACCGAAAACTGCATGTGTTTCAACTCCATTTAGGACTGGGAAACAAATGCTAGCTCGCCTTACAAGAAACAAACTCTGCTTTTGAGAAAAGAGCACTCTTCTACTCTACCGTGTTTCCTAATGGGGTCCGAACAGTGAGCTTGCTCAGAACAAAGGAACTGTGCTTCCTACACACATGGGCCATATCTAGTTCAACTCTGCTTAGGAAACTGACAAGAACAGTAGCTCCTCTTCAGTCCAAGAATTGTAATTGCTAGGAACAGATGTAAGTGCTATTTGCACTGTGTATGGCAATGGGAGCGCAATAGTGACTTTCCTTACCAGAAAACAACTCTTGCTCATAGGACCAAAAACTGCATGTGATTCAACTCCATTTAGGACTGGGAAACAAACGCTAGCTCTCCTTACAAGAAACACACTCTGCTTTTGAGAAAAGAGCACTCTTCTACTCTACTGTGTTTCCTATGGGGTCCAAACAGTGAGCTTTCTCAGAACAAAAGAACTGTGCATCCTACACACACAGGGCATATCTAGTTCTACTCTGCTTAGGCAACTGACAAGAGCAATAGCTTCTCTTCAGTCCAATACACTGTACTTGCTGGGAACAGACGCGAGTGCTATTTACACTGTGTATGGCAATGGGAGCTCAATAGTGACTCTTCTTATCAGAAAACAACTCTTGCTCATACGATCAGAAACTGCATGTGACTCAACTCCATTTAGGACTGGGAAACAAACACTAGGTCACCTTACAAGAAACACACTCTGCTTTTGAGAAAAGAGCACTCTTCTACTCTACTGTGTTTCCTATAGGGCCAGAACAGTCAGCGGACTCAGAACAAAAGAACTGTGCTTCCTACACACACGGCCATATCTAGTTCAATTCTGCTTAGGAAACTGACAAGAACAGTAGATCCTCTTCAGTCCAATACACTGTACATGCTGGTAACCGACGACAGTGCTATTTGCCCTCTGTATGACAATGGGAAGGCAATAGTGACTCTTCTTACCAGAACACAACTCTTGCTTGTATGACCAGATACTGCATGTGATTGAATTCCATTTAGGACTGGGAAACAAACGCTAGCTCGCCTTACAGGTAACACACTCTGCTTTTGAGAAAAGAGCACTCTTCTTCTCTACTGTGTTTCCTGTAGGGCCAGAACAGTGAGCTTGCTCAGAACAAAACAACTGTGCTTCCTACACACAGGGGCCATATCTAGTTCAACTCTGTGTAGAAAACTGACAAGAACAGTAGCTCCTCTTCAGTCCAATACACTGAACTTGCTGGGAACAGACGTGAGTGCTATTTGCACTGTCATTGTCAATGGGTGCTCAATAGTGACTCTTCTTACCAGAAAACAACTCTTGCTCATACACCAGAAACTGCATGTGACTCAACTCCATTTAGGACTGGGAAACAAACACTAGCTCGCCTTACAAGAAACACACTCTGCTTTTGAGAAAAGAGCTCTCTTCTACTCTACTGTGTTTCCTATGGGGTCCGAACAGTGAGCTTGCACAGAACAAAAGAATTGTGCTTCCTACAAACACGGGCCATATCTAGTTCAACTCTGCTTAGGAAACTGACAAGAACAGTAGCTCCTCTTCAGTCCAATACACTGTACTTGCTGGGAACAGACGCGAGTCCTTTTGAACTGTGTATGGCAGGGGGAGCACAATAGTGACTTTCCTTACCAGAAATCACCTCTTGCTGGTAGGACCAGAAACTGCATGGGATTCCACTCCATTTCTGACTGGGAAAAAAACACCAGCTCGCCTTACAAGAAACACACTCTGCTTTTGAGAAAACAGCACTCTTCTACTCTACTGTGTTTCCTATAGGGCCAGAACAGTGAGCTTGCTCAGAACAAAGGAACTGTGCTTCCTACACGCACGGGCCATATCTCGTTCAACTCTGCTTAGGAAACTTACAAGAACAGTAGCCCCTCTTCAGTCCAATACACTGTACTTGCTGTAAACAGATGCAAGTGCTATTTGCACTGTGTATGGCAATGGGAGCTCAGTAGTGACTCCTCTTACCAGAAAAATACTCTTGCTCATAGGACCAGAAACTGCATGTGACTCAACTCCATTTAGGACTGGGAAACAAACACAAGCTCACCTTACAAGAAACACACTCTGTTTTTGAGAAAAGAGCACTCTTCTACTCTACTGTGTTTCCTATAGGGCCAGAACAGTCAGCTGACTCAGAACAAAAGAACTGTGCCTCCTACACATACGGCCATATCTAGTTCAATTCTGCTTAGGAAACTGACAATAACAGTAGATCCTCTTCAGTCCAATACACTGTACATGCTGGGAACCGACGCCAGTGCTATTTGCCCTCTGTATGACAATGGTAGCGCAATAATGACTCTTCTTACCAGAAAACACCTCTTGCTTGTAGGACCAGATACTGCATGTGATTCAACTCCATTTAGGTCTGGAAAACAAACACCAGCTCGCCTTACAAAAAACAAACTCTGCTTTTGAGAAAAGAGCACTCTTCTAATCTACTGTGTTTCCTATAGGGCCAGAACAGTGAGCTTGCTTAGAACAAAAGAACTGTGCTTCCTACACACATGGGCAATATCTAGTTCAACTCTGCTTGGGAAACTGACAAGAATAGTAGCTCCTCTTCAGTCCAATACACTGTACTTGCTGGGAACAAACGCGAGTGCTATTTGCATTGTGTATGGCAATGGGAGCGCAATAGTGACTCTTCTTTCCAGAAAACAACTCTTGCTAGTAGGAATAGAAACTGCATGTGATTCAACTCCATTTAGGTCTGGGGAACATACACGAGCTTGCCTTAAAAGAAACACACTCTGCTTTTGAGAAAAGAGCACTCTTCTACTATACTGTGTTTCCTGTAGGGCCAGAACAGTGAGCTTGCTCAGAACAAAAGAACTGTGCTTCCTACACATACGGGCCATATCTATGTCAACTTTGCTTATGAAACTGACAAGAACAGTAGCTCCTCTTCAGTCCAATACACTGTACTTGCTGGGAACAGACGTGAGTGCTATTTGCACTGTGTATGGCAATGCGAGCTCAATAGTGACTCTTCTTACCAGAAAACAACTCTTGCTCGTCGGACCAGAAACTGCATGAGATTCCACTCCATTTCTGACTGGGAAACAAACACCAGCTCACCTTACAAGAAACACACTCTGCTTTTGAGAAATAGCACTCTTCTACTCTACTGTGTTTCCTATAGGGCCAGAACAGTGAGCTTGCTCAAAACAAAATAACTATGCTTCCTACACACACGGGCCATATCTAGTTCAACTCTGCTTAGCGAACTGACAAGAACAGTAGCTCCTCTTCAGTCCAATACACTGTACTTGCTGGGAACAGACGCGAGTGCTATTTGTACTGTGTATGGCAATGGGAGCACAATAGTGACTCTTCTTACCAGAAAACAACTCTTGCTCGTAGGACCCGAAACTGCATGTGACTCAACTCCATTTAGGACTGGGAAACAAACACTAGCTTGCCTTACAAGAAACACACTCTGCTTTTGAGAAAAGAGCACTCTTCTACTCTACTGTGTTTAATATAGGGCAAGAACAGTGAGCTTGCTCAGAACAAAAGAACTGTGCTTCCTACACATATGGGCCATATCTAATTCAACTTTGCTTAGGAAACTGACAAGAACAGAAGTTCCACTTCAGTCCAATACAGTGTACATGCTCGGAACAGACGTGAGTGCTATTTGCACTGTGTATGGCAATTGGAGCTCAATAGTGACTCTTTTTACCAGAACACAACTCTTGCTCATACGACCAGAAACTGCATGTGACTCAACACCATTTAGGACTGGGAAACAAACGCTACTTGCCTTACAAGAAACACACTCTGCTTTTGAGAAAAGAGCTCTCTTCTACTCTACCGTGTTTCCTATGGGGTCCGAACAGTGAGCTTGCACAGAACAAAAGAACTATGCTTCCTACACACACGGCCATATCTAGTTCAATTCTGCTTAGAAAACTGACAAGAACAGTAGCTCCTCTTCAGTCCAATACACTGTACTTGCTGGGAACAGACGCGAGTGCTTTTGCACTGGTATGGCAATAGGAGCGCAATAGTGACTTTCCTTACCAGAAAACAACTCTTGCTGGTAGGACCAGAAACTGCATGGGATTCAACTCCATTTCTGACTGGGAAACAAACGCCAGCCTGCCTTAAAAGAAACACACTCTGCTTTTGAGAGATAGCACTCTTCTTCTCTACTGTGTTTCCTATAGGACCAGAATAGTGAGCTTGCTCAGAACAAAATAAGTATGCTTCCTTCACACACGGGCCATATCTAGATCAACTCTGCTGAGCGAACTGACAAGAACAGTAGCTCGTCTTCAGTCCAATACACTGTACTTGCTGGGAACAGACGCGAGTGCTATTTGTACTGTGTATGGCAATGGGAGCGCAATAGTGACTCTTCTTACCAGAAAACATCTCTTGCTGGTAGGACCAGAAACTGCATGTGACTCAACTCCATTTAGGACTGGGAAACACACACTAGCTCGTTTTACAAGAAACATACTCTGCTTTGGAGAAAAGAGCACTCTTCTACTCTACTGTGTTTCCTATATGGCCAGAACAGTGAGCTTGCCCAGAACAAAAGAACTGTGCTTCCTACACACACGGGCCATATCTAGTTCAATTCTGCTTAGGAAACTGACAAGAACAGTAGATACACTTCAGTCCAATACACTGTACATGCTGGGAACAGACGTGAGTGCTATTTGCCCTGTGTATGACAATGGGAGCACAATAGTGACACTTCTTACCAGAAAACAACTCTTGCTCATAGGACCAGAAACTGCATATGATTCAACTCCTTTTAGGACTGGGAAACAAACGCTAGCTTGCCTTACAAGAAGCAAACACTCCTTTTGAGAAAAGGGCACTCTTCTACTCTACTGTTTTTCCTATGGGGTCCGAACAGTAAGTTTGCTCAGAACAAAAGAACTGTGCTTCCTATGCATACGGGCCATATCTAGTTCAACTCTGCTTAGGAAACTGACAAGAACAGTAGCTCCTCTTCAGTACAATACACTGTACTTGCTGGGAACAGACGCCAGTGCTTTTGCACTGTGTATGGCAATGGGAGCGCAATAGTTACTTTCCTTACCAGAAAACAACTCTTGCTGGTAGGACCAGAAACTGCATGGGATTCCACTCCATTTCTGACTGGGAAACAAACACCAGTTCGCCTTACAAGAAATATACTCTGCTTTTGAGAAAAGAGCACTCTTCTACTCTACTGTGTTTCCTATAGGGCCAGCACAGTGAGCTTGCTCAGAACAAAAGAACTGTGCTTCCTAAACACACGGGCCATATCTAGTTCAACTCTGCTTAGGAAACTGACAAGAACAGTAGCTCCTCTTCAGTCCAATACACTGTACTTGCTAGGAACAGACGCGAGTGCTATTTGCACTTGGTATATCAATGGGAACTCAATAGTGACTCTTCTTACCAGAAAACAACTCTTGCTGGTAGGAATAGAAACTGCATGTGATTGAACTCCATTTAGGTCTGGGGAACAAACACTAGCTCGCCTTACAAGAAACACACTCTGCTTTTGAGAAAAGAGCACTCTTCTACTCTACTGTGTTTCCTATAGTGCCAGAAGAACAGTTAGCTTGCTCAGAACAAAAGAACTCTGCTTCCAACACACAGGGGCCATATCTAGTTCAACTCTGCTTAGGAAACTGACAAGAACAATAGCTCCTCTTCAGTCCAAAAAGTGTACTTGCTAGGAACAGACGAGAGTGCTATTTGCACTGTGTATGGCAAAGGGAGCACAATAGTGACTTTCCTTACCAGAAAACAACTCAACCTCGTAGGACCAAAAACTGCATGTGATTCAACTCAATTTAGGACTGGAAAAAAAAATGCTAGCTCGCGTTACAAGAAACACACTCTGCTTTTGAGAAAAGAGCACTCTTCTACTCTACTGTTTTTTCTATGGGGTCGGAACAATGAGCTTGCTCAGAACAAAAGAACTGTGCTTCCTACACTCAGGGGCCATATCTAGTTCAACTCTGCTTAGGAAACTGACAAGAACAGTAGCTCCTCTTCAGTCTAATACACTGTACTTGCTGGGAACAGACGCGAGTGCTATTTGCACTGTGTATCGCAATGATAGCGCAATATTGACTTTCCTTACCAGAAAACAACACTTGCACGTACGACCAAAAACTACATGTGATTCAACTCCATTTAGGACTGGGAAACAAACGGTAGCTCTCCTTACAAGAAACACACTCTGCTTTTGAGAAAAGAGCACTCTTCTACTCTACTGTGTTTCCTATAGAGCCAGAACATTGATCTTGCTCAGAACAAAAGAACAGTGCTTCCTACATACACAGGTCATATCTAGTTCAACTCTGCTTAGGATACTGACAAGTACAGTAGCTCCTCTTCAGTCCAAGAATTGTACTTGCTAGGAACAGATGTAAGTGCTATTTGCACTGTGTATGGCAATGGGAGCGCAATAGTGACTTTCCTTACCAGAAAACAACTCTTGCTCAAAGGACCAAAAACTGCATGTGATTCAACTCCATTTAGGACTGGGAAACAAACGCTAGCTCTCCTTACAAGAAACACACTCTGCTTTTGAGAAAAGAGCACTCTTCTACTCTACTGTGTTTCCTATGGGGTCCAAACAGTGAGCTTTCTCAGAACAAAAGAACTGTGCATCCTACACACACAGGGCATATCTAGTTCTACTCTGCTTAGGCAACTGACAAGAGCAGTAGCTTCTCTTCAGTCCAATACACTGTACTTGCTGGGAACAGACGCGAGTGCTATTTACACTGTGTATGGCAATGGGAGCTCAATAGTGACTCTTCTTATCAGAAAACAACTCTTGCTCATACGATCAGAAACTGCATGTGACTCAACTCCATTTAGGACTGGGAAACAAACACTAGGTCACCTTACAAGAAACACACTCTGCTTTTGAGAAAAGAGCACTCTTCTACTCTACTGTGTTTCCTATAGGGCCAGAACAGTCAGCGGACTCAGAACAAAAGAACTGTGCTTCCTACACACACGGCCATATCTAGTTCAATTCTGCTTAGGAAACTGACAAGAACAGTAGATCCTCTTCAGTCCAATACACTGTACATGCTGGTAACCGACGACAGTGCTATTTGCCCTCTGTATGACAATGGGAAGGCAATAGTGACTCTTCTTACCAGAACACAAGTCTTGCTTGTATGACCAGATACTGCATGTGATTCAATTCCATTTAGGACTGGGAAACAAACGCTAGCTCGCCTTACAGGTAACACACTCTGCTTTTGAGAAAAGAGCACTCTTCTTCTCTACTGTGTTTCCTGTAGGGCCAGAACAGTGAGCTTGCTCAGAACAAAAGAACTGTGCTTCCTAAACACAGGGGCCATATCTAGTTCAACTCTGCGTAGAAAACTGACAAGAACAGTACCTCCTCTTCAGTCCAATACACTGTACTTGCTGGGAACAGACGTGAGTGCTATTTGCACTGTGTATGTCAATGGGTGCTCAATAGTGACTCTTCTTACCAGAAAACAACTCTTGCTCATACACCAGAAACTCCATGTGTCTCAACTCCATTTAGGACAGGGAAAAAAACACTAGCTCGCCTTACAAGAAACACACTCTGCTTTTGAGAAAAGAGCTCTCTTCTACTCTACTGCGTTTCCTATGGGGTCCGAACAGTGAGCTTGCACAGA
This sequence comes from Peromyscus eremicus, assembly GCF_949786415.1. Lineage (NCBI taxonomy): Eukaryota > Metazoa > Chordata > Mammalia > Rodentia > Cricetidae > Peromyscus > Peromyscus eremicus. The sequence continues at coordinate 729,317 of NW_026734298.1, forward strand.
ACAAAAGAATTGTGCTTCCTACAAACACGGGCCATATCTAGTTCAACTCGGCTTAGGAAACTGACAAGAACAGTAGCTCCTCTTCAGTCCAATACACTGTACTTGCTGGGAACAGACGCGAGTCCTTTTGAACTGTGTATGGCAGGGGGAGCACAATAGTGACTTTCCTTACCAGAAATCAACTCTTGCTGGTAGGACCAGAAACTGCATGGGATTCCACTCCATTTCTGACTGGGAAAAAAACACCAGCTCGCCTTACAAGAAACACACTCTGCTTTTGAGAAAACAGCACTCTTCTACTCTACTGTGTTTCCTATAGGGCCAGAACAGTGAGCTTGCTCAGAACAAAGGAACTGTGCTTCCTACACGCACGGGCCATATCTCGTTCAACTCTGCTTAGGAAACTTACAAGAACAGTAGCCCCTCTTCAGTCCAATACACTGTACTTGCTGTAAACAGATGCAAGTGCTATTTGCACTGTGTATGGCAATGGGAGCTCAGTAGTGACTCCTCTTACCAGAAAAATACTCTTGCTCATAGGACCAGAAACTGCATGTGACTCAACTCCATTTAGGACTGGGAAACAAACACTAGCTCACCTTACAAGAAACACACTCTGCTTTTGAGAAAAGAGCACTCTTCTACTCTACTGTGTTTCCTATAGGGCCAGAACAGTCAGCTGACTCAGAACAAAAGAACTGTGCCTCCTACACATACGGCATATCTAGTTCAATTCTGCTTAGGAAACTGACAATAACAGTAGATCCTCTTCAGTCCAATACACTGTACATGCTGGGAACCGACACCAGTGCTATTTGCCCTCTGTATGACAATGGTAGCGCAATAGTGACTCTTCTTACCAGAAAACAACTCTTGCTTGTAGGACCAGACTGCATGTGATTCAACTCCATTTAGGTCTGGAAAACAAACACCAGCTCGCCTTACAAAAAACACACTCTGCTTTTGAGAAAAGAGCACTCTTCTACTCTACTGTGTTTCCTATAGGGCCAGAACAGTGAGCTTGCTTAGAACAAAAGAACTGTGCTTCCTACACACATGGGCAATATCTAGTTCAACTCTGCTTAGGAAACTGACAAGAATAGTAGCTCCTCTTCAGTCCAATACACTGTACTTGCTGGGAACAAACGCGAGTGCTATTTGCATTGTGTATGGCAATGGGAGCGCAATAGTGACTCTTCTTTCCAGAAAACAACTCTTGCTAGTAGGAATAGAAACTGCATGTGATTCAACTCCATTTAGGTCTGGGGAACATACACGAGCTTTCCTTAAAAGAAACACACTCTGCTTTTGAGAAAAGAGCACTCTTCTACTATACTGTGTTTCCTGTAGGGCCAGAACAGTGAGCTTGCTCAGAACAAAAGAACTGTGCTTCCTACACATACAGTCCATATCTAGTTCAACACTGCTTAGGAAATGGACAAGAACAGTAGCTCCTCTTCAGTCCAATACACTGTACTTGCTGGGAACAGACGTGAGTGCTATTTGCACTGTGTATGGCAATGGGAGCTCAATAGTGACTCTTCTTACCAGAAAACAACTCTTGCTCATACGACCAGAAACTGCATGTGACTCAACTCCATTTAGGACTGGGAAACAAACACTAGCTCATCTTACAAGAAACACACTCTGCTTTGGAGAAAAGAGCACTCTTCTATTCTACTGTGTTTCCCGTAGGGCCAGAACAGTGAGCTTGTTCAGAACAAAAGAACTGTGCTTCCTACACATACGGGCCATATCTAGGTCAACTTTGCTTATGAAACTGACAAGAACAGTAGCTCCTCTTCAGTCAATACACTGTACTTGCTGGGAACAGACGCGAGTGCTATTTACACTGTGTATGGCAATGGGAGCTCAATAGTGACTCTTCTTATCAGAAAACAACTCTTGCTCATACGATCAGAAACTGCATGTGACTCAACTCCATTTAGGACTGGGAAACAAACACTAGGTCACCTTACAAGAAACACACTCTGCTTTTGAGAAAAGAGCACTCTTCTACTCTACTGTGTTTCCTATAGGGCCAGAACAGTCAGCGGACTCAGAACAAAAGAACTGTGCTTCCTACACACACGGCCATATCTAGTTCAATTCTGCTTAGGAAACTGACAAGAACAGTAGATCCTCTTCAGTCCAATACACTACATGCTGGTAACCGACGACAGTGCTATTTGCCCTCTGTATGACAATGGGAAGGCAATAGTGACTCTTCTTACCAGAACACAAGTCTTGCTTGTATGACCAGATACTGCATGTGATTCAATTCCATTTAGGACTGGGAAACAAACGCTAGCTCGCCTTACAGGTAACACACTCTGCTTTTGAGAAAAGAGCACTCTTCTTCTCTACTGTGTTTCCTGTAGGGCCAGAACAGTGAGCTTGCTCAGAACAAAAGAACTGTGCTTCCTACACACAGGGACAATTTCTAGTTCAACTCTGCGTAGAAAACTGACAAGAACAGTAGCTCCTCTTCAGTCCAATACACTGTACTTGCTGGGAACAGACGTGAGTGCTATTTGCACTGTGTATGTCAATGGGTGCTCAATAGTGGCTCTTCTTACCAGAAAACAACTCTTGCTCATACACCAGAAACTCCATGTGTCTCAACTCCATTTAGGACAGGGAAAAAAACACTAGCTCGCCTTACAAGAAACACACTCTGCTTTTGAGAAAAGAGCTCTCTTCTACTCTACTGTGTTTCCTATGGGGTCCGAACAGTGAGCTTGCACAGAACAAAAGAATTGTGCTTCCTACAAACACGGGCCATATCTAGTTCAACTCGGCTTAGGAAACTGACAAGAACAGTAGCTCCTCTTCAGTCCAATACACTGTACTTGCTGGGAACAGACGCGAGTCCTTTTGAACTGTGTATGGCAGGGGGAGCACAATAGTGACTTTCCTTACCAGAAATCAACTCTTGCTGGTAGGACCAGAAACTGCATGGGATTCCACTCCATTTCTGACTGGGAAAAAAACACCAGCTCGCCTTACAAGAAACACACTCTGCTTTTGAGAAAACAGCACTCTTCTACTCTACTGTGTTTCCTATAGGGCCAGAACAGTGAGCTTGCTCAGAACAAAGGAACTGTGCTTCCTACACGCACGGGCCATATCTCGTTCAACTCTGCTTAGGAAACTTACAAGAACAGTAGCCCCTCTTCAGTCCAATACACTGTACTTGCTGTAAACAGATGCAAGTGCTATTTGCACTGTGTATGGCAATGGGAGCTCAGTAGTGACTCCTCTTACCAGAAAAATACTCTTGCTCATAGGACCAGAAACTGCATGTGACTCAACTCCATTTAGGACTGGGAAACAAACACTAGCTCACCTTACAAGAAACACACTCTGCTTTTGAGAAAAGAGCACTCTTCTACTCTACTGTGTTTCCTATAAGGCCAGAACAGTCAGCTGACTCAGAACAAAAGAACTGTGCCTCCTACACATACGGCATATCTAGTTCAATTCTGCTTAGGAAACTGACAATAACAGTAGATCCTCTTCAGTCCAATACACTGTACATGCTGGGAACCGACACCAGTGCTATTTGCCCTCTGTATGACAATGGTAGCGCAATAGTGACTCTTCTTACCAGAAAACAACTCTTGCTTGTAGGACCAGACTGCATGTGATTCAACTCCATTTAGGTCTGGAAAACAAACACCAGCTCGCCTTACAAAAAACACACTCTGCTTTTGAGAAAAGAGCACTCTTCTACTCTACTGTGTTTCCTATAGGGCCAGAACAGTGAGCTTGCTTAGAACAAAAGAACTGTGCTTCCTACACACATGGGCAATATCTAGTTCAACTCTGCTTAGGAAACTGACAAGAATAGTAGCTCCTCTTCAGTCCAATACACTGTACTTGCTGGGAACAAACGCGAGTGCTATTTGCATTGTGTATGGCAATGGGAGCGCAATAGTGACTCTTCTTTCCAGAAAACAACTCTTGCTAGTAGGAATAGAAACTGCATGTGATTCAACTCCATTTAGGTCTGGGGAACATACACGAGCTTTCCTTAAAAGAAACACACTCTGCTTTTGAGAAAAGAGCACTCTTCTACTATACTGTGTTTCCTGTAGGGCCAGAACAGTGAGCTTGCTCAGAACAAAAGAACTGTGCTTCCTACACATACAGTCCATATCTAGTTCAACACTGCTTAGGAAATGGACAAGAACAGTAGCTCCTCTTCAGTCCAATACACTGTACTTGCTGGGAACAGACGTGAGTGCTATTTGCACTGTGTCTTGCAATGGGAGCTCAATAGTGACTCTTCTTACCAGAAAACAACTCTTGCTCATACGACCAGAAACTGCATGTGACTCAACTCCATTTAGGACTGGGAAACAAACACTAGCTCATCTTACAAGAAACACACTCTGCTTTGGAGAAAAGAGCACTCTTCTATTCTACTGTGTTTCCCGTAGGGCCAGAACAGTGAGCTTGTTCAGAACAAAAGAACTGTGCTTCCTACACATACGGGCCATATCTAGGTCAACTTTGCTTATGAAACTGACAAGAACAGTAGCTCCTCTTCAGTCAATACACTGTACTTGCTGGGAACAGACGTGAGTGCTATTTGCACTCTGTATGGCAATGGGAGCTCAATAGTGACTCTTCTTACCAGAAAACAACTCTTGCGCATACGACCAGAAACTGCATGTGACTCAACTCCATTTAGGACTGGGAAACAAACACTAGCTCATCTTACAAGAAACACACTCTGCTTTAGAGAAAAGAGCACTCTTCTACTCTACTGTGTTTCCTGTAGGGCCAGAACAGTGAGCTTGCTCAGAACAAAAGAACTGTGCTTCCTACACATACGGGCCATATCTAGGTCAACTTTGCTTATGAAACTGACAAGAACAGTAGCTCCTCTTCAGTCCAATACACTGTACTTGCTGGGAACAGACGTGAGTGCTATTTGCACTGTGTATGGCAATGCGAGCTCAATAGTGACTCTTCTTACCAGAAAACAACTCTTGCTCGTCGGACCAGAAACTGCATGAGATTCCACTCCATTTCTGACTGGGAAACAAACACCAGCTCACCTTACAAGAAACACACTCTGCTTTTGAGAAATAGCACTCTTCTACTCTACTGTGTTTCCTATAGGGCCAGAACAGTGAGCTTGCTCAAAACAAAATAACTATGCTTCCTACACACACGGGCCATATCTAGTTCAACTCTGCTTAGCGAACTGACAAGAACAGTAGCTCCTCTTCAGTCCAATACACTGTACTTGCTGGGAACAGACGCGAGTGCTATTTGTACTGTGTATGGCAATGGGAACACAATAGTGACTCTTCTTACCAGAAAACAACTCTTGCTCGTAGGACCCGAAACTGCATGTGACTCAACTCCATTTAGGACTGGGAAACAAACACTAGCTTGCCTTACAAGAAACACACTCTGCTTTTGAGAAAAGAGCACTCTTCTACTCTACTGTGTTTAATATAGGGCAAGAACAGTGAGCTTGCTCAGAACAAAAGAACTGTGCTTCCTACACACATGGGCCATATCTAATTCAACTTTGCTTAGGAAACTGACAAGAACAGAAGTTCCACTTCAGTCCAATACAGTGTACATGCTCGGAACAGACGTGAGTGCTATTTGCACTGTGTATGGCAATTGGAGCTCAATAGTGACTCTTTTTACCAGAACACAACTCTTGCTCATACGACCAGAAACTGCATGTGACTCAACACCATTTAGGACTGGGAAACAAACGCTACTTGCCTTACAAGAAACACACTCTGCTTTTGAGAAAAGAGCTCTCTTCTACTCTACTGTGTTTCCTGTGGGGTCCGAACAGTGAGCTTGCACAGAACAAAAGAACTATGCTTCCTACACACACGGCCATATCTAGTTCAATTCTGCTTAGGAAACTGACAAGAACAGTAGCTCCTCTTCAGTCCAATACACTGTACTTGCTGGGAACAGACGCGAGTTCTTTTGCACTGTGTATGGCAATAGGAGCGCAATAGTGACTTTCCTTACCAGAAAACAACTCTTGCTGGTAGGACCAGAAACTGCATGGGATTCAACTCCATTTCTGACTGGGAAACAAATGACACCTCGCCTTACAAGAAACACACTCTGCTTTTGAGAGATAGCACTCTTCTTCTCTACTGTGTTTCCTATAGGGCCAGAACAGTGAGCTTGCTCAGAACAAAATAAGTATGCTTCCTTCACACACGGGCCATATCTAGATCAACTCTGCTGAGCGAACTGACAAGAACAGTAGCTCTTCTTCAGTCCAATACACTGTACTTGCTGGGAACAGACGCGAGTGCTATTTGTACTGTGTATGGCAATGGGAGCGCAATAGTGACTCTTCTTACCATAAAACATCTCTTGCTGGGAGGACCAGAAACTGCATGTGACTCAACTCCATTTAGGACTGGGAAACAAACACTAGCTTGCCTTACAAGAAACACACTCTGCTTTTGAGAAAAGAGCACTCTTCTACTCTACTGTGTTTAATATAGGGCAAGAACAGTGAGCTTGCCCAGAACAAAAGAACTGTGCTTCCTACACACACGGGCCATATCTAGTTCAATTCTGCTTAGGAAACTGACAAGAACAGTAGATACACTTCAGTCCAATACACTGTACATGCTGGGAACAGACGCGAGTGCTATTTGCCCTGTGTATGACAATGGGAGTGCAATAGTGACACTTCTTACCAGAAAACAACTCTTGCTCATAGGACCAGAAACTGCATATGATTCAACTCCTTTTAGGACTGGAAAACAAACGCTAGCTTGCCTTACAAGAAGCAAACACTCCTTTTGAGAAAAGGGCACTCTTCTACTCTACTGTGTTTCCTATGGGGTCCGAACAGTAAGTTTGCTCAGAACAAAAGAACTGTGCTTCCTACGCATACGGGCCATATCTAGTTCAACTCTGCTTAGGAAACTGACAAGAACAGTAGCTCCTCTTCAGTACAATACACTGTACTTGCTGGGAACAGACGCGAGTGCTTTTGCACTGTGTATGGCATTTGCAGCCCAATAGTGACTTTCCTTACCAGAAAACAACTCTTGCTGGTAGGACCAGAAACTGCATGGGATTCCACTCCATTTCTCACTGGGAAACAAACACCAGCTCGCCTTACAAGAAATATACTCTGCTTTTGAGAAAAGAGCACTCTTCTACTCTACTGTGTTTCCTATAGTGCCAGAAGAACAGTTAGCTTACTCAGAACAAAAGAACAATGCTTCCAACACACAGGGGCCATATCTAGTTCAACTCTGCTTAGGAAACTGACAAGATCAGTAGCTCCTCTTCAGTCAAAAAACTGTACTTGCTAGGAACAGATGTGAGTGCTATTTGCACTGTGTATGGCAATGGGAGCGCAATAGTGACTTTCCTTACCAGAAAACAACTCTTGCTCGCAGGACCAAAAACTGCATGTGATTCAACTCCATTTAGGACTGGGAAACAAAATGTAGCTTGCCTTACATGAAACACACTCTGCTTTTGAGAAAACAGCACTCTTCTACTCTACTGTGTTTTCTATGGGGTCGGAACAATGAGCTTGCTCAGAACAAAAGAACTGTGCTTCCTACAGTCTGGGGCCATATCTAGTTCAACTCTGCTTAGGAAAGTGACAAGAACAGTAGCTCCTCTTCAGTCCAATACACTGTACTTGCTGGGAACAGACGGGAGTGCTATTTGCACTGTGTATCGCAATGGAAGCACAATAGTGACTCTTCTTACCAGAAAATAATTCTTCCTCATAGGACCAGAAACTGCATGTGATTCAACTACATTTAGGACTGGAAAAGAAATGCTAGCTCGCCTTACATGAAACACACTCTGCTTTTGAGAAAAGAGCACTCTTCTACTCTACTGTGTTTCCTATAGGGCCAGAACAGTGAGCTTGCTCAGAACAAAAGAACTGTGCTTCCAACACACAGGGGCCATATCTAGTTCAACTCTGCTTAGAAAACTGACAAGAACAGTAGCTCTTCTTCAGTCCAATACACTGTACTTGCTGGGAACAGACGCGAGTGCTATTTGCACTGTGTATCGCAATGATAGCGCAATATTGACTTTCCTTACCAGAAAACAACACTTGCACGTACGACCAAAAACTACATGTGATTCAACTCCATTTAGGACTGGGAAACAAACGGTAGCTCTCCTTACAAGAAACACACTCTGATTTTGAGAAAAGAGCACTCTTCTACTCTACTGTGTTTCCTATAGAGCCAGAACATTGATCTTGCTCAGAACAAAAGAACAGTGCTTCCTACATACACAGGTCATATCTAGTTCAACTCTGCTAGGATACTGACAAGTACAGTAGCTCCTCTTCAGTCCAAGAATTGTACTTGCTAGGAACAGATGTAAGTGCTATTTGCACTGTGTATGGCAATGGGAGCTCAATATTGACTTTCCTTACCAGAAAACAACTCTTGCACATAGGACCAAAAACTGCATGTGATTCAACTCCATTTAGGACTGGGAAACAAACGCTAGCTCTCTTTACAAGAAACACACTCTGCTTTTGAGAAAAGAGCACTCTTCTACTCTACTGTGTTTCCTATGGGGTCCAAACAGTGAGCTTTCTCAGAACAAAAAAACTGTGGATCCTACACACACAGGGCATATCTAGTTCTACTCTGCTTAGGCAACTGACAAGAGCAGTAGCTTCTCTTCAGTCCAATACACTGTACTTGCAGGGAACAGAAGCGAGTGCTATTTGCACTGTGTATGGCAATGGGAGCACAATAGTGACTCTTCTTACCAGAAAACAATTCTTCCTCGTAGGACCAGAAACTGCATGTGATTCAACTCTATTTAGGACTGGGAAACAAACGCTAGCTCGCCTTACATGGAACACACTCTGCTTTTGAGAAAAGAGCACTCTTCTACTCTCCTGTGTTTCCTATAAGGCCAGAACAGTGAGCTTTCTCAGAACAAAAGAACTGTGCTTCCTACACACAGGGGCCATATCTAGTTCAACTCTGCTTAGGAAACTGACAAGAACAGTTGCTCCTCTTCAGTCCAAAAACTGTACTTGCTAGGAACGGACGAGAGTGCTATTTGCACTGTGTAAGGCAATGGGAGCGCAGTAGTGACTTTCCTTTCCAGAAAACAACTCTTGCTCGTAGGACCAAAAACTGCATGTGATTCAACTCCATTCAGAACTGGGATACAAATGCTAGCTCGCCTTACAAGAAACACACTCTGCTTTTGAGAAAAGAGCACTCTTCTACTCTGCTGTGTTTCCTATGGGGTCTGAACCGTGAGCTTGCTCAGAACAAAAGAACTGTGCTTCCTACACACAGGGGCCATATCTACTTCAACTCTGCTTAGGAAACTGACAAGAACAATAGATCCTCTTCAGTCCAAAAACTGTACTTGCTAGGAACAGACGTGAGTGCTATTTGCACTGTGTATGGCAATGGGAGCGCAATAGTGACTTTCCTTACCAGAAAACAACTCATCCTCGTAGGACCAAAAACTGCATGTGATTCAACTCAATTTAGGACTGGAAAACAAACGCTTGCTCGCCTTACAAGAAACACACTCTGCTTTTGAGAAAAGAGCACTCTTCTACTCTACTGTGTTTACTATGGGGTCCAAACAGTGAGCTTGCTCAGAACAAAAGAACTGTGCTTCCTACACACACGGGCCATATCTAGTTCAACTCTGCTTAGGAAACTGAAAAGAACAGTAGCTCCTCTTCAGTCCAATACACTGTACTTGCTGGGAACAGACGGGAGTGCTATTTGCACTGTGTATCGCAATGGGAGAACAATAGTGACTCTTCTTACCAGAAAACAATTCTTCCTCATAGGACCAGAAACTGCATGTGATTCAACTCTTTTTAGGAGTGGGAAACAAAGGCTCGCTCGCCATACATGAAACACACTCTGCTTTTGAGAAAAGAGCACTCTTCTACTCCAGTGTGTTTCCTATAGGGCCAGAACAGTGAGCTTGCTCAGAACAAAAGAACTGTGCTTCCTACACACAGGGGCCATATCTAGTTCAACTCTGCTTAGGAAACTGACAAGAACAGTAGCTCCTCTTGAGTCTAATACACTGTACTTGCTGGGAACAGACTCGAGTGCTATTTGCACTGTGTATCGCAATGAGAGCACAATATTGACTTTCCTTACCAGAAAACAACTCTTGCTCGTAGGATCAAAAACTGCATGTGATTCAACTCCATTTAGGACTGGGAAACAAACGATAGCTCAACTTACAAGAAACACACTCTTCTTCTGAGAAAAGAGCACTCTTCTACTCTACTGTGTTTCCTATAGGGCCAGAACAGTGAGCTTGCTCAAAACAAAAGAACTGTGTTTCCTACATACACAGGTCATATCTAGTTCAACTCTGCTTAGGATACTGACAAGTACAGTAGCTCCTCTTCAGTCCAAAAACTGTACTTGCTGGAACAGACGAGAGTGCTATTTGCACTGTGTATGGCAATGGGAGCACAATAGTGTCTTTCCTTACCAGAAAACAATTCTTCCTCATAGGACCAAAAACTCCATGTGATTCAACTCAATTTAAGTCTGGAAAACAAACGCTAGCTAGCCATACAAGAAACACACTCTTCTTTTGAGGAAAGAGCACTCTTCTACTCTACTGTGTTTCCTATGTGGTCCAAACAGTGAGCTTTCTCAGAACAAAATAACTGTGCTTCCTACACACAGTGGCCATATCTAGTTCAACTCTGCTTAGGAAACTGACAAGAACGTTAGCTGCTCTTCTGTCCAATACATTGTACTTGCTGGGAAGAGATGCGAGTGCTATTTGCACTGTGTATGGCAATGGGAGCACAATAGTGACTTTCCTTACCAGAAAACAACTCTTGCTCATAGGACCAAAAACTGCATGTGATTCAACTCCATTTAGGACTGGGAAACAAACGCTAGCTCGCCTTACATGAAACACACTCTGCTTTAGAGAAAAGAGCACTCTTCTACTCTGCTGTGTTTCCTTTGGGTTCCAAACAGTGAGCTTGCTCAGAACAAAAGAACTGTGCTTCCAACACACAGCGGCCATATCTAGTTCAACTCTGCTTAGGAAACTGACAAGAACAGTATCTCCTCTTCAGTCCAATACACTGTACTTGCTGGGAACAGACGCGAGTTCTATTTGCACTGTGTATGGCAAAGGGAGCACAATAGTGACTCTTCTTACCAGAAAACAACTCTTGCTCCTAGGACCAGAAACTGCATGTGATTAACCTCCATTTAAGACTGGGAAACAAACGGTAGCTCACCTTAAAAGAAACTCACTCTGCTTTTGAGAAAAGAGCACTCTTCTACTCTACTGTGTTTCCTATAGGGCCAGAACAGTGAGCTTTCTCAGAACAAAAGAACTGTGCTTCCTACATACACAGGTCATATCTATTTCAACTCTGATTAGGAAACTGACAAGAACAGTAGATCCTCTTCATTCCAATACACTGTACATGCTGGAAACCGACGCGAGTGCTATTTGCCCTGTGTATTACAAAGGAGGCGCAATAGTGACTCTTCTTACCAGAAAACTTCTCTTGCTCATAGGACCAGAAACTGCATGTGATTAACTCCACTTAGGAATGGGTAACAAGCGCTAGCTCGCCTTACAAGAAACACACTCTGCTTTTGAGAAAAGAGCACTCTTCTACTCTACTCTGTTTCCTTTGAGTTCCAAACAGTGAGCTTGCTCAGAACAAAAGAACTGTGCTTCCAACACACAGGGGCCATATCTAGTTCAACTCTGCTTAGGAAAATGACAAGAACAGTAGCTCCTCTTCTGTCCAAACACTGTACTTGCTAGGAACAGACGAGAGTGCTATTTGCACTGTGTATGGCAATGGGAGCACAATAGTGACTTTCCTTACCAGAAAACAACTCTTTCTCGTAGGACCAAAAACGGCATGTGATTCAACTCCATTTAGGACTGGGAAACAAACGCTAGCTCGCCTTACAAGAAACTCACTCTGCTTTTGAAAAAAGAGCACTCTTCTACTCTACTGTGTTTCCTATAGTGCCAGTAGAACAGTTAGCTTGCTCAGAACAAAAGAACTGTGCTTCCTACACACAGGAGCCATATCTATTTCAACTCTGCTTAGAAAACTGACAAGCACAGTAGCTCCTCTTGAGTTCAATACACTGTACTTGCTGGGAACTGACGGGAGTGCTATTTGCACTGTGTATGGCAATGGGGAGCACAATAGTCACTCTTCTTACCAGAAACATTTCTTCCTCAAAGGACCAGAAACTGCATGTGATTCAACTCTATTTAGGACTGGGAAACAAATGCTAGCTCGCCTTACATGATACACACTCTGCTTTTGAGAAAAGAGCACTCTTCTACTGTACTGTGTTTCCTATATGGCCAGAACAGTGAGCTTGCTCAGAACAAAAGAACTGTGCTTCCTACACACAGGGGCCATATCTAGTTCAACTCTGCTTAGGAAACTGACAAGAACAGTAGCTCCTCTTCAGTCCAAAAACTATACTTGCTAGGAACAGACGAGAGTGCTATTTGCACTCTGTATGGCAATGGGAGAGCAATAGTGATATTCCTTACCAGAAAACAACTCATCCTCGTAGGACCAAAAACTGAATGTGATTCAACTCAATTTAGGACTGGAAAACAAACGCTAGCTCGCCTTACAAGAAACACACTCTGCTTTTGAGAAAAGAGCACTCTTCTAATCTACTGTGTTTCCTATAGTGCCAGAAGAACAGTTAGCTTGCTCAGAACAAAAGAACTGTGCTTCCTACACACAGGGGCCATATCTAGTTCAACTCTGCTTAGGAAACTGACAAGAACAGTAGCTCCTCTTCAGTCCAATACACTGTACTTGCTGGGAACAGACGCGAGTGCTATTTGCCCTGTGTATTACAAAGGAGGCGCAATAGTGACTCTTCTTACCAGAAAACAACTCTTGCTCATAGGACCAAAAACTGCATGTGATTCAACTCCATTCAGGACTGGGATACAAATGCTAGCTCGCCTTACAGGAAACACAATCTGCTTTTGAGAAAAGAGTACTCTTCTACTCTGCTGTGTTTCCTTTGGGTTCCAAACAGTGAGCTTGCTCAGAACAAAAGAACTGTGCTTCCAACACACAGCGGCCATATCTAGTTCAACTCTGCTTAGGAAACTGACAAGAACAGTAGCTCCTCTTCAGTCCAATACACTGTCCTTGCTGGCAACAGACGCGAGTTCTATTTGCACTGTGTATGGCAAAGGGAGCGCAACAGTGACTTTCCTTACCAGAAAACAACTCTTGCTCGTGGGACCAACAACTGCATGAGATTCAACTCCTTTTAGGACTGGGAAACAAACGCTAGCTCGCCTTACATGAAACACACTCTGCTTTTGAGAAAAGAGCACTCTTCTACTCTACTGTGTTTCCTATAGGGCCAGAACAGTGAGCTTGCTCAGAACAAAAGAACTGTGCTTCCTACACACAGGGGCCATATCTAGTTCAACTCTACTTAGGAAACTGACAAGAGCAGTAGCTCCTCTTCAGTCCAATACACTGTACTTGCTGGGAACAGAAGCGAGTGCTATTTGCACTGTGTATGGCAATGAGAGCTCAATAATGACTTTCCTTACCAGAAAACAACTCTTCCTCGTAGGACCAAAAACTGCATGTGATTCAACTCCATTCAGGACTGGGATACAAACGCTAGCTCGCCTTACAAGAAACACACTCTGCTTTTGAGGAAAGAGCACTCTTCTACTCTACTGTGTTTCCTATAGGGCCAGAACAGTGAGCTTTCTCAGAACAAAAGAACTGTGCTTCCTACATACACAGGTCATATCTATTTCAACTCTGCTTAGGAAACTGACAAGAACAGTAGATCCTCCTCATTCCAATACACTGTACATGCTGGGAACAGACGCGAGTGCTATTTGCCCTGTGTATTACAAAGGAGGCGCAATAGTGACTCTTCTTACCAGAAAACTTCTCTTGCACGTAGGACCAGAAACTGCATGTGATTCAACTCCACTTAGGACTGGGAAACAAACGCTAGCTCGCCTTACAAGAAACATACTCTGCTTTTGAGAAAAGAGCACTCTTCTACTCTACTGTGTTTCCTTTGGGTTCCAAACAGTGAGCTTGCTCAGAACAAAAGAACTGTGCTTCCAACACACAGGGGCCATATCTAGTTCAACTCTGCTTAGGAAACTGACAAGAACAGTAGCTCCTCTTCATTCCAAAAACTGTACTTGCTAGGAACAGGCGAGAGTGCTATTTGCACTGTGTATGGCAATGGGAGCGCAATAGTGACTTTCCTTATCAGAAAACAACTCTTGTTCATAGGACCAAAAACTGCATGTGATTCAACTCCACTTAGGAAATGGAAACAAACGCTAGCTCGCCTTACAAGAAACACACTCTGCTTTTGAGAAAAGAGCACTCTTCTACTCTACTGTGTTTCCTATAGTGCCAGAAGAACAGTTAGCTTGCTCAGAACAAAAGAACAGTGCTTCCTACATACACAGGTCATATCTATTTCAACTCTGCTTAGGAAACTGACAAGAACAGTAGATCCTCTTCATTCCAATACACTGTACATGCTGGGAACAGACGCGAGTGCTATTTGCCCTGTGTATTACAAAGGAGGCGCAATAGTGATTCTTCTTACCAGAAAACTTCTCTTGCTCGTAGGACCAGAAACTGCATGTGATTCAACTCCACTTAGGAATGGGAAACAAACGCTAGCTCGCCTTACAAGAAACACACTCTGCTTCTGAGAAAAGAGCACTCTTCTACTCTACTGTGATTCCTATAGGGCCAGAACTGTGAGCTTGCTCAGAACAAAAGAACTGTGCTTCCTACACACAGGGGCAATATCTAGTTCAACTCTGCTTAGGAAACTGACAAGAACAGTAGCTCCACTTCAGTCCAATACACTGTACTTGCTAGGAACAGACGAGAGTGCTATTTGCACTGTGTATGGCAATGGGAGCGCAATAGTGACTTTCCTTACCAGAAAACAACTCTTGCTCATAGGACCAAAAACTGCATGTGATTCAACACCATTCAGGACTGGGATACAAACGCTAGCTCGCCTTACAAGAAACACACTCTGCTTTTGAGAAAAAAGCACTCTTCTACTCTACTGTGTTTCCTTTGAGTTCCAAACAGTGAGCTTGCTCAGAACAAAAGAACTGTGCTTCCAACACACAGGGGCCATATCTAGTTCAACTCTGCTTAGGAAACTGACAAGAACAGTAGCTCCTCTTCTGTCCAAAAACTGTACTTGCTAGGAACAGACGAGAGTGCTATTTGCACTGTGTATGGCAATGGGAGCACAATAGTGACTTTCCTTACCAGAAAACAACTCTTTCTCGTAGGACCAAAAAAGGCATGTGATTCAACTCCATTTAGGACTGGGAAACAAACGCTAGCTCGCCTTACAAGAAACTCACTCTGCTTTTGAGAAAAGAGCACTCTTCTACTCTACTGTGTTTCCTATAGTGCCAGTAGAACAGTTAGCTTGCTCAGAACAAAAGAACTGTGCTTCCTACACACAGGAGCCATATCTATTTCAACTCTGCTTAGGAAACTGACAAGCACAGTAGCTCCTCTTGAGTTCAATACACTGTACTTGCTGGGAACTGACGGGAGTGCTATTTGCACTGTGTATGGCAATGGGGAGCACAATAGTGACTCTTCTTACCATAAAAAATTCCTCCTCAAAGGACCAGAAACTGCATGTGATTCAACTCTATTTAGGACTGGGAAACAAATGCTAGCTCGCCTTACATGAAACACACTCTGCTTTTGAGAAAAGAGCACTCTTCTACTGTACTGTGTTTCCTATATGGCCAGTACAGTGAGCTTGCTCAGAACAAAAGAACTGTGCTTCCTACACACAGGGGCCATATCTAGTTCAACTCTGCTTAGGAAACTGACAAGAACAGTAGCTCCTCTTCAGTCCAAAAACTATACTTGCTAGGAACAGACGAGAGTGCTATTTGCACTCTGTTTGGCAATGGGAGAGCAATAGTGATATTCCTTACCAGAAAACAACTCATCCTCGTAGGACCAAAAACTGCATGTGATTCAACTCAATTTAGGACTGGAAAACAAACGCTAGCTCGCCTTACAAGAAACACACTCTGCTTTTGAGAAAAGAGCACTCTTCTAATCTACTGTGTTTCCTATAGTGCCAGAAGAACAGTTAGCTTGCTCAGAACAAAAGAACTGTGCTTCCTACACACAGGGGCCATATCTAGTTCAACTCTGCTTAGGAAACTGACAAGAACAGTAGCTCCTCTTCAGTCCAATACACTGTACTTGCTGGGAACAGAAGCGAGTGCTATTTGCACTGTGTATGGCAATGAGAGATCAATAATGAATTTCCTTACCAGAAAACAATTCTTCCTCGTAGGACAAAATACTGCATGTGATTCAACTCCATTCAGGACTGGGATACAAACGCTAGCTCGCCTTACAAGAAACACACTCTGCGTTTGAGAAAAGAGCACTCTTCTACTCTACTGTGTGTCCTATAGGGCCAGAACAGTGAGCTTTCTCAGAACAAAAGAACTGTGCTTCCTACATACACAGGTCATATCTATTTCAACTCTGCTTAGGAAACTGACAAGAACAGTAGATCCTCTTCATTCCAATACACTGTACATGCTGGGAACAGACGCGAGTGCTATTTGCCCTGTGTATTACAAAGGAGGCACAATAGTGACTCTTCTTACCAGAAAACAACTCTTGCTCATAGGACCAAAAACTGCATGTGATTCAACTCCATTCAGGACTGGGATACAAATGCTAGCTCGCCTTACAGGAAACACAATCTGCTTTTGAGAAAAGAGTACTCTTCTACTCTGCTGTGTTTCCTTTGGGTTCCAAACAGTGAGCTTGCTCAGAACAAAAGAACTGTGCTTCCAACACACAGCGGCCATATCTTGTTCAACTCTGCTTAGGAAACTGACAAGAACAGTAGCTCCTCTTCAGTCCAATACACTGTCCTTGCTGGCAACAGACGCGAGTTCTATTTGCACTGTGTATGGCAAAGGGACCGCAACAGTGACTTTCCTTACCAGAAAACAACTCTTGCTCGTGGGACCAACAACTGCATGAGATTCAACTCCTTTTAGGACTGGGAAACAAACGCTAGCTCGCCTTACATGAAACACACTCTGCTTTTGAGAAAAGAGCACTCTTCTACTCTACTGTGTTTCCTATAGGGCCAGAACAGTGAGCTTGCTCAGAACAAAAGAACTGTGCTTCCTACACACAGGGGCCATATCTAGTTCAACTCTACTTAGGAAACTGACAAGAGCAGTAGCTCCTCTTCAGTCCAATACACTGTACTTGCTGGGAACAGAAGCGAGTGCTATTTGCACTGTGTATGGCAATGAGAGCTCAATAATGACTTTCCTTACCAGAAAACAACTCTTCCTCGTAGGACCAAAAACTGCATGTGATTCAACTCCATTCAGGACTGGGATACAAACGCTAGCTCGCCTTACAAGAAACACACTCTGCTATTGAGAAAAGAGCACTCTTCTACTCTGCTGTGTTTCCTATGGGGTCTGAACAGTGAACTTGCTCAGAACAAAAGAACTGTGCATCCTACACACACGGGCCATATCCAGTTCAACTCTACTTAGGAAACTGACAAGAACAGTAGCTCCTCCTCATTCCAATACACTGTACATGCTGGGAACAGACGCGAGTGCTATTTGCCCTTGTGTATTACAAAGGAGGCGCAATAGTGACTCTTCTTACCAGAAAACTTCTCTTGCTCGTAGGACCAGAAACTGCATGTGATTCAACTCCACTTAGGACTGGGAAACAAACGCTAGCTCGCCTTACAAGAAACACACTCTGAGCCGGGCGGTGGTGGCGCACGCCTTTAATCCCAGCACTCAGGAGGCAGAGCCAGGCGGATCTCTGTGAGTTCGAGGCCAGCCTGGTCTCCAAAGAAAGTTCCAGGAAAGGCGCAAAGCTACACAGAGAAACCCTGTCTCAAAAAAACCAAAAAAAAAAAAAAAAGAAACACACTCTGCTTTTGAGAAAAGAGCACTCTTCTACTCTACTGTGTTTCCTTTGGGTTCCAAACAGTGAGCTTGCTCAGAACAAAAGAACTGTGCTTCCAACACACAGGGGCCATAACTAGTTCAACTCTGCTTAGGAAACTGACAAGAACAGTAGCTCCTCTTCAGTCCAAAAACTGTACTTGCTAGGAACAGACGAGAGAGCTATTTGCACTGTGTATGGCAATGGGAGCGCAATAGTGACTTTCCTTATCAGAAAACAACTCTTGCTCGTAGGACCAAAAACTGCATGTGATTCAACTCCACTTAGGAATGGGAAACAAATGCTAGCTCGCCTTACAAGAAACACACTCTGCTTTTGAGAAAAGAGCACTCTTCTACTCTACTGTGTTTCCTATAGTGATAGAAGAACAGTTAGCTTTCTCAGAACAAAAGAACTGTGCTTTCTACATACACAGGTCATATCTATTTCAACTCTGCTTAGGAAACTGACAAGAACAGTAGATCCTCTTCATTCCAATACACTGTACATGCTGGGAACAGACGCGAGTGCTATTTGCCCAGTGTATTAAAAAGGAGGCGCAATAGTGATTCTTCTTACCAGAAAACTTCTCTTGCTCATAGGACCAGAAACTGCATGTGATTCAACTCCACTTAGGAATGGGAAACAAACGCTAGCTCGCCTTACAAGAAACACACTCTGCTTCTGAGAAAAGAGCACTCTTCTACTCTACTGTGTTTCCTTTGGGTTCCAAACAGTGAGCTTGCTCAGAACAAAAGAACTGTGCTTCCAACACACAGGGGCCATATCTAGTTCAACTCTGCTTAGGAAACTGACAAGAACAGTAGCTCCTCTTCATTCCAAAAACTGTACTTGCTAGGAACAGACGAGAGTGCTATTTGCACTGTGTATGGCAATGGGAGCGCAATAGTGACTTTCCTTATCAGAAAACAACTCTTGCTCGTAGGAACAAAAACTGCATGTGATTCAACTCCACTTAGGAAATGGAAACAAACGCTAGCTCGCCTTACAAGAAACACACTCTGCTTTTGAGAAAAGAGCACTCTTCTACTCTACTGTGTTTCCTATAGTGCCAGAAGAACAGTTAGCTTGCTCAGAACAAAAGAACTGTGCTTCCTACATACACAGGTCATATCTATTTCAACTCTGCTTAGGAAACTGACAAGAACAGTAGATCCTCTTCATTCCAATACACTGTACATGCTGGAAACAGACGCGAGTGCTATTTGCCCTGTGTATTACAAAGGAGGCGCAATAGTGATTCTTCTTACCAGAAAACTTCTCTTGCTCGTAGGACCAGAAACTGCATGTGATTCAACTCCACTTAGGAATGGGAAACAAACGCTAGCTCGCCTTACAAGAAACACACTCTGCTTTTGAGAAAAGAGCACTCTTCTACTCTACTGTGTTTCCTATAGGGCCAGAAGAACAGTTAGCTTGCTCAGAACAAAAGAACTGTGCTTTCTACATACACAGGTCATATCTATTTCAACTCTGCTTAGGAAACTGACAAGAACAGTAGATCCTCTTCATTCCAATACACTGTACATGCTGGGAACAGACGCGAGTGCTATTTGCCCTGTGTATTACAAAGGAGGCGCAATAGTGATTCTTCTTACCAGAAAACTTCTCTTGCTCATAGGACCAGAAACTGCATGTGATTCAACTCCACTTAGGAATGGGAAACAAACGCTAGCTCACCTTACAAGAAACACACTCTGCTTCTGAGAAAAGAGCACTCTTCTACTCTACTGTGTTTCCTTTGGGTTCCAAACAGTGAGCTTGCTCAGAACAAAAGAACTGTGCTTCCAACACACAGGGGCCATATCTAGTTCAACTCTGCTTAGGAAACTGACAAGAACAGTAGCTCCTCTTCAGTCCAAAAACTGTACTTGCTAGGAACAGACGAGAGTGCTATTTGCACTGTGTATGGCAATGGGAGTGCAATAGTGACTTTCCTTATCAGAAAACAACTCTTGCTCGTAGGACCAAAAACTGCATGTGATTCAACTCCACTTAGGAAATGGAAACAAACGCTAGCTCGCCTTACAAGAAACACACTCTGCTTTTGAGAAAAGAGCACTCTTCTACTCTACTGTGTTTCCTATAGTGCCAGTAGAACAGTTAGCTTGCTCAGAACAAAAGAACTGTGCTTCCTACATACACAGGTCATATCTATTTCAACTCTGCTTAGGAAACTGACAAGAACAGTAGATCCTCTTCATTCCAATACACTGTACATGCTGGGAACAGACGCGAGTGCTATTTGCCCTGTGTATTACAAAGGAGGCGCAATAGTGATTCTTCTTACCAGAAAACTTCTCTTGCTCGTAGGACCAGAAACTGCATGTGATTCAACTCCACTTAGGAATGAGAAACAAACGCTAGCTCGCCTTACAAGAAACACACTCTGCTTCTGAGAAAAGAGCACTCTTCTACTCTACTGTGATTCCTATAGGGCCAGAACAGTGAGCTTGCTCAGAACAAAAGAACTGTGCTTCCTACACACAGGGGCAATATCTAGTTCAACTCTGCTTAGGAAACTGACAAGAACAGTAGCTACTCTTCAGTCCAATACACTGTACTTGCTAGGAACAGACGAGAGTGCTATTTGCACTGTGTATGGCAATGGGAGCTCAATAATGAATTTCCTTACCAGAAAACAATTCTTCCTCGTAGGACAAAATACTGCATGTGATTCAACTCCATTCAGGACTGGGATACAAACGCTAGCTCGCCTTACAAGAAACACACTCTGCTTTTGAGAAAAGAGCACTCTTCTACTCTACTGTGTTTCCTATAGGGCCAGAACAGTGAGCTTTCTCAGAACAAAAGAACTGTGCTTCCTACATACACAGGTCATATCTATTTCAACTCTGCTTAGGAAACTGACAAGAACAGTAGATCCTCTTCATTCCAATACACTGTACATGCTGGGAACAGACGCGAGTGCTATTTGCCCTGTGTATTACAAAGGAGGCGCAATAGTGACTCTTCTTACCAGAAAACAACTCTTGCTCATAGGACCAAAAACTGCATGTGATTCAACTCCATTCAGGACTGGGATACAAATGCTAGCTCGCCTTACAGGAAACACACTCTGCTTTTGAGAAAAGAGTACTCTTCTACTCTGCTGTGTTTCCTTTGGGTTCCAAACAGTGAGCTGCTCAGAACAAAAGAACTGTGCTTCCAACACACAGCGGCCATATCTAGTTCAACTCTGCTTAGGAAACTGACAAGAACAGTAGCTCCTCTTCAGTCCAATACACTGTCCTTGCTGGCAACAGACGGGAGTTCTATTTGCACAGTGTATGGCAAAGGGAGCGCAACAGTGACTTTCCTTACCAGAAAACAACTCTTGCTCGTGGGACCAACAACTGCATGAGATTCAACTCCATTTAGGACTGGGAAACAAACGCTAGCTCGCCTTACATGAAACACACTCTGCTTTTGAGAAAAGAGCACTCTTCTACTCTACTGTGTTTTCTATAGGGCCAGAACAGTGAGCTTGCTCAGAACAAAAGAACTGTGCTTCCTACACACAGGGGCCATATCTAGTTCAACTCTACTTAGGAAACTGACAAGAACAGTAGCTCCTCTTCAGTCCAATACACTGTACTTTCTGGGAACAGAAGCGAGTGCTATTTGCACTGTGTATGGCAATGAGAGCTCAATAATGACTTTCCTTACCAGAAAACAACTCTTCCTCGTAGGACCAAAAACTGCATGTGATTCAACTCCATTCAGGACTGGGATACAAACGCTAGCTCGCCTTACAAGAAACACACTCTGCTATTGAGAAAAGAGCACTCTTCTACTCTGCTGTGTTTCCTATGGGGTCTGAACAGTGAACTTGCTCAGAACAAAAGAACTGTGCATCCTACACACACGGGCCATATCCAGTTCAACTCTACTTAGGAAACTGACAAGAACAGTAGCTCCTCTTCAGTCCAATACACTGTACTTGCTGGGAACAGACACGAGTGCTATTTGCACTGTGTATGGCAATGGGAGCACAATAGTGACTCTTCTTACCAGAAAACAACTCTTGCTCATAGGACCAGAAACTGCATGTGATTAAACTCCATTTAAGACTGGGAAACAAACGGTAACTCACCTTACAAGAAACTCACTCTGCTTTTGAGAAAAGAGCACTCTTCTACTCTACTGTGTTTCCTATAGGGCCAGAACAGTGAGCTTTCTCAGAACAAAAGAACTGTGCTTCCTACATACACAGGTCATATCTATTTCAACTCTGCTTAGGAAACTGACAAGAACAGTAGATCCTCCTCATTCCAATACACTGTACATGCTGGGAACAGACGCGAGTGCTATTTGCCCTTGTGTATTACAAAGGAGGCGCAATAGTGACTCTTCTTACCAGAAAACTTCTCTTGCTCGTAGGACCAGAAACTGCATGTGATTCAACTCCACTTAGGACTGGGAAACAAACGCTAGCTCGCCTTACAAGAAACACACTCTGCTTCTGAGAAAAGAGCACTCTTCTACTCTACTGTGTTTCCTTTGGGTTCCAAACAGTGAGCTTGCTCAGAACAAAAGAACTGTGCTTCCAACACACAGGGGCCATAACTAGTTCAACTCTGCTTAGGAAACTGACAAGAACAGTAGCTCCTCTTCAGTCCAAAAACTGTACTTGCTAGGAACAGACGAGAGTGCTATTTGCACTGTGTATGGCAATGGGAGTGCAATAGTGACTTTCCTTATCAGAAAACAACTCTTGCTCGTAGGACCAAAAACTGCATGTGATTCAACTCCACTTAGGAATGGGAAACAAATGCTAGCTCGCCTTACAAGAAACACACTCTGCTTTTGAGAAAAGAGCACTCTTCTACTCTACTGTGTTTCCTATAGTGATGGAAGAACAGTTAGCTTGCTCAGAACAAAAGAACTGTGCTTTCTACATACACAGGTCATATCTATTTCAACTCTGCTTAGGAAACTGACAAGAACAGTAGATCCTCTTCATTCCAATACACTGTACATGCTGGGAACAGACGCGAGTGCTATTTGCCCTGTGTATTACAAAGGAGGCGCAATAGTGATTCTAATTACCAGAAAACTTCTCTTGCTCATAGGACCAGAAACTGCATGTGATTCAACTCCACTTAGGAATGGGAAACAAACGCTAGCTCGCCTTACAAGAAACATACTCTGCTTCTGAGAAAAGAGCACTCTTCTACTCTACTGTGTTTCCTTTGGGTTCCAAACAGTGAGCTTGCTCAGAACAAAAGAACTGTGCTTCCAACACACAGGGGCCATATCTAGTTCAACTCTGCTTAGGAAACTGACAAGAACAGTAGCTCCTCTTCATTCCAAAAACTGTACTTGCTAGGAACAGACGAGAGTGCTATTTGCACTGTGTATGGCAATGGGAGCGGAATAGTGACTTTCCTTATCAGAAAACAACTCTTGCTCGTAGGACCAAAAACTGCATGTGATTCAACTCCACTTAGGAATGGGAAACAAACGCTAGCTCGCCTTACAAGAAACACACTCTGCTTTTGAAAAAAGAGCACTCTTCTACTCTACTGTGTTTCCTATAGTGCCAGAAGAACAGTTAGCTTGCTCAGAACAAAAGAACTGTGCTTCCTACATACACAGGTCATATCTATTTCAACTCTGCTTAGGAAACTGACAAGAACAGTAGATCCTCTTCATTCCAATACACTGTACATGCTGGGAACAGATGCGAGTGCTATTTGCCCTGTGAATTACAAAGGAGGCACAATAGTGATTCTTCTTACCAGAAAACTTCTCTTGCTCGTAGGACCAGAAACTGCATGTGATTCAACTCCACTTAGGAATGGGAAACAAACGCTAGCTCGCCTTACAAGAAACACACTCTGCTTCTGAGAAAAGAGCAATCTTCTACTCTACTGTGATTCCTATAGGGCCAGAACAGTGAGCTTGCTCAGAACAAAAGAACTGTGCTTCCTACACACAGGGGCAATATCTAGTTCAACTCTGCTTAGGAAACTGACAAGAACAGTAGCTCCTCTTCAGTCCAATACACTGTACTTGCTAGGAACAGACGAGAGTGCTATTTGCACTGTGTATGGCAATGGGAGCTCAATAATGAATTTCCTTACCAGAAAACAATTCTTCCTCGTAGGACAAAATACTGCATGTGATTCAACTCCATTCAGGACTGGGATACAAACGCTAGCTCGCCTTACAAGAAACACACTCTGCTTTTGAGAAAAGAGCACTCTTCTACTCTACTGTGTTTCCTATAGGGCCAGAACAGTGAGCTTTCTCAGAACAAAAGAACTGTGCTTCCTACATACACAGGTCATATCTATTTCAACTCTGCTTAGGAAACTGACAAGAACAGTAGATCCTCTTCATTCCAATACACTGTACATGCTGGGAACAGACGCGAGTGCTATTTGCCCTGTGTATTACAAAGGAGGCGCAATAGTGACTCTTCTTACCAGAAAACAACTCTTGCTCATAGGACCAAAAACTGCATGTGATTCAACTCCATTCAGGACTGGGATACAAATGCTAGCTCGCCTTACAGGAAACACACTCTGCTTTTGAGAAAAGAGTACTCTTCTACTCTGCTGTGTTTCCTATGGGTTCCAAACAGTGAGCTTGCTCAGAACAAAAGATCTGTGCTTCCAACACACAGCGGCCATATCTAGTTCAACTCTGCTTAGGAAACTGACAAGAACAGTAGCTCCTCTTCAGTCCAATACACTGTCCTTGCTGGCAACAGACGGGAGTTCTATTTGCACAGTGTATGGCAAAGGGAGCGCAACAGTGACTTTCCTTACCAGAAAACAACTCTTGCTCGTGGGACCAACAACTGCATGAGATTCAACTCCATTTAGGACTGGGAAACAAACGCTAGCTCGCCTTACATGAAACACACTCTGCTTTTGAGAAAAGAGCACTCTTCTACTCTACTGTGTTTTCTATAGGGCCAGAACAGTGAGCTTGCTCAGAACAAAAGAACTGTGCTTCCTACACACAGGGGCCATATCTAGTTCAACTCTACTTAGGAAACTGACAAGAACAGTAGCTCCTCTTCAGTCCAATACACTGTACTTTCTGGGAACAGAAGCGAGTGCTATTTGCACTGTGTATGGCAATGAGAGCTCAATAATGACTTTCCTTACCAGAAAACAACTCTTCCTCGTAGGACCAAAAACTGCATGTGATTCAACTCCATTCAGGACTGGGATACAAACGCTAGCTCGCCTTACAAGAAACACACTCTGCTTTTGAGAAAAGAGCACTCTTCTACTCTGCTGTGTTTCCTATGGGGTCTGAACAGTGAACTTGCTCAGAACAAAAGAACTGTGCATCCTACACACACGGGCCATATCCAGTTCAACTCTACTTAGGAAACTGACAAGAACAGTAGCTCCTCTTCAGTCCAATACACTGTACTTGCTGGGAACAGACACGAGTGCTATTTGCACTGTGTATGGCAATGGGAGCACAATAGTGACTCTTCTTACCAGAAAACAACTCTTGCTCATAGGACCAGAAACTGCATGTGATTAAACTCCATTTAAGACTGGGAAACAAACGGTAACTCACCTTACAAGAAACTCACTCTGCTTTTGAGAAAAGAGCACTCTTCTACTCTACTGTGTTTCCTATAGGGCCAGAACAGTGAGCTTTCTCAGAACAAAAGAACTGTGCTTCCTACATACACAGGTCATATCTATTTCAACTCTGCTTAGGAAACTGACAAGAACAGTAGATCCTCCTCATTCCAATACACTGTACATGCTGGGAACAGACGCGAGTGCTATTTGCCCTTGTGTATTACAAAGGAGGCGCAATAGTGACTCTTCTTACCAGAAAACTTCTCTTGCTCGTAGGACCAGAAACTGCATGTGATTCAACTCCACTTAGGACTGGGAAACAAACGCTAGCTCGCCTTACAAGAAACACACTCTGCTTCTGAGAAAAGAGCACTCTTCTACTCTACTGTGTTTCCTTTGGGTTCCAAACAGTGAGCTTGCTCAGAACAAAAGAACTGTGCTTCCAACACACAGGGGCCATAACTAGTTCAACTCTGCTTAGGAAACTGACAAGAACAGTAGCTCCTCTTCAGTCCAAAAACTGTACTTGCTAGGAACAGACGAGAGTGCTATTTGCACTGTGTATGGCAATGGGAGTGCAATAGTGACTTTCCTTATCAGAAAACAACTCTTGCTCGTAGGACCAAAAACTGCATGTGATTCAACTCCACTTAGGAATGGGAAACAAATGCTAGCTCGCCTTACAAGAAACACACTCTGCTTTTGAGAAAAGAGCACTCTTCTACTCTACTGTGTTTCCTATAGTGATGGAAGAACAGTTAGCTTGCTCAGAACAAAAGAACTGTGCTTTCTACATACACAGGTCATATCTATTTCAACTCTGCTTAGGAAACTGACAAGAACAGTAGATCCTCTTCATTCCAATACACTGTACATGCTGGGAACAGACGCGAGTGGTATTTGCCCTGTGTATTACAAAGGAGGCGCAATAGTGATTCTTCTTACCAGAAAACTTCTCTTGCTCATAGGACCAGAAACTGCATGTGATTCAACTCCACTTAGGAATGGGAAACAAACGCTAGCTCGCCTTACTAGAAACATACTCTGCTTCTGAGAAAAGAGCACTCTTCTACTCTACTGTGTTTCCTTTGGGTTCCAAACAGTGAGCTTCCTCAGAACAAAAGAACTGTGCTTCCAACACACAGGGGCCATATCTAGTTCAACTCTGCTTAGGAAACTGACAAGAACAGTAGCTCCTCTTCATTCCAAAAACTGTACTTGCTAGGAACAGACGAGAGTGCTATTTGCACTGTGTATGGCAATGGGAGCACAATAGTGACTTTCCTTATCAGAAAACAACTCTTGCTCGTAGGACCAAAAACTGCATGTGATTCAACTCCACTTAGGAAATGGAAACAAACGCTAGCTCGCCTTACAAGAAACACACTCTGCTTTTGAAAAAAGAGCACTCTTCTACTCTACTGTGTTTCCTATAGTGCCAGAAGAACAGTTAGCTTGCTCAGAACAAAAGAACTGTGCTTCCTACATACACAGGTCATATCTATTTCAACTCTGCTTAGGAAACTGACAAGAACAGTAGATCCTCTTCATTCCAATACACTGTACATGCTGGGAACAGACGCGAGTGCTATTTGCCCTGTGAATTACAAAGGAGGCGCAATAGTGATTCTTCTTACCAGAAAACTTCTCTTGCTCGTAGGACCAGAAACTGCATGTGATTCAACTCCACTTAGGAATGGGAAACAAACACTAGCTCGCCTTACAAGAAACACACTCTGCTTCTGAGAAAAGAGCAATCTTCTATCTACTGTGATTCCTATAGGGCCAGAACAGTGAGCTTGCTCAGAACAAAAGAACTGTGCTTCCTACACACAGGGGCAATATCTAGTTCAACTCTGCTTAGGAAACTGACAAGAACAGTAGCTCCTCTTCAGTCCAATACACTGTACTTGCTAGGAACAGACGAGAGTGCTATTTGCACTGTGTATGGCAATGGGAGCTCAATAATGAATTTCCTTACCAGAAAACAATTCTTCCTCGTAGGACAAAATACTGCATGTGATTCAACTCCATTCAGGACTGGGATACAAACGCTAGCTCGCCTTACAAGAAACACACTCTGCTTTTGAGAAAAGAGCACTCTTCTACTCTACTGTGTTTCCTATAGGGCCAGAACAGTGAGCTTTCTCAGAACAAAAGAACTGTGCTTCCTACATACACAGGTCATATCTATTTCAACTCTGCTTAGGAAACTGACAAGAACAGTAGATCCTCTTCATTCCAATACACTGTACATGCTGGGAACAGACGCGAGTGCTATTTGCCCTGTGTATTACAAAGGAGGCGCAATAGTGACTCTTCTTACCAGAAAACAACTCTTGCTCATAGGACCAAAAACTGCCTGTGATTCAACTCCATTCAGGACTGGGATACAAATGCTAGCTCGCCTTACAGGAAACACACTCTGCTTTTGAGAAAAGAGTACTCTTCTACTCTGCTGTGTTTCCTTTGGGTTCCAAACAGTGAGCTTGCTCAGAACAAAAGAACTGTGCTTCCAACACACAGCGGCCATATCTAGTTCAACTCTGCTTAGGAAACTGACAAGAACAGTAGCTCCTCTTCAGTCCAATACACTGTCCTTGCTGGCAACAGACGGGAGTTCTATTTGCACAGTGTATGGCAAAGGGAGCGCAACAGTGACTTTCCTTACCAGAAAACAACTCTTGCTCGTGGGACCAACAACTGCATGAGATTCAACTCCATTTAGGACTGGGAAACAAACGCTAGCTCGCCTTACATGAAACACACTCTGCTTTTGAGAAAAGAGCACTCTTCTACTCTACTGTGTTTTCTATAGGGCCAGAACAGTGAGCTTGCTCAGAACAAAAGAACTGTGCTTCCTACACACAGGGGCCATATCTAGTTCAACTCTACTTAGGAAACTGACAAGAACAGTAGCTCCTCTTCAGTCCAATACACTGTACTTTCTGGGAACAGAAGCGAGTGCTATTTGCACTGTGTATGGCAATGAGAGCTCAATAATGACTTTCCTTACCAGAAAACAACTCTTCCTCGTAGGACCAAAAACTGCATGTGATTCAACTCCATTCAGGACTGGGATACAAACGCTAGCTCGCCTTACAAGAAACACACTCTGCTTTTGAGAAAAGAGCACTCTTCTACTCTGCTGTGTTTCCTATGGGGTCTGAACAGTGAACTTGCTCAGAACAAAAGAACTGTGCATCCTACACACACGGGCCATATCCAGTTCAACTCTACTTAGGAAACTGACAAGAACAGTAGCTCCTCTTCAGTACAATACACTGTACTTGCTGGGAACAGACACGAGTGCTATTTGCACTGTGTATGGCAATGGGAGCACAATAGTGACTCTTCTTACCAGAAAACAACTCTTGCTCATAGGACCAGAAACTGCATGTGATTAAACTCCATT
The DNA here is from genome assembly GCF_949786415.1 of Peromyscus eremicus. Classification (NCBI taxonomy): domain Eukaryota; kingdom Metazoa; phylum Chordata; class Mammalia; order Rodentia; family Cricetidae; genus Peromyscus; species Peromyscus eremicus. The sequence continues at coordinate 758,358 of NW_026734298.1, forward strand.
TAAGACTGGGAAACAAACGGTAACTCACCTTACAAGAAACTCACTCTGCTTTTGAGAAAAGAGCACTCTTCTACTCTACTGTGTTTCCTATAGGGCCAGAACAGTGAGCTTTCTCACAACAAAAGAACTGTGCTTCCTACATACACAGGTCATATCTATTTCAACTCTGCTTAGGAAACTGACAAGAACAGTAGATCCTCCTCATTCCAATACACTGTACATGCTGGGAACAGACGCGAGTGCTATTTGCCCTGTGTATTACAAAGGAGGCGCAATAGTGATTCTTCTTACCAGAAAACTTCTCTTGCTCATAGGACCAGAAACTGCATGTGATTCAACTCCACTTAGGAATGGGAAACAAACGCTAGCTCGCCTTACAAGAAACATACTCTGCTTCTGAGAAAAGAGCACTCTTCTACTCTACTGTGTTTCCTTTGGGTTCCAAACAGTGAGCTTGCTCAGAACAAAAGAACTGTGCTTCCAACACACAGGGGCCATATCTAGTTCAACTCTGCTTAGGAAACTGACAAGAACAGTAGCTCCTCTTCATTCCAAAAACTGTACTTGCTAGGAACAGACGAGAGTGCTATTTGCACTGTGTATGGCAATGGGAGCACAATAGTGACTTTCCTTATCAGAAAAAACTCTTGCTCGTAGGACCAAAAACTGCATGTGATTCAACTCCACTTAGGAAATGGAAACAAACGCTAGCTCGCCTTACAAGAAACACACTCTGCTTTTGAAAAAAGAGCACTCTTCTACTCTACTGTGTTTCCTATAGTGCCAGAAGAACAGTTAGCTTGCTCAGAACAAAAGAACTGTGCTTCCTACATACACAGGTCATATCTATTTCAACTCTGCTTAGGAAACTGACAAGAACAGTAGATCCTCTTCATTCCAATACACTGTACATGCTGGGAACAGACGCGAGTGCTATTTGCCCTGTGAATTACAAAGGAGGCGCAATAGTGATTCTTCTTACCAGAAAACTTCTCTTGCTCGTAGGACCAGAAACTGCATGTGATTCAACTCCACTTAGGAATGGGAAACAAACGCTAGCTCGCCTTACAAGAAACACACTCTGCTTCTGAGAAAAGAGCACTCTTCTACTCTACTGTGATTCCTATAGGGCCAGAACAGTGAGCTTGCTCAGAACAAAAGAACTGTGCTTCCTACACACAGGGGCAATATCTAGTTCAACTCTGCTTAGGAAACTGACAAGAACAGTAGCTCCTCTTCAGTCCAATACACTGTACTTGCTAGGAACAGACGAGAGTGCTATTTGCACTGTGTATGGCAATGGGAGCGCAATAGTGACTTTCCTTACCAGAAAACAACTCTTGCTCATAGGACCAAAAACTGCATGTGATTCAACTCCATTCAGGACTGGGATACAAACGCTAGCTCGCCTTACAAGAAACACACTCTGCTTTTGAGAAAAGAGCACTCTTCTACTCTACTGTGTTTCCTTTGAGTTCCAAACAGTGAGCTTGCTCAGAACAAAAGAACTGTGCTTCCAACACACAGGGGCCATATCTAGTTCAACTCTGCTTAGGAAACTGACAAGAACAGTAGCTCCTCTTCTGTCCAAAAACTGTACTTGCTAGGAACAGGCGAGAGTGCTATTTGCACTGTGTATGGCAATGGGAGCACAATAGTGACTTTCCTTACCAGAAAACAACTCTTTCTCGTAGGACCAAAAAAGGCATGTGATTCAACTCCATTTTGGACTGGGAAACAAACGCTAGCTCGCCTTACAAGAAACTCACTCTGCTTTTGAGAAAAGAGCACTCTTCTACTCTACTGTGTTTCCTATAGTGCCAGTAGAACAGTTAGCTTGCTCAGAACAAAAGACCTGTGCTTCCTACACACAGGGGCCATATCTAGTTCAACTCTGCTTAGGAAACTGACAAGGACAGTAGCTCCTCTTCAGTCCAATACAATGTACTTGCTGGGAACAGACGCGAGTGCTATTTGCACTGTGTATTGCAATGGGAGCGCAATAGTGACTCTTCTTACCAGAAAAAAATCCTTCCTCGTAGGACCAGAAACTGCATGTGATTCACCTCCATTTAGGACTGCGAAACAAACGCTAGCTCACCTTACAAGAAACACACTCTGCTTTTGAGAAAAGAGCACTCTTTTACTCTGCTGTGTTTCCTATGGGGTCTGAACAGTGAACTTGCTCAGAACAAAAGAACTGTGCATCCTACACACACGGGCCATATCCAGTTCAACTCTACTTAGGAAACTGACAAGAACAGTAGCTCCTCTTCAGTCCAATACACTGTACTTGCTGGGAACAGACGCGAGTGCTATTTGCACTGTGTATGGCAATGGGAGCACAATAGTGACTCTTCTTACCAGAAAACAACTCTTGCTCATAGGACCAGAAACTGCATGTGATTAAACTCTATTTAAGACTGGGAAACAAACGGTAGCTCACCTTACAAGAAACTCACTCTGCTTTTGAGAAAAGAGCACTCTTCTACTCTACTGTGTTTCCTATAGGGCCAGAACAGTGAGCTTTCTCACAACAAAAGAACTGTGCTTCCTACATACACAGGTCATATCTATTTCAACTCTGCTTAGGAAACTGACAAGAACAGTAGATCCTCCTCATTCCAATACACTGTACATGCTAGGAACAGACGAGAGTGCTATTTGCCCTGTGTATTACAAAGGAGGCGCAATAGTGACTCTTCTTACCAGAAAACTTCTCTTGCTCGTAGGACCAGAAACTGCATGTGATTCAACTCCACTTAGGAATGGGAAACAAACGCTAGCTCGCCTTACAAGAAACACACTCTGCTTTTGAGAAAAGAGCACTCCTCTACTCTACTGTGTTTCCTTAGGTTCCAAACAGTGAGCTTGCTCAGAACAAAAGAACTGTGCTTCCAACACACAGGGGCCATATCTAGTTCAACTCTGCTTAGGAAACTGACAAGAACAGTAGCTCCTCTTCAGTCCAAAAACTGTACTTGCTAGGAACAGCGAGAGTGCTATTTGCACTGTGTATGGCAATGGGAGCGGAATAGTGACTTTCCTTATCAGAAAACAACTCTTGCTCGTAGGACCAAAAACTGCATGTGATTCAACTCCACTTAGGAATGGGAAACAAACGCTAGCTCGCCTTACAAGAAACACACTCTGCTTTTGAGAAAAGAGCACTCTTCTACTCTACTGTGTTTCCTATAGTGCCAGAAGAACAGTTAGCTTGCTCAGAACAAAAGAACTGTGCTTCCTACATACACAGGTCATATCTATTTCAACTCTGCTTAGGAAACTGACAAGAACAGTAGATCCTCCTCATTCCAATACACTGTACATGCTGGGAACAGACGCGAGTGCTATTTGCCCTGTGTATTACAAAGGAGGCGCAATAGTGACTCTTCTTACCAGAAAACTTCTCTTGCTCGTAGGACCAGAAACTGCATGTGATTCAACTCCACTTAGGACTGGGAAACAAACGCTAGCTCGCCTTACAAGAAACACACTCTGCTTTTGAGAAAAGAGCACTCTTCTACTCTACTGTGTTTCCTTTGGGTTCCAAACAGTGAGCTTGCTCAGAACAAAAGAACTGTGCTTCCAACACACAGGGGCCATATCTAGTTCAACTCTGCTTAGGAAACTGACAAGAACAGTAGCTCCTCTTCAGTCGAAAAACTGTACTTGCTAGGAACAGACGAGAGTGCTATTTGCACTGTGTATGGCAATGGGAGCGCAATAGTGACTTTCCTTACCAGAAAACAACTCTTGCTCATAGGACCAAAAACTGCATGTGATTCAACTCCATTCAGGACTGGGATACAAATGCCAGCTCGCCTTACAGGAAACACACTCTGCTTTTGAGAAAAGAGTACTCTTCTACTCTGCTGTGTTTCCTTTGGGTTCCAAACAGTGAGCTTGCTCAGAACAAAAGATCTGTGCTTCCAACACAGCGGCCATATCTAGTTCAACTCTGCTTAGGAAACTGACAAGAACAGTAGCTCCTCTTCAGTCCAATACACTGTACTTGCTGGGAACAGACGCGAGTTCTATTTGCACTGTGTATGGCGAAGGGAGCGCAACAGTGACTTTCCTTACCAGAAAACAACTCTTGCTCGTGGGACCAACAACTGCATGAGATTCAACTCCATTTAGGACTGGGAAACAAACGCTAGCTCGCCTTACATGAAACACACTCTGCTTTTGAGAAAAGAGCACTCTTCTACTCTACTGTGTTTCCTATAGGGCCAGAACAGTGAGCTTGCTCAGAAAAAAAGAACTGTGCTTCCTACACACAGGGGCCATATCTAGTTCAACTCTACTTAGGAAACTGACAAGAACAGTAGCTCCTCTTCAGTCCAATACACTGTACTTGCTGGGAACAGAAGCGAGTGCTATTTGCACTGTGTATGGCAATGAGAGCTCAATAATGACTTTCCTTACCAGAAAACAACTCTTCCACGTAGGACCAAAAACTGCATGTGATTCAACTCCATTCAGGACTGGGATACAAACGCTAGCTCACCTTACAAGAAACACACTCTGCTTTTGAGAAAAGAGCACTCTTCTACTCTGCTGTGTTTCCTATGGGGTCTGAACAGTGAACTTGCTCAGAACAAAAGAACTGTGCATCCTACACACACGGGCCATATCCAGTTCAACTCTACTTAGGAAACTGACAAGAACAGTAGCTCCTCTTCAGTCCAATACACTGTACTTGCTGGGAACAGACGCGAGTGCTATTTGCACTGTGTATGGCAATGGGAGCACAATAGTGACTCTTCTTACCAGAAAACAACTCTTGCTCATAGGACCAGAAACTGCATGTGATTAAACTCCATTTAAGACTGGGAAACAAACGCTAGCTCGCCTTACAAGAAACACACTCTGCTTTTGAGAAAAGAGCACTCTTCTACTCTACTGTGTTTCCTATAGTGCCAGAAGAACAGTTAGCTTGCTCAGAACAAAAGAACTGTGCTTCCTACATACACAGGTCATATCTATTTCAACTCTGCTTAGGAAACTGACAAGAACAGTAGATCCTCCTCATTCCAATACACTGTACATGCTGGGAACAGACGCGAGTGCTATTTGCCCTGTGTATTACAAAGGAGGCGCAATAGTGACTCTTCTTACCAGAAAACTTCTCTTGCTCGTAGGACCAGAAACTGCATGTGATTCAACTCCACTTAGGACTGGGAAACAAACGCTAGCTCGCCTTACAAGAAACACACTCTGCTTTTGAGAAAAGAGCACTCTTCTACTCTACTGTGTTTCCTTTGGGTTCCAAACAGTGAGCTTGCTCAGAACAAAAGAACTGTGCTTCCAACACACAGGGGCCATATCTAGTTCAACTCTGCTTAGGAAACTGACAAGAACAGTAGCTCCTCTTCAGTCCAAAAACTGTACTTGCTAGGAACAGACGAGAGTGCTATTTGCACTGTGTATGGCAATGGGAGCGGAATAGTGACTTTCCTTATCAGAAAACAACTCTTGCTCGTAGGACCAAAAACTGCATGTGATTCAACTCCACTTAGGAATGGGAAACAAACGCTAGCTCGCCTTACAAGAAACACACTCTGCTTTTGAGAAAAGAGCACTCTTCTACTCTACTGTGTTTCCTATAGTGCCAGAAGAACAGTTAGCTTGCTCAGAACAAAAGAACTGTGCTTCCTACATACACAGGTCATATCTATTTCAACTCTGCTTAGGAAACTGACAAGAACAGTAGATCCTCTTCATTCCAATACACTGTACATGCTGGGAACAGACGCGAGTGCTATTTGACCTGTGTATTACAAAGGAGGCGCAATAGTGATTCTTCTTACCAGAAAACTTCTCTTGCTCGTAGGACCAGAAACTGCATGTGATTCAACTCCACTTAGGAATGGGAAACAAACGCTAGCTCGCCTTACAAGAAACACACTCTGCTTCTGAGAAAAGAGCACTCTTCTACTTTACTGTGATTCCTATAGGGCCAGAACAGTGAGCTGGCTCAGAACAAAAGAACTGTGCTTCCTACACACAGGGGCAATATCTAGTTCAACTCTGCTTAGGAAACTGACAAGAACAGTAGCTCCTCTTCAGTCCAATACACTGTACTTGCTAGGAACAGACGAGAGTGCTATTTGCACTGTGTATGGCAATGGGAGCGCAATAGTGACTTTCCTTACCAGAAAACAACTCTTGCTCATAGGACCAAAAACTGCATGTGATTCAACTCCATTCAGGACTGGGATACAAATGCCAGCCCGCCTTACAGGAAACACACTCTGCTTTTGAGAAAAGAGTACTCTTCTACTCTGCTGTGTTTCCTTTGGGTTCCAAACAGTGAGCTTGCTCAGAACAAAAGATCTGTGCTTCCAACACAGCGGCCATATCTAGTTCAACTCTGCTTAGGAAACTGACAAGAACAGTAGCTCCTCTTCAGTCCAATACACTGTCCTTGCTGGCAACAGACGGGAGTTCTATTTGCACAGTGTATGGCAAAGGGAGCGCAACAGTGACTTTCCTTACCAGAAAACAACTCTTGCTCGTGGGACCAACAACTGCATGAGATTCAACTCCATTTAGGACTGGGAAACAAACGCTAGCTCGCCTTACATGAAACACACTCTGCTTTTGAGAAAAGAGCACTCTTCTACTCTACTGTGTTTCCTATAGGGCCAGAACAGTGAGCTTGCTCAGAACAAAAGAACTGTGCTTCCTACACACAGGGGCCATATCTAGTTAAACTCTACTTAGGAAACTGACAAGAACAGTAGCTCCTCTTCAGTCCAATACACTGTACTTGCTGGGAACAGAAGCGAGTGCTATTTGCACTGTGTATGGCAATGAGAGCTCAATAATGACTTTCCTTACCAGAAAACAACTCTTCCACGTAGGACCAAAAACTGCATGTGATTCAACTCCATTTAGGACTGGCATACAAACGCTAGCTCACCTTACAAGAAACACACTCTGCTTTTGAGAAAAGAGCACTCTTCTACTCTGCTGTGTTTCCTATGGCGTCTGAACAGTGAACTTGCTCAGAACAAAAGAACTGTGCATCCTACACACACGGGCCATATCCAGTTCAACTCTACTTAGGAAACTGACAAGAACAGTAGCTCCTCTTCAGTCCAATACACTGTACTTGCTGGGAACAGACGCGAGTGCTATTTGCACTGTGTATGGCATTGGGAGCACAATAGTGACTCTTCTTACCAGAAAACAACTCTTGCTCATAGGACCAGAAACTGCATGTGATTAAACTCCATTTAAGACTGGGAAACAAACGGTAGCTCCCCTTACAAGAAACTCACTCTGCTTTTGAGAAAAGAGCACACTTCTACTGTACTGTGTTTCCTATATGGCCAGAACAGTTAGCTTGCTCAGAACAAAAGAACTGTGCTTCCTACACACAGGGGCCATATCTAGTTCAACTCTGCTTAGGAAACTGACAAGAACAGTAGCTCCTCTTCAGTCCAAAAACTATACTTGCTAGGAACAGACGAGAGTGCTATTTGCACTCTGTATGGCAATGGGAGAGCAATAGTGATATTCCTTACCAGAAAACAACTCATCCTCGTAGGACCAAAAACTGCATGTGATTCAACTCAATTTAGGACTGGAAAACAAACGCTAGCTCGCCTTACAAGAAACACACTCTGCTTTTGAGAAAAGAGCACTCTTCTAATCTACTGTGTTTCCTATAGTGCCAGAAGAACAGTTAGCTTGCTCAGAACAAAAGAACTGTGCTTCCTACACACAGGGGCCATATCTAGTTCAACTCTGCTTAGGAAACTGACAAGAACAGTAGCTCCTCTTCAGTCCAATACACTGTACTTGCTGGGAACAGACGCGAGTGCTATTTGCCCTGTGTATTACAAAGGAGGCGCAATAGTGACTCTTCTTACCAGAAAACAACTCTTGCTCATAGGACCAAAAACTGCATGTGATTCAACTCCATTCAGGACTGGGATACAAATGCTAGCTCGCCTTACAGGAAACACAATCTGCTTTTGAGAAAAGAGTACTCTTCTACTCTGCTGTGTTTCCTTTGGGTTCCAAACAGTGAGCTTGCTCAGAACAAAAGAACTGTGCTTCCAACACACAGCGGCCATATCTAGTTCAACTCTGCTTAGGAAACTGACAAGAACAGTAGCTCCTCTTCAGTCCAATACACTGTCCTTGCTGGCAACAGACGCGAGTTCTATTTGCACTGTGTATGGCAAAGGGAGCGCAACAGTGACTTTCCTTACCAGAAAACAACTCTTGCTCGTGGGACCAACAACTGCATGAGATTCAACTCCTTTTAGGACTGGGAAACAAACGCTAGCTCGCCTTACATGAAACACACTCTGCTTTTGAGAAAAGAGCACTCTTCTACTCTACTGGGTTTCCTATAGGGCCAGAACAGTGAGCTTGCTCAGAACAAAAGAACTGTGCTTCCTACACACAGGGGCCATATCTAGTTCAACTCTACTTAGGAAACTGACAAGAGCAGTAGCTCCTCTTCAGTCCAATACACTGTACTTGCTGGGAACAGAAGCGAGTGCTATTTGCACTGTGTATGGCAATGAGAGCTCAATAATGACTTTCCTTACCAGAAAACAACTCTTCCTCGTAGGACCAAAAACTGCATGTGATTCAACTCCATTCAGGACTGGGATACAAACGCTAGCTCGCCTTACAAGAAACACACTCTGCTTTTGAGAAAAGAGCACTCTTCTACTCTACTGTGTTTCCTATAGGGCCAGAACAGTGAGCTTTCTCAGAACAAAAGAACTGTGCTTCCTACATACACAGGTCATATCTATTTCAACTCTGCTTAGGAAACTGACAAGAACAGTAGATCCTCCTCATTCCAATACACTGTACATGCTGGGAACAGACGCGAGTGCTATTTGCCCTGTGTATTACAAAGGAGGCGCAATAGTGACTCTTCTTACCAGAAAACTTCTCTTGCTCGTAGGACCAGAAACTGCATGTGATTCAACTCCACTTAGGACTGGGAAACAAACGCTAGCTCGCCTTACAAGAAACATACTCTGCTTTTGAGAAAAGAGCACTCTTCTACTCTACTGTGTTTCCTTTGGGTTCCAAACAGTGAGCTTGCTCAGAACAAAAGAACTGTGCTTCCAACACACAGGGGCCATATCTAGTTCAACTCTGCTTAGGAAACTGACAAGAACAGTAGCTCCTCTTCAGTCCAAAAACTGTACTTGCTAGGAACAGGCGAGAGTGCTATTTGCACTGTGTATGGCAATGGGAGCGCAATAGTGACTTTCCTTATCAGAAAACAACTCTTGTTCGTAGGACCAAAAACTGCATGTGATTCAACTCCACTTAGGAAATGGAAACAAACGCTAGCTCGCCTTACAAGAAACACACTCTGCTTTTGAGAAAAGAGCACTCTTCTACTCTACTGTGTTTCCTATAGTGCCAGAAGAACAGTTAGCTTGCTCAGAACAAAAGAACAGTGCTTCCTACATACACCGGTCATATCTATTTCAACTCTGCTTAGGAAACTGACAAGAACAGTAGATCCTCTTCATTCCAATACACTGTACATGCTGGGAACAGACGCGAGTGCTATTTGCCCTGTGTATTACAAAGGAGGCGCAATAGTGATTCTTCTTACCAGAAAACTTCTCTTGCTCGTAGGACCAGAAACTGCATGTGATTCAACTCCACTTAGGAATGGGAAACAAACGCTAGCTCGCCTTACAAGAAACACACTCTGCTTCTGAGAAAAGAGCACTCTTCTACTCTACTGTGATTCCTATAGGGCCAGAACTGTGAGCTTGCTCAGAACAAAAGAACTGTGCTTCCTACACACAGGGGCAATATCTAGTTCAACTCTGCTTAGGAAACTGACAAGAACAGTAGCTCCTCTTCAGTCCAATACACTGTACTTGCTAGGAACAGACGAGAGTGCTATTTGCACTGTGTATGGCAATGGGAGCGCAATAGTGACTTTCCTTACCAGAAAACAACTCTTGCTCATAGGACCAAAAACTGCATGTGATTCAACTCCATTCAGGACTGGGATACAAACGCTAGCTCGCCTTACAAGAAACACACTCTGCTTTTGAGAAAAAAGCACTCTTCTACTCTACTGTGTTTCCTTTGAGTTCCAAACAGTGAGCTTGCTCAGAACAAAAGAACTGTGCTTCCAACACACAGGGGCCATATCTAGTTCAACTCTGCTTAGGAAACTGACAAGAACAGTAGCTCCTCTTCTGTCCAAAAACTGTACTTGCTAGGAACAGACGAGAGTGCTATTTGCACTGTGTATGGCAATGGGAGCACAATAGTGACTTTCCTTACCAGAAAACAACTCTTTCTCGTAGGACCAAAAAAGGCATGTGATTCAACTCCATTTAGGACTGGGAAACAAACGCTAGCTCGCCTTACAAGAAACTCACTCTGCTTTTGAGAAAAGAGCACTCTTCTACTCTACTGTGTTTCCTATAGTGCCAGTAGAACAGTTAGCTTGCTCAGAACAAAAGAACTGTGCTTCCTACACACAGGAGCCATATCTATTTCAACTCTGCTTAGGAAACTGACAAGCACAGTAGCTCCTCTTGAGTTCAATACACTGTACTTGCTGGGAACTGACGGGAGTGCTATTTGCACTGTGTATGGCAATGGGGAGCACAATAGTGACTCTTCTTACCATAAAAAATTCTTCCTCAAAGGACCAGAAACTGCATGTGATTCAACTCTATTTAGGACTGGGAAACAAATGCTAGCTCGCCTTACATGAAACACACTCTGCTTTTGAGAAAAGAGCACTCTTCTACTGTACTGTGTTTCCTATATGGCCAGTACAGTGAGCTTGCTCAGAACAAAAGAACTGTGCTTCCTACACACAGGGGCCATATCTAGTTCAACTCTGCTTAGGAAACTGACAAGAACAGTAGCTCCTCTTCAGTCCAAAAACTATACTTGCTAGGAACAGACGAGAGTGCTATGTGCACTCTGTTTGGCAATGGGAGAGCAATAGTGATATTCCTTACCAGAAAACAACTCATCCTCGTAGAACCAAAAACTGCATGTGATTCAACTCAATTTAGGACTGGAAAACAAACGCTAGCTCGCCTTACAAGAAACACACTCTGCTTTTGAGAAAAGAGCACTCTTCTAATCTACTGTGTTTCCTATAGTGCCAGAAGAACAGTTAGCTTGCTCAGAACAAAAGAACTGTGCTTCCTACACACAGGGGCCATATCTAGTTCAACTCTGCTTAGGAAACTGACAAGAACAGTAGCTCCTCTTCAGTCCAATACACTGTACTTGCTGGGAACAGAAGCGAGTGCTATTTGCACTGTGTATGGCAATGAGAGATCAATAATGAATTTCCTTACCAGAAAACAATTCTTCCTCGTATCACAAAATACTGCATGTGATTCAACTCCATTCAGGACTGGGATACAAACGCTAGCTCGCCTTACAAGAAACACACTCTGCGTTTGAGAAAAGAGCACTCTTCTACTCTACTGTGTGTCCTATAGGGCCAGAACAGTGAGCTTTCTCAGAACAAAAGAACTGTGCTTCCTACATACACAGGTCATATCTATTTCAACTCTGCTTAGGAAACTGACAAGAACAGTAGATCCTCTTCATTCCAATACACTGTACATGCTGGGAACAGACGCGAGTGCTATTTGCCCTGTGTATTACAAAGGAGGCACAATAGTGACTCTTCTTACCAGAAAACAACTCTTGCTCATAGGACCAAAAACTGCATGTGATTCAACTCCATTCAGGACTGGGATACAAATGCTAGCTCGCCTTACAGGAAACACAATCTGCTTTTGAGAAAAGAGTACTCTTCTACTCTGCTGTGTTTCCTTTGGGTTCCAAACAGTGAGCTTGCTCAGAACAAAAGAACTGTGCTTCCAACACACAGCGGCCATATCTTGTTCAACTCTGCTTAGGAAACTGACAAGAACAGTAGCTCCTCTTCAGTCCAATACACTGTCCTTGCTGGCAACAGATGCGAGTTCTATTTGCACTGTGTATGGCAAAGGGAGCGCAACAGTGACTTTCCTTACCAGAAAACAACTCTTGCTCGTGGGACCAACAACTGCATGAGATTCAACTCCTTTTAGGACTGGGAAACAAACGCTAGCTCGCCTTACATGAAACACACTCTGCTTTTGAGAAAAGAGCACTCTTCTACTCTACTGTGTTTCCTATAGGGCCAGAACAGTGAGCTTGCTCAGAACAAAAGAACTGTGCTTCCTACACACAGGGGCCATATCTAGTTCAACTCTACTTAGGAAACTGACAAGAGCAGTAGCTCCTCTTCAGTCCAATACACTGTACTTGCTGGGAACAGAAGCGAGTGCTATTTGCACTGTGTATGGCAATGAGAGCTCAATAATGACTTTCCTTACCAGAAAACAACTCTTCCTCGTAGGACCAAAAACTGCATGTGATTCAACTCCATTCAGGACTGGGATACAAACGCTAGCTCGCCTTACAAGAAACACACTCTGCTTTTGAGAAAAGAGCACTCTTCTACTCTGCTGTGTTTCCTATGGGGTCTGAACAGTGAACTTGCTCAGAACAAAAGAACTGTGCATCCTACACACACGGGCCATATCCAGTTCAACTCTACTTAGGCAACTGACAAGAACAGTAGCTCCTCCTCATTCCAATACACTGTACATGCTGGGAACAGACGCGAGTGCTATTTGCCCTTGTGTATTACAAAGGAGGCGCAATAGTGACTCTTCTTACCAGAAAACTTCTCTTGCTCGTAGGACCAGAAACTGCATGTGATTCAACTCCACTTAGGACTGGGAAACAAACGCTAGCTCGCCTTACAAGAAACACACTCTGAGCCGGGCGGTGGTGGCGCACGCCTTTAATCCCAGCACTCAGGAGGCAGAGCCAGGCGGATCTCTGTGAGTTCGAGGCCAGCCTGGTCTCCAAAGAAAGTTCCAGGAAAGGCGCAAAGCTACACAGAGAAACCCTGTCTCAAAAAAACCAAAAAAAAAAAAAAAAAAAAAAAGAAACACACTCTGCTTTTGAGAAAAGAGCACTCTTCTACTCTACTGTGTTTCCTTTGGGTTCCAAACAGTGAGCTTGCTCAGAACAAAAGAACTGTGCTTCCAACACACAGGGGCCATAACTAGTTCAACTCTGCTTAGGAAACTGACAAGAACAGTAGCTCCTCTTCAGTCCAAAAACTGTACTTGCTAGGAACAGACGAGAGAGCTATTTGCACTGTGTATGGCAATGGGAGCGCAATAGTGACTTTCCTTATCAGAAAACAACTCTTGCTCGTAGGACCAAAAACTGCATGTGATTCAACTCCACTTAGGAATGGGAAACAAATGCTAGCTCGCCTTACAAGAAACACACTCTGCTTTTGAGAAAAGAGCACTCTTCTACTCTACTGTGTTTCCTATAGTGATAGAAGAACAGTTAGCTTTCTCAGAACAAAAGAACTGTGCTTTCTACATACACAGGTCATATCTATTTCAACTCTGCTTAGGAAACTGACAAGAACAGTAGATCCTCTTCATTCCAATACACTGTACATGCTGGGAACAGACGCGAGTGCTATTTGCCCAGTGTATTAAAAAGGAGGCGCAATAGTGATTCTTCTTACCAGAAAACTTCTCTTGCTCATAGGACCAGAAACTGCATGTGATTCAACTCCACTTAGGAATGGGAAACAAACGCTAGCTCGCCTTACAAGAAACACACTCTGCTTCTGAGAAAAGAGCACTCTTCTACTCTACTGTGTTTCCTTTGGGTTCCAAACAGTGAGCTTGCTCAGAACAAAAGAACTGTGCTTCCAACACACAGGGGCCATATCTAGTTCAACTCTGCTTAGGAAACTGACAAGAACAGTAGCTCCTCTTCATTCCAAAAACTGTACTTGCTAGGAACAGACGAGAGTGCTATTTGCACTGTGTATGGCAATGGGAGCGCAATAGTGACTTTCCTTATCAGAAAACAACTCTTGCTCGTAGGAACAAAAACTGCATGTGATTCAACTCCACTTAGGAAATGGAAACAAACGCTAGCTCGCCTTACAAGAAACACACTCTGCTTTTGAGAAAAGAGCACTCTTCTACTCTACTGTGTTTCCTATAGTGCCAGAAGAACAGTTAGCTTGCTCAGAACAAAAGAACTGTGCTTCCTACATACACAGGTCATATCTATTTCAACTCTGCTTAGGAAACTGACAAGAACAGTAGATCCTCTTCATTCCAATACACTGTACATGCTGGAAACAGACGCGAGTGCTATTTGCCCTGTGTATTACAAAGGAGGCGCAATAGTGATTCTTCTTACCAGAAAACTTCTCTTGCTCGTAGGACCAGAAACTGCATGTGATTCAACTCCACTTAGGAATGGGAAACAAACGCTAGCTCGCCTTACAAGAAACACACTCTGCTTTTGAGAAAAGAGCACTCTTCTACTCTACTGTGTTTCCTATAGGGCCAGAAGAACAGTTAGCTTGCTCAGAACAAAAGAACTGTGCTTTCTACATACACAGGTCATATCTATTTCAACTCTGCTTAGGAAACTGACAAGAACAGTAGATCCTCTTCATTCCAATACACTGTACATGCTGGGAACAGACGCGAGTGCTATTTGCCCTGTGTATTACAAAGGAGGCGCAATAGTGATTCTTCTTACCAGAAAACTTCTCTTGCTCATAGGACCAGAAACTGCATGTGATTCAACTCCACTTAGGAATGGGAAACAAACGCTAGCTCACCTTACAAGAAACACACTCTGCTTCTGAGAAAAGAGCACTCTTCTACTCTACTGTGTTTCCTTTGGGTTCCAAACAGTGAGCTTGCTCAGAACAAAAGAACTGTGCTTCCAACACACAGGGGCCATATCTAGTTCAACTCTGCTTAGGAAACTGACAAGAACAGTAGCTCCTCTTCAGTCCAAAAACTGTACTTGCTAGGAACAGACGAGAGTGCTATTTGCACTGTGTATGGCAATGGGAGTGCAATAGTGACTTTCCTTATCAGAAAACAACTCTTGCTCGTAGGACCAAAAACTGCATGTGATTCAACTCCACTTAGGAAATGGAAACAAACGCTAGCTCGCCTTACAAGAAACACACTCTGCTTTTGAGAAAAGAGCACTCTTCTACTCTACTGTGTTTCCTATAGTGCCAGTAGAACAGTTAGCTTGCTCAGAACAAAAGAACTGTGCTTCCTACATACACAGGTCATATCTATTTCAACTCTGCTTAGGAAACTGACAAGAACAGTAGATCCTCTTCATTCCAATACACTGTACATGCTGGGAACAGACGCGAGTGCTATTTGCCCTGTGTATTACAAAGGAGGCGCAATAGTGATTCTTCTTACCAGAAAACTTCTCTTGCTCGTAGGACCAGAAACTGCATGTGATTCAACTCCACTTAGGAATGAGAAACAAACGCTAGCTCGCCTTACAAGAAACACACTCTGCTTCTGAGAAAAGAGCACTCTTCTACTCTACTGTGATTCCTATAGGGCCAGAACAGTGAGCTTGCTCAGAACAAAAGAACTGTGCTTCCTACACACAGGGGCAATATCTAGTTCAACTCTGCTTAGGAAACTGACAAGAACAGTAGCTCCTCTTCAGTCCAATACACTGTACTTGCTAGGAACAGACGAGAGTGCTATTTGCACTGTGTATGGCAATGGGAGCTCAATAATGAATTTCCTTACCAGAAAACAATTCTTCCTCGTAGGACAAAATACTGCATGTGATTCAACTCCATTCAGGACTGGGATACAAACGCTAGCTCGCCTTACAAGAAACACACTCTGCTTTTGAGAAAAGAGCACTCTTCTACTCTACTGTGTTTCCTATAGGGCCAGAACAGTGAGCTTTCTCAGAACAAAAGAACTGTGCTTCCTACATACACAGGTCATATCTATTTCAACTCTGCTTAGGAAACTGACAAGAACAGTAGATCCTCTTCATTCCAATACACTGTACATGCTGGGAACAGACGCGAGTGCTATTTGCCCTGTGTATTACAAAGGAGGCGCAATAGTGACTCTTCTTACCAGAAAACAACTCTTGCTCATAGGACCAAAAACTGCATGTGATTCAACTCCATTCAGGACTGGGATACAAATGCTAGCTCGCCTTACAGGAAACACACTCTGCTTTTGAGAAAAGAGTACTCTTCTACTCTGCTGTGTTTCCTTTGGGTTCCAAACAGTGAGCTTGCTCAGAACAAAAGAACTGTGCTTCCAACACACAGCGGCCATATCTAGTTCAACTCTGCTTAGGAAACTGACAAGAACAGTAGCTCCTCTTCAGTCCAATACACTGTCCTTGCTGGCAACAGACGGGAGTTCTATTTGCACAGTGTATGGCAAAGGGAGCGCAACAGTGACTTTCCTTACCAGAGAACAACTCTTGCTCGTGGGACCAACAACTGCATGAGATTCAACTCCATTTAGGACTGGGAAACAAACGCTAGCTCGCCTTACATGAAACACACTCTGCTTTTGAGAAAAGAGCACTCTTCTACTCTACTGTGTTTTCTATAGGGCCAGAACAGTGAGCTTGCTCAGAACAAAAGAACTGTGCTTCCTACACACAGGGGCCATATCTAGTTCAACTCTACTTAGGAAACTGACAAGAACAGTAGCTCCTCTTCAGTCCAATACACTGTACTTTCTGGGAACAGAAGCGAGTGCTATTTGCACTGTGTATGGCAATGAGAGCTCAATAATGACTTTCCTTACCAGAAAACAACTCTTCCTCGTAGGACCAAAAACTGCATGTGATTCAACTCCATTCAGGACTGGGATACAAACGCTAGCTCGCCTTACAAGAAACACACTCTGCTTTTGAGAAAAGAGCACTCTTCTACTCTGCTGTGTTTCCTATGGGGTCTGAACAGTGAACTTGCTCAGAACAAAAGAACTGTGCATCCTACACACACGGGCCATATCCAGTTCAACTCTACTTAGGAAACTGACAAGAACAGTAGCTCCTCTTCAGTCCAATACACTGTACTTGCTGGGAACAGACACGAGTGCTATTTGCACTGTGTATGGCAATGGGAGCACAATAGTGACTCTTCTTACCAGAAAACAACTCTTGCTCATAGGACCAGAAACTGCATGTGATTAAACTCCATTTAAGACTGGGAAACAAACGGTAACTCACCTTACAAGAAACTCACTCTGCTTTTGAGAAAAGAGCACTCTTCTACTCTACTGTGTTTCCTATAGGGCCAGAACAGTGAGCTTTCTCAGAACAAAAGAACTGTGCTTCCTACATACACAGGTCATATCTATTTCAACTCTGCTTAGGAAACTGACAAGAACAGTAGATCCTCCTCATTCCAATACACTGTACATGCTGGGAACAGACGCGAGTGCTATTTGCCCTTGTGTATTACAAAGGAGGCGCAATAGTGACTCTTCTTACCAGAAAACTTCTCTTGCTCGTAGGACCAGAAACTGCATGTGATTCAACTCCACTTAGGACTGGGAAACAAACGCTAGCTCGCCTTACAAGAAACACACTCTGCTTCTGAGAAAAGAGCACTCTTCTACTCTACTGTGTTTCCTTTGGGTTCCAAACAGTGAGCTTGCTCAGAACAAAAGAACTGTGCTTCCAACACACAGGGGCCATAACTAGTTCAACTCTGCTTAGGAAACTGACAAGAACAGTAGCTCCTCTTCAGTCCAAAAACTGTACTTGCTAGGAACAGACGAGAGTGCTATTTGCACTGTGTATGGCAATGGGAGTGCAATAGTGACTTTCCTTATCAGAAAACAACTCTTGCTCGTAGGACCAAAAACTGCATGTGATTCAACTCCACTTAGGAATGGGAAACAAATGCTAGCTCGCCTTACAAGAAACACACTCTGCTTTTGAGAAAAGAGCACTCTTCTACTCTACTGTGTTTCCTATAGTGATGGAAGAACAGTTAGCTTGCTCAGAACAAAAGAACTGTGCTTTCTACATACACAGGTCATATCTATTTCAACTCTGCTTAGGAAACTGACAAGAACAGTAGATCCTCTTCATTCCAATACACTGTACATGCTGGGAACAGACGCGAGTGCTATTTGCCCTGTGTATTACAAAGGAGGCGCAATAGTGATTCTTCTTACCAGAAAACTTCTCTTGCTCATAGGACCAGAAACTGCATGTGATTCAACTCCACTTAGGAATGGGAAACAAACGCTAGCTCGCCTTACAAGAAACATACTCTGCTTCTGAGAAAAGAGCACTCTTCTACTCTACTGTGTTTCCTTTGGGTTCCAAACAGTGAGCTTGCTCAGAACAAAAGAACTGTGCTTCCAACACACAGGGGCCATATCTAGTTCAACTCTGCTTAGGAAACTGACAAGAACAGTAGCTCCTCTTCATTCCAAAAACTGTACTTGCTAGGAACAGACGAGAGTGCTATTTGCACTGTGTATGGCAATGGGAGCGGAATAGTGACTTTCCTTATCAGAAAACAACTCTTGCTCGTAGGACCAAAAACTGCATGTGATTCAACTCCACTTAGGAATGGGAAACAAACGCTAGCTCGCCTTACAAGAAACACACTCTGCTTTTGAAAAAAGAGCACTCTTCTACTCTACTGTGTTTCCTATAGTGCCAGAAGAACAGTTAGCTTGCTCAGAACAAAAGAACTGTGCTTCCTACATACACAGGTCATATCTATTTCAACTCTGCTTAGGAAACTGACAAGAACAGTAGATCCTCTTCATTCCAATACACTGTACATGCTGGGAACAGACGCGAGTGCTATTTGCCCTGTGAATTACAAAGGAGGCGCAATAGTGATTCTTCTTACCAGAAAACTTCTCTTGCTCGTAGGACCAGAAACTGCATGTGATTCAACTCCACTTAGGAATGGGAAACAAACGCTAGCTCGCCTTACAAGAAACACACTCTGCTTCTGAGAAAAGAGCAATCTTCTACTCTACTGTGATTCCTATAGGGCCAGAACAGTGAGCTTGCTCAGAACAAAAGAACTGTGCTTCCTACACACAGGGGCAATATCTAGTTCAACTCTGCTTAGGAAACTGACAAGAACAGTAGCTCCTCTTCAGTCCAATACACTGTACATGCTAGGAACAGACGAGAGTGCTATTTGCACTGTGTATGGCAATGGGAGCTCAATAATGAATTTCCTTACCAGAAAACAATTCTTCCTCGTAGGACAAAATACTGCATGTGATTCAACTCCATTCAGGACTGGGATACAAACGCTAGCTCGCCTTACAAGAAACACACTCTGCTTTTGAGAAAAGAGCACTCTTCTACTCTACTGTGTTTCCTATAGGGCCAGAACAGTGAGCTTTCTCAGAACAAAAGAACTGTGCTTCCTACATACACAGGTCATATCTATTTCAACTCTGCTTAGGAAACTGACAAGAACAGTAGATCCTCTTCATTCCAATACACTGTACATGCTGGGAACAGACGCGAGTGCTATTTGCCCTGTGTATTACAAAGGAGGCGCAATAGTGACTCTTCTTACCAGAAAACAACTCTTGCTCATAGGACCAAAAACTGCATGTGATTCAACTCCATTCAGGACTGGGATACAAATGCTAGCTCGCCTTAGAGGAAACACACTCTGCTTTTGAGAAAAGAGTACTCTTCTACTCTGCTGTGTTTCCTTTGGGTTCCAAACAGTGAGCTTGCTCAGAACAAAAGAACTGTGCTTCCAACACACAGCGGCCATATCTAGTTCAACTCTGCTTAGGAAACTGACAAGAACAGTAGCTCCTCTTCAGTCCAATACACTGTCCTTGCTGGCAACAGACGGGAGTTCTATTTGCACTGTGTATGGCAAAGGGAGCGCAACAGTGACTTTCCTTACCAGAAAACAACTCTTGCTCGTGGGACCAACAACTGCATGAGATTCAACTCCTTTTAGGACTGGGAAACAAACGCTAGCTCGCCTTACATGAAACACACTCTGCTTTTGAGAAAAGAGCACTCTTCTACTCTACTGTGTTTCCTATAGGGCCAGAACAGTGAGCTTGCTCAGAACAAAAGAACTGTGCTTCCTACACACAGGGGCCATATCTAGTTCAACTCTACTTAGGAAACTGACAAGAGCAGTAGCTCCTCTTCAGTCCAATACACTGTACTTGCTGGGAACAGAAGCGAGTGCTATTTGCACTGTGTATGGCAATGAGAGCTCAATAATGACTTTCCTTACCAGAAAACAACTCTTCCTCGTAGGACCAAAAACTGCATGTGATTCAACTCCATTCAGGACTGGGATACAAACGCTAGCTCGCCTTACAAGAAACACACTCTGCTTTTGAGAAAAGAGCACTCTTCTACTCTGCTGTGTTTCCTATGGGGTCTGAACAGTGAACTTGCTCAGAACAAAAGAACTGTGCATCCTACACACACGGGCCATATCCAGTTCAACTCTACTTAGGCAACTGACAAGAACAGTAGCTCCTCCTCATTCCAATACACTGTACATGCTGGGAACAGACGCGAGTGCTATTTGCCCTTGTGTATTACAAAGGAGGCGCAATAGTGACTCTTCTTACCAGAAAACTTCTCTTGCTCGTAGGACCAGAAACTGCATGTGATTCAACTCCACTTAGGACTGGGAAACAAACGCTAGCTCGCCTTACAAGAAACACACTCTGAGCCGGGCGGTGGTGGCGCACGCCTTTAATCCCAGCACTCAGGAGGCAGAGCCAGGCGGATCTCTGTGAGTTCGAGGCCAGCCTGGTCTCCAAAGAAAGTTCCAGGAAAGGCGCAAAGCTACACAGAGAAACCCTGTCTCAAAAAAACCAAAAAAAAAAAAAAAAAAAAAAAAGAAACACACTCTGCTTTTGAGAAAAGAGCACTCTTCTACTCTACTGTGTTTCCTTTGGGTTCCAAACAGTGAGCTTGCTCAGAACAAAAGAACTGTGCTTCCAACACACAGGGGCCATAACTAGTTCAACTCTGCTTAGGAAACTGACAAGAACAGTAGCTCCTCTTCAGTCCAAAAACTGTACTTGCTAGGAACAGACGAGAGAGCTATTTGCACTGTGTATGGCAATGGGAGCGCAATAGTGACTTTCCTTATCAGAAAACAACTCTTGCTCGTAGGACCAAAAACTGCATGTGATTCAACTCCACTTAGGAATGGGAAACAAATGCTAGCTCGCCTTACAAGAAACACACTCTGCTTTTGAGAAAAGAGCACTCTTCTACTCTACTGTGTTTCCTATAGTGATAGAAGAACAGTTAGCTTTCTCAGAACAAAAGAACTGTGCTTTCTACATACACAGGTCATATCTATTTCAACTCTGCTTAGGAAACTGACAAGAACAGTAGATCCTCTTCATTCCAATACACTGTACATGCTGGGAACAGACGCGAGTGCTATTTGCCCAGTGTATTAAAAAGGAGGCGCAATAGTGATTCTTCTTACCAGAAAACTTCTCTTGCTCATAGGACCAGAAACTGCATGTGATTCAACTCCACTTAGGAATGGGAAACAAACGCTAGCTCGCCTTACAAGAAACACACTCTGCTTCTGAGAAAAGAGCACTCTTCTACTCTACTGTGTTTCCTTTGGGTTCCAAACAGTGAGCTTGCTCAGAACAAAAGAACTGTGCTTCCAACACACAGGGGCCATATCTAGTTCAACTCTGCTTAGGAAACTGACAAGAACAGTAGCTCCTCTTCATTCCAAAAACTGTACTTGCTAGGAACAGACGAGAGTGCTATTTGCACTGTGTATGGCAATGGGAGCGCAATAGTGACTTTCCTTATCAGAAAACAACTCTTGCTCGTAGGAACAAAAACTGCATGTGATTCAACTCCACTTAGGAAATGGAAACAAACGCTAGCTCGCCTTACAAGAAACACACTCTGCTTTTGAGAAAAGAGCACTCTTCTACTCTACTGTGTTTCCTATAGTGCCAGAAGAACAGTTAGCTTGCTCAGAACAAAAGAACTGTGCTTCCTACATACACAGGTCATATCTATTTCAACTCTGCTTAGGAAACTGACAAGAACAGTAGATCCTCTTCATTCCAATACACTGTACATGCTGGAAACAGACGCGAGTGCTATTTGCCCTGTGTATTACAAAGGAGGCGCAATAGTGATTCTTCTTACCAGAAAACTTCTCTTGCTCGTAGGACCAGAAACTGCATGTGATTCAACTCCACTTAGGAATGGGAAACAAACGCTAGCTCGCCTTACAAGAAACACACTCTGCTTTTGAGAAAAGAGCACTCTTCTACTCTACTGTGTTTCCTATAGGGCCAGAAGAACAGTTAGCTTGCTCAGAACAAAAGAACTGTGCTTTCTACATACACAGGTCATATCTATTTCAACTCTGCTTAGGAAACTGACAAGAACAGTAGATCCTCTTCATTCCAATACACTGTACATGCTGGGAACAGACGCGAGTGCTATTTGCCCTGTGTATTACAAAGGAGGCGCAATAGTGATTCTTCTTACCAGAAAACTTCTCTTGCTCATAGGACCAGAAACTGCATGTGATTCAACTCCACTTAGGAATGGGAAACAAACGCTAGCTCACCTTACAAGAAACACACTCTGCTTCTGAGAAAAGAGCACTCTTCTACTCTACTGTGTTTCCTTTGGTTTCCAAACAGTGAGCTTGCTCAGAACAAAAGAACTGTGCTTCCAACACACAGGGGCCATATCTAGTTCAACTCTGCTTAGGAAACTGACAAGAACAGTAGCTCCTCTTCAGTCCAAAAACTGTACTTGCTAGGAACAGACGAGAGTGCTATTTGCACTGTGTATGGCAATGGGAGTGCAATAGTGACTTTCCTTATCAGAAAACAACTCTTGCTCGTAGGACCAAAAACTGCATGTGATTCAACTCCACTTAGGAAATGGAAACAAACGCTAGCTCGCCTTACAAGAAACACACTCTGCTTTTGAGAAAAGAGCACTCTTCTACTCTACTGTGTTTCCTATAGTGCCAGTAGAACAGTTAGCTTGCTCAGAACAAAAGAACTGTGCTTCCTACATACACAGGTCATATCTATTTCAACTCTGCTTAGGAAACTGACAAGAACAGTAGATCCTCTTCATTCCAATACACTGTACATGCTGGGAACAGACGCGAGTGCTATTTGCCCTGTGTATTACAAAGGAGGCGCAATAGTGATTCTTCTTACCAGAAAACTTCTCTTGCTCGTAGGACCAGAAACTGCATGTGATTCAACTCCACTTAGGAATGAGAAACAAACGCTAGCTCGCCTTACAAGAAACACACTCTGCTTCTGAGAAAAGAGCACTCTTCTACTCTACTGTGATTCCTATAGGGCCAGAACAGTGAGCTTGCTCAGAACAAAAGAACTGTGCTTCCTACACACAGGGGCAATATCTAGTTCAACTCTGCTTAGGAAACTGACAAGAACAGTAGCTCCTCTTCAGTCCAATACACTGTACTTGCTAGGAACAGACGAGAGTGCTATTTGCACTGTGTATGGCAATGGGAGCTCAATAATGAATTTCCTTACCAGAAAACAATTCTTCCTCGTAGGACAAAATACTGCATGTGATTCAACTCCATTCAGGACTGGGATACAAACGCTAGCTCGCCTTACAAGAAACACACTCTGCTTTTGAGAAAAGAGCACTCTTCTACTCTACTGTGTTTCCTATAGGGCCAGAACAGTGAGCTTTCTCAGAACAAAAGAACTGTGCTTCCTACATACACAGGTCATATCTATTTCAACTCTGCTTAGGAAACTGACAAGAACAGTAGATCCTCTTCATTCCAATACACTGTACATGCTGGGAACAGACGCGAGTGCTATTTGCCCTGTGTATTACAAAGGAGGCGCAATAGTGACTCTTCTTACCAGAAAACAACTCTTGCTCATAGGACCAAAAACTGCATGTGATTCAACTCCATTCAGGACTGGGATACAAATGCTAGCTCGCCTTACAGGAAACACACTCTGCTTTTGAGAAAAGAGTACTCTTCTACTCTGCTGTGTTTCCTTTGGGTTCCAAACAGTGAGCTTGCTCAGAACAAAAGAACTGTGCTTCCAACACACAGCGGCCATATCTAGTTCAACTCTGCTTAGGAAACTGACAAGAACAGTAGCTCCTCTTCAGTCCAATACACTGTCCTTGCTGGCAACAGACGGGAGTTCTATTTGCACAGTGTATGGCAAAGGGAGCGCAACAGTGACTTTCCTTACCAGAGAACAACTCTTGCTCGTGGGACCAACAACTGCATGAGATTCAACTCCATTTAGGACTGGGAAACAAACGCTAGCTCGCCTTACATGAAACACACTCTGCTTTTGAGAAAAGAGCACTCTTCTACTCTACTGTGTTTTCTATAGGGCCAGAACAGTGAGCTTGCTCAGAACAAAAGAACTGTGCTTCCTACACACAGGGGCCATATCTAGTTCAACTCTACTTAGGAAACTGACAAGAACAGTAGCTCCTCTTCAGTCCAATACACTGTACTTTCTGGGAACAGAAGCGAGTGCTATTTGCACTGTGTATGGCAATGAGAGCTCAATAATGACTTTCCTTACCAGAAAACAACTCTTCCTCGTAGGACCAAAAACTGCATGTGATTCAACTCCATTCAGGACTGGGATACAAACGCTAGCTCGCCTTACAAGAAACACACTCTGCTTTTGAGAAAAGAGCACTCTTCTACTCTGCTGTGTTTCCTATGGGGTCTGAACAGTGAACTTGCTCAGAACAAAAGAACTGTGCATCCTACACACACGGGCCATATCCAGTTCAACTCTACTTAGGAAACTGACAAGAACAGTAGCTCCTCTTCAGTCCAATACACTGTACTTGCTGGGAACAGACACGAGTGCTATTTGCACTGTGTATGGCAATGGGAGCACAATAGTGACTCTTCTTACCAGAAAACAACTCTTGCTCATAGGACCAGAAACTGCATGTGATTAAACTCCATTTAAGACTGGGAAACAAACGGTAACTCACCTTACAAGAAACTCACTCTGCTTTTGAGAAAAGAGCACTCTTCTACTCTACTGTGTTTCCTATAGGGCCAGAACAGTGAGCTTTCTCAGAACAAAAGAACTGTGCTTCCTACATACACAGGTCATATCTATTTCAACTCTGCTTAGGAAACTGACAAGAACAGTAGATCCTCCTCATTCCAATACACTGTACATGCTGGGAACAGACGCGAGTGCTATTTGCCCTTGTGTATTACAAAGGAGGCGCAATAGTGACTCTTCTTACCAGAAAACTTCTCTTGCTCGTAGGACCAGAAACTGCATGTGATTCAACTCCACTTAGGACTGGGAAACAAACGCTAGCTCGCCTTACAAGAAACACACTCTGCTTCTGAGAAAAGAGCACTCTTCTACTCTACTGTGTTTCCTTTGGGTTCCAAACAGTGAGCTTGCTCAGAACAAAAGAACTGTGCTTCCAACACAAAGGGGCCATAACTAGTTCAACTCTGCTTAGGAAACTGACAAGAACAGTAGCTCCTCTTCAGTCCAAAAACTGTACTTGCTAGGAACAGACGAGAGTGCTATTTGCACTGTGTATGGCAATGGGAGTGCAATAGTGACTTTCCTTATCAGAAAACAACTCTTGCTCGTAGGACCAAAAACTGCATGTGATTCAACTCCACTTAGGAATGGGAAACAAATGCTAGCTCGCCTTACAAGAAACACACTCTGCTTTTGAGAAAAGAGCACTCTTCTACTCTACTGTGTTTCCTATAGTGATGGAAGAACAGTTAGCTTGCTCAGAACAAAAGAACTGTGCTTTCTACATACACAGGTCATATCTATTTCAACTCTGCTTAGGAAACTGACAAGAACAGTAGATCCTCTTCATTCCAATACACTGTACATGCTGGGAACAGACGCGAGTGCTATTTGCCCTGTGTATTACAAAGGAGGCGCAATAGTGATTCTTCTTACCAGAAAACTTCTCTTGCTCATAGGACCAGAAACTGCATGTGATTCAACTCCACTTAGGAATGGGAAACAAACGCTAGCTCGCCTTACAAGAAACATACTCTGCTTCTGAGAAAAGAGCACTCTTCTACTCTACTGTGTTTCCTTTGGGTTCCAAACAGTGAGCTTGCTCAGAACAAAAGAACTGTGCTTCCAACACACAGGGGCCATATCTAGTTCAACTCTGCTTAGGAAACTGACAAGAACAGTAGCTCCTCTTCATTCCAAAAACTGTACTTGCTAGGAACAGACGAGAGTGCTATTTGCACTGTGTATGGCAATGGGAGCGGAATAGTGACTTTCCTTATCAGAAAACAACTCTTGCTCGTAGGACCAAAAACTGCATGTGATTCAACTCCACTTAGGAATGGGAAACAAACGCTAGCTCGCCTTACAAGAAACACACTCTGCTTTTGAAAAAAGAGCACTCTTCTACTCTACTGTGTTTCCTATAGTGCCAGAAGAACAGTTAGCTTGCTCAGAACAAAAGAACTGTGCTTCCTACATACACAGGTCATATCTATTTCAACTCTGCTTAGGAAACTGACAAGAACAGTAGATCCTCTTCATTCCAATACACTGTACATGCTGGGAACAGACGCGAGTGCTATTTGCCCTGTGAATTACAAAGGAGGCGCAATAGTGATTCTTCTTACCAGAAAACTTCTCTTGCTCGTAGGACCAGAAACTGCATGTGATTCAACTCCACTTAGGAATGGGAAACAAACGCTAGCTCGCCTTACAAGAAACACACTCTGCTTCTGAGAAAAGAGCAATCTTCTACTCTACTGTGATTCCTATAGGGCCAGAACAGTGAGCTTGCTCAGAACAAAAGAACTGTGCTTCCTACACACAGGGGCAATATCTAGTTCAACTCTGCTTAGGAAACTGACAAGAACAGTAGCTCCTCTTCAGTCCAATACACTGTACTTGCTAGGAACAGACGAGAGTGCTATTTGCACTGTGTATGGCAATGGGAGCTCAATAATGAATTTCCTTACCAGAAAACAATTCTTCCTCGTAGGACAAAATACTGCATGTGATTCAACTCCATTCAGGACTGGGATACAAACGCTAGCTCGCCTTACAAGAAACACACTCTGCTTTTGAGAAAAGAGCACTCTTCTACTCTACTGTGTTTCCTATAGGGCCAGAACAGTGAGCTTTCTCAGAACAAAAGAACTGTGCTTCCTACATACACAGGTCATATCTATTTCAACTCTGCTTAGGAAACTGACAAGAACAGTAGATCCTCTTCATTCCAATACACTGTACATGCTGGGAACAGACGCGAGTGCTATTTGCCCTGTGTATTACAAAGGAGGCGCAATAGTGACTCTTCTTACCAGAAAACAACTCTTGCTCATAGGACCAAAAACTGCATGTGATTCAACTCCATTCAGGACTGGGATACAAATGCTAGCTCGCCTTACAGGAAACACACTCTGCTTTTGAGAAAAGAGTACTCTTCTACTCTGCTGTGTTTCCTTTGGGTTCCAAACAGTGAGCTTGCTCAGAACAAAAGAACTGTGCTTCCAACACACAGCGGCCATATCTAGTTCAACTCTGCTTAGGAAACTGACAAGAACAGTAGCTCCTCTTCAGTCCAATACACTGTCCTTGCTGGCAACAGACGGGAGTTCTATTTGCACAGTGTATGGCAAAGGGAGCGCAACAGTGACTTTCCTTACCAGAGAACAACTCTTGCTCGTGGGACCAACAACTGCATGAGATTCAACTCCATTTAGGACTGGGAAACAAACGCTAGCTCGCCTTACATGAAACACACTCTGCTTTTGAGAAAAGAGCACTCTTCTACTCTACTGTGTTTTCTATAGGGCCAGAACAGTGAGCTTGCTCAGAACAAAAGAACTGTGCTTCCTACACACAGGGGCCATATCTAGTTCAACTCTACTTAGGAAACTGACAAGAACAGTAGCTCCTCTTCAGTCCAATACACTGTACTTTCTGGGAACAGAAGCGAGTGCTATTTGCACTGTGTATGGCAATGAGAGCTCAATAATGACTTTCCTTACCAGAAAACAACTCTTCCTCGTAGGACCAAAAACTGCATGTGATTCAACTCCATTCAGGACTGGGATACAAACGCTAGCTCGCCTTACAAGAAACACACTCTGCTTTTGAGAAAAGAGCACTCTTCTACTCTGCTGTGTTTCCTATGGGGTCTGAACAGTGAACTTGCTCAGAACAAAAGAACTGTGCATCCTACACACACGGGCCATATCCAGTTCAACTCTACTTAGGAAACTGACAAGAACAGTAGCTCCTCTTCAGTCCAATACACTGTACTTGCTGGGAACAGACACGAGTGCTATTTGCACTGTGTATGGCAATGGGAGCACAATAGTGACTCTTCTTACCAGAAAACAACTCTTGCTCATAGGACCAGAAACTGCATGTGATTAAACTCCATTTAAGACTGGGAAACAAACGGTAACTCACCTTACAAGAAACTCACTCTGCTTTTGAGAAAAGAGCACTCTTCTACTCTACTGTGTTTCCTATAGGGCCAGAACAGTGAGCTTTCTCAGAACAAAAGAACTGTGCTTCCTACATACACAGGTCATATCTATTTCAACTCTGCTTAGGAAACTGACAAGAACAGTAGATCCTCCTCATTCCAATACACTGTACATGCTGGGAACAGACGCGAGTGCTATTTGCCCTTGTGTATTACAAAGGAGGCGCAATAGTGACTCTTCTTACCAGAAAACTTCTCTTGCTCGTAGGACCAGAAACTGCATGTGATTCAACTCCACTTAGGACTGGGAAACAAACGCTAGCTCGCCTTACAAGAAACACACTCTGCTTCTGAGAAAAGAGCACTCTTCTACTCTACTGTGTTTCCTTTGGGTTCCAAACAGTGAGCTTGCTCAGAACAAAAGAACTGTGCTTCCAACACACAGGGGCCATAACTAGTTCAACTCTGCTTAGGAAACTGACAAGAACAGTAGCTCCTCTTCAGTCCAAAAACTGTACTTGCTAGGAACAGACGAGAGTGCTATTTGCACTGTGTATGGCAATGGGAGTGCAATAGTGACTTTCCTTATCAGAAAACAACTCTTGCTCGTAGGACCAAAAACTGCATGTGATTCAACTCCACTTAGGAATGGGAAACAAATGCTAGCTCGCCTTACAAGAAACACACTCTGCTTTTGAGAAAAGAGCACTCTTCTACTCTACTGTGTTTCCTATAGTGATGGAAGAACAGTTAGCTTGCTCAGAACAAAAGAACTGTGCTTTCTACATACACAGGTCATATCTATTTCAACTCTGCTTAGGAAACTGACAAGAACAGTAGATCCTCTTCATTCCAATACACTGTACATGCTGGGAACAGACGCGAGTGCTATTTGCCCTGTGTATTACAAAGGAGGCGCAATAGTGATTCTTCTTACCAGAAAACTTCTCTTGCTCATAGGACCAGAAACTGCATGTGATTCAACTCCACTTAGGAATGGGAAACAAACGCTAGCTCGCCTTACAAGAAACATACTCTGCTTCTGAGAAAAGAGCACTCTTCTACTCTACTGTGTTTCCTTTGGGTTCCAAACAGTGAGCTTGCTCAGAACAAAAGAACTGTGCTTCCAACACACAGGGGCCATATCTAGTTCAACTCTGCTTAGGAAACTGACAAGAACAGTAGCTCCTCTTCATTCCAAAAACTGTACTTGCTAGGAACAGACGAGAGTGCTATTTGCACTGTGTATGGCAATGGGAGCGGAATAGTGACTTTCCTTATCAGAAAACAACTCTTGCTCGTAGGACCAAAAACTGCATGTGATTCAACTCCACTTAGGAATGGGAAACAAACGCTAGCTCGCCTTACAAGAAACACACTCTGCTTTTGAAAAAAGAGCACTCTTCTACTCTACTGTGTTTCCTATAGTGCCAGAAGAACAGTTAGCTTGCTCAGAACAAAAGAACTGTGCTTCCTACATACACAGGTCATATCTATTTCAACTCTGCTTAGGAAACTGACAAGAACAGTAGATCCTCTTCATTCCAATACACTGTACATGCTGGGAACAGACGCGAGTGCTATTTGCCCTGTGAATTACAAAGGAGGCGCAATAGTGATTCTTCTTACCAGAAAACTTCTCTTGCTCGTAGGACCAGAAACTGCATGTGATTCAACTCCACTTAGGAATGGGAAACAAACGCTAGCTCGCCTTACAAGAAACACACTCTGCTTCTGAGAAAAGAGCAATCTTCTACTCTACTGTGATTCCTATAGGGCCAGAACAGTGAGCTTGCTCAGAACAAAAGAACTGTGCTTCCTACACACAGGGGCAATATCTAGTTCAACTCTGCTTAGGAAACTGACAAGAACAGTAGCTCCTCTTCAGTCCAATACACTGTACATGCTAGGAACAGACGAGAGTGCTATTTGCACTGTGTATGGCAATGGGAGCTCAATAATGAATTTCCTTACCAGAAAACAATTCTTCCTCGTAGGACAAAATACTGCATGTGATTCAACTCCATTCAGGACTGGGATACAAACGCTAGCTCGCCTTACAAGAAACACACTCTGCTTTTGAGAAAAGAGCACTCTTCTACTCTACTGTGTTTCCTATAGGGCCAGAACAGTGAGCTTTCTCAGAACAAAAGAACTGTGCTTCCTACATACACAGGTCATATCTATTTCAACTCTGCTTAGGAAACTGACAAGAACAGTAGATCCTCTTCATTCCAATACACTGTACATGCTGGGAACAGACGCGAGTGCTATTTGCCCTGTGTATTACAAAGGAGGCGCAATAGTGACTCTTCTTACCAGAAAACAACTCTTGCTCATAGGACCAAAAACTGCCTGTGATTCAACTCCATTCAGGACTGGGATACAAATGCTAGCTCGCCTTACAGGAAACACACTCTGCTTTTGAGAAAAGAGTACTCTTCTACTCTGCTGTGTTTCCTTTGGGTTCCAAACAGTGAGCTTGCTCAGAACAAAAGAACTGTGCTTCCAACACACAGCGGCCATATCTAGTTCAACTCTGCTTAGGAAACTGACAAGAACAGTAGCTCCTCTTCAGTCCAATACACTGTCCTTGCTGGCAACAGACGGGAGTTCTATTTGCACAGTGTATGGCAAAGGGAGCGCAACAGTGACTTTCCTTACCAGAAAACAACTCTTGCTCGTGGGACCAACAACTGCATGAGATTCAACTCCATTTAGGACTGGGAAACAAACGCTAGCTCGCCTTACATGAAACACACTCTGCTTTTGAGAAAAGAGCACTCTTCTACTCTACTGTGTTTTCTATAGGGCCAGAACAGTGAGCTTGCTCAGAACAAAAGAACTGTGCTTCCTACACACAGGGGCCATATCTAGTTCAACTCTACTTAGGAAACTGACAAGAACAGTAGCTCCTCTTCAGTCCAATACACTGTACTTTCTGGGAACAGAAGCGAGTGCTATTTGCACTGTGTATGGCAATGAGAGCTCAATAATGACTTTCCTTACCAGAAAACAACTCTTCCTCGTAGGACCAAAAACTGCATGTGATTCAACTCCATTCAGGACTGGGATACAAACGCTAGCTCGCCTTACAAGAAACACACTCTGCTTTTGAGAAAAGAGCACTCTTCTACTCTGCTGTGTTTCCTATGGGGTCTGAACAGTGAACTTGCTCAGAACAAAAGAACTGTGCATCCTACACACACGGGCCATATCCACTTCAACTCTACTTAGGAAACTGACAAGAACAGTAGCTCCTCTTCAGTCCAATACACTGTACTTGCTGGGAACAGACACGAGTGCTATTTGCACTGTGTATGGCAATGGGAGCACAATAGTGACTCTTCTTACCAGAAAACAACTCTTGCTCATAGGACCAGAAACTGCATGTGATTAAACTCCATTTAAGACTGGGAAACAAACGGTAACTCACCTTACAAGAAACTCACTCTGCTTTTGAGAAAAGAGCACTCTTCTACTCTACTGTGTTTCCTATAGGGCCAGAACAGTGAGCTTTCTCAGAACAAAAGAACTGTGCTTCCTACATACACAGGTCATATCTATTTCAACTCTGCTTAGGAAACTGACAAGAACAGTAGATCCTCCTCATTCCAATACACTGTACATGCTGGGAACAGACGCGAGTGCTATTTGCCCTTGTGTATTACAAAGGAGGCACAATAGTGACTCTTCTTACCAGAAAACTTCTCTTGCTCGTAGGACCAGAAACTGCATGTGATTCAACTCCACTTAGGACTGGGAAACAAACGCTAGCTCGCCTTACAAGAAACACACTCTGCTTTTGAGAAAAGAGCACTCTTCTACTCTACTGTGTTTCCTTTGGGTTCCAAACAGTGAGCTTGCTCAGAACAAAAGAACTGTGCTTCCAACACACAGGGGCCATAACTAGTTCAACTCTGCTTAGGAAACTGACAAGAACAGTAGCTCCTCTTCAGTCCAAAAACTGTACTTGCTAGGAACAGACGAGAGTGCTATTTGCACTGTGTATGGCAATGGGAGCGCAATAGTGACTTTCCTTATCAGAAAACAACTCTTGCTCGTAGGACCAAAAACTGCATGTATTTCAACTCCACTTAGGAATGGGAAACAAATGCTAGCTCGCCTTACAAGAAACACACTCTGCTTTTGAGAAAAGAGCACTCTTCTACTCTACTGTGTTTCCTATAGTGATAGAAGAACAGTTAGCTTTCTCAGAACAAAAGAACTGTGCTTTCTACATACACAGGTCATATCTATTTCAACTCTGCTTAGGAAACTGACAAGAACAGTAGATCCTCTTCATTCCAATACACTGGATATGCTGGGAACAGACGCGAGTGCTATTTGCCCTGTGTATTACAAAGGAGGCGCAATAGTGATTCTTCTTACCAGAAAACTTCTCTTGCTCATAGGACCAGAAACTGCATGTGATTCAACTCCACTTAGGAATGGGAAACAAACGCTAGCTCGCCTTACAAGAAACATACTCTGCTTCTGAGAAAAGAGCACTCTTCTACTCTACTGTGTTTCCTTTGGGTTCCAAACAGTGAGCTTGCTCAGAACAAAAGAACTGTGCTTCCAACACACAGGGGCCATATCTAGTTCAACTCTGCTTAGGAAACTGACAAGAACAGTAGCTCCTCTTCATTCCAAAAACTGTACTTGCTAGGAACAGACGAGAGTGCTATTTGCACTGTGTATGGCAATGGGAGCACAATAGTGACTTTCCTTATCAGAAAACAACTCTTGCTCGTAGGACCAAAAACTGCATGTGATTCAACTCCACTTAGGAAATGGAAACAAACGCTAGCTCGCCTTACAAGAAACACACTCTGCTTTTGAAAAAAGAGCACTCTTCTACTCTACTGTGTTTCCTATAGTGCCAGAAGAACAGTTAGCTTGCTCAGAACAAAAGAACTGTGCTTCCTACATACACAGGTCATATCTATTTCAACTCTGCTTAGGAAACTGACAAGAACAGTAGATCCTCTTCATTCCAATACACTGTACATGCTGGGAACAGACGCGAGTGCTATTTGCCCTGTGTATTACAAAGGAGGCGCAATAGTGATTCTTCTTACCAGAAAACTTCTCTTGCTCGTAGGACCAGAAACTGCATGTGATTCAACTCCACTTAGGAATGAGAAACAAACGCTAGCTCGCCTTACAAGAAACACACTCTGCTTCTGAGAAAAGAGCACTCTTCTACTCTACTGTGATTCCTATAGGGCCAGAACAGTGAGCTTGCTCAGAACAAAAGAACTGTGCTTCCTACACACAGGGGCAATATCTAGTTCAACTCTGCTTAGGAAACTGACAAGAACAGTAGCTCCTCTTCAGTCCAATACACTGTACTTGCTAGGAACAGACGAGAGTGCTATTTGCACTGTGTATGGCAATGGGAGCTCAATAATGAATTTCCTTACCAGAAAACAATTCTTCCTCGTAGGACAAAATACTGCATGTGATTCAACTCCATTCAGGACTGGGATACAAACGCTAGCTCGCCTTACAAGAAACACACTCTGCTTTTGAGAAAAGAGCACTCTTCTACTCTACTGTGTTTCCTATAGGGCCAGAACAGTGAGCTTTCTCAGAACAAAAGAACTGTGCTTCCTACATACACAGGTCATATCTATTTCAACTCTGCTTAGGAAACTGACAAGAACAGTAGATCCTCTTCATTCCAATACACTGTACATGCTGGGAACAGACGCGAGTGCTATTTGCCCTGTGTATTACAAAGGAGGCGCAATAGTGACTCTTCTTACCAGAAAACAACTCTTGCTCATAGGACCAAAAACTGCATGTGATTCAACTCCATTCAGGACTGGGATACAAATGCTAGCTCGCCTTACAGGAAACACACTCTGCTTTTGAGAAAAGAGTACTCTTCTACTCTGCTGTGTTTCCTTTGGGTTCCAAACAGTGAGCTTGCTCAGAACAAAAGAACTGTGCTTCCAACACACAGCGGCCATATCTAGTTCAACTCTGCTTAGGAAACTGACAAGAACAGTAGCTCCTCTTCAGTCCAATACACTGTCCTTGCTGGCAACAGACGGGAGTTCTATTTGCACAGTGTATGGCAAAGGGAGCGCAACAGTGACTTTCCTTACCAGAGAACAACTCTTGCTCGTGGGACCAACAACTGCATGAGATTCAACTCCATTTAGGACTGGGAAACAAACGCTAGCTCGCCTTACATGAAACACACTCTGCTTTTGAGAAAAGAGCACTCTTCTACTCTACTGTGTTTTCTATAGGGCCAGAACAGTGAGCTTGCTCAGAACAAAAGAACTGTGCTTCCTACACACAGGGGCCATATCTAGTTCAACTCTACTTAGGAAACTGACAAGAACAGTAGCTCCTCTTCAGTCCAATACACTGTACTTTCTGGGAACAGAAGCGAGTGCTATTTGCACTGTGTATGGCAATGAGAGCTCAATAATGACTTTCCTTACCAGAAAACAACTCTTCCTCGTAGGACCAAAAACTGCATGTGATTCAACTCCATTCAGGACTGGGATACAAACGCTAGCTCGCCTTACAAGAAACACACTCTGCTTTTGAGAAAAGAGCACTCTTCTACTCTGCTGTGTTTCCTATGGGGTCTGAACAGTGAACTTGCTCAGAACAAAAGAACTGTGCATCCTACACACACGGGCCATATCCAGTTCAACTCTACTTAGGAAACTGACAAGAACAGTAGCTCCTCTTCAGTCCAATACACTGTACTTGCTGGGAACAGACACGAGTGCTATTTGCACTGTGTATGGCAATGGGAGCACAATAGTGACTCTTCTTACCAGAAAACAACTCTTGCTCATAGGACCAGAAACTGCATGTGATTAAACTCCATTTAAGACTGGGAAACAAACGGTAACTCACCTTACAAGAAACTCACTCTGCTTTTGAGAAAAGAGCACTCTTCTACTCTACTGTGTTTCCTATAGGGCCAGAACAGTGAGCTTTCTCAGAACAAAAGAACTGTGCTTCCTACATACACAGGTCATATCTATTTCAACTCTGCTTAGGAAACTGACAAGAACAGTAGATCCTCCTCATTCCAATACACTGTACATGCTGGGAACAGACGCGAGTGCTATTTGCCCTTGTGTATTACAAAGGAGGCGCAATAGTGACTCTTCTTACCAGAAAACTTCTCTTGCTCGTAGGACCAGAAACTGCATGTGATTCAACTCCACTTAGGACTGGGAAACAAACGCTAGCTCGCCTTACAAGAAACACACTCTGCTTCTGAGAAAAGAGCACTCTTCTACTCTACTGTGTTTCCTTTGGGTTCCAAACAGTGAGCTTGCTCAGAACAAAAGAACTGTGCTTCCAACACACAGGGGCCATAACTAGTTCAACTCTGCTTAGGAAACTGACAAGAACAGTAGCTCCTCTTCAGTCCAAAAACTGTACTTGCTAGGAACAGACGAGAGTGCTATTTGCACTGTGTATGGCAATGGGAGTGCAATAGTGACTTTCCTTATCAGAAAACAACTCTTGCTCGTAGGACCAAAAACTGCATGTGATTCAACTCCACTTAGGAATGGGAAACAAATGCTAGCTCGCCTTACAAGAAACACACTCTGCTTTTGAGAAAAGAGCACTCTTCTACTCTACTGTGTTTCCTATAGTGATGGAAGAACAGTTAGCTTGCTCAGAACAAAAGAACTGTGCTTTCTACATACACAGGTCATATCTATTTCAACTCTGCTTAGGAAACTGACAAGAACAGTAGATCCTCTTCATTCCAATACACTGTACATGCTGGGAACAGACGCGAGTGCTATTTGCCCTGTGTATTACAAAGGAGGCGCAATAGTGATTCTTCTTACCAGAAAACTTCTCTTGCTCATAGGACCAGAAACTGCATGTGATTCAACTCCACTTAGGAATGGGAAACAAACGCTAGCTCGCCTTACAAGAAACATACTCTGCTTCTGAGAAAAGAGCACTCTTCTACTCTACTGTGTTTCCTTTGGGTTCCAAACAGTGAGCTTGCTCAGAACAAAAGAACTGTGCTTCCAACACACAGGGGCCATATCTAGTTCAACTCTGCTTAGGAAACTGACAAGAACAGTAGCTCCTCTTCATTCCAAAAACTGTACTTGCTAGGAACAGACGAGAGTGCTATTTGCACTGTGTATGGCAATGGGAGCGGAATAGTGACTTTCCTTATCAGAAAACAACTCTTGCTCGTAGGACCAAAAACTGCATGTGATTCAACTCCACTTAGGAATGGGAAACAAACGCTAGCTCGCCTTACAAGAAACACACTCTGCTTTTGAAAAAAGAGCACTCTTCTACTCTACTGTGTTTCCTATAGTGCCAGAAGAACAGTTAGCTTGCTCAGAACAAAAGAACTGTGCTTCCTACATACACAGGTCATATCTATTTCAACTCTGCTTAGGAAACTGACAAGAACAGTAGATCCTCTTCATTCCAATACACTGTACATGCTGGGAACAGACGCGAGTGCTATTTGCCCTGTGAATTACAAAGGAGGCGCAATAGTGATTCTTCTTACCAGAAAACTTCTCTTGCTCGTAGGACCAGAAACTGCATGTGATTCAACTCCACTTAGGAATGGGAAACAAACGCTAGCTCGCCTTACAAGAAACACACTCTGCTTCTGAGAAAAGAGCAATCTTCTACTCTACTGTGATTCCTATAGGGCCAGAACAGTGAGCTTGCTCAGAACAAAAGAACTGTGCTTCCTACACACAGGGGCAATATCTAGTTCAACTCTGCTTAGGAAACTGACAAGAACAGTAGCTCCTCTTCAGTCCAATACACTGTACATGCTAGGAACAGACGAGAGTGCTATTTGCACTGTGTATGGCAATGGGAGCTCAATAATGAATTTCCTTACCAGAAAACAATTCTTCCTCGTAGGACAAAATACTGCATGTGATTCAACTCCATTCAGGACTGGGATACAAACGCTAGCTCGCCTTACAAGAAACACACTCTGCTTTTGAGAAAAGAGCACTCTTCTACTCTACTGTGTTTCCTATAGGGCCAGAACAGTGAGCTTTCTCAGAACAAAAGAACTGTGCTTCCTACATACACAGGTCATATCTATTTCAACTCTGCTTAGGAAACTGACAAGAACAGTAGATCCTCTTCATTCCAATACACTGTACATGCTGGGAACAGACGCGAGTGCTATTTGCCCTGTGTATTACAAAGGAGGCGCAATAGTGACTCTTCTTACCAGAAAACAACTCTTGCTCATAGGACCAAAAACTGCCTGTGATTCAACTCCATTCAGGACTGGGATACAAATGCTAGCTCGCCTTACAGGAAACACACTCTGCTTTTGAGAAAAGAGTACTCTTCTACTCTGCTGTGTTTCCTTTGGGTTCCAAACAGTGAGCTTGCTCAGAACAAAAGAACTGTGCTTCCAACACACAGCGGCCATATCTAGTTCAACTCTGCTTAGGAAACTGACAAGAACAGTAGCTCCTCTTCAGTCCAATACACTGTCCTTGCTGGCAACAGACGGGAGTTCTATTTGCACAGTGTATGGCAAAGGGAGCGCAACAGTGACTTTCCTTACCAGAAAACAACTCTTGCTCGTGGGACCAACAACTGCATGAGATTCAACTCCATTTAGGACTGGGAAACAAACGCTAGCTCGCCTTACATGAAACACACTCTGCTTTTGAGAAAAGAGCACTCTTCTACTCTACTGTGTTTTCTATAGGGCCAGAACAGTGAGCTTGCTCAGAACAAAAGAACTGTGCTCCTACACACAGGGGCCATATCTAGTTCAACTCTACTTAGGAAACTGACAAGAACAGTAGCTCCTCTTCAGTCCAATACACTGTACTTTCTGGGAACAGAAGCGAGTGCTATTTGCACTGTGTATGGCAATGAGAGCTCAATAATGACTTTCCTTACCAGAAAACAACTCTTCCTCGTAGGACCAAAAACTGCATGTGATTCAACTCCATTCAGGACTGGGATACAAACGCTAGCTCGCCTTACAAGAAACACACTCTGCTTTTGAGAAAAGAGCACTCTTCTACTCTGCTGTGTTTCCTATGGGGTCTGAACAGTGAACTTGCTCAGAACAAAAGAACTGTGCATCCTACACACACGGGCCATATCCACTTCAACTCTACTTAGGAAACTGACAAGAACAGTAGCTCCTCTTCAGTCCAATACACTGTACTTGCTGGGAACAGACACGAGTGCTATTTGCACTGTGTATGGCAATGGGAGCACAATAGTGACTCTTCTTACCAGAAAACAACTCTTGCTCATAGGACCAGAAACTGCATGTGATTAAACTCCATTTAAGACTGGGAAACAAACGGTAACTCACCTTACAAGAAACTCACTCTGCTTTTGAGAAAAGAGCACTCTTCTACTCTACTGTGTTTCCTATAGGGCCAGAACAGTGAGCTTTCTCAGAACAAAAGAACTGTGCTTCCTACATACACAGGTCATATCTATTTCAACTCTGCTTAGGAAACTGACAAGAACAGTAGATCCTCCTCATTCCAATACACTGTACATGCTGGGAACAGACGCGAGTGCTATTTGCCCTTGTGTATTACAAAGGAGGCGCAATAGTGACTCTTCTTACCAGAAAACTTCTCTTGCTCGTAGGACCAGAAACTGCATGTGATTCAACTCCACTTAGGACTGGGAAACAAACGCTAGCTCGCCTTACAAGAAACACACTCTGCTTTTGAGAAAAGAGCACTCTTCTACTCTACTGTGTTTCCTTTGGGTTCCAAACAGTGAGCTTGCTCAGAACAAAAGAACTGTGCTTCCAACACACAGGGGCCATAACTAGTTCAACTCTGCTTAGGAAACTGACAAGAACAGTAGCTCCTCTTCAGTCCAAAAACTGTACTTGCTAGGAACAGACGAGAGTGCTATTTGCACTGTGTATGGCAATGGGAGCGCAATAGTGACTTTCCTTATCAGAAAACAACTCTTGCTCGTAGGACCAAAAACTGCATGTATTTCAACTCCACTTAGGAATGGGAAACAAATGCTAGCTCGCCTTACAAGAAACACACTCTGCTTTTGAGAAAAGAGCACTCTTCTACTCTACTGTGTTTCCTATAGTGATAGAAGAACAGTTAGCTTTCTCAGAACAAAAGAACTGTGCTTTCTACATACACAGGTCATATCTATTTCAACTCTGCTTAGGAAACTGACAAGAACAGTAGATCCTCTTCATTCCAATACACTGGATATGCTGGGAACAGACGCGAGTGCTATTTGCCCTGTGTATTACAAAGGAGGCGCAATAGTGATTCTTCTTACCAGAAAACTTCTCTTGCTCATAGGACCAGAAACTGCATGTGATTCAACTCCACTTAGGAATGGGAAACAAACGCTAGCTCGCCTTACAAGAAACATACTCTGCTTCTGAGAAAAGAGCACTCTTCTACTCTACTGTGTTTCCTTTGGGTTCCAAACAGTGAGCTTGCTCAGAACAAAAGAACTGTGCTTCCAACACACAGGGGCCATATCTAGTTCAACTCTGCTTAGGAAACTGACAAGAACAGTAGCTCCTCTTCATTCCAAAAACTGTACTTGCTAGGAACAGACGAGAGTGCTATTTGCACTGTGTATGGCAATGGGAGCACAATAGTGACTTTCCTTATCAGAAAACAACTCTTGCTCGTAGGACCAAAAACTGCATGTGATTCAACTCCACTTAGGAAATGGAAACAAACGCTAGCTCGCCTTACAAGAAACACACTCTGCTTTTGAAAAAAGAGCACTCTTCTACTCTACTGTGTTTCCTATAGTGCCAGAAGAACAGTTAGCTTGCTCAGAACAAAAGAACTGTGCTTCCTACATACACAGGTCATATCTATTTCAACTCTGCTTAGGAAACTGACAAGAACAGTAGATCCTCTTCATTCCAATACACTGTACATGCTGGGAACAGACGCGAGT
Organism: Peromyscus eremicus; assembly: GCF_949786415.1. Lineage (NCBI taxonomy): Eukaryota > Metazoa > Chordata > Mammalia > Rodentia > Cricetidae > Peromyscus > Peromyscus eremicus. The sequence continues at coordinate 798,705 of NW_026734298.1, forward strand.
GCTATTTGCCCTGTGTATTACAAAGGAGGCGCAATAGTGATTCTTCTTACCAGAAAACTTCTCTTGCTCGTAGGACCAGAAACTGCATGTGATTCAACTCCACTTAGGAATGAGAAACAAACGCTAGCTCGCCTTACAAAAAACACACTCTGCTTCAGAGAAAAGAGCACTCTTCTACTCTACTGTGATTCCTATAGGGCCAGAACAGTGAGCTTGCTCAGAACAAAAGAACTGTGCTTCCTACGCACAGGGGCAATATCTAGTTCAACTCTGCTTAGGAAACTGACAAGAACAGTAGCTCCTCTTCAGTCCAATACACTGTACTTGCTAGGAACAGACGAGAGTGCTATTTGCACTGTTTATGGCAATGGGAGCTCAATAATGAATTTCCTTACCAGAAAACAATTCTTCCTCGTAGGACAAAATACTGCATGTGATTCAACTCCATTCAGGACTGGGATACAAACGCTAGCTCGCCTTACAAGAAACACACTCTGCTTTTGAGAAAAGAGCACTCTTCTACTCTACTGTGTTTCCTATAGGGCCAGAACAGTGAGCTTTCTCAGAACAAAAGAACTGTGCTTCCTACATACACAGGTCATATCTATTTCAACTCTGCTTAGGAAACTGACAAGAACAGTAGATCCTCTTCATTCCAATACACTGTACATGCTGGGAACAGACGCGAGTGCTATTTGCCCTGTGTATTACAAAGGAGGCGCAATAGTGACTCTTCTTACCAGAAAACAACTCTTGCTCATAGGACCAAAAACTGCATGTGATTCAACTCCATTCAGGACTGGGATACAAATGCTAGCTCGCCTTACAGGAAACACACTCTGCTTTTGAGAAAAGAGTACTCTTCTACTCTGCTGTGTTTCCTTTGGGTTCCAAACAGTGAGCTTGCTCAGAACAAAAGAACTGTGCTTCCAACACACAGCGGCCATATCTAGTTCAACTCTGCTTAGGAAACTGACAAGAACAGTAGCTCCTCTTCAGTCCAATACACTGTCCTTGCTGGCAACAGACGGGAGTTCTATTTGCACAGTGTATGGCAAAGGGAGCGCAACAGTGACTTTCCTTACCAGAAAACAACTCTTGCTCGTGGGACCAACAACTGCATGAGATTCAACTCCATTTAGGACTGGGAAACAAACGCTAGCTCGCCTTACATGAAACACACTCTGCTTTTGAGAAAAGAGCACTCTTCTACTCTACTGTGTTTTCTATAGGGCCAGAACAGTGAGCTTGCTCAGAACAAAAGAACTGTGCTTCCTACACACAGGGGCCATATCTAGTTCAACTCTACTTAGGAAACTGACAAGAACAGTAGCTCCTCTTCAGTCCAATACACTGTACTTTCTGGGAACAGAAGCGAGTGCTATTTGCACTGTGTATGGCAATGAGAGCTCAATAATGACTTTCCTTACCAGAAAACAACTCTTCCTCGTAGGACCAAAAACTGCATGTGATTCAACTCCATTCAGGACTGGGATACAAACGCTAGCTCGCCTTACAAGAAACACACTCTGCTTTTGAGAAAAGAGCACTCTTCTACTCTGCTGTGTTTCCTATGGGGTCTGAACAGTGAACTTGCTCAGAACAAAAGAACTGTGCATCCTACACACACGGGCCATATCCAGTTCAACTCTACTTAGGAAACTGACAAGAACAGTAGCTCCTCTTCAGTCCAATACACTGTACTTGCTGGGAACAGACACGAGTGCTATTTGCACTGTGTATGGCAATGGGAGCACAATAGTGACTCTTCTTACCAGAAAACAACTCTTGCTCATAGGACCAGAAACTGCATGTGATTAAACTCCATTTAAGACTGGGAAACAAACGGTAACTCACCTTACAAGAAACTCACTCTGCTTTTGAGAAAAGAGCACTCTTCTACTCTACTGTGTTTCCTATAGGGCCAGAACAGTGAGCTTTCTCAGAACAAAAGAACTGTGCTTCCTACATACACAGGTCATATCTATTTCAACTCTGCTTAGGAAACTGACAAGAACAGTAGAACCTCCTCATTCCAATACACTGTACATGCTGGGAACAGACGCGAGTGCTATTTGCCCTTGTGTATTACAAAGGAGGCGCAATAGTGACTCTTCTTACCAGAAAACTTCTCTTGCTCGTAGGACCAGAAACTGCATGTGATTCAACTCCACTTAGGACTGGGAAACAAACGCTAGCTCGCCTTACAAGAAACACACTCTGCTTCTGAGAAAAGAGCACTCTTCTACTCTACTGTGTTTCCTTTGGGTTCCAAACAGTGAGCTTGCTCAGAACAAAAGAACTGTGCTTCCAACACACAGGGGCCATAACTAGTTCAACTCTGCTTAGGAAACTGACAAGAACAGTAGCTCCTCTTCAGTCCAAAAACTGTACTTGCTAGGAACAGACGAGAGTGCTATTTGCACTGTGTATGGCAATGAGAGCGCAATAGTGACTTTCCTTATCAGAAAACAACTCTTGCTCGTAGGACCAAAAACTGCATGTGATTCAACTCCACTTAGGAATGGGAAACAAATGCTAGCTCGCCTTACAAGAAACACACTCTGCTTTTGAGAAAAGAGCACTCTTCTACTCTACTGTGTTTCCTATAGTGATGGAAGAACAGTTAGCTTGCTCAGAACAAAAGAACTGTGCTTTCTACATACACAGGTCATATCTATTTCAACTCTGCTTAGGAAACTGACAAGAACAGTAGATCCTCTTCATTCCAATACACTGTACATGCTGGGAACAGACGCGAGTGCTATTTGCCCTGTGTATTACAAAGGAGGCGCAAGAGTGATTCTTCTTACCAGAAAACTTCTCTTGCTCATAGGACCAGAAACTGCATGTGATTCAACTCCACTTAGGAATGGGAAACAAACGCTAGCTCGCCTTACAAGAAACATACTCTGCTTCTGAGAAAAGAGCACTCTTCTACTCTACTGTGTTTCCTTTGGGTTCCAAACAGTGAGCTTGCTCAGAACAAAAGAACTGTGCTTCCAACACACAGGGGCCATATCTAGTTCAACTCTGCTTAGGAAACTGACAAGAACAGTAGCTCCTCTTCATTCCAAAAACTGTACTTGCTAGGAACAGACGAGAGTGCTATTTGCACTGTGTATGGCAATGGGAGCGGAATAGTGACTTTCCTTATCAGAAAACAACTCTTGCTCGTAGGACCAAAAACTGCATGTGATTCAACTCCACTTAGGAAATGGAAACAAACGCTAGCTCGCCTTACAAGAAACACACTCTGCTTTTGAAAAAAGAGCACTCTTCTACTCTACTGTGTTTCCTATAGTGCCAGAAGAACAGTTAGCTTGCTCAGAACAAAAGAACTGTGCTTCCTACATACACAGGTCATATCTATTTCAACTCTGCTTAGGAAACTGACAAGAACAGTAGATCCTCTTCATTCCAATACACTGTACATGCTGGGAACAGACGCGAGTGCTATTTGCCCTGTGAATTACAAAGGAGGCGCAATAGTGATTCTTCTTACCAGAAAACTTCTCTTGCTCGTAGGACCAGAAACTGCATGTGATTCAACTCCACTTAGGAATGGGAAACAAACGCTAGCTCGCCTTACAAGAAACACACTCTGCTTCTGAGAAAAGAGCAATCTTCTACTCTACTGTGATTCCTATAGGGCCAGAACAGTGAGCTTGCTCAGAACAAAAGAACTGTGCTTCCTACACACAGGGGCAATATCTAGTTCAACTCTGCTTAGGAAACTGACAAGAACAGTAGCTCCTCTTCAGTCCAATACACTGTACTTGCTAGGAACAGACGAGAGTGCTATTTGCACTGTGTATGGCAATGGGAGCTCAATAATGAATTTCCTTACCAGAAAACAATTCTTCCTCGTAGGACAAAATACTGCATGTGATTCAACTCCATTCAGGACTGGGATACAAACGCTAGCTCGCCTTACAAGAAACACACTCTGCTTTTGAGAAAAGAGCACTCTTCTACTCTACTGTGTTTCCTATAGGGCCAGAACAGTGAGCTTTCTCAGAACAAAAGAACTGTGCTTCCTACATACACAGGTCATATCTATTTCAACTCTGCTTAGGAAACTGACAAGAACAGTAGATCCTCTTCATTCCAATACACTGTACATGCTGGGAACAGACGCGAGTGCTATTTGCCCTGTGTATTACAAAGGAGGCGCAATAGTGACTCTTCTTACCAGAAAACAACTCTTGCTCATAGGACCAAAAACTGCCTGTGATTCAACTCCATTCAGGACTGGGATACAAATGCTAGCTCGCCTTACAGGAAACACACTCTGCTTTTGAGAAAAGAGTACTCTTCTACTCTGCTGTGTTTCCTTTGGGTTCCAAACAGTGAGCTTGCTCAGAACAAAAGAACTGTGCTTCCAACACACAGCGGCCATATCTAGTTCAACTCTGCTTAGGAAACTGACAAGAACAGTAGCTCCTCTTCAGTCCAATACACTGTCCTTGCTGGCAACAGACGGGAGTTCTATTTGCACAGTGTATGGCAAAGGGAGCGCAACAGTGACTTTCCTTACCAGAAAACAACTCTTGCTCGTGGGACCAACAACTGCATGAGATTCAACTCCATTTAGGACTGGGAAACAAACGCTAGCTCACCTTACATGAAACACACTCTGCTTTTGAGAAAAGAGCACTCTTCTACTCTACTGTGTTTTCTATAGGGCCAGAACAGTGAGCTTGCTCAGAACAAAAGAACTGTGCTTCCTACACACAGGGGCCATATCTAGTTCAACTCTACTTAGGAAACTGACAAGAACAGTAGCTCCTCTTCAGTCCAATACACTGTACTTTCTGGGAACAGAAGCGAGTGCTATTTGCACTGTGTATGGCAATGAGAGCTCAATAATGACTTTCCTTACCAGAAAACAACTCTTCCTCGTAGGACCAAAAACTGCATGTGATTCAACTCCATTCAGGACTGGGATACAAACGCTAGCTCGCCTTACAAGAAACACACTCTGCTTTTGAGAAAAGAGCACTCTTCTACTCTGCTGTGTTTCCTATGGGGTCTGAACAGTGAACTTGCTCAGAACAAAAGAACTGTGCATCCTACACACACGGGCCATATCCAGTTCAACTCTACTTAGGAAACTGACAAGAACAGTAGCTCCTCTTCAGTCCAATACACTGTACTTGCTGGGAACAGACACGAGTGCTATTTGCACTGTGTATGGCAATGGGAGCACAATAGTGACTCTTCTTACCAGAAAACAACTCTTGCTCATAGGACCAGAAACTGCATGTGATTAAACTCCATTTAAGACTGGGAAACAAACGGTAACTCACCTTACAAGAAACTCACTCTGCTTTTGAGAAAAGAGCACTCTTCTACTCTACTGTGTTTCCTATAGGGCCAGAACAGTGAGCTTTCTCAGAACAAAAGAACTGTGCTTCCTACATACACAGGTCATATCTATTTCAACTCTGCTTAGGAAACTGACAAGAACAGTAGATCCTCCTCATTCCAATACACTGTACATGCTGGGAACAGACGCGAGTGCTATTTGCCCTTGTGTATTACAAAGGAGGCGCAATAGTGACTCTTCTTACCAGAAAACTTCTCTTGCTCGTAGGACCAGAAACTGCATGTGATTCAACTCCACTTAGGACTGGGAAACAAACGCTAGCTCGCCTTACAAGAAACACACTCTGCTTCTGAGAAAAGAGCACTCTTCTACTCTACTGTGTTTCCTTTGGGTTCCAAACAGTGAGCTTGCTCAGAACAAAAGAACTGTGCTTCCAACACACAGGGGCCATAACTAGTTCAACTCTGCTTAGGAAACTGACAAGAACAGTAGCTCCTCTTCAGTCCAAAAACTGTACTTGCTAGGAACAGACGAGAGTGCTATTTGCACTGTGTATGGCAATGGGAGTGCAATAGTGACTTTCCTTATCAGAAAACAACTCTTGCTCGTAGGACCAAAAACTGCATGTGATTCAACTCCACTTAGGAATGGGAAACAAATGCTAGCTCGCCTTACAAGAAACACACTCTGCTTTTGAGAAAAGAGCACTCTTCTACTCTACTGTGTTTCCTATAGTGATGGAAGAACAGTTAGCTTGCTCAGAACAAAAGAACTGTGCTTTCTACATACACAGGTCATATCTATTTCAACTCTGCTTAGGAAACTGACAAGAACAGTAGATCCTCTTCATTCCAATACACTGTACATGCTGGGAACAGACGCGAGTGCTATTTGCCCTGTGTATTACAAAGGAGGCGCAATAGTGATTCTTCTTACCAGAAAACTTCTCTTGCTCATAGGACCAGAAACTGCATGTGATTCAACTCCACTTAGGAATGGGAAACAAACGCTAGCTCGCCTTACTAGAAACATACTCTGCTTCTGAGAAAAGAGCACTCTTCTACTCTACTGTGTTTCCTTTGGGTTCCAAACAGTGAGCTTGCTCAGAACAAAAGAACTGTGCTTCCAACACACAGGGGCCATATCTAGTTCAACTCTGCTTAGGAAACTGACAAGAACAGTAGCTCCTCTTCATTCCAAAAACTGTACTTGCTAGGAACAGACGAGAGTGCTATTTGCACTGTGTATGGCAATGGGAGCACAATAGTGACTTTCCTTATCAGAAAACACCTCTTGCTCGTAGGACCAAAAACTGCATGTGATTCAACTCCACTTAGGAAATGGAAACAAACGCTAGCTCGCCTTACAAGAAACACACTCTGCTTTTGAAAAAAGAGCACTCTTCTACTCTACTGTGTTTCCTATAGTGCCAGAAGAACAGTTAGCTTGCTCAGAACAAAAGAACTGTGCTTCCTACATACACAGGTCATATCTATTTCAACTCTGCTTAGGAAACTGACAAGAACAGTAGATCCTCTTCATTCCAATACACTGTACATGCTGGGAACAGACGCGAGTGCTATTTGCCCTGTGAATTACAAAGGAGGCGCAATAGTGATTCTTCTTACCAGAAAACTTCTCTTGCTCGTAGGACCAGAAACTGCATGTGATTCAACTCCACTTAGGAATGGGAAACAAACGCTAGCTCGCCTTACAAGAAACACACTCTGCTTCTGAGAAAAGAGCAATCTTCTACTCTACTGTGATTCCTATAGGGCCAGAACAGTGAGCTTGCTCAGAACAAAAGAACTGTGCTTCCTACACACAGGGGCAATATCTAGTTCAACTCTGCTTAGGAAACTGACAAGAACAGTAGCTCCTCTTCAGTCCAATACACTGTACTTGCTAGGAACAGACGAGAGTGCTATTTGCACTGTGTATGGCAATGGGAACTCAATAATGAATTTCCTTACCAGAAAACAATTCTTCCTCGTAGGACAAAATACTGCATGTGATTCAACTCCATTCAGGACTGGGATACAAACGCTAGCTCGCCTTACAAGAAACACACTCTGCTTTTGAGAAAAGAGCACTCTTCTACTCTACTGTGTTTCCTATAGGGCCAGAACAGTGAGCTTTCTCAGAACAAAAGAACTGTGCTTCCTACATACACAGGTCATATCTATTTCAACTCTGCTTAGGAAACTGACAAGAACAGTAGATCCTCTTCATTCCAATACACTGTACATGCTGGGAACAGACGCGAGTGCTATTTGCCCTGTGTATTACAAAGGAGGCGCAATAGTGACTCTTCTTACCAGAAAACAACTCTTGCTCATAGGACCAAAAACTGCCTGTGATTCAACTCCATTCAGGACTGGGATACAAATGCTAGCTCGCCTTACAGGAAACACACTCTGCTTTTGAGAAAAGAGTACTCTTCTACTCTGCTGTGTTTCCTTTGGGTTCCAAACAGTGAGCTTGCTCAGAACAAAAGAACTGTGCTTCCAACACACAGCGGCCATATCTAGTTCAACTCTGCTTAGGAAACTGACAAGAACAGTAGCTCCTCTTCAGTCCAATACACTGTCCTTGCTGGCAACAGACGGGAGTTCTATTTGCACAGTGTATGGCAAAGGGAGCGCAACAGTGACTTTCCTTACCAGAAAACAACTCTTGCTCGTGGGACCAACAACTGTATGAGATTCAACTCCATTTAGGACTGGGAAACAAACGCTAGCTCACCTTACATGAAACACACTCTGCTTTTGAGAAAAGAGCACTCTTCTACTCTACTGTGTTTTCTATAGGGCCAGAACAGTGAGCTTGCTCAGAACAAAAGAACTGTGCTTCCTACACACAGGGGCCATATCTAGTTCAACTCTACTTAGGAAACTGACAAGAACAGTAGCTCCTCTTCAGTCCAATACACTGTACTTTCTGGGAACAGAAGCGAGTGCTATTTGCACTGTGTATGGCAATGAGAGCTCAATAATGACTTTCCTTACCAGAAAACAACTCTTCCTCGTAGGACCAAAAACTGCATGTGATTCAACTCCATTCAGGACTGGGATACAAACGCTAGCTCGCCTTACAAGAAACACACTCTGCTTTTGAGAAAAGAGCACTCTTCTACTCTGCTGTGTTTCCTATGGGGTCTGAACAGTGAACTTGCTCAGAACAAAAGAACTGTGCATCCTACACACACGGGCCATATCCAGTTCAACTCTACTTAGGAAACTGACAAGAACAGTAGCTCCTCTTCAGTCCAATACACTGTACTTGCTGGGAACAGACACGAGTGCTATTTGCACTGTGTATGGCAATGGGAGCACAATAGTGACTCTTCTTACCAGAAAACAACTCTTGCTCATAGGACCAGAAACTGCATGTGATTAAACTCCATTTAAGACTGGGAAACAAACGGTAACTCACCTTACAAGAAACTCACTCTGCTTTTGAGAAAAGAGCACTCTTCTACTCTACTGTGTTTCCTATAGGGCCAGAACAGTGAGCTTTCTCAGAACAAAAGAACTGTGCTTCCTACATACACAGGTCATATCTATTTCAACTCTGCTTAGGAAACTGACAAGAACAGTAGATCCTCCTCATTCCAATACACTGTACATGCTGGGAACAGACGCGAGTGCTATTTGCCCTTGTGTATTACAAAGGAGGCGCAATAGTGACTCTTCTTACCAGAAAACTTCTCTTGCTCGTAGGACCAGAAACTGCATGTGATTCAACTCCACTTAGGACTGGGAAACAAACGCTAGCTCGCCTTACAAGAAACACACTCTGCTTCTGAGAAAAGAGCACTCTTCTACTCTACTGTGTTTCCTTTGGGTTCCAAACAGTGAGCTTGCTCAGAACAAAAGAACTGTGCTTCCAACACACAGGGGCCATAACTAGTTCAACTCTGCTTAGGAAACTGACAAGAACAGTAGCTCCTCTTCAGTCCAAAAACTGTACTTGCTAGGAACAGACGAGAGTGCTATTTGCACTGTGTATGGCAATGGGAGTGCAATAGTGACTTTCCTTATCAGAAAACAACTCTTGCTCGTAGGACCAAAAACTGCATGTGATTCAACTCCACTTAGGAATGGGAAACAAATGCTAGCTCGCCTTACAAGAAACACACTCTGCTTTTGAGAAAAGAGCACTCTTCTACTCTACTGTGTTTCCTATAGTGATGGAAGAACAGTTAGCTTGCTCAGAACAAAAGAACTGTGCTTTCTACATACACAGGTCATATCTATTTCAACTCTGCTTAGGAAACTGACAAGAACAGTAGATCCTCTTCATTCCAATACACTGTACATGCTGGGAACAGACGCGAGTGCTATTTGCCCTGTGTATTACAAAGGAGGCGCAATAGTGATTCTTCTTACCAGAAAACTTCTCTTGCTCATAGGACCAGAAACTGCATGTGATTCAACTCCACTTAGGAATGGGAAACAAACGCTAGCTCGCCTTACTAGAAACATACTCTGCTTCTGAGAAAAGAGCACTCTTCTACTCTACTGTGTTTCCTTTGGGTTCCAAACAGTGAGCTTGCTCAGAACAAAAGAACTGTGCTTCCAACACACAGGGGCCATATCTAGTTCAACTCTGCTTAGGAAACTGACAAGAACAGTAGCTCCTCTTCATTCCAAAAACTGTACTTGCTAGGAACAGACGAGAGTGCTATTTGCACTGTGTATGGCAATGGGAGCACAATAGTGACTTTCCTTATCAGAAAACACCTCTTGCTCGTAGGACCAAAAACTGCATGTGATTCAACTCCACTTAGGAAATGGAAACAAACGCTAGCTCGCCTTACAAGAAACACACTCTGCTTTTGAAAAAAGAGCACTCTTCTACTCTACTGTGTTTCCTATAGTGCCAGAAGAACAGTTAGCTTGCTCAGAACAAAAGAACTGTGCTTCCTACATACACAGGTCATATCTATTTCAACTCTGCTTAGGAAACTGACAAGAACAGTAGATCCTCTTCATTCCAATACACTGTACATGCTGGGAACAGACGCGAGTGCTATTTGCCCTGTGAATTACAAAGGAGGCGCAATAGTGATTCTTCTTACCAGAAAACTTCTCTTGCTCGTAGGACCAGAAACTGCATGTGATTCAACTCCACTTAGGAATGGGAAACAAACGCTAGCTCGCCTTACAAGAAACACACTCTGCTTCTGAGAAAAGAGCAATCTTCTACTCTACTGTGATTCCTATAGGGCCAGAACAGTGAGCTTGCTCAGAACAAAAGAACTGTGCTTCCTACACACAGGGGCAATATCTAGTTCAACTCTGCTTAGGAAACTGACAAGAACAGTAGCTCCTCTTCAGTCCAATACACTGTACTTGCTAGGAACAGACGAGAGTGCTATTTGCACTGTGTATGGCAATGGGAACTCAATAATGAATTTCCTTACCAGAAAACAATTCTTCCTCGTAGGACAAAATACTGCATGTGATTCAACTCCATTCAGGACTGGGATACAAACGCTAGCTCGCCTTACAAGAAACACACTCTGCTTTTGAGAAAAGAGCACTCTTCTACTCTACTGTGTTTCCTATAGGGCCAGAACAGTGAGCTTTCTCAGAACAAAAGAACTGTGCTTCCTACATACACAGGTCATATCTATTTCAACTCTGCTTAGGAAACTGACAAGAACAGTAGATCCTCTTCATTCCAATACACTGTACATGCTGGAAACAGACGCGAGTGCTATTTGCCCTGTGTATTACAAAGGAGGCGCAATAGTGACTCTTCTTACCAGAAAACAACTCTTGCTCATAGGACCAAAAACTGCCTGTGATTCAACTCCATTCAGGACTGGGATACAAATGCTAGCTCGCCTTACAGGAAACACACTCTGCTTTTGAGAAAAGAGTACTCTTCTACTCTGCTGTGTTTCCTTTGGGTTCCAAACAGTGAGCTTGCTCAGAACAAAAGAACTGTGCTTCCAACACACAGCGGCCATATCTAGTTCAACTCTGCTTAGGAAACTGACAAGAACAGTAGCTCCTCTTCAGTCCAATACACTGTCCTTGCTGGCAACAGACGGGAGTTCTATTTGCACAGTGTATGGCAAAGGGAGCGCAACAGTGACTTTCCTTACCAGAAAACAACTCTTGCTCGTGGGACCAACAACTGCATGAGATTCAACTCCATTTAGGACTGGGAAACAAACGCTAGCTCACCTTACATGAAACACACTCTGCTTTTGAGAAAAGAGCACTCTTCTACTCTACTGTGTTTTCTATAGGGCCAGAACAGTGAGCTTGCTCAGAACAAAAGAACTGTGCTTCCTACACACAGGGGCCATATCTAGTTCAACTCTACTTAGGAAACTGACAAGAACAGTAGCTCCTCTTCAGTCCAATACACTGTACTTTCTGGGAACAGAAGCGAGTGCTATTTGCACTGTGTATGGCAATGAGAGCTCAATAATGACTTTCCTTACCAGAAAACAACTCTTCCTCGTAGGACCAAAAACTGCATGTGATTCAACTCCATTCAGGACTGGGATACAAACGCTAGCTCGCCTTACAAGAAACACACTCTGCTTTTGAGAAAAGAGCACTCTTCTACTCTGCTGTGTTTCCTATGGGGTCTGAACAGTGAACTTGCTCAGAACAAAAGAACTGTGCATCCTACACACACGGGCCATATCCAGTTCAACTCTACTTAGGAAACTGACAAGAACAGTAGCTCCTCTTCAGTACAATACACTGTACTTGCTGGGAACAGACACGAGTGCTATTTGCACTGTGTATGGCAATGGGAGCACAATAGTGACTCTTCTTACCAGAAAACAACTCTTGCTCATAGGACCAGAAACTGCATGTGATTAAACTCCATTTAAGACTGGGAAACAAACGGTAACTCACCTTACAAGAAACTCACTCTGCTTTTGAGAAAAGAGCACTCTTCTACTCTACTGTGTTTCCTATAGGGCCAGAACAGTGAGCTTTCTCAGAACAAAAGAACTGTGCTTCCTACATACACAGGTCATATCTATTTCAACTCTGCTTAGGAAACTGACAAGAACAGTAGATCCTCCTCATTCCAATACACTGTACATGCTGGGAACAGACCCGAGTGCTATTTGCCCTTGTGTATTACAAAGGAGGCGCAATAGTGACTCTTCTTACCAGAAAACTTCTCTTGCTCGTAGGACCAGAAACTGCATGTGATTCAACTCCACTTAGGACTGGGAAACAAACGCTAGCTCGCCTTACAAGAAACACACTCTGCTTTTGAGAAAAAAGCACTCTTCTACTCTACTGTGTTTCCTTTGGGTTCCAAACAGTGAGCTTGCTCAGAACAAAAGAACTGTGCTTCCAACACACAGGGGCCATAACTAGTTCAACTCTGCTTAGGAAACTGACAAGAACAGTAGCTCCTCTTCAGTCCAAAAACTGTACTTGCTAGGAACAGACGAGAGTGCTATTTGCACTGTGTATGGCAATGGGAGCGCAATAGTGACTTTCCTTATCAGAAAACAACTCTTGCTCGTAGGACCAAAAACTGCATGTGATTCAACTCCACTTAGGAATGGGAAACAAATGCTAGCTCGCCTTACAAGAAACACACTCTGCTTTTGAGAAAAGAGCACTCTTCTACTCTACTGTGTTTCCTATAGTGATAGAAGAACAGTTAGCTTTCTCAGAACAAAAGAACTGTGCTTTCTACATACACAGGTCATATCTATTTCAACTCTGCTTAGGAAACTGACAAGAACAGTAGATCCTCTTCATTCCAATACACTGGATATGCTGGGAACAGACGCGAGTGCTATTTGCCCTGTGTATTACAAAGGAGGCGCAATAGTGATTCTTCTTACCAGAAAACTTCTCTTGCTCATAGGACCAGAAACTGCATGTGATTCAACTCCACTTAGGAATGGGAAACAAACGCTAGCTCGCCTTACAAGAAACATACTCTGCTTCTGAGAAAAGAGCACTCTTCTACTCTACTGTGTTTCCTTTGGGTTCCAAACAGTGAGCTTGCTCAGAACAAAAGAACTGTGCTTCCAACACACAGGGGCCATATCTAGTTCAACTCTGCTTAGGAAACTGACAAGAACAGTAGCTCCTCTTCATTCCAAAAACTGTACTTGCTAGGAACAGACGAGAGTGCTATTTGCACTGTGTATGGCAATGGGAGCACAATAGTGACTTTCCTTATCAGAAATAACTCTTGCTCGTAGGACCAAAAACTGCATGTGATTCAACTCCACTTAGGAAATGGAAACAAACGCTAGCTCGCCTTACAAGAAACACACTCTGCTTTTGAAAAAAGAGCACTCTTCTACTCTACTGTGTTTCCTATATTGCCAGAAGAACAGTTAGCTTGCTCAGAACAAAAGAACTGTGCTTCCTACATACACAGGTCATATCTATTTCAACTCTGCTTAGGAAACTGACAAGAACAGTAGATCCTCTTCATTCCAATACACTGTACATGCTGGGAACAGACGCGAGTGCTATTTGCCCTGTGAATTACAAAGGAGGCGCAATAGTGATTCTTCTTACCAGAAAACTTCTCTTGCTCGTAGGACCAGAAACTGCATGTGATTCAACTCCACTTAGGAATGGGAAACAAACGCTAGCTCGCCTTACAAGAAACACACTCTGCTTCTGAGAAAAGAGCACTCTTCTACTCTACTGTGATTCCTATAGGGCCAGAACAGTGAGCTTGCTCAGAACAAAAGAACTGTGCTTCCTACACACAGGGGCAATATCTAGTTCAACTCTGCTTAGGAAACTGACAAGAACAGTAGCTCCTCTTCAGTCCAATACACTGTACTTGCTAGGAACAGACGAGAGTGCTATTTGCACTGTGTATGGCAATGGGAGCGCAATAGTGACTTTCCTTACCAGAAAACAACTCTTGCTCATAGGACCAAAAACTGCATGTGATTCAACTCCATTCAGGACTGGGATACAAACGCTAGCTCGCCTTACAAGAAACACACTCTGCTTTTGAGAAAAGAGCACTCTTCTACTCTACTGTGTTTCCTTTGAGTTCCAAACAGTGAGCTTGCTCAGAACAAAAGAACTGTGCTTCCAACACACAGGGGCCATATCTAGTTCAACTCTGCTTAGGAAACTGACAAGAACAGTATCTCCTCTTCTGTCCAAAAACTGTACTTGCTAGGAACAGGCGAGAGTGCTATTTGCACTGTGTATGGCAATGGGAGCACAATAGTGACTTTCCTTACCAGAAAACAACTCTTTCTCGTAGGACCAAAAAAGGCATGTGATTCAACTCCATTTAGGACTGGGAAACAAACGCTAGCTCGCCTTACAAGAAACTCACTCGGCTTTTGAGAAAAGAGCACTCTTCTACTCTACTGTGTTTCCTGTAGTGCCAGTAGAACAGTTAGCTTGCTCAGAACAAAAGACCTGTGCTTCCTACACACAGGGGCCATATCTAGTTCAACTCTGCTTAGGAAACTGACAAGGACAGTAGCTCCTCTTCAGTCCAATACAATGTACTTGCTGGGAACAGACGCGAGTGCTATTTGCACTGTGTATTGCAATGGGAGCGCAATAGTGACTCTTCTTACCAGAAAAAAATCCTTCCTCGTAGGACCAGAAACTGCATGTGATTCACCTCCATTTAGGACTGCGAAACAAACGCTAGCTCACCTTACAAGAAACACACTCTGCTTTTGAGAAAAGAGCACTCTTTTACTCTGCTGTGTTTCCTATGGGGTCTGAACAGTGAACTTGCTCAGAACAAAAGAACTGTGCATCCTACACACACGGGCCATATCCAGTTCAACTCTACTTAGGAAACTGACAAGAACAGTAGCTCCTCTTCAGTCCAATACACTGTACTTGCTGGGAACAGACACGAGTGCTATTTGCACTGTGTATGGCAATGGGAGCACAATAGTGACTCTTCTTACCAGAAAACAACTCTTGCTCATAGGACCAGAAACTGCATGTGATTAAACTCTATTTAAGACTGGGAAACAAACGGTAGCTCACCTTACAAGAAACTCACTCTGCTTTTGAGAAAAGAGCACTCTTCTACTCTACTGTGTTTCCTATAGGGCCAGAACAGTGAGCTTTCTCACAACAAAAGAACTGTGCTTCCTACATACACAGGTCATATCTATTTCAACTCTGCTTAGGAAACTGACAAGAACAGTAGATCCTCCTCATTCCAATACACTGTACATGCTAGGAACAGACGAGAGTGCTATTTGCCCTGTGTATTACAAAGGAGGCGCAATAGTGACTCTTCTTACCAGAAAACTTCTCTTGCTCGTAGGACCAGAAACTGCATGTGATTCAACTCCACTTAGGAATGGGAAACAAACGCTAGCTCGCCTTACAAGAAACATAATCTGCTTCTGAGAAAAGAGCACTCTTCTACTCTACTGTGTTTCCTTTGGGTTCCAAACAGTGAGCTTGCTCAGAACAAAAGAACTGTGCTTCCAACACACAGGGGCCATATCTAGTTCAACTCTGCTTAGGAAACTGACAAGAACAGTAGCTCCTCTTCATTCCAAAAACTGTACTTGCTAGGAACAGACGAGAGTGCTATTTGCACTGTGTATGGCAATGGGAGCACAATAGTGACTTTCCTTATCAGAAAAAACTCTTGCTCGTAGGACCAAAAACTGCATGTGATTCAACTCCACTTAGGAAATGGAAACAAACGCTAGCTCGCCTTACAAGAAACACACTCTGCTTTTGAAAAAAGAGCACTCTTCTACTCTACTGTGTTTCCTATAGTGCCAGAAGAACAGTTAGCTTGCTCAGAACAAAAGAACTGTGCTTCCTACATACACAGGTCATATCTATTTCAACTCTGCTTAGGAAACTGACAAGAACAGTAGATCCTCTTCATTCCAATACACTGTACATGCTGGGAACAGACGCGAGTGCTATTTGCCCTGTGAATTACAAAGGAGGCGCAATAGTGATTCTTCTTACCAGAAAACTTCTCTTGCTCGTAGGACCAGAAACTGCATGTGATTCAACTCCACTTAGGAATGGGAAACAAACGCTAGCTCGCCTTACAAGAAACACACTCTGCTTCTGAGAAAAGAGCACTCTTCTACTCTACTGTGATTCCTATAGGGCCAGAACAGTGAGCTTGCTCAGAACAAAAGAACTGTGCTTCCTACACACAGGGGCAATATCTAGTTCAACTCTGCTTAGGAAACTGACAAGAACAGTAGCTCCTCTTCAGTCCAATACACTGTACTTGCTAGGAACAGACGAGAGTGCTATTTGCACTGTGTATGGCAATGGGAGCGCAATAGTGACTTTCCTTACCAGAAAACAACTCTTGCTCATAGGACCAAAAACTGCATGTGATTCAACTCCATTCAGGACTGGGATACAAACGCTAGCTCGCCTTACAAGAAACACACTCTGCTTTTGAGAAAAGAGCACTCTTCTACTCTACTGTGTTTCCTTTGAGTTCCAAACAGTGAGCTTGCTCAGAACAAAAGAACTGTGCTTCCAACACACAGGGGCCATATCTAGTTCAACTCTGCTTAGGAAACTGACAAGAACAGTAGCTCCTCTTCTGTCCAAAAACTGTACTTGCTAGGAACAGGCGAGAGTGCTATTTGCACTGTGTATGGCAATGGGAGCACAATAGTGACTTTCCTTACCAGAAAACAACTCTTTCTCGTAGGACCAAAAAAGGCATGTGATTCAACTCCATTTAGGACTGGGAAACAAACGCTAGCTCGCCTTACAAGAAACTCACTCTGCTTTTGAGAAAAGAGCACTCTTCTACTCTACTGTGTTTCCTATAGTGCCAGTAGAACAGTTAGCTTGCTCAGAACAAAAGACCTGTGCTTCCTACACACAGGGGCCATATCTAGTTCAACTCTGCTTAGGAAACTGACAAGGACAGTAGCTCCTCTTCAGTCCAATACAATGTACTTGCTGGGAACAGACGCGAGTGCTATTTGCACTGTGTATTGCAATGGGAGCGCAATAGTGACTCTTCTTACCAGAAAAAAATCCTTCCTCGTAGGACCAGAAACTGCATGTGATTCACCTCCATTTAGGACTGCGAAACAAACGCTAGCTCACCTTACAAGAAACACACTCTGCTTTTGAGAAAAGAGCACTCTTTTACTCTGCTGTGTTTCCTATGGGGTCTGAACAGTGAACTTGCTCAGAACAAAAGAACTGTGCATCCTACACACACGGGCCATATCCAGTTCAACTCTACTTAGGAAACTGACAAGAACAGTAGCTCCTCTTCAGTCCAATACACTGTACTTGCTGGGAACAGACGCGAGTGCTATTTGCACTGTGTATGGCAATGGGAGCACAATAGTGACTCTTCTTACCAGAAAACAACTCTTGCTCATAGGACCAGAAACTGCATGTGATTAAACTCTATTTAAGACTGGGAAACAAACGGTAGCTCACCTTACAAGAAACTCACTCTGCTTTTGAGAAAAGAGCACTCTTCTACTCTACTGTGTTTCCTATAGGGCCAGAACAGTGAGCTTTCTCACAACAAAAGAACTGTGCTTCCTACATACACAGGTCATATCTATTTCAACTCTGCTTAGGAAACTGACAAGAACAGTAGATCCTCCTCATTCCAATACACTGTACATGCTAGGAACAGACGAGAGTGCTATTTGCCCTGTGTATTACAAAGGAGGCGCAATAGTGACTCTTCTTACCAGAAAACTTCTCTTGCTCGTAGGACCAGAAACTGCATGTGATTCAACTCCACTTAGGACTGGGAAACAAACGCTAGCTCGCCTTACAAGAAACACACTCTGCTTTTGAGAAAAGAGCACTCTTCTACTCTACTGTGTTTCCTTAGGTTCCAAACAGTGAGCTTGCTCAGAACAAAAGAACTGTGCTTCCAACACACAGGGGCCATATCTAGTTCAACTCTGCTTAGGAAACTGACAAGAACAGTAGCTCCTCTTCAGTCCAAAAACTGTACTTGCTAGGAACAGCGAGAGTGCTATTTGCACTGTGTATGGCAATGGGAGCGGAATAGTGACTTTCCTTATCAGAAAACAACTCTTGCTCGTAGGACCAAAAACTGCATGTGATTCAACTCCACTTAGGAATGGGAAACAAACGCTAGCTCGCCTTACAAGAAACACACTCTGCTTTTGAGAAAAGAGCACTCTTCTACTCTACTGTGTTTCCTATAGTGCCAGAAGAACAGTTAGCTTGCTCAGAACAAAAGAACTGTGCTTCCTACATACACAGGTCATATCTATTTCAACTCTGCTTAGGAAACTGACAAGAACAGTAGATCCTCCTCATTCCAATACACTGTACATGCTGGGAACAGACGCGAGTGCTATTTGCCCTGTGTATTACAAAGGAGGCGCAATAGTGACTCTTCTTACCAGAAAACTTCTCTTGCTCGTAGGACCAGAAACTGCATGTGATTCAACTCCACTTAGGACTGGGAAACAAACGCTAGCTCGCCTTACAAGAAACACACTCTGCTTTTGAGAAAAGAGCACTCTTCTACTCTACTGTGTTTCCTTTGGGTTCCAAACAGTGAGCTTGCTCAGAACAAAAGAACTGTGCTTCCAACACACAGGGGCCATATCTAGTTCAACTCTGCTTAGGAAACTGACAAGAACAGTAGCTCCTCTTCAGTCCAAAAACTGTACTTGCTAGGAACAGACGAGAGTGCTATTTGCACTGTGTATGGCAATGGGAGCGGAATAGTGACTTTCCTTATCAGAAAACAACTCTTGCTCGTAGGACCAAAAACTGCATGTGATTCAACTCCACTTAGGAATGGGAAACAAACGCTAGCTCGCCTTACAAGAAACACACTCTGCTTTTGAGAAAAGAGCACTCTTCTACTCTACTGTGTTTCCTATAGTGCCAGAAGAACAGTTAGCTTGCTCAGAACAAAAGAACTGTGCTTCCTACATACACAGGTCATATCTATTTCAACTCTGCTTAGGAAACTGACAAGAACAGTAGATCCTCTTCATTCCAATACACTGTACATGCTGGGAACAGACGCGAGTGCTATTTGCCCTGTGTATTACAAAGGAGGCGCAATAGTGATTCTTCTTACCAGAAAACTTCTCTTGCTCGTAGGACCAGAAACTGCATGTGATTCAACTCCACTTAGGAATGGGAAACAAACGCTAGCTCGCCTTACAAGAAACACACTCTGCTTCTGAGAAAAGAGCACTCTTCTACTTTACTGTGATTCCTATAGGGCCAGAACAGTGAGCTGGCTCAGAACAAAAGAACTGTGCTTCCTACACACAGGGGCAATATCTAGTTCAACTCTGCTTAGGAAACTGACAAGAACAGTAGCTCCTCTTCAGTCCAATACACTGTACTTGCTAGGAACAGACGAGAGTGCTATTTGCACTGTGTATGGCAATGGGAGCGCAATAGTGACTTTTCTTACCAGAAAACAACTCTTGCTCATAGGACCAAAAACTGCATGTGATTCAACTCCATTCAGGACTGGGATACAAATGCCAGCTCGCCTTACAGGAAACACACTCTGCTTTTGAGAAAAGAGTACTCTTCTACTCTGCTGTGTTTCCTTTGGGTTCCAAACAGTGAGCTTGCTCAGAACAAAAGAACTGTGCTTCCAACACAGCGGCCATATCTAGTTCAACTCTGCTTAGGAAACTGACAAGAACAGTAGCTCCTCTTCAGTCCAATACACTGTACTTGCTGGGAACAGACGCGAGTTCTATTTGCACTGTGTATGGCGAAGGGAGCGCAACAGTGACTTTCCTTACCAGAAAACAACTCTTGCTCGTGGGACCAACAACTGCATGAGATTCAACTCCATTTAGGACTGGGAAACAAACGCTAGCTCGCCTTACATGAAACACACTCTGCTTTTGAGAAAAGAGCACTCTTCTACTCTACTGTGTTTCCTATAGGGCCAGAACAGTGAGCTTTCTCAGAAAAAAAGAACTGTGCTTCCTAAACACAGGGGCCATATCTAGTTCAACTCTACTTAGGAAACTGACAAGAACAGTAGCTCCTCTTCAGTCCAATACACTTTACTTGCTGGGAACAGACGCGAGTGCTATTTGCACAGTGTATGACAATGGGAGCACAATAGTGACTCTTCTTACCAGAAAACAACTCTTGCTCATAGGACCAGAAACTGCATGTGATTCAACTCCACTTAGGAATGGGAAACAAACGCTAGCTCGCCTTACAAGAAACATACTCTGCTTCTGAGAAAAGAGCACTCTTCTACTCTACTGTGTTTCCTTTGGGTTCCAAACAGTGAGCTTGCTCAGAACAAAAGAACTGTGCTTCCAACACACAGGGGCCATATCTAGTTCAACTCTGCTTAGGAAACTGACAAGAACAGTAGCTCCTCTTCATTCCAAAAACTGTACTTGCTAGGAACAGACGAGAGTGCTATTTGCACTGTGTATGGCAATGGGAGCACAATAGTGACTTTCCTTATCAGAAAAAACTCTTGCATGTAGGACCAAAAACTGCATGTGATTCAACTCCACTTAGGAAATGGAAACAAACGCTAGCTCGCCTTACAAGAAACACACTCTGCTTTTGAAAAAAGAGCACTCTTCTACTCTACTGTGTTTCCTATAGTGCCAGAAGAACAGTTAGCTTGCTCAGAACAAAAGAACTGTGCTTCCTACATACACAGGTCATATCTATTTCAACTCTGCTTAGGAAACTGACAAGAACAGTAGATCCTCTTCATTCCAATACACTGTACATGCTGGGAACAGACGCGAGTGCTATTTGCCCTGTGAATTACAAAGGAGGCGCAATAGTGATTCTTCTTACCAGAAAACTTCTCTTGCTCGTAGGACCAGAAACTGCATGTGATTCAACTCCACTTAGGAATGGGAAACAAACGCTAGCTCGCCTTACAAGAAACACACTCTGCTTCTGAGAAAAGAGCACTCTTCTACTCTACTGTGATTCCTATAGGGCCAGAACAGTGAGCTTGCTCAGAACAAAAGAACTGTGCTTCCTACACACAGGGGCAATATCTAGTTCAACTCTGCTTAGGAAACTGACAAGAACAGTAGCTCCTCTTCAGTCCAATACACTGTACTTGCTAGGAACAGACGAGAGTGCTATTTGCACTGTGTATGGCAATGGGAGCGCAATAGTGACTTTCCTTACCAGAAAACAACTCTTGCTCATAGGACCAAAAACTGCATGTGATTCAACTCCATTCAGGACTGGGATACAAACGCTAGCTCGCCTTACAAGAAACACACTCTGCTTTTGAGAAAAGAGCACTCTTCTACTCTACTGTGTTTCCTTTGAGTTCCAAACAGTGAGCTTGCTCAGAACAAAAGAACTGTGCTTCCAACACACAGGGGCCATATCTAGTTCAACTCTGCTTAGGAAACTGACAAGAACAGTAGCTCCTCTTCTGTCCAAAAACTGTACTTGCTAGGAACAGGCGAGAGTGCTATTTGCACTGTGTATGGCAATGGGAGCACAATAGTGACTTTCCTTACCAGAAAACAACTCTTTCTCGTAGGACCAAAAAAGGCATGTGATTCAACTCCATTTAGGACTGGGAAACAAACGCTAGCTCGCCTTACAAGAAACTCACTCTGCTTTTGAGAAAAGAGCACTCTTCTACTCTACTGTGTTTCCTATAGTGCCAGTAGAACAGTTAGCTTGCTCAGAACAAAAGACCTGTGCTTCCTACACACAGGGGCCATATCTAGTTCAACTCTGCTTAGGAAACTGACAAGGACAGTAGCTCCTCTTCAGTCCAATACAATGTACTTGCTGGGAACAGACGCGAGTGCTATTTGCACTGTGTATTGCAATGGGAGCGCAATAGTGACTCTTCTTACCAGAAAAAAATCCTTCCTCGTAGGACCAGAAACTGCATGTGATTCACCTCCATTTAGGACTGCGAAACAAACGCTAGCTCACCTTACAAGAAACACACTCTGCTTTTGAGAAAAGAGCACTCTTTTACTCTGCTGTGTTTCCTATGGGGTCTGAACAGTGAACTTGCTCAGAACAAAAGAACTGTGCATCCTACACACACGGGCCATATCCAGTTCAACTCTACTTAGGAAACTGACAAGAACAGTAGCTCCTCTTCAGTCCAATACACTGTACTTGCTGGGAACAGACGCGAGTGCTATTTGCACTGTGTATGGCAATGGGAGCACAATAGTGACTCTTCTTACCAGAAAACAACTCTTGCTCATAGGACCAGAAACTGCATGTGATTAAATTCTATTTAAGACTGGGAAACAAACGGTAGCTCACCTTACAAGAAACTCACTCTGCTTTTGAGAAAAGAGCACTCTTCTACTCTACTGTGTTTCCTATAGGGCCAGAACAGTGAGCTTTCTCACAACAAAAGAACTGTGCTTCCTACATACACAGGTCATATCTATTTCAACTCTGCTTAGGAAACTGACAAGAACAGTAGATCCTCCTCATTCCAATACACTGTACATGCTAGGAACAGACGAGAGTGCTATTTGCCCTGTGTATTACAAAGGAGGCGCAATAGTGACTCTTCTTACCAGAAAACTTCTCTTGCTCGTAGGACCAGAAACTGCATGTGATTCAACTCCACTTAGGACTGGGAAACAAACGCTAGCTCGCCTTACAAGAAACACACTCTGCTTTTGAGAAAAGAGCACTCTTCTACTCTACTGTGTTTCCTTAGGTTCCAAACAGTGAGCTTGCTCAGAACAAAAGAACTGTGCTTCCAACACACAGGGGCCATATCTAGTTCAACTCTGCTTAGGAAACTGACAAGAACAGTAGCTCCTCTTCAGTCCAAAAACTGTACTTGCTAGGAACAGCGAGAGTGCTATTTGCACTGTGTATGGCAATGGGAGCGGAATAGTGACTTTCCTTATCAGAAAACAACTCTTGCTCGTAGGACCAAAAACTGCATGTGATTCAACTCCACTTAGGAATGGGAAACAAACGCTAGCTCGCCTTACAAGAAACACACTCTGCTTTTGAGAAAAGAGCACTCTTCTACTCTACTGTGTTTCCTATAGTGCCAGAAGAACAGTTAGCTTGCTCAGAACAAAAGAACTGTGCTTCCTACATACACAGGTCTTATCTATTTCAACTCTGCTTAGGAAACTGACAAGAACAGTAGATCCTCCTCATTCCAATACACTGTACATGCTGGGAACAGACGCGAGTGCTATTTGCCCTGTGTATTACAAAGGAGGCGCAATAGTGACTCTTCTTACCAGAAAACTTCTCTTGCTCGTAGGACCAGAAACTGCATGTGATTCAACTCCACTTAGGACTGGGAAACAAACGCTAGCTCGCCTTACAAGAAACACACTCTGCTTTTGAGCAAAGAGCACTCTTCTACTCTACTGTGTTTCCTTTGGGTTCCAAACAGTGAGCTTGCTCAGAACAAAAGAACTGTGCTTCCAACACACAGGGGCCATATCTAGTTCAACTCTGCTTAGGAAACTGACAAGAACAGTAGCTCCTCTTCAGTCCAAAAACTGTACTTGCTAGGAACAGACGAGAGTGCTATTTGCACTGTGTATGGCAATGGGAGCGGAATAGTGACTTTCCTTATCAGAAAACAACTCTTGCTCGTAGGACCAAAAACTGCATGTGATTCAACTCCACTTAGGAATAGGAAACAAACGCTAGCTCGCCTTACAAGAAACACACTCTGCTTTTGAGAAAAGAGCACTCTTCTACTCTACTGTGTTTCCTATAGTGCCAGAAGAACAGTTAGCTTGCTCAGAACAAAAGAACTGTGCTTCCTACATACACAGGTCATATCTATTTCAACTCTGCTTAGGAAACTGACAAGAACAGGAGATCCTCTTCATTCCAATACACTGTACATGCTGGGAACAGACGCGAGTGCTATTTGCCCTGTGTATTACAAAGGAGGCGCAATAGTGATTCTTCTTACCAGAAAACTTCTCTTGCTCGTAGGACCAGAAACTGCATGTGATTCAACTCCACTTAGGAATGGGAAACAAACGCTAGCTCGCCTTACAAGAAACACACTCTGCTTCTGAGAAAAGAGCACTCTTCTACTTTACTGTGATTCCTATAGGGCCAGAACAGTGAGCTGGCTCAGAACAAAAGAACTGTGCTTCCTACACACAGGGGCAATATCTAGTTCAACTCTGCTTAGGAAACTGACAAGAACAGTAGCTCCTCTTCAGTCCAATACACTGTACTTGCTAGGAACAGACGAGAGTGCTATTTGCACTGTGTATGGCAATGGGAGCGCAATAGTGACTTTCCTTACCAGAAAACAACTCTTGCTCATAGGACCAAAAACTGCATGTGATTCAACTCCATTCAGGACTGGGATACAAATGCCAGCTCGCCTTACAGGAAACACACTCTGCTTTTGAGAAAAGAGTACTCTTCTACTCTGCTGTGTTTCCTTTGGGTTCCAAACAGTGAGCTTGCTCAGAACAAAAGATCTGTGCTTCCAACACAGCGGCCATATCTAGTTCAACTCTGCTTAGGAAACTGACAAGAACAGTAGCTCCTCTTCAGTCCAATACACTGTACTTGCTGGGAACAGACGCGAGTTCTATTTGCACTGTGTATGGCGAAGGGAGCGCAACAGTGACTTTCCTTACCAGAAAACAACTCTTGCTCGTGGGACCAACAACTGCATGAGATTCAACTCCATTTAGGACTGGGAAACAAACGCTAGCTCGCCTTACATGAAACACACTCTGCTTTTGAGAAAAGAGCACTCTTCTACTCTACTGTATTTCCTATAGGGCCAGAACAGTGAGCTTGCTCAGAAAAAAAGAACTGTGCTTCCTACACACAGGGGCCATATCTAGTTCAACTCTACTTAGGAAACTGACAAGAACAGTAGCTCCTCTTCAGTCCAATACACTGTACTTGCTGGGAACAGAAGCGAGTGCTATTTGCACTGTGTATGGCAATGAGAGCTCAATAATGACTTTCCTTACCAGAAAACAACTCTTCCACGTAGGACCAAAAACTGCATGTGATTCAACTCCATTCAGGACTGGGATACAAACGCTAGCTCACCTTACAAGAAACACACTCTGCTTTTGAGAAAAGAGCACTCTTCTACTCTGCTGTGTTTCCTATGGGGTTGAACAGTGAACTTGCTCAGAACAAAAGAACTGTGCATCCTACACACACGGGCCATATCCAGTTCAACTCTACTTAGGAAACTGACAAGAACAGTAGCTCCTCTTCAGTCCAATACACTGTACTTGCTGGGAACAGACGCGAGTGCTATTTGCACTGTGTATGGCAATGGGAGCACAATAGTGACTCTTCTTACCAGAAAACAACTCTTGCTCATAGGACCAGAAACTGCATGTGATTAAACTCCATTTAAGACTGGGAAACAAACGCTAGCTCGCCTTACAAGAAACACACTCTGCTTTTGAGAAAAGAGCACTCTTCTACTCTACTGTGTTTCCTATAGTGCCAGAAGAACAGTTAGCTTGCTCAGAACAAAAGAACTGTGCTTCCTACATACACAGGTCATATCTATTTCAACTCTGCTTAGGAAACTGACAAGAACAGTAGATCCTCCTCATTCCAATACACTGTACATGCTGGGAACAGACGCGAGTGCTATTTGCCCTGTGTATTACAAAGGAGGCGCAATAGTGACTCTTCTTACCAGAAAACTTCTCTTGCTCGTAGGACCAGAAACTGCATGTGATTCAACTCCACTTAGGACTGGGAAACAAACGCTAGCTCGCCTTACAAGAAACACACTCTGCTTTTGAGAAAAGAGCACTCTTCTACTCTACTGTGTTTCCTTTGGGTTCCAAACAGTGAGCTTGCTCAGAACAAAAGAACTGTGCTTCCAACACACAGGGGCCATATCTAGTTCAACTCTGCTTAGGAAACTGACAAGAACAGTAGCTCCTCTTCAGTCCAAAAACTGTACTTGCTAGGAACAGACGAGAGTGCTATTTGCACTGTGTATGGCAATGGGAGCGGAATAGTGACTTTCCTTATCAGAAAACAACTCTTGCTCGTAGGACCAAAAACTGCATGTGATTCAACTCCACTTAGGAATGGGAAACAAACGCTAGCTCGCCTTACAAGAAACACACTCTGCTTTTGAGAAAAGAGCACTCTTCTACTCTACTGTGTTTCCTATAGTGCCAGAAGAACAGTTAGCTTGCTCAGAACAAAAGAACTGTGCTTCCTACATACACAGGTCATATCTATTTCAACTCTGCTTAGGAAACTGACAAGAACAGTAGATCCTCTTCATTCCAATACACTGTACATGCTGGGAACAGACGCGAGTGCTATTTGCCCTGTGTATTACAAAGGAGGCGCAATAGTGATTCTTCTTACCAGAAAACTTCTCTTGCTCGTAGGACCAGAAACTGCATGTGATTCAACTCCACTTAGGAATGGGAAACAAACGCTAGCTCGCCTTACAAGAAACACACTCTGCTTCTGAGAAAAGAGCACTCTTCTACTTTACTGTGATTCCTATAGGGCCAGAACAGTGAGCTGGCTCAGAACAAAAGAACTGTGCTTCCTACACACAGGGGCAATATCTAGTTCAACTCTGCTTAGGAAACTGACAAGAACAGTAGCTCCTCTTCAGTCCAATACACTGTACTTGCTAGGAACAGACGAGAGTGCTATTTGCACTGTGTATGGCAATGGGAGCGCAATAGTGACTTTCCTTACCAGAAAACAACTCTTGCTCATAGGACCAAAAACTGCATGTGATTCAACTCCATTCAGGACTGGGATACAAATGCCAGGTCGCCTTACAGGAAACACACTCTGCTTTTGAGAAAAGAGTACTCTTCTACTCTGCTGTGTTTCCTTTGGGTTCCAAACAGTGAGCTTGCTCAGAACAAAAGATCTGTGCTTCCAACACAGCGGCCATATCTAGTTCAACTCTGCTTAGGAAACTGACAAGAACAGTAGCTCCTCTTCAGTCCAATACACTGTACTTGCTGGGAACAGACGCGAGTTCTATTTGCACTGTGTATGGCGAAGGGAGCGCAACAGTGACTTTCCTTACCAGAAAACAACTCTTGCTCGTGGGACCAACAACTGCATGAGATTCAACTCCATTTAGGACTGGGAAACAAACGCTAGCTCGCCTTACATGAAACACACTCTGCTTTTGAGAAAAGAGCACTCTTCTACTCTACTGTGTTTCCTATAGGGCCAGAACAGTGAGCTTGCTCAGAAAAAAAGAACTGTGCTTCCTACACACAGGGGCCATATCTAGTTCAACTCTACTTAGGAAACTGACAAGAACAGTAGCTCCTCTTCAGTCCAATACACTGTACTTGCTGGGAACAGAAGCGAGTGCTATTTGCACTGTGTATGGCAATGAGAGCTCAATAATGACTTTCCTTACCAGAAAACAACTCTTCCACGTAGGACCAAAAACTGCATGTGATTCAACTCCATTCAGGACTGGGATACAAACGCTAGCTCACCTTACAAGAAACACACTCTGCTTTTGAGAAAAGAGCACTCTTCTACTCTGCTGTGTTTCCTATGGGGTCTGAACAGTGAACTTGCTCAGAACAAAAGAACTGTGCATCCTACAAACACGGGCCATATCCAGTTCAACTCTACTTAGGAAACTGACAAGAACAGTAGCTCCTCTTCAGTCCAATACACTGTACTTGCTGGGAACAGACGCGAGTGCTATTTGCACTGTGTATGGCAATGGGAGCACAATAGTGACTCTTCTTACCAGAAAACAACTCTTGCTCATAGGACCAGAAACTGCATGTGATTAAACTCCATTTAAGACTGGGAAACAAACGGTAGCTCCCCTTACAAGAAACTCACTCTGCTTTTGAGAAAAGAGCACACTTCTACTCTACTGTGTTTCCTATAGGGCCAGAACAGTGAGCTTGCTCAGAACAAAAGAACTGTGCTTCCTACACACAGGGGCCATATCTAGTTCAACTCTACTTAGGAAACTGACAAGAACAGTAGCTCCTCTTCAGTCCAATACACTGTACTTCCTGGGAACAGAAGCGAGTGCTATTTGCACTGTGTATGGCAATGAGAGCTCAATAATGACTTTCCTTACCAGAAAACAACTCTTCCTCGTAGGACCAAAAACTGCATGTGATTCAACTCCATTCAGGACTGGGATACAAACGCTAGCTCGCCTTACAAGAAACACTCTCTGCTTTTGAGAAAAGAGCACTCTTCTACTCTGCTGTGTTTCCTATGGGGTCTGAACAGTGAACTTGCTCAGAACAAAAGAACTGTGCATCCTACACACACGGGCCATATCCAGTTCAACTCTACTTATGAAACTGACAAGAACAGTAGCTCCTCTTCAGTCCAATACACTGTACTTGCTGGGAACAGACGCGAGTGCTATTTGCACTGTGTATGGCAATGGGAGCACAATAGTGACTCTTCTTACCAGAAAACAACTCTTGCTCATAGGACCAGAAACAGCATGTGATTAAACTCCATTTAAGACTGGGAAACAAACGGTAGCTCACCTTACAAGAAACTCACTCTGCTTTTGAGAAAAGAGCACTCTTCTACTCTACTGTGTTTCCTATAGGGCCAGAACAGTGAGCTTTCTCACAACAAAAGAACTGTGCTTCCTACATACACAGGTCATATCTATTTCAACTCTGCTTAGGAAACTGACAAGAACAGTAGATCCTCCTCATTCCAATACACTGTACATTCTGGGAACAGACACGAGTGCTATTTGCCCTGTGTATTACAAAGGAGGCGCAATAGTGACTCTTCTTACCAGAAAACTTCTCTTGCTCGTAGGACCAGAAACTGCATGTGATTCAACTCCACTTAGGACTGGGAAACAAACGCTAGCTCGCCTTACAAGAAACACACTCTGCTTTTGAGAAAAGAGCACTCTTCTACTCTATTGTGTTTCCTTTGGGTTCCAAACAGTGAGCTTGCTCAGAACAAAAGAACTGTGCTTCCAACACACAGGGGCCATATCTAGTTCAACTCTGCTTAGGAAACTGACAAGAACAGTAGCTCCTCTTCAGTCCAAAAACTGTACTTGCTAGGAACAGACGAGAGTGCTATTTGCACTGTGTATGGCAATGGGAGCGGAATAGTGACTTTCCTTATCAGAAAACAACTCTTGCTCGTAGGACCAAAAACTGCATGTGATTCAACTCCACTTAGGAATGGGAAACAAACGCTAGCTCGCCTTACAAGAAACACACTCTGCTTTTGAGAAAAGAGCACTCTTCTACTCTACTGTGTTTCCTATAGTGCCAGAAGAACAGTTAGCTTGCTCAGAACAAAAGAACTGTGCTTCCTACATACACAGGTCATATCTATTTCAACTCTGCTTAGGAAACTGACAAGAACAGTAGATCCTCTTCATTCCAATACACTGTACATGCTGGGAACAGACGCGAGTGCTATTTGCCCTGTGTATTACAAAGGAGGCGCAATAGTGATTCTTCTTACCAGAAAACTTCTCTTGCTCGTAGGACCAGAAACTGCATGTGATTCAACTCCACTTAGGAATGGGAAACAAACGCTAGCTCGCCTTACAAGAAACACACTCTGCTTCTGAGAAAAGAGCACTCTTCTACTTTACTGTGATTCCTATAGGGCCAGAACAGTGAGCTGGCTCAGAACAAAAGAACTGTGCTTCCTACACACAGGGGCAATATCTAGTTCAACTCTGCTTAGGAAACTGACAAGAACAGTAGCTCCTCTTCAGTCCAATACACTGTACTTGCTAGGAACAGACGAGAGTGCTATTTGCACTGTGTATGGCAATGGGAGCGCAATAGTGACTTTCCTTACCAGAAAAAAACTCTTGCTCATAGGACCAAAAACTGCATGTGATTCAACTCCATTCAGGACTGGGATACAAATGCTAGCTCGCCTTACAGGAAACACACTCTGCTTTTGAGAAAAGAGTACTCTTCTACTCTGCTGTGTTTCCTTTGGGTTCCAAACAGTGAGCTTGCTCAGAACAAAAGATCTGTGCTTCCAACACAGCGGCCATATCTAGTTCAACTCTGCTTAGGAAACTGACAAGAACAGTAGCTCCTCTTCAGTCCAATACACTGTACTTGCTGGGAACAGACGCGAGTTCTATTTGCACTGTGTATGGCGAAGGGAGCGCAACAGTGACTTTCCTTACCAGAAAACAACTCTTGCTCGTGGGACCAACAACTGCATGAGATTCAACTCCATTTAAGACTGGGAAACAAACGCTAGCTCGCCTTACATGAAACACACTCTGCTTTTGAGAAAAGAGCACTCTTCTACTCTACTGTGTTTCCTATAGGGCCAGAACAGTGAGCTTGCTCAGAAAAAAAGAACTGTGCTTCCTACACACAGGGGCCATATCTACTTCAACTCTACTTAGGAAACTGACAAGAACAGTAGCTCCTCTTCAGTCCAATACACTGTACTTGCTGGGAACAGAAGCGAGTGCTATTTGCACTGTGTATGGCAATGAGAGCTCAATAATGACTTTCCTTACAAGAAAACAACTCTTCCACGTAGGACCAAAAACTGCATGTGATACAACTCCATTCAGGACTGGGATACAAACGCTAGCTCGCCTTACAAGAAACACACTCTGCTTTTGAGAAAAGAGCACTCTTCTACTCTGCTGTGTTTCCTATGGGGTCTGAACAGTGAACTTGCTCAGAACAAAAGAACTGTGCATCCTACACACACGGGCCATATCCAGTTCAACTCTACTTAGGAAACTGACAAGAACAGTAGCTCCTCTTCAGTCCAATACACTGTACTTGCTGGGAACAGACGCGAGTGCTATTTGCACTGTGTATGGCAATGGGAGCACAATAGTGACTCTTCTTACCAGAAAACAACTCTTGCTCATAGGACCAGAAACTGCATGTGATTAAACTCCATTTAAGACTGTGAAACAAACGGTAGCTCCCCTTACAAGAAACTCACTCTGCTTTTGAGAAAAGAGCACACTTCTACTCTACTGTGTTTCCTATAGGGCCAGAACAGTGAGCTTGCTCAGAACAAAAGAACTGTGCTTTCTACACACAGGGGCCATATCTAGTTCAACTCTACTTAGGAAACTGACAAGAACAGTAGCTCCTCTTCAGTCCAATACACTGTACTTGCTGGGAACAGAAGCGAGTGCTATTTGCACTGTGTATGGCAATGAGAGCTCAATAATGACTTTCCTTACCAAAAAACAACTCTTCCTCGTAGGACCAAAAACTGCATGTGATTCAACTCCATTCAGGACTGGGATACAAACGCTAGCTCGCCTTACAAGAAACACACTCTGCTTTTGAGAAAAGAGCACTCTTCTACTCTGCTGTGTTTCCTATGGGGTCTGAACAGTGAACTTGCTCAGAACAAAAGAACTGTGCATCCTACACACACTGGCCATATCCAGTTCAACTCTACTTAGGAAACTGACAAGAACAGTAGCTCCTCTTCAGTCCAATACACTGTACTTGCTGGGAACAGACGCGAGTGCTATTTGCACTGTGTATGGCAATGTGAGCACAATAGTGACTCTTCTTACCAGAAAACAACGCTTGCTCATAGGACCAGAAACTGCATGTGATTAAACTCCATTTAAGACTGGGAAACAAACGGTAGCTCCCCTTACAAGAAACTCACTCTGCTTTTGAGAAAAGAGCACTCTTATACACTACTGTTTTTCCTATAGGGCCAGAACAGTGAGCTTTCTCAGAACAAAAGAACTGTGCTTCCTACATACACAGGTCATATCTATTTCAACTCTGCTTAGGAAACTGACAAGAACAGTAGATCCTCCTCATTCCAATACACTGTACATGCTGGGAACAGACGCGAGTGCTATTTGCCCTGTGTATTACAAAGGAGGCGCAATAGTGACTCTTCTTAGCAGAAAACTTCTCTTGCTCGTAGGACCAGAAACTGCATGTGATTCAACTCCACTTAGGAATGGGAAACAAACGCGAGCTCGCCTTACAAGAAACACACTCTGCTTTTGAGAAAAGAGCACTCTTCTACTCTACTGTGTTTCCTTTGGGTTCCAAACAGTGAGCTTGCTCAGAACAAAAGAACTGTGCTTCCAACACACAGGGGCCATATCTAGTTCAACTCTGCTTAGGAAACTGACAAGAACAGTAGCTCCTCTTCAGTCCAAAAACTGTACTTGCTAGGAACAGACGAGAGTGCTATTTGCATTGTGTATGGCAATGGGAACGCAATAGTGACTTTCCTTACCAGAAAACAACTCTTGCTCGTAGGACAAAAAACTACATGTGATTCAACTCCATTTAGGACTGGGAAACAAACGCTAGCTCGCCTTACAAGAAACTCACTCTGCTTTTGAGAAAAGAGCACTCTTCTACTCTACTGTGTTTCCTATAGTGCCAGAAGAACAGTTAGCTTGCTCAGAACAAAAGAACTGTGCTTCCTAGACACAGGGGCCATATCTAGTTCAACTCTGTTTAGGAAACTGAAAAGAGCAGTAGCTCCTCTTCAGTCCAAAAACTGTACTTGCTAGGAACAGACGAGAGTGCTATTTGCACTGTGTATGGCAATGGGAGCGCAATAGTGACTTTCCTTACCAGAAAACAACTCTTGCTCATAGAACCAAAAACTGCATGTGATTGAACTCTATTCAGGACTGGGATACAAATGCTAGCTCGCCTTACAGGAAACACACTCTGCTTTTGAGAAAATAGTACTCTTCTACTCTGCTGTGTTTCCTTTGGGTTCCAAACAGTGAGCTTGCTCAGAACAAAAGAACTGTGCTTCCAACACAGCGGCCATATCTAGTTCAACTCTGCTTAGGAAACTGACAAGAACAGTAGCTCCTCTTCAGTCCAATACACTGTACTTGCTGGGAACAGACGCGAGTTCTATTTGCACTGTGTATGGCGAATGGAGCGCAACAGTGACTTTCCTTACCAGAAAACAACTCTTGCTCGTGGGACAAACAACTGCATGAGATTCAACTCCATTTAGGACTGGGAAACAAACGCTAGCTCGCCTTATATGAAACACACTCTGCTTTTGAGAAAAGAGCACTCTTCTACTCTACTGTGTTTCCTATAGGGCCAGAACAGTGAGCTTGCTCAGAACAAAAGAACTGTGCTTCCTACACACAGGGGCCATATCTAGTTCAACTCTACTTAGGAAACTGACAAGAACAGTAGCTCCTCTTCAGTCCAATACACTGTACTTGCTGGGAACAGAAGCGAGTGCTATTTGCACTGTGTATGGAAATGAGAGCTCAATAATGACTTTCCTTACCAGAAAACAACTCTTCCACGTAGGACCAAAAACTGCATGTGATTCAACTCCATTCAGGACTGGGATACAAACGCTAGCTCGCCTTACAAGAAACACACTCTGCTTTTGAGAAAAGAGCACTCTTCTACTCTGCTGTGTTTCCTATGGGGTCTGAACAGTGAACTTGCTCAGAACAAAGAACTGTGCATCCTACACACACGGGCCATATCCAGTTCAACTCTACTTAGGAAACTGACAAGAACAGTAGCTCCTCTTCAGTCCAATACACTGTACTTGCTGGGAACAGACGCGAGTGCTATTTGCACTGTGTATGGCAATGGGAGCACAATAGTGACTCTTCTTACCAGAAAACAACTCTTGCTCATAGGACCAGAAACTGCATGTGATTAAACTCCATTTGAGACTGGGAAACAAACGGTAGCTCCCCTTACAAGAAACTCACTCTGCTTTTGAGAAAAGAGCACACTTCTACTCTACTGTGTTTCCTATAGGGCCAGAACAGTGAGCTTGCTCAGAACAAAAGAACTGTGCTTCCTACACACAGGGGCCATATCTAGTTCAACTCTACTTAGGAAACTGACAAGAACAGTAGCTCCTCTTCAGTCCAATACACTGTACTTGCTGTGAACAGAAGCGAGTGCTATTTGCACTGTGTATGGCAATGAGAGCTCAATAATGACTTTCCTTACCAGAAAACAACTCTTACTCGTAGGACCAAAAACTGCATGTGATTCAACTCCATTCAGGACTGGGATACAAACGCTAGCTCGCCTTACAAGAAACACACTCTGCTTTTGAGAAAAGAGCACTCTTCTACTCTGCTGTGTTTCCTATGGAGTCTGAACAGTGAACTTGCTCAGAACAAAAGAACTGTGCATCCTACACACACGGGCCATATCCAGTTCAACTCTACTTAGGAAACTGACAAGAACAGTAGCTCCTCTTCAGTCCAATACACTGTACTTGCTGGGAACAGACGCGAGTGCTATTTGCACTGTGTATGGCAATGGGAGCACAATAGTGACTCTTCTTACCAGAAAACAACGCTTGCTCATAGGACCAGAAACTGCATGTGATTAAACTCCATTTAAGACTGGGAAACAAACGGTAGCTCCCCTTACAAGAAACTCACTCTGCTTTTGAGAAAAGAGCACTCTTATACACTACTGTTTTTCCTATAGGGCCAGAACAGTGAGCTTTCTCAGAACAAAAGAACTGTGCTTCCTACATACACAGGTCATATCTATTTCAACTCTGCTTAGGAAACTGACAAGAACAGTAGATCCTCCTCATTCCAATACACTGTACATGCTGGGAACAGACGCGAGTGCTATTTGCCCTGTGTATTACAAAGGAGGCGCAATAGTGACTCTTCTTACCAGAAAACTTCTCTTGCTCGTAGGACCAGAAACTGCATGTGATTCAACTCCACTTAGGAATGGGAAACAAACGCTAGCTCGCCTTACAAGAAACACACTCTGCTTTTGAGAAAAGAGCACTCTTCTACTCTACTGTGTTTCCTTTGGGTTCCAAACAGTGAGCTTGCTCAGAACAAAAGAACTGTGCTTCCAACACACAGGGGCCATATCTAGTTCAACTCTGCTTAGGAAACTGACAAGAACAGTAGCTCCTCTTCAGTCCAAAAACTGTACTTGCTAGGAACAGACGAGAGTGCTATTTGCACTGTGTATGGCAATGGGAGCGCAATAGTGACTTTCCTTACCAGAAAACAACTCTTGCTCGTAGGACAAAAAACTACATGTGATTCAACTCCATTTAGGACTGGGAAACAAACGCCAGCTCGCCTTACAAGAAACTCACTCTGCTTTTGAGAAAAGAGCACTCTTCTACTCTACTGTGTTTCCTATAGTGCCAGAAGAACAGTTAGCTTGCTCAGAACAAAAGAACTGTGCTTCCTAGACACAGGGGCCATATCTAGTTCAACTCTGCTTAGGAAACTGACAAGGACAGTAGCTCCTCTTCAGTCCAATACAATGTACTTGCTGGGAACAGACGCGAGTGCTATTTGCACTGTGTATGGCAATGGGAGCGCAATAGTGACTCTTCTTACCAGAAAAAAAATCCTTCCTCGTAGGACCAGAAACTGCATGTGATTCACCTCCATTTAGGACTGCGAAACAAACGCTAGCTTGCCTTTCATGAAACACACTCTGCTTTCGAGAAAAGAGCACTCTTCTACTCTGCTGTGTTTCATGTAGGGTCTGAACAGTGACCTTGCTCAGAACAAAGGAACTGTGCTTCCTACACACAGGGGCCATATCTAGTTCAACTCTGCTTAGGAAACTGACAAGAACAGTAGCTCCTCTTCAGTCCAATACACTGTAATTGCTGGGAAAATACGCGAGTGCTATTTGCACTGTGTATGGCAATGAGAGCTCAATAATGACTTTCCTTACCAGAAAACAACTCTTCCTCGTATGACAAAATACTGCATGGGATTCAACTCCATTCAGGACTGGGATACAAACGCTAGCTCGCCTTACAAGAAACACACTCTGCTTTTGAGAAAAGAGCACTCTTCTACTCTGCTGTGTTTCCTATGGGGTCTGAACAGTGAACTTGCTCAGAACAAAAGAACTGTGCTTGCTACACACACGGGCCATATCCAGTTCAACTCTGCTTAGGAAACTGACAACAACAGTAGCTCCTCTTCAGTCCAATACACTGTACTTGCTGGGATCAGACGCGAGTGCTATTTGCACTGTGTATGGCAATGGGAGCACAATAGTGACTCTTCTTACCAGAAAACAACTCTTGCTCATAGGACCAGAAACTGCATGTGATTAAACTCCATTTAAGACTGGGAAACAAACGGTAGCTCACCTTACATGAAACACACTCTGATTTTGAGAAAAGAGCACTCTTCTACTCTACTGTGTTTCCTATAGGGCCAGAACAGTGAGCTTTCTCAGAACAAAAGAACTGTGCTTCCAACATACAAAGGTCATATCTATTTCAACTCTGCTTAGGAAACTGACAAGAACAGTAGATCCTCTTCATTCCAATACACTGTACATGCTGGGAACAGACGCGAGTGCTATTTGCCTTGTGTATTACAAAGGAGGCGCTTTAGTGACTCTTCTTACCAGAAAACTTCTCTTGCTCTTGGACCAGAAACTGCATGTGATTCAACTCCACTTAGGAATGGGAAACAAACGCTACCTCGCCTTACAAGAAACACACTCTGCTTTTGAGAAAAGAGCACTCTTCTACTCTACTGTGTTTCCTTTGGGTTCCAAACAGTGAGCTTGCTCAGAACAAAAAAACTGTGCTTCCAACACACAGGGGCCATATCTAGTTGAACTCTGCTTAGGAAACTGACAAGAACAGTAGCTCCTCTTCAGTCCAAAAGCTGTACTTGCTAGGACCAGACGAGAGTGCTCTTTGCACTCTTTATGGCAATGGGAGCACAATAGCTACTTTCCTTACCAGAAAACAACTCTTGCTCGTAGGACCAAAAACTGCATGTGATTCAACTCCATTTAGGACTGGGAAACAAACGCTAGCTCGCCTTACAAGAAACTCATTCTGCTTTTGAGAAAAGAGCACTCTTCTACTCTACTGTGTTTCCTATAGTGCCAGAAGAACAGTTAGCTTGCTCAGAACAAAAGAACTGTGCTTCCTACATACACAGGTCATATCTATTTCAATTCTGCTTAGGAAACTGACAAGAACAGTAGATCGTATTCATTCCAATACACTGTACGTGCTGGGAACAGACGCGAGTGCTATTTGCCCTGTGTATTACAAAGGAGGCGCAATAGTGATTCTTCTTACCAGAAAACTTCTCTTGCTCGTAGGACCAAAAACTGCATGTGATTCAACTCCACTTAGGACTGGGAAACAAACGCTAGCTCGCCTTACAAGAAACACACTCTGCTTCTGAGAAAGAGCACTCTTCTACTCTACTGTGTTTCCTATAGGGCCAGAACAGTGAGCTTGCTCAGAACAAAAGAACTGTGCTTCCTATACACAGGGGCAATATCTAGTTCAACTCTGCTTAGGAAACTGACAAGAACAGTAGCTCCTCTTCAGTCCAATGCACTGTACTTCATGGGAACAGACGCGAGTGCTATTTGCACTGTGTATGGCAATGGGAGCGCAATAGTGACTCTTCTTACCAGAAAAAAATCCTTCCTCGTAGGAACAGAAACTGCATGTGATTCAACTCCATTTAGGACTGCGAAACAAACGCTAGCTCGCCTTACATGAAACACACTCTGCTTTTGAGAAAAGAGCACTCTTCTACTCTGCTGTGTTTCATATAGGGTCTGAACAGTGAGCTTGCTCAGAACAAAAGAACTGTGCTTCCTACACACACGGGCCATATCTAGTTCAACTCTGCTTAGGAAACTGACAAGAACAGTAGCTCCTCTTCAGTCCAATACACTGTACTTGCTGGAAACAGACGAGAGTGCTATTTGCACTGTGTATGGCAATGGGAGCACAATAGTGACTCTTCTTACCAGAAAACAACTCTTGCTCCTAGGACCAGAAACTGCATGTGATTAACCTCCATTTAAGACTGGGAAACAAACGGTAGCTCACCTTACAAGAAACTCACTCTGCTTTTGAGAAAAGAGCACTCTTCTACTCTACTGTGTTTCCTATAGAACCAGAACAGTGAGCTTTCTCAGAACAAGAGAACTGTGCTTTCTACATACACAGGTCATATCTTTTTCAACTCTGATTAGGAAACTGACAAGAACAGTAGATCCTCTTCATTCCAATACACTGTACATGCTGGGAACAGACGCGAGTGCTATTTGCCCTGTGTATTACAAAGGAGGCGCAATAGTGACTCTTCTTACCAGAAAACTTCTCTTGCTCGTAGGACCAGAAACTGCATGTGATTAACTCCACTTAGGAATGGGAAACAAACGCTAGCTCACCTTACAAGAAACACACTATTCTTTTGAGTAAAGAGCACTCTTCTACTCTACTGTGTTTCCTTTGAGTTCCAAACAGTGAGCTTGCTCAGAACAAAAGAACTGTGCTTCCAACACACAGGGGCCATATCTAGTTCAACTCTGCTTAGGAAACTGACAAGAGCAGTAGCTCCTCTTCTGTCCAAAAACTGTACTTGCTAGGAACAGACGAGAGTGCTATTTGCACTGTGTATGGCAATGGGAGCACAATAGTGACTTTCCTTACCAGAAAACAACTCTTTCTCGTAGGACCAAAAAAGGCATGTGATTCAACTCCATTTAGGACTGGGAAACAAACGCTAGCTCGCCTTACAAGAAACTCACTCTGCTTTTGAGAAAAGAGCACTCTTCTACTCTACTGTGTTTCCTATAGTGCCAGTAGAACAGTTAGCTTGCTCAGAACAAAAGAACTGTGCTTCCTACACACAGGAGCCATATCTATTTCAACTCTGCTTAGGAAACTGACAAGCACAGTAGCTCCTCTTAAGTTCAATACACTGTACTTGCTGGGAACTGACGGGAGTGCTATTTGCACTGTGTATAGCAATGGGGAGCACAATAGTGACTCTTCTTACCAGAAACAATTCTTCCTCAAAGGACCAGAAACTGCATGTGATTCAACTCTATTTAGGACTGGGAAACAAATGCTAGCTCGCCTTACATGAAACACACTCTGCTTTTGAGAAAAGCGCACTCTTCTACTGTACTGTGTTTCCTATATGGCCAGAACAGTGAGCTTGCTCAGAACAAAAGAACTGTGCTTCCTACACACAGGGGCCATATCTAGTTCAACTCTGCTTAGGAAACTGACTAGAACAGTAGCTCCTCTTCAGTCCAATACACTGTACTTGCTGGGAACAGAAGCGAGTGCTATTTGCACTGCGTATGGCAATGAGAGCTCAATAATGAATTTCCTTACCAGAAAACAATTCTTCCTCGTAGGACAAAATACTGCATGTGATTCAACTCCATTCAGGACTGGGATACAAACGCTAGCTCGCCTTACAAGAAACACACTCTGCTTTTGAGAAAAGAGCACTCTTCTACTCTACTGTGTTTCCTATAGGGCCAGAACAGTGAGCTTTCTCAGAACAAAAGAACTGTGCTTCCTACATACACAGGTCATATCTATTTCAACTCTGCTTATGAAACTGACAAGAACAGTAGATCCTCTTCATTCCAATACACTGTACATTTTGGGAACAGACGCGAGTGCTATTTGCCCTGTGTATTACAAAGGAGGCACAATAGTGACTCTTCTTACCAGAAAACTTCTCTTGCTAGTAGGACCAGAAACTGCATGTGATTCAACTCCACTTAGGACTGGGAAACAAACGCTAGCTCGCCTTACAAGAAACACACTCTGCTTTTGAGAAAAGAGCACTCTTCTACTCTACTGTGTTTCCTTTGGGTTCCAAACAGTGAGCTTGCTCAGAACAAAAGAACTGTGCTTCCAACACACAGGGGCCATATCTAGTTCAACTCTGCTTCGGAAACTGACAAGAGCAGTAGCTCCTCTTCAGTCCAAAAACTGTACTTGCTAGAACAGACGAGAGTGCTATTTGCACTGTGTATGGCAATGGGAGTGCAATAGTGACTTTCCTTATCAGAAAACAACTCTTGCTCGTAGGACCAAAAACTGCATGTGATTCAACTCCACTTAGGAATGGGAAAAAAACGCTAGCTTGCCTTACAAGAAACACACTCTGCTTTTGAGAAAAGAGCACTCTTCTACTCTACTGTGTTTCCTATAGTGCCAGAAGAACAGTTAGCTTGCTCAGAACAAAAGAACTGTGCTTCCTACATACACAGGTCATATCTATTTCAACTCTGCTTAGGAAACTGACAAGAACAGTAGCTCCTCTTCATTCCAATACACTGTACATGCTGGGAACAGACGCGAGTGCTATTTGCCCTGTGTATTACAAAGGAGGCACAATAGTGATTCTTCTTACCAGAAAACTTCTCTTGCTCGTAGGACCAGAAACTGCATGTGATTGAACTCCACTTAGGAATGGGAAACAAACGCTAGCTCGCCTTACAAGAAACACACTCTGCTTTTGAGAAAAGAGCACTCTTCTACTCTACTGTATTTCCTTTGGGTTCTAAACAGTGAGCTTGCTCAGAACAAAAGAACTGTGCTTCCAACACACAGGGGCCATATCTAGTTCAACTCTGCTTAGGAAACTGACAAGAGCAGTAGCTCCTCTTCAGTCCAAAAACTGTACTTGCTAGGAACAGACGAGAGTGCTATTTGCACTGTGTATGGCAATGGGAGCACAATAGTGTCTTTCCTTATCAGAAAACAACTCTTGCTCGTAGGACCAAAAACTGCATGTGATTCAACTCCACTTAGGAATGGGAAACAAACGCTAGCTCGCCTTACAAGAAACACACTCTGCTTTTGAGAAAAGAGCATTCTTCTACTCTACTGTGTTTCTTTGGGTTCCAAACAGTGAGCTTGCTCAGAACAAAAGAACTGTGCTTCCAACACACAGGGGCCATATCTAGTTGAACTCTGCTTAGGAAACTGACAAGAACAGTAGCTCCTCTTCAGTCCAAAAACTGTACTTGCTAGGAACAGACGAGAGTGCTCTTTGCACTTTGTATGGCAATGGGAGCGCAATAGTGACTTTCCTTACCAGAAAACAACTCTTGCTCGTAGGACCAAAAACTGCATGTGATTCAACTCCATTTAGGACTGGGAAACAAACGCTAGCTCGCCTTACAAGAAACTCACTCTGCTTTTGAGAAAAGAGCACTCTTCTACTCTACTGTGTTTCCTATAGTGCCAGAAGAACAGTTAGCTTGCTCAGAACAAAAGAACTGTGCTTCCTACATACACAGGTCATATCTATTTCAACTCTGCTTAGGAAACTGACAAGAACAGTAGATCGTATTCATTCCAATACACTGTACATGCTGGGAACAGACGCGAGTGCTATTTGCCCTGTGTATTACAAAGGAGGCGCAATAGTGATTCTTCTTACCAGAAAACTTCTCTTGCTCGTAGGACCAGAAACTGCATGTGATTCAACTCCACTTAGGAATGGGAAACAAACGCTAGCTCGCCTTACAAGAAACACACTCTGCTTCTGAGAAAAGAGCACTCTTCTACTCTACTGTGTTTCCTATAGGGCCAGAACAGTGAGCTTGCTCAGAACAAAAGAACTGTGCTTCCTACACACAGGGGCAATATCTAGTTCAACTCTGCTTAGGAAACTGACAAGAACAGTAGCTCCTCTTCAGTCCAATACACTGTACTTGCTAGGAACAGAGGAGAGTGCTATTTGCACTGTGTATGGCAATGGGAGCGCAATAGTGACTTTCCTTACCAGAAAACAACTCTTGCTCATAGGACCAAAAACTGCATGTGATTCAACTCCATTCAGGACTGGGATACAAATGCTAGCTCGCCTTACAGGAAACACACTCTGCTTTTGAGAAAAGAGTACTCTTCTACTCTGCTGTGTTTCCTTTGGGTTCCAAACAGTGAGCTTGCTCAGAACAAAAGAACTGTGCTTCCTACACACAGGGGCCATATCTAGTTCAACTCTACTTAGGAAACTGACAAGAAAAGTAGCTCCTCTTCAGTCCAATACACTGTACTTGCTGGGAACAGAAGCGAGTGCTATTTGCACTGTGTATGGCAATGAGAGCTCAATAATGACTTTCCTTACCAGAAAACAACTCTTCATCGTAGGACCAAAAACTGAATGTGATTCAACTCCATTCAGGACTGGGATACAAACGCTAGCTCGCCTTACAAGAAACTCACTCTGCTTTTGAGAAAAGAGCACTCTTCTACTCTGCTGTGTTTCATATAGGGTCTGAACAGTGACCTTGCTCAGAACAAAAGAACTGTGCTTCCTACACACACGGGCCATATCCAGTTCAACTCTGCTTAGGAAACTGACAAGAACAGTAGCTCCTCTTCAGTCCAATACACTGTACTTGCTGGGAACAGACAAGAGTGCTATTTGCACTGTGTATGGCAATGGGAGCACAATAGTGACTCTTCTTACCAGAAAACAACTCTTGCTCCTAGGACCAGAAACTGCATGTGATTAAACTCCATTTAAGACTGGGAAACAAACGGTAGCTCACCTTACAAGAAATCACTCTGCTTTTGAGAAAAGAGCACTCTTCTACTCTACTGTGTTTCCTATAGAACCAGAACAGTGAGCTTTCTCAGAACAAGAGAACTGTGCTTCCTACATACACAGGTCATAACTATTTCAACTCTGATTAGGAAACTGACAAGAACAGTAGATCCTCTTCATTCCAATACACTGTACATGCTGGAAACAGACGCGAGTGCTATTTGCCCTGTGTATTACAAAGGAGGCGCAATAGTGACTCTTCTTACCAGAAAACTTCTCTTGCTCGTAGGACCAGAAACTGCATGTGATTCAACTCCACTTAGGAATGGGAAACAAACGCTAGCTCGCCTTACGAGAAACACACTCTGCTTTTGAGAAAAGAGCACTCTTCTACTCTACTGTGTTTCCTTTGATTTCCAAACAGTGAGCTTGCTCAGAACAAAAGAACTGTGCTTCCTACACACACGTGCCATATCTAGATGAACTCTGCTTAGGAAACTGACAAGAACAGTAGCTCCTCTTCAGTCCAAAAACAGTACTTGCTAGGAACAGACGAGAGTGCTATATGCACTGTGTATGGCAATGGGAGCGCAACAGTGACTTTCCTTACCAGAAAACAACTCTTGCTCATGGGACCAACAACTGCATTAGATTCAACTCCATTCAGGACTGGGAAACAAACGCTAGCTCGCCTTACATGAAACACACTCTGCTTTTGAGAAAAGAGCACTCTTCTACTCTACTGTGTTTCCTACAGGGCCAGAACAGTGAGCTTGCTCAGAACAAAAGAACTGTGCTTCCTACACACAGGGGCCATATCTAGTTCAACTCTACTTAGGAAACTGACAAGAACAGTAGCTCCTCTTCAGTCCAATACACTGTAGTTGCTGGGAACAGACGCCAGTGCTATTTGCACTGTGTATGGCAATGGGAGCACAATAGTGACTCTTCTTACCAGAAAACAACTCTTGCTCATAGGACCAGAAACTGCATGTGATTAAACTCCATTTAAGACTGGGAAAAAAACGGTAGCTCACCTTACAAGAAACTCACTCTGCTTTTGAGAAAAGAGCACTCTTCTACTCTACTGTG
This sequence comes from Peromyscus eremicus, assembly GCF_949786415.1. Lineage (NCBI taxonomy): Eukaryota > Metazoa > Chordata > Mammalia > Rodentia > Cricetidae > Peromyscus > Peromyscus eremicus. Next base: position 842,392 of record NW_026734298.1, read on the forward strand.
TTTCCTATAGGGCCAGAACAGTGAGCTTTCTCAGAACAAAAGATCTGTGCTTCCTACATACACAGGTCATATCTATTTCAACTCTGCTTAGGAAACTGACAAGAACAGTAGATCCTCCTCATTCCAATACACTGTACATGCTGGGAACAGACGCGAGTGCTATTTGCCCTGTGTATTACAAAGGAGGCGCAATAGTGACTCTTCTTACCAGAAAACTTCTCTTGCTCGTAGGACCAGAAACTGCATGTGATTCAACTCCACTTAGGAATGGGAAACAAACGCTAGCTCGCCTTACAAGAAACACACTCTGCTTTTGAGAAAAGATCACTCTTCTACTCTACTGTGTTTCCTTTGGGTTCCAAACAGTGAGCTTGCTCAGAACAAAAGAACTGTGCTTCCAACACACAGGGGCCATATCTAGTTCAACTCTGCTTAGGAAACTGACAAGAACAGTAGCTCCTCTTCAGTCCAAAAACTGTACTTGCTAGGAACAGACGAGAGTGCTATTTGCACTGTGTATGGCAATGGGAGCGCAATAGTGACTTTCCTTACCAGAAAACAACTCTTGCTCGTAGGACAAAAAACTACATGTGATTCAACTCCATTTAGGACTGGGAAACAAACGCTAGCTTGCCTTACAAGAAACTCACTCTGCTTTTGAGAAAAGAGCACTCTTCTACTCTTCTTTGTTTCCTATGGGGTCTGAACAGTGAGCTTGCTCAGAACAAAAGAACTGTGCTTCCTACACACACGGGCCATATCTAGTTCAACTTTGCTTAGGAAACTGACAAGAACAGTAGCTCCTCTTCAGTCCAATACACTGTACTTGCTGGGAACAGACGCTAGTGCTATTTGCACTGTTTATGGCAATGGGAGCACAATAGTGACTCTTCTTACTAGAAAACAACTCTTGCTCATAGGACCAGAAACTGCATGTGATTAAACTCCATTTAAGACTGGGAAACAAACGGTAGCTCACCTTACAAGATACACACTCTGCTTTTGAGAAAAGAGCACTTCTACTCTACTGTGTTTCCTATAGGGCCAGAACAGTGAGCTTTCTCAGAACAAAAGAACTGTGCTTCCTACATACACAGGTCATATCTATTTCAACTCTGCTTAGGAAACTGACAAGAACAGTAGATCGTATTCATTCCAATACACTGTACATGCTGGGAACAGACGCGAGTGCTATTTGCCCTGTGTATTACAAAGGAGGCGCAATAGTGATTCTTCTTACCAGAAATCTTCTCTTGCTCGTAGGACCAGAAACTGCATGTGATTTAACTCCACTTAGGAATGGGAAACAAACGCTAGCTCGCCTTACAAGAAACACACTCTGCTTCTGAGAAAAGAGCACTCTTCTACTCTACTGTGTTTCCTATAGGGCCAGAACAGTGAGCTTGCTCAGAACAAAAGAACTGTGCTTCCTACACACAGGGGCAATATCTAGTTCAACTCTGCTTAGGAAACTGACAAGAACAGTAGCTCCTCTTCAGTCCAATACACTGTACTTGCTAGGAACAGAGGAGAGTGCTATTTGCACTGTGTATGGCAAAGGGAGCGCAATAGTGACTTTCCTTACAAGAAAACAACTCTTGATCATAGGACCAAAAACTGCATGTGATTCAACTCCATTCAGGACTGGGATACAAATGCTAGCTCGCCTTACAGGAAACACAATCTTCTTTTGAGAAAAGAGTACTCTTCTACTCTGCTGTGTTTCCTTTGGGTTCCAAACAGTGAGCTTGCTCAGAACAAAAGAACTGTGCTTCCTACACACAGGGGCCATATCTGGTTCAACTCTGCTTATCAAGCTGACAAGAACAGTAGCTCCTCTTCAGTCCAAAAACTGTACTTGCTAGGAACAGACGAGAGTGCTATTTGCACTGTGTATGGCAATGGGAGCACAATAGTGACTCTTCTTACCAGAAAATAATTCTTCCTCGTAGGCCCAGAACTGCATGTGATTCAACTCCATTTAGGACTGGGAAACAAATGCTAGCTCGCCTTACATGAAACACACTCTGCTTTTGAGAAAAGAGCACTCTTCTACTCTACTGTGTTTCCTATAGAGCCAGAACAGTGAGCTTGCTCAGAACAAAAGAACTGTGCTTCCTACACACAGGGGCCATATCTAGTTCAACTCTGCTTACGAAACTGACAAGAACAGTAGCTCCTCTTCAGTCCAATACACTCTACTTGCTAGGAACAGACGCGAGTGCTATTTGCACTGTGAATGGCAATGAGAGCTCAATATTGACTTTCCTTACCAGAAAACAACTCTTGCTCGTAGGACCAAATACTGCATGTGATTCAACTCCATTCAGGACTGGGATACAAACGCTAGATCGCCTTACAAGAAACACACTCTGATTTTGAGAAAAGAGCACTCTTCTACTCTGCTGTGTTTCCTATGGGGTCTGAACAGTGAGCTTGCTCAGAACAAAAGAACTGTGCTTCCTACACACACGGGCCATATCAAGTCCAACTCTGCTTAGGAAACTGACAAGAACAGTAGCTCCTCTTCAGTCCAATACACTGTACTTGCTGGGAACAGACGCGAGTGCTATTTGCACTGTTTATGGCAATGGGAGCACAATAGTGACTCTTCTTACCAGAAAACAACTCTTGTTCATAAGACCAGAAACTGCATGTGATTAAACTCCATTTAAGACTGGGAAACAAACGGTAGCTCGCCTTACAAGAAACACACTCTGCTTTTGAGAAAAGAGCACTCTTCTACTCTACTGTGTTTCCTTTGCGTTCCAAACAGTGAGCTTGCTCAGAACAAAAGAACTGTGCTTCCAACACACAGGGGCCATATCTACTTCAACTCTGCTTAGGAAACTGACAAGAACAGTAGCTCCTCTTCAGTGCAATACACTGTACTTGCTGGGAACAGACGGGAGTGCTATTTGCACTTTTTATGGCAATGGGAGCACAATAGTGACTCTTCTTACCAGAAAACAATTCTTCCTCATAGGACCAGAAACTGCATGTGATTGAACTCCATTTAAGACTGGGAAACAAACGGTAGCTCATCTTACAAGAAACACACTCTGCTTTTGAGAAAAGAGCACTCTTCTACTCTACTGTGTTTCCTGCAGGGCCAGAACAGTGAGCTTTCTCAGAACAAAAGAACTGTGCTTCCTACATACACAGGTCATATCTATTTCAATGCTGCTTAGGAAACTGACAAGAACAGTAGATCCTCTTCATTTCAATACACTGTACATGCTGGGAACAGACACGAGTGCTATTTGCCCTGTGTATTACAATGTAGGCACAATAGTGACTCTTCTTACCAGAAAACTTCTCTTGCTCGTAGGACCAGAAACTGCATGTGATTCAACTCCACTTAGGAATGGGAAACAAACGCTAGCTCGCCTTACAAGAAACACACTCTGCTTTTGAGAAAAGAGCACTCTTCTACTCTACTGTGTTTCATATGGGTTCCAAACAGTGAACTTGCTCAGAACAAAAGAACTGTGCTTCCATCACACAGGGGCCATATCTAGTTGAACTCTGCTTAGGAAACTAACAAGAACAGTAGCTCCTCTTCAGTCCAAAAACTGTACTTGCTAGAACAGATGAGAGTGCTATTTACACTGTGTATGGCAATGGGAGCGCAATAGTGACTTTCCTTACCAGAAAACAACTTTTGCTCGTAGGACCAAAAACTGCATGTGATTCAATTCCATTTAGGACTGGGAAACAAACGCTAGCTCGCCTTACAAGAAACTCACTCTGCTTTTGAGAAAAGAGCACTCTTCTACTCTACTGTGTTTCCTATAGTGCCAGAAGAACAGTTAGCTTGCTCAGAACAAAAGAACTGTGCTTCCTGCACACACGGGCCATATCTAGTTCAACTCTGCTTAGGAAACTGACAAGAACAGTGGCTCCTCTTCAGTGCAATACACTGTACTTGCTGGGAACTGACGGGAGTGCTATTTGCACTGTGTATGGCAATGGGGAGCACAATAGTGATTCTTCTTACCAGAAAACAATTCTTCCTCATAGGACCAGAAACTGCATATGATTCAACTCCATTTAGGACTGGGATACAAACGCTAGCTCGCCTTACAAGAAACACTCTCTGCTTTTGAGAAAAGAGTACTCATCTATTCTTCTGTGTTTCCTATGGGTTCCGAACAGTGAGCTTGCTCAGAACAAAAAAACTGTGCTTCCAACACACAGGGGCCATATCTAGTTCAACTCTGCTTAGGAAACTGACAAGAACATTAGCTCCTCTTCTGTCAAAAAACTGTACTTCTTAGGAACAGATGTGAGTGCTATTTGCACAGTGAATGGTAATGGGAGCGCAATAGTGACTTTCCTTACCAGAAAACAAGTCTTGCTCGTAGGACTAAAAACTGCATGTGATACAACTCAATTTAGGACTGGAAAACAAACGCTAGTTCGCCATACAGGAAACACACTCTGCTTTTTAGAAAAGAGCACTCTTCTACTCTACTGTGTTTCCTATGGGCTCCAAACCGTGAGCTTGCTCAGAACAAAAGAACTGTGCTTCCTACACATGGGCCATGTCTAGTTCAACTCTGCTTAGGAAATTTACAAGAACAGTAGCTCCTCTTCAGTCCAATACACTGTACTTGCTGGGAACAGACGCGAGTGCTATTTGCACTGTGTATGGCAATGAGAGCTCAATATTGACTTTCCTTACCAGAAAACAACTCTTGCTCATAGGACCAAAAACTGCAGGTGATTCAACTCCATTTAGGACTGGGAAACAAACAGTAGCTCGCCTTATATGAAACACACTCTGCTTTTGAGAAAAGAGCACTCTTCTACTCTACTGTGTTTCCTATAGGGCCAGAACAGTGAGCTTGCTCAGAACAAAAGAACTGTGCTTCCTACACACAGGGGCCATATCTAGTTCAACTCTGCTTAGGAAACTGACAAGAACAGTAGCTCCTCTTCAGTCCAATACACTGTATTTGCTGAGAACAGACGCGAGGGCTATTTGCACTGTTTATGGCAATGGGAGCACAATAGTGACTCTTCTTACCATAAAACAACTCTTGTTCATAAGACCAGAAACTGCATGTGATTAATCTCCATTTAAGACTGGGAAACAAACGATAGCTCGCCTTACAAGAAACACACTCTGCTTTTGAGAAAAGAGCACTCTTCTACTCTACTGTGTTTCCTTTCGGTTCTAAACAGTGAGCTTGCTCAGAACAAAAGAACTGTGCTTCCAACACACAGGGGCCATATCTAGTTGAACTCTGCTTAGGAAACTGACAAGAACAGTAGCTCCTCTTCAGTCCAAAAACTGTAATTTCTAGGAACAGACGAGAGTGCTATTTGCACTGTGTATGGCAATGGGAGCGCAATAGTGACTTTCCTTACCAGAAAACAACTCTTGCTCGTAGGACCAAAAACTGCATGTGATTCAACTCCATTTAGGACTGGGAAACAAACGCTAGCTCGCCTTACAAGAAACTCACTCTGCTTTTGAGAAAAGAGCACTCTTCTACTCTTCTGTGTTTCCTATAGGGCCAGAACAGTGAGCTTGCTCAGAACAAAATAACTGTGCTTCCTACACACAGGGGCCATATCTAGTTCAACTCTGCTTAGGAAACTGACAAGAACAGTAGCTCCTCTTCAGTCCAATACACTGTACTTGCTGGGAACAGACGCGAGTGCTATTTGCACTGTGTATGGCAATGAGAGCTCAATAATGACTTTCCTTACCAGAAAACAACTCTTGCTCGTAGGACCAAATACTGCATGTGATTCAACTCCATTTAGGACTGGGAAACAAACGCTAGCTCGCCTTACAAGAAACTCACTCTTCTTTTGAGAAAAGAGCACTCTTCTACTCTACTGTGTTTCCTGTAGTGCCAGAAGAACAGTTAGCTTGCTCAGAACAAAAGAACTGTGCTTCCTGCACACACGGGCCATATCTAGTTCAACTCTGCTTAGGAAACTGACAAGAACAGTAGCTCCTCTTCAGTGCAATACACTGTACTTGCTGGGAACTGACGGGAGTGCTATTTGCACTGTGTATGGCAATGGGGAGCACAATAGTGACTCTTCTTACCAGAAAACAATTCTTCCTCATACGACCAGAAACTGCATGTGATTCAACTCCATTTAGGACTGGGAAACAAACGCTAGCTCGCCTTACAAGAAACACTCTCTGCTTTTGAGAAAAGAGTACTCATCTATTCAACTGTGTTTCCTATGGGTTCCGAACAGTGAGCTTGCTCAGAACAAAAAAACTGTGCTTCCAACACACAGGGGCCATATCTAGTTCAACTCTGCTTAGGAAACTGACAAGATCAGTAGCTCCTCTTCAGTCAAAAAACTGTACTTCTTAGGAACAGATGTGAGTGCTATTTGCACAGTGTATGGTAATGGGAGCGCAATAGTGACTTTCCTTACCAGAAAACAACTCTTGCTCGTAGGGCTAAAAACTGCATGTGATACAACTCAATTTAGGACTGGAAAACAAACGCTAGTTCGCCATACAGGAAACACACTCTGCTTTTGAGAAAAGAGCACTCTTCTACTCTACTGTGTTTCCTATGGGCTCCAAACCGTGAGCTTGCTCAGAACAAAAGAACTGTGCTTCCTACACATGGGCCATATCTAGTTCAACTCTGCTTAGGAAATTTACAAGAACAGTAGCTCCTCTTCAGTCCAATACACTGTACTTGCTGGGTACAGACGGGAGTGCTATTTGCACTGTGTATGGCAATGGGAGCACAATAGTGACTCTTCTTACCAGAAAACAATTCTTCCTCGTAGGATCAGAAACTGCATGTGATTCAACTCCATTTAGGACTGGGAAACAAACGCTAGCTTGCCTTACATGAAACACACTCTGCTTTTGAGAAAAGAGCACTCTTCTACTCTACTGTGTTTCTTATAGGGCCAGAACAGTGAGCTTGCTCAGAACAAAAGAACTGTGCTTCCAACACACAGGGGTCATATCTATTTCAACTCTGCTTTATAAACTGACAAGAGCAGTAGCTCCGCTTCAGTCCAAAAACTGTACTTGCTAGGAGCAGACGAGGGTGCTATTTGCACTGTGTATGGCAATGGGAGCGCAATAGTGACTTTCCTTACCAGAAAACAACTCTTGCTCATAGGACCAAAAACTGCATGTGATTCAACTCAATTTAGGACTGGAAAACAAACGCTAGTTCGCCATACAGGAAATACACTCTGCTTTTGAGAAAAGAAGACTCTTCTACTCTACTGTGTTTCCTATGAGCTCCAAACAGTGAGCTTGCTCAGAACAAAAGAACTGTGCTTCCTACACACACGGTTCATGTCTAGTTCAACTCTGCTTAGGAAACTGACAAGAACAGTAGCTCCTCTTCAGTCCAATACACTGTAATTGCTGGGAACAGACGCGAGTGCTATTTGCACTGTGTATCCAAATGAGAGCTCAATATTCAGTTTCCTTACCAGAAAAAAACTCTTGCTTGTAGGACCAAAAACTCCCGGTGATTCAACTCCATTTAGGACTGGGAAACAAACGGTAGCTCGCCTTACATGAAACACACTCTGCTTTTGAGAAAAGAGCACTCTTCTACTCTACTGTGTTTTCTATAGGGCCAGAACAGTGAGCTTGCTCAGAACAAAAGAACTGTGCTTTCTACACACACGGGCCATATCTATTTCAACTCTGCTTAGTAAATTAACAAGAACAGTAGCTCCTCTTCAGTCCAATACACTGTAATTGCTGGGAACAGACGCGAGGGCTATTTGCACTGTGTATGGCAATGAGAGCTCAATAATGACTTTCCTTACCAGAAAACAACTCATGCTCATAAGACCAGAAACTGCATGTGATTAAACTCCATTTAAGACTGGCAAACAAACTTTAGCTCACCTTACAAGAAACACACTCTGCTTTTGAGAAAAGAGCACTCTTCTACTCTACTGTGTTTCCTATAGGGCCAGAACAGTGTGCTTGCTCAGAACAAAAGAACTGTGCTTCCTACATACACAGGGCATATCTATTTCAACTCTGCTTAGGAAACTGACAAGAACAGTAGATCCTCTTCATTCCAATACACTGTACATGCTGGGAACAGACGCGAGTGCTATTTGCACTGTGTATTGCAAAGGAGGCGCAATAGTGACTCTTCTTACCAGAAAACTTCTATTGCTCGTAGGACCAGAAACTGCATGTGATTCAACTCCACTTAGGAATGGGAAACAAACGCTAGCTAGCCTTACAAGAAACAAACTCTGCTTTTGAGAAAAGAGCACTCTTCTACTCTACTGTGTTTCCTTTGGGTTCCAAACAGTGAGCTTGCTCAGAACAAAAGAACTGTGCTTCCTACACACAGGGGCCATATCTAGTTCAACTCTGCTTAGGAAACTGAAAAGAATAGTAGCTCCTCTTCAGTCCAAAAACTGTACTTGCTAGGAACAGACGAGAGTGCTATTTGCACTGTGTATGGCAATGGGAGGGCAATAGTGACTTTCCTTACCAGAAAACAACTCATCCTCGTAGGACCAAAAACTGCATGTGATTCAACTCAATTTAAAACTGGAAAACAAACGCTAGCTCGCCTTACAAGAAACACACTCTGCTTTTGAGAAAAGAGCACTCTTTTACTCTACTCTCTTTCCTTTGGGGTCCAAACAGTGAGCTTGCTCAGAACAAAGGAACGGTGCTTCCTACACACACGGGCCATATCTAGTTCAACTCTGCTTACAAAACTGACAAGAACAGTAGCTCCTCTACAGTCCAATACACTGTACTTGCTGGGAACTGATAGGAGTGCTATTTGCACTTGTATGGCAATGGGGAGCACAATAGTGACTCTCTTAACAGAAAACAATTCTTCCTCGTAGGACCAGAAACTGCATGTGTTTCAACTCCATTTAGGACTGGAAAACAAACAGTACCTCGCCTTACAAGAAACACACTCTGCTTTTGAGAAAAGAGTACTCTTCTATTCTACTGTGTTTCCTAAGGGTTCCGAACAGTGAGCTTGCTCAGAACAAAAGAACTGTGCTTCCAACACACAGGGGCCATATCTAGTTCAACTCTGCATAGGAAACTGACAAGATCAGTAGCTCCTCTTCAGTCAAAAAACTGTACTTCTTAGGAACAGATGTGAGTGCTATTTGCACTATGTATGGTAATGGGAGCGCAATAGAGACTTTCCTTACCAGAAAACAACTCTCGCTCATAGGACTAAAAACTGCATGTGATTCAACTCAATTTATGACTGGAAAACAAACGCTTGTTCGCCATACAGGACACACACTCTGCTTTTGAGAAAAGAGCACTTTTCTACTCTACTGTGTTTCCTATGGGCTCCAAACAGTGAGCTTGCTCAGAACAAAAGAACTGTGCTTCCTACACACTGGCCATATCTAGTTCAACTCTGCTTAGGAAATTTACAAGAACAGTAGCTCCTCTTCAGTCCAATACACTGTACTTGCTGTGAACAGACGGGAGTGCTATTTGCACTGTGTATGGCAATGGGAGCGCAATAGTGACTCTTCTTACCAGAAAACAATTCTTCCTCGTAGGATCAGAAACTGCATGTGATTCAACTCCATTTAGGACTGGGAAACAAACGCTAGCTTGCCTTACATGAAACACACTCTGCTTTTGAGAAAAGAGCACTCTTCTACTCTACTGTGTTTCCTATAGGGCCAGAACAGTGAGCTTGCTCAGAACAAAGAACTGTGCTTCCTACACACAAGGGCCATATCTGGTTCAACTCTGCTTAGAAAACTGACAAGAACAGTAGCTCCTCTTCAGTCCAATACACTGTACTTGCTAGGAACATACGAGAGTGGTATTTGCACTGTGTATGGCAATGGTAGCACAATAGTGACTTTCCTTATCAGAAAACAACTCTTGCTCGTAGGACCAAAAACTGCATGTGTTTCAACTCCATTTAGGACTGGGAAACAAATGCTAGCTCGCCTTACAAGAAACTCACTCTGCTTTTGAGAAAAGAGCACTCTTCTACTCTACTGTGTTTCCTATAGGGCCAGAACAGTGAGCTTGCTCAGAACAAAAGAACTGTGCTTCCTACACACAGGGGCCATATCTGGTTCAACTCTGCTTAGGAAACTGACAAGAACAGTAGCTCCTCTTCAGTCCAATACACTGTACTTGCTGGGAACAGACGCGAGTGCTATTTGCCCTGTGTATTACATAGGAGGCGCAATAGTGTTTCTTCTTTCCAGAAAACTTCACTTTCTCGTAGGACCAGAAACTGCATGTGATTCAACTCCACTTAGGAATGGGAAACAAACGCTAGCTCGACTTACAAAAAACACACTCTACTTTTGAGAAAAGAGCACTCTTCTACTCTACTGTGTTTCCTTTGGGTTCCAAACAGTGAGCTTGCTCAGAACAAAAGAACTGTGCTTCCAACACACAGGGGTCATATCTAGTTCAACTCTGCTTAGGAAACTGACAAGAGCAGTAGCTCCACTTCAGTCCAAAAACTGTACTTGCTAGGAACAGACGAGAGTGCTATTTGCACTGTGTATGGCAATGGGAGCGCAATAGTGACTTTCCTTACCAGAAAACAACTCTTGCTCATAGGACCAAAAACTGCATGTGATTCAACTCCATTTAGGACTGGGAAACAAACGCTAGCTCGCCTTACAAGAAACTCACTCTGCTTTTGAGAAAAGAGCACTCTTCTACTCTACTGTGTTTCCTATAGTGCCAGAAAAACAGTTAGATTGCTCAGAACAAAAGAACTGTGCTTCCTACACACAGGGGCCATATCTAGTTCAACTCTGCTTAGGAAACTGACAAGATCAGTAGCTCCCCTTCAGTCCAATACACTGTACTTGCTGGGAACAGACGCGAGTGCTATTTGCACTGTGTATGGCAATGGGAGCGCAATAGTGACTCTTCTTACCAGAAAACAATTCTTCCTCGTAGGCCCAGAAACTGCATGTAATTCAACTCCATTTAGGACTGGGAAACAAACGCTAGCTCGCCTTACATGAAACACACTTTGCTTTTGAGAAAAGAGCACTCTTCTACTGTACTGTGTTTCCTATAGGGCCAGAACAGTGAGCTTGCTCAGAACAAAAGAACTGTGCTTCCTACACACAGGGGCCATATCTAGTTCAACTCTGCTTAGGAAACTGACAAGAACAGTAGCTCCTCTTCAGTCCAATACACTCTACTTGCTGGGAACAGACGAGAGAGCTATTTGCACTGTGTATGACAATGAGAGCTCAATAATGACTTTCCTTACCAGAAAACAACTCTTGCTCGTAAGACCAAATACTGCATGTGATTCAACTCAATTCAGGACTGGGATACAAACGCTAGCTCGCCTTACAAGAAACACACTCTGCTTTTGAAAAAAGAGCACTCTTCTACTCTGCTGTGTTTCTTATGGGGTCTGAACAGTGAGCTTGCTCAGAACAAAAGAACTGTGCTTCCTACACACACGGGCCATATCTAGTTCAACTCTGCTTAGGAAACTGACAAGAACAGAAGCTCCTCTTCAGTCCAATACACTGTACTTGCTGGGAACAGACGCGAGTGCTATTTGCACTGTTTATGGCAATGGGAGCACTATAGTGACTCTTCTTACCAGAAAACAACTCTTGCTCATAGGACCAGAAACTGCATGGGATTCAACTCCATTTAGGACTGGGAAACAAACACTAGCTCGCCTTAAAACAAACACACTCTGCTTTTGAGAAAAGAGCACTCTACTACTCTACTGTGTTTCCTATAGGGCCAGAACAGTGTGCTTGCTCAGAACAAAAGAACTGTGCTTCCTACATACACAGGGCATATCTATTTCAACTCTGCTTAGGAAACTGACAAGAACAGTAGATCCTCTTCATTCCAATACACTGTAAATGCTGGGAACAGACGCGAGTGCTATTTGCACTGTGTATTGCAAAGAAGGTGCAATAGTGACTCTTCTTACCAGAAAACTTCTCTTGCTCGTAAGACCAGAAACTGCATGTGATTCAACTCCACTTTGTAATGGGAAACAAACGCTAGGTAGCCTTACAAGAAACACACTCTGCTTTTGAGAAAAGAGCACTCTTCTACTCTGCTGTGTTTCCTATGGGGTCTGAACAGTGAGCTTGCTCAGAACAAAAGAACTGTGCTTCCTACACACAGGGGCCATATCTAGTTCAACTCTGCTTAAGAAACTGACAAGAACAGTAGCTCCTCTTCAGTCCAAAAACTGTACTTGGTAGGAACAGACGAGAGTGCTATTTGCACTGTGTATGGCAATGGGAGCGCAATAGTGACTTTCCTTACCAGAAAACAACTCATCCTCGTAGGACCAAAAACTCCATGTGATTCAACTCAATTTAGGACTAGAAAACAAACGCTAGCTCGCCTTACAAGAAACACACTCTGCTTTTGAGAAAAGAGCACTCTTCTACTCTACTGTGTTTCCTTTGGGGTCCATACAGTGAGCTTACTCAGAACAAAAGAACGGTGCTTCCTACACACACGGGCCATATCTAGTTCAACTCTGCTTGGGAAACTGACAAGAACAGTAGCTCCTTTTCAGTCCAATACACTGTACTTGCTGTGAACAGACGGGAGTGCTATTTGCACTGTTTATCACAATGAGAGCGCAATATTGACTTTACTTACCAGAAAACAACTCTTGCTCGTAGGACCAAATACTGCATGTGATTCAACTCCATTTAGGACTGGGAAACAAACGGTAGCTCACCTTACAAGAAACACACTCTGCTTTTGAGAAAAGAGCACTCTTCTACTCTACTGTGTTTCCTATAAGGCCAGAACAGTGAGCTTGCTCAGAACAAAAGAACAGTGCTTCCTACATACACAGGTCATATCTAGTTCAACTCTGCTTTGGATACTGACAAGTACAGTAGCTCCTCTTCAGTCCAATACACTGTACTTGCTGGGAACAGACGCGAGTGCTATTTGCACTGTGTATGGCAATGGGAGCACATTAGAGACTCTTCTTACCAGAAAACAACTCTTGATCGTCGGACAAAAAACTGCATGTGATTCAACTCCATTTAGGACTGGGAAACAAACGCTAGCTTGCCTTACAAGAAACACACTCTGCTTTTGAGAAAAGAGTACTCTTCTATTCTACTGTGTTTCCTATGGGTTCCGAACACTGAGCTTGCTCAGAACAAAAGAACTATGCTTCCAACACACAGGGGCCATATCTAGTTCACATCTGCTTAGGAAACTGACAAGAACAGTAGCTCCTCTTCAGTCCAAAATCTGTACTTCCTAGGAAGAGACGAGAATGCTATTTGCACTGTGTATGGCAATGGGAGCGCAATAGTGACTTTCCTTACCAGAAAACAACTATTGCTCGTAGGAAAAAAAACTGCATGAGATTCAACTCCATTTAGGACTGGGAAACAAACCCTAGCTCGCCATACAGAAACACACTCTGCTTTTGAGAAAAGAGCACTCTTCTACTCTACTTTGTTTCCTATGGGCTCCAAACAGTGAGCTTGCTCAGAACAAAAGAACTGTGCTTCCTACACACACGGGCCATATCTAGTTCAACTCTGCTTAGGAAACTTACAAGAACAGTAGCTCCTCTTCAGTCCAATACACTGTACTTCCTGGGAACAGACGGGAGTGCTATTTGCACTGTGTATGGCAATGGGAGCGCAATAGTGTTTCTTCTTAACAGAAAACAATTCTTTCTCGTAGGACCAGAAACTGCATGTGATTCAACTCCATTTAGGACTGGGAAACAAATGCTAGCTCGCCTTACATGAAACACACTCTGCTTTTGAGAAAAGAGCACTCTTCTACTCTACTGTGTTTCCTATAGGGCTAGAACAGTGAGCTTGCTCAGAACAAAAGAACTGTGCTTCCTACACACAGGGGCCATATCTAGTTCAACTCTGCTTAGGAAACTGACAAGAACAGTAGCTCCTCTTCAGTCCAATACACTGTACTTGCTGGGAACAGACGCGAGTGCTATTTGCACTGTGTATGGCAATGAGAGCTCAATAATGACTTTCCTTACCAGAAAACAACTCTTGCTCGTAGGACCAAATACTGCATGTGATTAAACTCCATACAGGACTGGGATACACACGCTAGCTCGCCTTACAAGAAACAGAATCTGCTTTTGAGAAAAGAGCAGTCTTCTACTCTACTGTTTTTCTTATTGGGTCCGTACAGTGAGCTTGCTCAGAACAAAGGAACTGTGCTTCCTACACACACAGGCCATATCTACTTCAACTCTGCTTAGGAAACTGACAAGAGCAGTAGCTCCTCTTCAGTCCAATACACTGTACTTGCTGGGAACAGACGCGAGTTCTATTTGCACTGTGTATGGCAAAGGGAGCACAATAGTGACTTTCCTTACCAGAAAACAACTCTTGCTCGTAGGACCAAATACTGCATGTGATTCAACTCCATTCAGGACTGGGATACAAACGCTAACTCGCCTTACAAGAAACACACTCTGCTTTTGAGAAAAGAGCACTCTTCTACTCTGCTGTGTTTCCTATGGGGTCTGAACAGTGAGCTTGCTCAGAACAAAAGAACTGTGCTTCCTACACACACGGGCCATATCTAGTTCAACTCTGCTTAGGAAACTGACAAGAACAGTAGCTCCTCTTCAGTCCAATACACTGTACTTGCTGGGAACAGAGGCAAGTGCTATTTGTACTTTTTATGGCAATGGGAGCACTATAGTGACTCTTCTTACCAGAAAACAACTCTTGATCATAGGACCAGAAACTGCATGTGATTAAACTCCATTTAAGCCTGGGAAACAAACGGTAGCTCATCTTACAAGAAACACACTCTGCTTTTGAGAAAAGAGCACTCTTCTACTCTACTGTGTTTCCTACAGGGCCAGAACGGTGAGCTTTCTCAGAACAAAAGAACTGTGCTTCCTACATACACAGGGCCTATCTATTTCAACTCTGCTTAGGAAACTGACAAGAACAGTAGATCCTCTTCATTCCAATATACTGTACATGCTGGGAACAGACACGAGTGCTATTTGCACTGTGTATGGCAAAGGGAGCACAATAGTGACTTTCCTTACCAGAAAACAACTCTTGCTCGTAGGACCAAAAACTGCATGTGATTCAACTCCATTTAGGACTGGGAAACAAATGCTAGCTCGCCTTACAAGAAACTCACTCTGCTTTTGAGAAAAGAGCACTCTTCTTCTCTACTGTGTTTCCTATATTGCCAGAAGAACAGTTAGCTTGCTCAGAACAAAAGAACTGTGCTTCCTACACACAGGGGCCATATCTAGTTCAACACTGCTTAGGAAACTGACAAGAACAGTAGCTCCTCTTCAGTCCAATACACTGTACTTGCTGGGAACAGACGTGAGTGCTATTTGCACTGTGTATGGCAATGGGAGCACAATAGTGACTCTTCTAACCAGAAAACAATTCTTCCTCGTAGGACCAGAAACTGCATGTGATTCAACTCCGTTTAGGACTGAGAAACAAACGCTAGCTCGCCTTACATGAAACACACTCTGCTTTTGAGAAAAGAGCATTCTTCTACTCTACTGTGTTTCCTATAGTGCCAGAACAGTGAGCTTGCTCAGAAAAAAAGAACTGTGCTTCCTATACACACGAGCCATATCTAGTTCAACTCTTCTTAGGAAACTGACAAGAACAGTAGCTCCTCTTCAGTCCAATACACTGTACTTGCTGGGAATAGACGCGAGTGCTATTTGCACTGTGTATGGCAAAGAGATCTCAATAATGACTTTCCTTACCAGAAAACAACTCTTGCTCGTAGGACCAAATACTGCATGTGATTCAACTCCACTCAGGACTGGGATACAAACGCTAGCTCGCCTTACAAGAAACACACTCTGCTTTTGAGAAAAGAGCACTCTTCTACTCTGCTGTGTTTCCTATGGGGTCTGAACAGTGAGCTTGCTCAGAACAAAAGAACTGTGCTTCCTACACACAGGGGCCATATCTAGTTCAACTCTGCTTAAGAAACTGACAAGAACAGTAGCTCCTCTTCAGTCCAAAAACTGTACTTGGTAGGAACAGACGAGAGTGCTATTTGCACTGTGTATGGCAATGGGAGCGCAATAGTGACTTTCCTTACCAGAAAACAACTCATCCTCGTAGGACCAAACACTCCATGTGATTCAACTCAATTTAGGACTAGAAAACAAACGCTAGCTCGCCTTACAAGAAACACACTCTGCTTTTGAGAAAAGAGCACTCTTCTACTCTACTGTGTTTCCTTTGGGGTCCATACAGTGAGCTTACTCAGAACAAAAGAACGGTGCTTCCTACACACACGGGCCATATCTAGTTCAACTCTGCTTGGGAAACTGACAAGAACAGTAGCTCCTTTTCAGTCCAATACACTGTACTTGCTGTGACAGACGGGAGTGCTATTTGCACTGTTTATCACAATGAGAGCGCAATATTGACTTTACTTACCAGAAAACAACTCTTGCTCGTAGGACCAAATACTGCATGTGATTCAACTCCATTTAGGACTGGGAAACAAACGGTAGCTCACCTTACAAGAAACACACTCTGCTTTTGAGAAAAGAGCACTCTTCTACTCTACTGTGTTTCCTATAAGGCCAGAACAGTGAGCTTGCTCAGAACAAAAGAACAGTGCTTCCTACATACACAGGTCATATCTAGTTCAACTCTGCTTTGGATACTGACAAGTACAGTAGCTCCTCTTCAGTCCAATACACTGTACTTGCTGGGAACAGACGCGAGTGCTATTTGCACTGTTTATGGAAATGGGAGCACATTAGAGACTCTTCTTACCAGAAAACAACTCTTGATCGTCGGACAAAAAACTGCATGTGATTCAACTCCATTTAGGACTGGGAAACAAACGCTAGCTCGCCTTACAAGAAACACACTCTGCTTTTGAGAAAAGAGTACTCTTCTATTCTACTGTGTTTCCTATGGGTTCCGAACACTGAGCTTGCTCAGAACAAAAGAACTATGCTTCCAACACACAGGGGCCATATCTAGTTCACATCTGCTTAGGAAACTGACAAGAACTGTAGCTCCTCTTCAGTCCAAAATCTGTACTTCCTAGGAACAGACGAGAATGCTATTTGCACTGTGTATGGCAATGGGAGCGCAATAGTGACTTTCCTTACCAGAAAACAACTATTGCTCGTAGGAAAAAAAACTGCATGAGATTCAACTCCATTTAGGACTGGGAAACAAACCCTAGCTCGCCATACAGAAACACACTCTGCTTTTGAGAAAAGAGCACTCTTCTACTCTACTTTGTTTCCTATGGGCTCCAAACAGTGAGCTTGCTCAGAACAAAAGAACTGTGCTTCCTACACACACGGGCCATATCTAGTTCAACTCTGCTTAGGAAACTTACAAGAACAGTAGCTCCTCTTCAGTCCAATACACTGTACTTCCTGGGAACAGACGGGAGTGCTATTTGCACTGTGTATGGCAATGGGAGCGCAATAGTGTTTCTTCTTAACAGAAAACAATTCTTTCTCGTAGGACCAGAAACTGCATGTGATTCAACTCCATTTAGGACTGGGAAACAAATGCTAGCTCGCCTTACATGAAACACACTCTGCTTTTGAGAAAAGAGCACTCTTCTACTCTACTGTGTTTCCTATAGGGCTAGAACAGTGAGCTTGCTCAGAACAAAAGAACTGTGCTTCCTACACACAGGGGCCATATCTAGTTCAACTCTGCTTAGGAAACTGACAAGAACAGTAGCTCCTCTTCAGTCCAATACACTGTACTTGCTGGGAACAGACGCGAGTGCTATTTGCACTGTGTATGGCAATGAGAGCTCAATAATGACTTTCCTTACCAGAAAACAACTCTTGCTCGTAGGACCAAATACTGCATGTGATTAAACTCCATACAGGACTGGGATACACACGCTAGCTCGCCTTACAAGAAACAGAATCTGCTTTTGAGAAAAGAGCAGTCTTCTACTCTACTGTTTTTCTTATTGGGTCCGTACAGTGAGCTTGCTCAGAACAAAAGAACTGTGCTTCCTACACACACAGGCCATATCTACTTCAACTCTGCTTAAGAAACTGACAAGAACAGTAGCTCCTCTTCAGTCCAAAAACTGTACTTGGTAGGAACAGACGAGAGTGCTATTTGCACTGTGTATGGCAAAGGGAGCACAATAGTGACTTTCCTTACCAGAAAACAACTCTTGCTCGTAGGACCAAATACTGCATGTGATTCAACTCCATTCAGGACTGGGATACAAACGCTAACTCGCCTTACAAGAAACACACTCTGCTTTTGAGAAAAGAGCACTCTTCTACTCTGCTGTGTTTCCTATGGGGTCTGAACAGTGAGCTTGCTCAGAACAAAAGAACTGTGCTTCCTACACACACGGGCCATATCTAGTTCAACTCTGCTTAGGAAACTGACAAGAACAGTAGCTCCTATTCAGTCCAATACACTGTACTTGCTGGGAGCAGAGGCAAGTGCTATTTGTACTTTTTGTGGCAATGGGAGCACTATAGTGACTCTTCTTACCAGAAAACAACTCTTGATCATAGGACCAGAAACTGCATGGGATTAAACTCCATTTAAGACTGGGAAACAAACGGTAGCTCATCTTACAAGAAACACACTCTGCTTTTGAGAAAAGAGCACTCTTCTACTCTACTGTGTTTCCTACAGGGCCAGAACGGTGAGCTTTCTCAGAACAAAAGAACTGTGCTTCCTACATACACAGGGCCTATCTTTCAACTCTGCTTAGGAAACTGACAAGAACAGTAGATCCTCTTCATTCCAATATACTGTACATGCTGGGAACAGACACGAGTGCTATTTGCACTGTGTATGGCAAAGGGAGCACAATAGTGACTTTCCTTACCAGAAAACAACTCTTGCTCGTAGGACCAAAAACTGCATGTGATTCAACTCCATTTAGGACTGGGAAACAAACGCTAGCTCGCCTTACAAGAAACTCACTCTGCTTTTGAGAAAAGAGCACTCTTCTTCTCTACTGTGTTTCCTATATTGCCAGAAGAACAGTTAGCTTGCTCAGAACAAAAGAACTGTGCTTCCTACACACAGGGGCCATATCTAGTTCAACACTGCTTAGGAAACTGACAAGAACAGTAGCTCCTCTTCAGTCCAATACACTGTACTTGCTGGGAACAGACGTGAGTGCTATTTGCACTGTGTATGGCAATGGGAGCACAATAGTGACTCTTCTTACCAGAAAACAATTCTTCCTCGTAGGACCAGAAACTGCATGTGATTCAACTCCGTTTAGGACTGAGAAACAAACGCTAGCTCGCCTTACATGAAACACACTCTGCTTTTGAGAAAAGAGCATTCTTCTACTCTACTGTGTTTCCTATAGTGCCAGAACAGTGAGCTTGCTCAGAAAAAAAGAACTGTGCTTCCTATACACACGAGCCATATCTAGTTCAACTCTGCTTAGGAAACTGACAAGAACAGTAGCTCCTCTTCAGTCCAATACACTGTACTTGCTGGGAATAGACGCGAGTGCTATTTGCACTGTGTATGGTAAAGAGAGCTCAATAATGACTTTCCTTACCAGAAAACAACTCTTGCTCGTAGGACCAAATACTGCATGTGATTCAACTCCACTCAGGACTGGGATACAAACGCTAGCTCGCCTTACAAGAAACACACTCTGCTTTTGAGAAAAGAGCACTCTTCTACTCTGCTGTGTTTCCTATGGGGTCTGAACAGTGAGCTTGCTCAGAACAAAAGAACTGTGCTTCCAACACACAGGGGCCATATCTAGTTCAACTCTGCTTAAGAAACTGACAAGAACAGTAGCTCCTCTTCAGTCCAAAAACTGTACTTGGTAGGAACAGACGAGAGTGCTATTTGCACTGTGTATGGCAATGGGAGCGCAATAGTGACTTTCCTTACCAGAAAACAACTCATCCTCGTAGGACCAAAAACTCCATGTGATTCAACTCAATTTAGGACTAGAAAACAAACGCTAGCTCGCCTTACAAGAAACACACTCTGCTTTTGAGAAAAGAGCACTCTTCTACTCTACTGTGTTTCCTTTGGGGTCCATACAGTGAGCTTACTAAGAACAAAAGAACGGTGCTTCCTACACACACGGGCCATATCTAGTTCAACTCTGCTTGGGAAACTGACAAGAACAGTAGCTCCTTTTCAGTCCAATACACTGTACTTGCTGGGAACAGAGGGGAGTGCTATTTGCACTGTTTATCGCAATGAGAGCGCAATATTGACTTTCCTTACCAGAAAACAACTCTTGCTCGTAGGACCAAATACTGCATGTGATTCAACTCCATTTAGGACTGGGAAACAAACGGTAGCTCACCTTACAAGAAACACACTCTGCTTTTGAGAAAAGAGCACTCTTCTATTCTACTGTGTTTCATATAAGGCCAGAACAGTGAGCTTGCTCAGAACAAAAGAACAGTGCTTCCTACATACAGAGGTCATATCTAGTTCAACTCTGCTTTGGATACTGACAAGTACAGTAGCTCCTCTTCAGTCCAATACACTGTACTTGCTGGGAACAGACGCGAGTGCTATTTGCACTGTGTATGGCAATGGGAGCACATTAGAGACTCTTCTTACCAGAAAACAACTCTTGTTCGTCGGACAAAAAACTGCATGTGATTCAACTCCATTTAGGACTGGGAAACAAACGCTAGCTCGCCTTACAAGAAACACACTCTGCTTTTGAGAAAAGAGTACTCTTCTATTCTACTGTGTTTCCTATGGGTTCCGAACACTGAGCTTGCTCAGAACAAAAGAACTATGCTTCCAACACACAGGGGCCATATCTAGTTCACATCTGCTTAGGAAACTGACAAGAACAGTAGCTCCTCTTCAGTCCAAAATCTGTACTTCCTAGGAATAGACGAGAATGCTATTTGCACTGTGTATGGCAATGGGAGCGCAATAGTGACTTTCCTTACCAGAAAACAACTATTGCTCGTAGGAAAAAAAACTGCATGAGATTCAACTCCATTTAGGACTGGGAAACAAACCCTAGCTCGCCATACAGAAACACACTCTGCTTTTGAGAAAAGAGCACTCTTCTACTCTACTTTGTTTCCTATGGGCTCCAAACAGTGAGCTTGCTCAGAACAAAAGAACTGTGCTTCCTACACACACGGGCCATATCTAGTTCAACTCTGCTTAGGAAACTTACAAGAACAGTAGCTCCTCTTCAGTCCAATACACTGTACTTCCTGGGAACAGACGGGAGTGCTATTTGCACTGTGTATGGCAATGGGAGCGCAATAGTGTTTCTTCTTAACAGAAAACAATTCTTTCTCGTAGGACCAGAAACTGCATGTGATTCAACTCCATTTAGGACTGGGAAACAAATGCTAGCTCGCCTTACATGAAACACACTCTGCTTTTGAGAAAAGAGCACTCTTCTACTCTACTGTGTTTCCTATAGGGCTAGAACAGTGAGCTTGCTCAGAACAAAAGAACTGTGCTTCCTACACACAGGGGCCATATCTAGTTCAACTCTGCTTAGGAAACTGACAAGAACAGTAGCTCCTCTTCAGTCCAATACACTGTACTTGCTGGGAACAGACGCGAGTGCTATTTGCACTGTGTATGGCAATGAGAGCTCAATAATGACTTTCCTTACCAGAAAACAACTCTTGCTCGTAGGACCAAATACTGCATGTGATTAAACTCCATACAGGACTGGGATACACACGCTAGCTCGCCTTACAAGAAACAGAATCTGCTTTTGAGAAAAGAGCAGTCTTCTACTCTACTGTTTTTCTTATTGGGTCCGTACAGTGAGCTTGCTCAGAACAAAAGAACTGTGCTTCCTACACACACAGGCCATATCTACTTCAACTCTGCTTAGGAAACTGACAAGAGCAGTAGCTACTCTTCAGTCCAATACACTGTACTTGCTGGGAACAGACGCGAGTTCTATTTGCACTGTGTATGGCAAAGGGAGCACAATAGTGACTTTCCTTACCAGAAAACAACTCTTGCTCGTAGGACCAAATACTGCATGTGATTCAACTCCATTCAGGACTGGGATACAAACGCTAACTCGCCTTACAAGAAACACACTCTGCTTTTGAGAAAAGAGCACTCTTCTACTCTGCTGTGTTTCCTATGGGGTCTGAACAGTGAGCTTGCTCAGAACAAAAGAACTGTGCTTCCTACACACACGGGCCATATCTAGTTCAACTCTGCTTAGGAAACTGACAAGAACAGTAGCTCCTATTCAGTCCAATACACTGTACTTGCTGGGAACAGAGGCAAGTGCTATTTGTACTTTTTATGGCAATGGGAGCACTATAGTGACTCTTCTTACCAGAAAACAACTCTTGATCATAGGACCAGAAACTGCATGGGATTAAACTCCATTTAAGACTGGGAAACAAACGGTAGCTCATCTTACAAGAAACACACTCTGCTTTTGAGAAAAGAGCACACTTCTACTCTACTGTGTTCCCTACAGGGCCAGAACAGTGAGCTTTCTCAGAACAAAAGAACTGTGCTTCCTACATACACAGGGAATATCTATTTCAACTCTGCTTAGGAAACTGACAAGAACAGTAGATCCTCTTCATTCCAATACACTGTACATGCTGGGAACAGACACGAGTGCTATTTGCCCTGTGTATTACAATGTAGGCGCAATAGTGACTCTTCTTACCAGAAAACTTCTCTTGCTCGTAGGACCAGACACTGCATGTGATTCAACTCCACTTAGAAATGGGAAACAAACGCTAGCTCGCCTTACAAGAAACACACTCTGCTTTTGAGAAAAGAGCACTCTTCTACTCTACTGTGTTTCCTTTGGGTTCCAAACAGTGAGCTTCCTCAGAACAAAAGAACTGTGCTTCCAACACACAGGGGCCATATCTAGTTGAACTCTGCTTAGGAAACTAACAAGAACAGTAGCTCCTCTTCAGTCCAAAAACTGTACTTGCTAGGAACAGACGAGAGTGCTATTTGCACTGTGTATGGCAATGGGAGCACAATAGTGACTTTCCTTACCAGAAAACAACTCTTGCTCATAGGACCAAAAACTGCATGTGATTCAACTCCATTTAGGACTGGGAAACAAACGCTAGCACGCCTTACAAGAAACTCACTCTGCTTTTGAGAAAAGAGCACTCTTCTACTCTACTGTGTTTCCTATAGTGCCAGAAGAACAGTTAGCTTGCTCAGAACAAAAGAACTGTGCTTCCTACACACAGGGGCCATATCTAGTTCAACTCTGCTTAGGAACCTGACAAGAACAGTAGCTCCTCTTCATTCCAATACACTGTACTTGCTGGGAACTGACAGGAGTGCTATTTGCACTGTGTATGGCAATGGGGAGCACAATAGTGACTCTTCTTACCAAAAACAAATCTTCCTCATAGGAGCAGAAACTGCATGTGATTAAACTCCATTTAAGACTGGGAAACAAACGGTAGCTCATCTTACAAGAAACATACTCTGCTTTTGAGAAAAGAGCACTCTTCTATTCTACTGTGTTTCCTACAGGGCCAGAACAGTGAGCTTTCTCAGAACAAAAGAACTGTGCTTCCTACATACACAGGTCATATCTATATCAACTCTGCTTAGGAAACTGACAAGAACAGTAGCTCCTCTTCATTCCAATACACTGTACTTGCTGGGAACTGACAGGAGTGCTATTTGCACTGTGTATCGCAATGAGAGCGAAATATTGACTTTCCTTACCAGAAAACAACTCTTGCTCGTCGGACCAAAAACTGCATGTGATTCAACTCCATTTAGGACTGGGAAACAAACGTTAGCTCTCATTACAAGAAACACACTCTGCTTTTGAGAAAAGAGCACTCTTCTACTCTACTGTGTTTCCTATAGTGCCAGAAGAACAGTTAGCTTGCTCAGAAAAAAAGAACTGTGCTTCCTACACACAGGGGCCATATCTAGTTCAACTCTGCTTAGGAAACTGACAAGAACAGTAGCTCCTCTTCAGTCCAATACACTGTACTTGCTAGGAATAGACGAGAGTGCTATTTGCACTGTGTATGGCAATGGGAGCACAATAGTGACTTTCCGTACCAGAAAACAACTCATCCTCGTAGGACCAAAAACTGCATGTGATTCAACTCCATTTAGGACTGGAAAACAAACGCTAGCTCGCCTTACAAGAAACACACTCTGCTTTTGAGAAAAGAGCACTCTTCTACTCTGTTGTGTTTCCTATGTGGTCTGAACAGTGAGCTTGCTCAGAACAAAAGAACTGTGCTTCCTACACACACGGGCCATATCTAGTTCAACTCTGCTTAGTAAATTGACAAGAACAGTAGCTCCTCTTCAGTCCAATACACTGTACTTGCTGGGAACAGACGGGAGTGCTATTTGCACTGTGTATTGCAATGGGAGCACAATAGTGACTCTTCTTTCCAGAAAGCAATTCTTCCTCATAGGACCAGAAACTTCATGTGATTCAACCTCATTTAGGACTGGGAAACAAATGCTAGCTCGCCTTACATGAAACACACTCTGCTTTTGAGAAAAGAGCACACTTCTACTCTACTGTGTTTCCTATAGGGCCAGAACTGTGAGCTTGCTCAGAACAAAAGAACTGTGCTTCCTACACACAGGGGCCATACCTAGTTCAACTCTGCTTAGGAAACTGACAAGAACAGTAGCTCCTCTTCAGTCCAATACACTGTAATTTCTGGGAACAGACGTGAGTGCTATTTGCACTGTGTATGGCAATGAGAGCTCAATATTGACTTTCCTTACCAGAAAACAACTCTTGATCGTAGGACCAAAAACTGCAGGTGACTCAACTCCATTTAGGACTGGGAAACAAACGGTAGCTCGCCTTACATGAAACACACTCTGCTTTTGAGAAAAGAGCACTCTTCTACTCTACTGTGTTTCCTATAGGGCCAGAACAGTGAGCTTGCTCAGAACAAAAGAACTGTGCTTCCTACACACAGGGGCCATATCTAGTTCAACTCTGCTTAGGAAACTGACAAGAACAGTAGCTCCTCTTCAGTCCAATACACTCTACTTGCTGGGAACAGACGCGAGGGCTATTTGCACTGTGCATGGCAATGAGAGCTCAATAATGACTTTACTTACCAGAAAACAACTCTTGCTCGTAGGACCAAATACTGCATGTGATTCAACTCCATTCAGGACTGGGATACAAACGCTAGCTCACCTTACAAGAAACACACTCTGCTTTTGAGAAAAGAGCACTCTTCTGCTCTGCTGTGTTTCCTATGGGGTCTGAACAGTGAGCTTGCTCAGAACAAAAGAACTGTGCTTCCTACACACACGGGCCATATCTAGTTCAACTCTGCTTAGGAAACTGACAAGAACAGTAGCTCCTCTTCAGTCCAATACACTGTACTTGCTGGGAACTGACGCAAGTGCTATTTGTACTTTTTATGGAAATGGGAGCACTATTGTGACTCTTCTTACCAGAAAACAACTCTTGAACATAGGACCAGAAACTGCATGTGATTAAACTCCATTTAAGACTGGGAAACAAACGGTAGCTCATCTTACAAGAAACACACTCTGCTTTTGAGAAAAGAGCACTCTTCTACTCTACTGTGTTTCCTACAGGGCCAGAACAGTGAGCTTTCTCAGAACAAAAGAACTGTGCTTCCTACATACACAGGGCCTATCTATTTCAACTCTGCTTAGGAAACTGACAAGAACAGTAGATCCTCTTCATTCCAATACACTGTACATGCTGGGAACAGACACGAGTGCTATTTGCCCTGTGTATTACAATGTAGGCGCAATAGTGACTCTTCTTACCAGAAAACTTCTCTTGCTCGTAGGACCAGAAACTGCATGTGATTCATATCCACTTAGGAATGGGAAACAAACGCTAGCTCGCCTTACAAGAAACACACTCTGCTTTTGAGAAAAGAGCACTCTTCTACTCTACTGTGTTTCCTTTGGGTTCCAAACAGTGAGCTTGCTCAGAACAAAAGAACTGTGCTTCCAACACACAGAGGCCATATCTAGTTGAACTCTGCTTAGGAAACTAACAAGAACAGTAGCTCCTCTTAAGTCCAAAAACTGTACTTGCTAGGAACAGACGAGAGTGCTATTTGCACTGTGTATGGCAATGGGAGCGCAATAGTGACTTTCCTTACCAGAAAACAACTCTTGCTCGTAGGACCAAAAACTGCATGTGATTCAACTCCATTTAGGACTGGGAAACAAATGCTAGCTCGCCTTACAAGAAACTCCCTCTGCTTTTGAGAAAAGAGCACTATTCTACTCTACTGTGTTTCCTATAGTGCCAAAAGAACTTGCCAGAAGTGCCAGAAGCTTGCTCAGAACAAAAGAACTGTGATTCCTACACACAGGGGTCATATCTAGTTCAACTCTGCTTAGGAAACTGACAAGAACAGTAGCTCCTCTTCAGTCCAATACACTGTACTTGCTGGGAACAAACGCGAGTGTTATTTGCACTGTGTATGGCAATGGGAGCGCAATAGTGACTCTGCTTACCAGAAAACAATTCTTCCTCGTAGGACCAGAAACTGCATGTGATTCAACTCCATTTAGGACTGGGAAACAAACGCTAGCTCGCCTTACATGAAACACACTCTACTTTTGAGAAAAGAGCACTCTTCTACTCTACTGTGTTTCCTATAGGGCCAGAACAGTGAGCTTGCTCAGAACAAAAGAACTGTGCTTCCTACACACAGGGGCCATATCTAGTTCAACTCTGCTTAGGAAACTGACAAGAACAGTAGCTCCTCTTCAGTCCAAGACACTCTACTTGCTGGGAACAGACGAGAGTTGTATTTGCACTGTGTATGGCAATGGGAGCACAATAGTGACTCTCCTTACCAGAAAAGAACTCATCCTCGTATGACCAAAAACTGCATGTGATTCAACTCCATTTAGGACTGGAAAACAAACGCTACCTCGCCTTACAAGAAACACACTCTGCTTTTGAGAAAAGAGCACTCTTCTACTCTACTGTGTTTCCTTTGGGGTCCAAACAGTGAGCTTGCTCAGAACAAAAGAACGGTGCTTCCAACACACAGGCCATATCTACTTCAACTCTGCTTAGGAAACTGACAAGAACAGTAGCTCCTCTTCAGTCCAATACACTGTACTTGCTGGGAACAGACGCGAGTTCTATTTGCACTGTGTAAGGCAAAGGGAGCACAATAGTGACTTTCCTTACCAGAAAACAACTCTTGCTCGTAGGACCAAAAACTGCATGTGATTCAACTCCATTTAGAACTGGGAAACAAACGCTAGCTCGCCTTACAAGAAACTCACGCTGCTTTTGAGAAAAGAGCACTCTTCTTCACTACTGTGTTTCCTATAGTGCCAGAAGAACAGTTAGCTTGCTCAGAACAAAAGAACTGTGCTTCCTACACACAGGGGCCATATCTAGTTCAACACTGCTTAGGAAACTGACAAGAACAGTAGCTCCTCTTCAGTCCAATACACTGTACTTTCTGGGAACAGACGTGAGTGCTATTTGCACTGTGTATGGCAATGGGAGCACAATAGTGACTCTTCTTACCAGAAAACAATTCTTCCTCGTAGGACCAGAAACTGCATGTGATTCAACTCCGTTTAGGACTGTGAAACAAACGCTAGCTCGCCTTACAAGAAACACACTCTGCTTTTGAGAAAAGAGCACTCTTCTACTCTACTGTGTTTCCTATAGTGCCAGAACAGTGAGCTTGCTCAGAAAAAAAGAACTGTGCTTCCTATACACACGAGCCATATCTAGTTCAACTCTGCTTAGAAAACTGACAAGAATAGTAGCTCCTCTTCAGTCCAATACACTGTACTTGCTGGGAATAGACGCGAGTGCTATTTGCACTGTGTATGGCAATGAGAGCTCAATAATGACTTTCTTTACCAGAAAACAACTCTTGCTCGTAGGACCAAATACTGCATGTGATTCAACTCCACTCAGGACTGGGATACAAACGCTAGCTCAGCTTACAAGAAACACAATCTGCTTTTGAGAAAAGAGCAGTCTTCTACTCTACTGTTTTTTTTATTGGGTCCGTACAGTGAGCTTGCTCAGAACAAAAGAACTGTGCTTCCTACACACACAGGCCATATCTACTTCAACTCTGCTTAGGAAACTGACAAGAGCAGTAGCTCCTCTTCAGTGCAATACACTGTACTTGCTGGGAACAGACGCGAGTTCTATTTGCACTGTGAATGGCAAAGGGAGCACAATAGTGACTTTCCTTACCAGAAAACAACTCTTGCTCGTAGGACCAAATACTGCATGTGATTCAACTCCATTCAGGACTGGGATACAAACGCTAGCTCGCCTTACAAGAAACACACTCTGCTTTTGAGAAAAGAGCACTCTTCTGCTCTGCTGTGTTTCCTATGGGGTCTGAACAGTGAGCTTGCTCAGAACAAAAGAACTGTGCTTCCTACACACACGGGCCATATCTAGTTCAACTCTGCTTAGGAAACTGACAAGAACAGTAGCTCCTCTTCAGTCCAATACACTGTACTTGCTGGGAACTGACGCAAGTGCTATTTGTACTTTTTATGGAAATGGGAGCACTATTGTGACTCTTCTTACCAGAAAACAACTCTTGAACATAGGACCAGAAACTGCATGTGATTAAACTCCATTTAAGACTGGGAAACAAACGGTAGCTCATCTTACAAGAAACACACTCTGCTTTTGAGAAAAGAGCACTCTTCTACTCTACTGTGTTTCCTACAGGGCCAGAACAGTGAGCTTTCTCAGAACAAAAGAACTGTGCTTCCTACATACACAGGGCCTATCTATTTCAACTCTGCTTAGGAAACTGACAAGAACAGTAGATCCTCTTCATTCCAATACACTGTACATGCTGGGAACAGACACGAGTGCTATTTGCCCTGTGTATTACAATGTAGGCGCAATAGTGACTCTTCTTACCAGAAAACTTCTCTTGCTCGTAGGACCAGAAACTGCATGTGATTCAACTCCACTTAGGAATGGGAAACAAACGCTAGCTCGCCTTACAAGAAACACACTCTGCTTTTGAGAAAAGAGCACTCTTCTACTCTACTGTGTTTCCTTTGGGTTCCAAACAGTGAGCTTGCTCAGAACAAAAGAACTGTGCTTCCAACACACAGAGGCCATATCTAGTTGAACTCTGCTTAGGAAACTAACAAGAACAGTAGCTCCTCTTAAGTCCAAAAACTGTACTTGCTAGGAACAGACGAGAGTGCTATTTGCACTGTGTATGGCAATGGGAGCGCAATAGTGACTTTCCTTACCAGAAAACAACTCTTGCTCGTAGGACCAAAAACTGCATGTGATTCAACTCCATTTAGGACTGGGAAACAAATGCTAGCTCGCCTTACAAGAAACTCCCTCTGCTTTTGAGAAAAGAGCACTATTCTACTCTACTGTGTTTCCTATAGTGCCAAAAGAACTTGCCAGAAGTGCCAGAAGCTTGCTCAGAACAAAAGAACTGTGATTCCTACACACAGGGGTCATATCTAGTTCAACTCTGCTTAGGAAACTGACAAGAACAGTAGCTCCTCTTCAGTCCAATACACTGTACTTGCTGGGAACAAACGCGAGTGTTATTTGCACTGTGTATGGCAATGGGAGCGCAATAGTGACTCTGCTTACCAGAAAACAATTCTTCCTCGTAGGACCAGAAACTGCATGTGATTCAACTCCATTTAGGACTGGGAAACAAACGCTAGCTCGCCTTACATGAAACACACTCTACTTTTGAGAAAAGAGCACTCTTCTACTCTACTGTGTTTCCTATAGGGCCAGAACAGTGAGCTTGCTCAGAACAAAAGAACTGTGCTTCCTACACACAGGGGCCATATCTAGTTCAACTCTGCTTAGGAAACTGACAAGAACAGTAGCTCCTCTTCAGTCCAAGACACTCTACTTGCTGGGAACAGACGAGAGTTGTATTTGCACTGTGTATGGCAATGGGAGCACAATAGTGACTTTCCTTACCAGAAAAGAACTCATCCTCGTATGACCAAAAACTGCATGTGATTCAACTCCATTTAGGACTGGAAAACAAACGCTAGCTCGCCTTACAAGAAACACACTCTGCTTTTGAGAAAAGAGCACTCTTCTACTCTACTGTGTTTCCTTTGGGGTCCAAACAGTGAGCTTGCTCAGAACAAAAGAACGGTGCTTCCAACACACCGGCCATATCTACTTCAACTCTGCTTAGGAAACTGACAAGAACAGTAGCTCCTCTTCAGTCCAATACACTGTACTTGCTGGGAACAGACGCGAGTTCTATTTGCACTGTGTAAGGCAAAGGGAGCACAATAGTGACTTTCCTTACCAGAAAACAACTCTTGCTCGTAGGACCAAAAACTGCATGTGATTCAACTCCATTTAGAACTGGGAAACAAACGCTAGCTCGCCTTACAAGAAACTCACGCTGCTTTTGAGAAAAGAGCACTCTTCTTCACTACTGTGTTTCCTATAGTGCCAGAAGAACAGTTAGCTTGCTCAGAACAAAAGAACTGTGCTTCCTACACACAGGGGCCATATCTAGTTCAACACTGCTTAGGAAACTGACAAGAACAGTAGCTCCTCTTCAGTCCAATACACTGTACTTTCTGGGAACAGACGTGAGTGCTATTTGCACTGTGTATGGCAATGGGAGCACAATAGTGACTCTTCTTACCAGAAAACAATTCTTCCTCGTAGGACCAGAAACTGCATGTGATTCAACTCCGTTTAGGACTGTGAAACAAACGCTAGCTCGCCTTACAAGAAACACACTCTGCTTTTGAGAAAAGAGCACTCTTCTACTCTACTGTGTTTCCTATAGTGCCAGAACAGTGAGCTTGCTCAGAAAAAAAGAACTGTGCTTCCTATACACACGAGCCATATCTAGTTCAACTCTGCTTAGAAAACTGACAAGAATAGTAGCTCCTCTTCAGTCCAATACACTGTACTTGCTGGGAATAGACGCGAGTGCTATTTGCACTGTGTATGGCAATGAGAGCTCAATAATGACTTTCTTTACCAGAAAACAACTCTTGCTCGTAGGACCAAATACTGCATGTGATTCAACTCCACTCAGGACTGGGATACAAACGCTAGCTCAGCTTACAAGAAACACAATCTGCTTTTGAGAAAAGAGCAGTCTTCTACTCTACTGTTTTTCTTATTAGGTCCGTACAGTGAGCTTGCTCAGAACAAAAGAACTGTGCTTCCTACACACACAGGCCATATCTACTTCAACTCTGCTTAGGAAACTGACAAGAGCAGTAGCTCCTCTTCAGTGCAATACACTGTACTTGCTGGGAACAGACGCGAGTTCTATTTGCACTGTGTATGGCAAAGGGAGCACAATAGTGACTTTCCTTACCAGAAAACAACTCTTGCTCGTAGGACCAAATACTGCATGTGATTCAACTCCATTCAGGACTGGGATACAAACGCTAGCTCACCTTACAAGAAACACACTCTGCTTTTGAGAAAAGAGCACTCTTCTGCTCTGCTGTGTTTCCTATGGGGTCTGAACAGTGAGCTTGCTCAGAACAAAAGAACTGTGCTTCCTACACACACGGGCCATATCTAGTTCAACTCTGCTTAGGAAACTGACAAGAACAGTAGCTCCTCTTCAGTCCAATACACTGTACTTGCTGGGAACTGACGCAAGTGCTATTTGTACTTTTTATGGAAATGGGAGCACTATTGTGACTCTTCTTACCAGAAAACAACTCTTGAACATAGGACCAGAAACTGCATGTGATTAAACTCCATTTAAGACTGGGAAACAAACGGTAGCTCATCTTACAAGAAACACACTCTGCTTTTGAGAAAAGAGCACTCTTCTACTCTACTGTGTTTCCTACAGGGCCAGAACAGTGAGCTTTCTCAGAACAAAAGAACTGTGCTTCCTACATACACAGGGCCTATCTATTTCAACTCTGCTTAGGAAACTGACAAGAACAGTAGATCCTCTTCATTCCAATACACTGTACATGCTGGGAACAGACACGAGTGCTATTTGCCCTGTGTATTACAATGTAGGCGCAATAGTGACTCTTCTTACCAGAAAACTTCTCTTGCTCGTAGGACCAGAAACTGCATGTGATTCAACTCCACTTAGGAATGGGAAACAAACGCTAGCTCGCCTTACAAGAAACACACTCTGCTTTTGAGAAAAGAGCACTCTTCTACTCTACTGTGTTTCCTTTGGGTTCCAAACAGTGAGCTTGCTCAGAACAAAAGAACTGTGCTTCCAACACACAGAGGCCATATCTAGTTGAACTCTGCTTAGGAAACTAACAAGAACAGTAGCTCCTCTTAAGTCCAAAAACTGTACTTGCTAGGAACAGACGAGAGTGCTATTTGCACTGTGTATGGCAATGGGAGCGCAATAGTGACTTTCCTTACCAGAAAACAACTCTTGCTCGTAGGACCAAAAACTGCATGTGATTCAACTCCATTTAGGACTGGGAAACAAATGCTAGCTCGCCTTAAAGAAACTCCCTCTGCTTTTGAGAAAAGAGCACTATTCTACTCTACTGTGTTTCCTATAGTGCCAAAAGAACTTGCCAGAAGTGCCAGAAGCTTGCTCAGAACAAAAGAACTGTGATTCCTACACACAGGGGTCATATCTAGTTCAACTCTGCTTAGGAAACTGACAAGAACAGTAGCTCCTCTTCAGTCCAATACACTGTACTTGCTGGGAACAAACGCGAGTGTTATTTGCACTGTGTATGGCAATGGGAGCACAATAGTGACTCTGCTTACCAGAAAACAATTCTTCCTCGTAGGACCAGAAACTGCATGTGATTCAACTCCATTTAGGACTGGGAAACAAACGCTAGCTCGCCTTACATGAAACACACTCTACTTTTGAGAAAAGAGCACTCTTCTACTCTACTGTGTTTCCTATAGGGCCAGAACAGTGAGCTTGCTCAGAACAAAAGAACTGTGCTTCCTACACACAGGGGCCATATCTAGTTCAACTCTGCTTAGGAAACTGACAAGAACAGTAGCTCCTCTTCAGTCCAAGACACTCTACTTGCTGGGAACAGACGAGAGTTGTATTTGCACTGTGTATGGCAATGGGAGCACAATAGTGACTTTCCTTACCAGAAAAGAACTCATCCTCGTATGACCAAAAACTGCATGTGATTCAACTCCATTTAGGACTGGAAAACAAACGCTAGCTCGCCTTACAAGAAACACACTCTGCTTTTGAGAAAAGAGCACTCTTCTACTCTACTGTGTTTCCTTTGGGGTCCAAACAGTGAGCTTGCTCAGAACAAAAGAACGGTGCTTCCAACACACCGGCCATATCTACTTCAACTCTGCTTAGGAAACTGACAAGAACAGTAGCTCCTCTTCAGTCCAATACACTGTACTTGCTGGGAACAGACGCGAGTTCTATTTGCACTGTGTAAGGCAAAGGGAGCACAATAGTGACTTTCCTTACCAGAAAACAACTCTTGCTCGTAGGACCAAAAACTGCATGTGATTCAACTCCATTTAGAACTGGGAAACAAACGCTAGCTCGCCTTACAAGAAACTCACGCTGCTTTTGAGAAAAGAGCACTCTTCTTCACTACTGTGTTTCCTATAGTACCAGAAGAACAGTTAGCTTGCTCAGAACAAAAGAACTGTGCTTCCTACACACAGGGGCCATATCTAGTTCAACACTGCTTAGGAAACTGACAAGAACAGTAGCTCCTCTTCAGTCCAATACACTGTACTTTCTGGGAACAGACGTGAGTGCTATTTGCACTGTGTATGGCAATGGGAGCACAATAGTGACTCTTCTTACCAGAAAACAATTCTTCCTCGTAGGACCAGAAACTGCATGTGATTCAACTCCGTTTAGGACTGTGAAACAAACGCTAGCTCGCCTTACAAGAAACACACTCTGCTTTTGAGAAAAGAGCACTCTTCTACTCTACTGTGTTTCCTATAGTGCCAGAACAGTGAGCTTGCTCAGAAAAAAAGAACTGTGCTTCCTATACACACGAGCCATATCTAGTTCAACTCTGCTTAGAAAACTGACAAGAATAGTAGCTCCTCTTCAGTCCAATACACTGTACTTGCTGGGAATAGACGCGAGTGCTATTTGCACTGTGTATGGCAATGAGAGCTCAATAATGACTTTCTTTACCAGAAAACAACTCTTGCTCGTAGGACCAAATACTGCATGTGATTCAACTCCACTCAGGACTGGGATACAAACGCTAGCTCAGCTTACAAGAAACACAATCTGCTTTTGAGAAAAGAGCAGTCTTCTACTCTACTGTTTTTCTTATTGGGTCCGTACAGTGAGCTTGCTCAGAACAAAAGAACTGTGCTTCCTACACACACAGGCCATATCTACTTCAACTCTGCTTAGGAAACTGACAAGAGCAGTAGCTCCTCTTCAGTGCAATACACTGTACTTGCTGGGAACAGACGCGAGTTCTATTTGCACTGTGTATGGCAAAGGGAGCACAATAGTGACTTTCCTTACCAGAAAACAACTCTTGCTCGTAGGACCAAATACTGCATGTGATTCAACTCCATTCAGGACTGGGATACAAACGCTAGCTCGCCTTACAAGAAACACACTCTGCTTTTGAGAAAAGAGCACTCTTCTACTCTGCTGTGTTTCCTATGGGGTCTGAACAGTGAGCTTGCTCAGAACAAAAGAACTGTTCTTCCTACACACACGGGCAATATCTAGTTCAACTCTGCTTAGGAAACTGACAAGAACAGTAGCTCCTCTTTAGTCCAATACACTGTACTTGCTGGGAACAGACACAAAGCTATTTGTACTTTTTATGGCAATGGGAGCACTATAGTGACTCTTCTTACCAGAAAACAACTCTGGATCATAGGACCAGAAACTGCATGTGATTAAACTCCATTTAAGACTGGGAAACAAACGGTAGCTCATCTTACAAGAAACACACTCTGCTTTTGAGAAAAGAGCACTCTTCTACTCTACTGTGTTTCCTACAGGGCCAGAACAGTGAGCTTTCTCAGAACAAAAGAACTGTGCTTCCTACATACACAGGGCATATCTATTTCAACTCTGCTTAGGAAACTGACAAGAACAGTAGATCCTCTTCATTCCAATACATTGTACATGCTGGGAACAGACACGAGTGCTATTTGCCCTGTGTATTACAATGTAAGCGCAATAGTGACTCTTCTTACCAGAAAACTTCTCTTGCTCGTAGGACCAGAAACTGCATGTGATTCAACTCCACTTAGGAATGGGAAACAAACGCTAGCTCGCCTTACAAGAAACACACTCTGCTTTTGAGAAAAGAGCACTCTTCTACTCTACTGTGTTTCATATAGTGCCAGAACAGTGAGCTTGCTCAGCACAAAAGAACTGTGCTACCTACACACACGGGCCATATCTAGTTCAACTCTGCTTAGGAAACTGACAAGAACAGTAGATCCTCTTCAGTCCAATACACTGTACATGCTGGGAACAGACACCAGTGCTAATTGCCCTGTGTATGACAATGGGATCGAAATAGTGACTCTTCTTACCTGAAAAAACTCCCGCTCGTAGGACCAGAAACTGCATGTGATACAACTCCATTTAGGACATGGAAACAAACGCTAGCTCGCCTTACTAGAAACACACTCTGCTTTTGAGAAAAGGGCACTCTTCTACTCTACTGTGTTTCCTATGGGGTCCTAATAGTGAGCTTGCTCAGAACAAAAGAACTGTGCTTCTTACACACACGGGCCATATCTAGTTAAACTCTGCTTAGGAAACTGACAAGAACAGTAGCTCCTCTTCAGTCCAATACACTGTACTTACTGGGAGCAGACACGAGTAATATTTGCACTGTGTATGGCAATGGGAGCGCAATAGTGACTTTCGTTACCAGAAAACAACTCTTTCTCGTAGGACCAAAAACAGCATGTGATTCAACTCCATTTAGGACTGGGAAACAAATGCTAGCTTGCCTTACAAGAAATACACTCTACTTTTGAGAAAAGATCACTCTTCTACTCTACTGTGTTTCCAATAGTGCCAAAACAGAGAGCTTGCTCAGAACAAAAGAACTGTGCTTCCTGCACACACGGGCCATATCTAGATCAATTCTGCTTAGGAAACTGACAAGAACAGTACATCCTCTTCAGTCCAATACACTCTACATGCTGGGAACAGACGCCAGTGCTATTTGCCCTGTGTATGACAATGGGAGCACAATAGTGACTCTTCTTACCAGAAAACAACACTTGCTCATAGGACCAGAAACTGCATGGGATTCAACTCCATTTAGGACTGAGAAACAAACACTAGCTCGCCTTAAAACAAAAACACTCTGCTTTTGAGAAAATAGCACTCTACTACTCTACTGTGTTTCCTATGTGGTCCGAACAGTGAGCTTGCTCAGAACAAAAGAACTATGCTTCCTATACACACGGGCCATATCTAGTTCAACTCTGCTGAGGAAACTGACAAGAACAGTAGCTCCTCTTCTGTCCAATACACTGTACATGCTGTGAACAGACGCGAGTGCAATTTGCACTGTGTATGACAATGGGAGCACAATAGTGACTCTTCTTACCAGAAAACATCTCTTGCTCGTAGGACCAGAAACCGCATGGGATTCAACTCCATTTAGGACTGGGAAACAAACGCTAGCTCGCCTTACAAGAAACACACTCTGCTTTTGAGAAAAGAGCACTCTTCTAATCTACTGTGTTTCCTATAGTGCCAGAACTGTGAGCTTGCTCAGAACAAAAGAACTGTGCTTCCTACACACACGGGCCATATGTAGTTCAATTCTACTTAGGATACTGACAAGAACAGTAGATCCTCTTCAGTCCAATACACTGTACATGCTGGGAACAGACGCCAGTGCTATTTGCCCTGTGTATGACAATGGGAGCACAATAGTGACTCTTCTTACCAGAAAAAACTCTTGCTCATAGGACCAGAAACTGCATGTGATTCAACTCCATTTAGGACTGGGAAACAAACACTAGCGTGCCTTACAAGAAACACACTCTTCTTTTGAGAAAAGGGCACTCATCTACTCTACTGTGTTTCCTATGGTGTCCGAACAGTGAGCTTGCTCAGAACAAAGAACTGTGCTTCCTAAACACACGGGCCATATCTAGTTCAATTCTGCGTAGGAAACTGACAAGAACAGTAGCTCCTCTTCAGTCCAATATACTGTACTTGCTAGGAACAGACGCGAGTGCTACTTGCACTGTGTATGGCAATGGGAACACAATAGTGACTCTTCTTACCAGAAAAAACTCTTGCTCGTAGGACCAGAAACTGCATGGGATTCAACTCCATGTAGGACTGGGAAACAAACACTAGCTCGCCTTACAAGAAACACACTTTACTTTTGAGAAAAGAGCACTCTTCTACTCTACAGTTTTTCCTATAGGGCCAGAACAGTGAGCATTCTCAGAACAAAAGAACTGTGTTTCCTACACACACGGGCCATATCTAGTTCAATTCTGCTTAGGAAACTGACAAGAACAGTAGATCCTCTTCAGTCCAATACACTGTACATGCTGGGAACAGACGCCAGTGCTATTTGCCCTGGGTATGACAATGGGAGCGCAATAGTGACTCCTCTTACCAGAAAACAACTCTTGCTCGTAGGACCAATAACTGCATGTGATTCAACTCCATTTAGGACTGGGAAACAAACGCTAGCTCGCCTTACAAGAAACACACTCTACTTTTGAGAAAAGATCACTCTTCTACTCTACTGTGTTTCCAATAGTGCCAAAACAGTGAGTTTGCTCAGAACAAAAGAACTGTGCTTCCTACACACACGGCCATATCTAGTTCAATTCTGCTTAGGAAACTGACAAGAACAGTAGATCCTCTTCAGTCCAATACACTGTACATGCTGGGAACAGACGCCAGTGCTATTTGCCCTGTGTATGACAATGGGAGCGCAAAAGTAGCTCTTCTTACCAGAAAACAACTCTTGCTCGTAGGACCAGAAACTGCATGGGATTCAACTCCATTTAGGACTGGGAAACAAACGCTAGCTCGCCTTACAATAAACACACCCTGCTTTTGAGAAAAGAGCACTCTTTTACTCTACTGTGTTTCCTATGGGGTCCAAAGAGTGAGCTTGCTCAGAACAAAAGAACTGTGCTTCCTACACACACGGGCCATATCTAGATCAATTCTGCTTAGGAAACTGATAAGAACAGTAGCTCCTCTTCAGTCCAATACACTGTACATGCTGGGAACAGACGCCAGTGCTATTTGCCCTGTGTATGACAATGGGAGCGCAATAGTTACTCTTCTTACCAGAAAAAGCTCTTGCTTGTAGGACCAGAAACTGCATGGGATTCAATTCCATTTAGGACTGGGAAACAAACACTAGCCTGCCTTACAAGAAACACACTCTTTTTTGAGAAAAGGGCACTCATCTACTCTACTGTGTTTCCTATGGGGTCCGAACAGTGAGCTTGCTCAGAACAAAGAACTGTGCTTCCTAAACACACGGGCCATATCTAGTTCAATTCTGCTTAGGAAACTGACAAAAACAGTAGCTCCTCTTCAGTCCAATACACTGTACTTGCTAGGAACAGACGCGAGTGCTACTTGCACTGTGTATGGCAATGGGAACGCAATAGTGACTCTTCTTAACAGAAAAAACTCTTGCTCATAGGACCAGAAACTGCATGGGATTCAACTCCATGTAGGACTGGGAAACAAACACTAGCTCGCCTTACGAGAAACACACTTTGCTTTTGAGAAAAGAGCACTCATCTACTCTACTGTGTTTCCTATAGGGCCAGAACAGTGAGCATTCTCAGAACAAAAGAACTGTGTTTCCTACACACACGGGCCATACCTAGTTCAACTCTGCTTAGGAAACTGACAAGAAGAGTAGATCCTCTTCAGTCCAATACACTGTATATGCTGGGAACAGACGCCAGTGATATTTGCCCTGTGTATGACAATGGGAGCGAAATAGTAACTCTTCTTACCAGAAAACATCTCTTGCTCGTAGGACCAGAAACTGCATGGGATTCAACTCCATTTAGGACTGGGAAACAAACGCTAGCTCGCCTTACAATAAACACACCCTGCTTTTGAGAAAAGAGCACTCTTCTACTCTACTCTGTTTCCTATGGGGTCCAAAGGGTGAGATTGCTCAGAACAAAAGAACTGTGCTTCCTACACACGGGCCATATCTAGATCAATTCTGCTTAGGAAACTGACAAGAACAGTAGATCCTCTTCAGTCCAATACACTGTACATGCTGGGAACAGACGCCAGTGCTATTTGCACTGTGTATGACAATGGGAGCACAATAGTGACTCTTCTTACCAGAAAACAACTCTGGCTCGTAGGACCAGAAACCGCATGGGATTCAACTCCATTTAGGACTGGGAAACAAACGCTAGCTCGCCTTACAAGAAACACACTCTGCTTTTGAGAAAAGAGCACTCTTCTAATCTACTGTGTTTCCTATAGTGCCAGAACTGTGAGCTTGCTCAGAACGAAAGAACTGTGCTTCCTACACACACGGGCCATATCTAGTTCAATTCTACTTAGGATACTGACAAGAACAGTAGGTCCTCTTCAGTCCAATACACTGTACGTGCTGGGAACAGACGCCAGTGCTATTTGCCCTGTGTATGACAATGGGAGCACAATAGTGACTCTTCTTACCAGAAAAAACTCTTGCTCATAGGACCAGAAACTGCATGTGATTCAACTCCATTTAGGACTGGGAAACAAACACTAGCCTTCCTTACAAGAAACACACTCTTCTTTTGAGAAAAGGGCACTCATCTACTCTACTGTGTTTACTATGGGGTCCTAACAGTGAGCTTGCTCAGAACAAAAGAACTGTGCTTCCTACACACACGGGCCATATCTAGTTCAATTCTGCGTAGGAAACTGACAAGAACAGTAGCTCCTGTTCAGTCCAATACACTGTACTTGCTAGGAACAGACGCGAGTGCTACTTGCACTGTGTATGGCAATGGGAACGCAATAGTGACTCTTCTTACCAGAAAAAACTCTTGCTCGTAGGACCAGAAACTGCATGGGATTCAACTCCATGTAGGACTGGGAAACAAACACTAGCTTGCCTTACAAGAAACACACTTTGCTTTTGAGAAAAGGGCACTCATCTACTCTACTGTGTTTCCTGTAGGGCCAGAACAGTGAGCATTCTCAGAACAAAAGAACTGTGTTTCCTACACGCACGGGCCATACCTAGTTCAACTCTGCTTAGGAAACTGACAAGAAGAGTAGATCCTCTTCAGTCCAATACACTGTACAGGCTGGGAACAGACGCCAGTGCTATTTGCCCTGTGTATGACAATGGGAGCGCAAAAGTAGCTCTTCTTACCAGAAAACAACTCTTGCTCTTAGGACCAGAAACTGCATGGGATTCAACTCCATGTAGGACTGGGAAACAAACACTTGCTCGCCTTACAAGAAACACACTTTGCTTTTGAGAAAAGAGCACTCATCTACTCTACTGTGTTTCCTGTAGGGCCAGAACAGTGAGCATTCTCAGAACAAAAGAACTGTGTTTCCTACACACACGGGCCATACCTAGTTCAACTCTGCTTAGGAAACTGACAAGAAGAGTAGATCCTCTTCAGTCCAATACACTGTACATGCTGGGAACAGACGCCGGTGCTATTTGCCCTGGGTATGACAATGGGAGCGCAATAGTGACTCCTCTTACCAGAAAACAACTCTTGCTCGTAGGACCAAAAACTGCATGTGATTCAACTCCATTTAGGACTGGGAAAAAAAACGCTAGCTCGCCTTACAAGAAACACACTCTACTTTTGAGAAAAGATCACTCTTCTACTCTACTGTGTTTCCAATAGTACCAAAACAGTGAGCTTGCTCAGAACAAAAGAACTGTGCTTCCTACACACACGGCCATATCTAGTTCAATTCTGCTTAGGAAACTGACAAGAACAGTAGGTCCTATTCAGTCCAATACACTCTACATGCTGGGAACAGACGCCAGTGCTATTTGCCCTGTGTATGACAATGGGAGCACAATAGTGACTCTTCTTACCAGAAAACAACTCTTGCTCATAGGACCAGAAACTGCATGGGATTCAACTCCATTTAGGACTGGGAAACAAACACTAGCTCGCCTTAAAAGAAACACACTCTGCATTTGAGAAAAGAGCACTCTACTACTCTACTGTGTTTCCTATTTGGTCCGAACACTGAGCTTTCTCAGAAAAAAAGAACTATGCTTCCTACACACACGGGCCATATCTAGTTCAACTCTGCTTAGTAAACTGACAAGAACAGTAGCTCCTCTTCAGTCAAATACACTGTACATGCTGGGAACAGACGCGAGTGCTATTTGCACTGTGTATGACAATGGGAGCACAATAGTGACTCTTCTTACCAGAAAACAACTCTTGCTCATAGGACCAAAACATGCATGTGATTCATCTCCATTTAGGACTGGGAAACAAACGCTAGCTAGCCTTACAAGAAACACACTCTGCTTTTGAGAAAAGAGCACTCTTCTACTCTAATGTGTTTCCTATGGGGTCTGAACTGGGAGCTTGCTCAGCACAAAACAACTGTGCTTCCTACACACACGGGCCATATCTAGTTCAACTCTGCTTAGGAAACTGACAAGAACAGTAGATCCTCTTCATTCCAATACAGTGTACATGCTGGGAACAGACGCCAGTGACATTTGCCCTGTGTATGACATGGGAGCGAAATAGTAAATCTTCTTACCAGAAAACAACTCTTGCTCGTAGGACCAGAAACTCCATGGGATTCAACTCCATTTAGTACTGGGAAACAAACGCTAGCTCGCCTTAAAATTAGCACACCCTGCTTTTGAGAAAAGAGCACTCTTCTACTCTACTGTGTTTCCTATGGGGTCCGAACAGTGAGCTTGCTCAGAACAAAAGAAATGTGCTTCCTGCACACACGGGCCATATTTAGTTCAATTCTGTTTAGGAAACTGACAAGAACAGTAGATCCTCTTCAGTCCAATACACTGTACTTGCTAGGAACAGACGCGAGTGCTACTTGCACTGTGTATGGCAATGGGAGCGCAATAGTGACTCTTCTTACCAGAAAAATCTCTTGCTCGTAGGACCAGAAACTGCATGGGATTCAACTCCACTTCTGACTGGGAAACATACACTAGCTCGCCTTACAAGAAACACACTTTGCTTTTGAGAAAAGAGCACTCTTCTACTCTACTGTGTTTCCTATAGGGCCAGAACAGTGAGCATTCTCAGAACAAAAGAACTGTGTTTCCTACACGCACGGGCCATATCTAGTTCAACTCTGCTTAGGAAACTGACAAGAACAGTAGATCCTCTTCAGTCCAATACACTGTACATGCTGGGAACAGACGCCAGTGCTATTTGCCCTGTGTATGACAATGGGAGCGCAATAGTGACTTTCCTTACCAGAAAACAACTCTTGCTCATAAGAACAGAAATTGCATGTGATTAAACTCCATTTAAGACTGGGAAACAAACGGTAGCTCACCTTACAAGAAACACACTCTGCTTTTGAGAAAAGCACACTCTTCTACTCTATTGTGTTTCCTATAGGGCCAGAACAGTGTGCTTGCTCAGAACAAAAGAACTGTGCTTCCTACATA
The DNA here is from genome assembly GCF_949786415.1 of Peromyscus eremicus. Classification (NCBI taxonomy): domain Eukaryota; kingdom Metazoa; phylum Chordata; class Mammalia; order Rodentia; family Cricetidae; genus Peromyscus; species Peromyscus eremicus. The sequence goes on from NW_026734298.1 coordinate 884,905, forward strand.
CACAGGGCATATCTATTTCAACTCTGCTTAGGAAACTGACAAGAACAGTAGATCCTCTTCATTCCAATACACTGTAAATGCTGGGAACAGACGCGAGTGCTATTTGCACTGTGTATTGCAAAGGAGGTGCAATAGTGACTCTTCTTGCCAGAAAACTTCTCTTGCTCGTAGGACCAGAAACTGCATGTGATTCAACTCCACTTAGTAATGGGAAACAAACGCTAGGTAGCCTTACAAGAAACACACTCTGCTTTGGAGAAAAGAGCACTCTTCTACTCTACTGTGTTTCCTTTGGGTTTCCAACAGTGAGCTTGCTCAGAACAAAAGAACTGTGCTTCCAACACACAGGGGCCATATCTAGTTCAGCTCTGCTTAGGAAACTGACAAGAATAGTAGCTCCTCTTCAGTCCAATACACTGTACTTGCTGGGAACAGACGCCAGTGCTATTTGCACTGTGTATGGCAATGAGAGCTCAATAATGACTTTCCTTACCAGAAAACAACTCTTGCTCGTAGGACCAAATACTGCATGTGATTCAACTCCATTCAGGACTGGGATACAAACGCTAGCTCGCCTTACAAGAAACACACTCTGCTTTTGAGAAAAGAGCACTCTTCTACTCTGCTGTGTTTCCTATGGGGTCTGAACAGTGAGCTTGCTCAGAACAAAAGAACTGTGCTTCCTACACACACGGGCCATATCTAGTTCAACTCTGCTTAGGAAACTGACAAGAACAGTAGCTCCTCTTCAGTCCAATACACTGTACTTACTGGGAACAGAAGCGAGTGCTATTTGCACTGTGTATGGCAATGAGAGCTCAATAATGACTTTCCTTACCAGAAAACAACTCTTGCTCGTAGGATCAAATACTGCATGTGATTCAACTCCATTCAGGACTGGGATACAAACGCTAGCTCGCCTTACAAGAAACACACTCTGCTTTTGAGAAAAGAGCACTCTTCTACTCTGCTGTGTTTCCTATGGTGTCTGAACAGTGAGCTTGCTCAGAACAAAAGAACTGTGCTTCCTACACACACGGGCCATATCTAGTTCAACTCTGCTTAGGAAACTGACAAGAACAGTAGCTCCTCTTCAGTCCAATACACTGTACTTGCTGGGAACAGACGCAAGTGCTATTTGTACTTTTTATGGCAATGGGAGCACTATAGTGACTCTTCTTACCAGAAAACAACTCTTGAACATAGGACCAGAAACTGCATGTGATTAAACTCCATTTAAGACTGGGAAACAAACAGTAGCTCATCTTACAAGAAACACACTCTGCTTTTGAGAAAAGAGCACTCTTCTACTCTACTGTGTTTCCTACAGGGCCAGAACGGTGAGCTTTCTCAGAACAAAAGAACTGTGCTTCCTACATACACAGGGCCTATCTATTTCAACTCTGCTTAGGAAACTGACAAGAACAGTAGATCCTCTTCATTCCAATATACTGTACATGCTGGGAACAGACACGAGTGCTATTTGCCCTGTGTATTACAATGTAGGCGCAATAGTGACTCTTCTTACCAGAAAACTTCTCTTGCTCATAGGACCAGAAACTGCATGTGATTCAACTCCACTTAGGAATGGGAAACAAACGCTAGCTCGCCTTACAAGAAACACACTCTGCTTTTGAGAAAAGAGCACTCTTCTACTCTACTGTGTTTCCTTTGGGTTCCAAACAGTGAGCTTGCTCAGAACAAAAGAACTGTGCTTCCAACACACAGGGGCCATATCTAGTTGAACTCTGCTTAGGAAACTAACAAGAACAGTAGCTCCTCTTCAGTCCAAAAACTGTACTTGCTAGGAAGAGACGAGAGTGCTATTTGCACTGTGTATGGCAATGGGAGCGCAATAGTGACTTTCCTTACCAGAAAACAACTCTTGCTTGTAGGACCAAAAACAGCATGGGATTCAACTCCATTTAGGACTGGGAAACAAATGCTAGCTCGCCTTACAAGAAACTCCCTCTGCTTTTGAGAAAAGAGCACTCTTCTACTCTACTGTGTTTCTTATAGGGCCTGAACAGTGAGCTTGCTCAGAACAAAAGAACTGTGCTTCCTACACACAGGGGCCATATCATGTCAACTCTGCTTAGGAAACTGACAAGAACAGTAGCTCCTCTTCAGTCCAATACACTCTACTTGCTGGGAACAGACGAGAGTGCTATTTGCACTGTGTATGGCAATGGGAGCACAATAGTGACTTTCCTTACCAGAAAACAACTCATCCTCGTAGGACCAAAAACTGCATGTGATTCAACTCCATTTAGGACTGGAAAACAAACGCTAGCTCTCCTTACAAGAAACACACTCTGCTTTTGAGAAAAGAGCACTCTTCTACTCTACTGTGTTTACTTTGGGGTCCAAACAGTGAGCTTGCTCAGAACAAAAGAACTGTGCTTCCTACACACACGGGCCATATCTAGTTCAACTCTGCTTAGGAAACTGAAAAGAACAGTAGCTCCTCTTCAGTCCAATACACTGTACTTGCTGGGAACAGACGCGAGTTCTATTTGCACTGTGTATGGCAAAGGGAGCACAATAGGGACTTTCCTTACCAGAAAACAACTCTTGCTCGTAGGACCAAAAACTGCATGTGATTCAACTCCATTTAGGACTGGGAAACAAACGCTAGCTCGCCTTAAAAGAAACTCACTCTGCTTTTGAGAAAAGAGCATTCTTCTACTCTACTGTGTTTCCTATAGTGCCAGAACAGTGAGCTTGCTCAGAAAAAAAGAACTGTGCTTCCTATACACACGAGCCATATCTAGTTCAACTCTGCTTAGGAAACTGACAAGAACAGTAGCTCCTCTTCAGTCCAAAAACTGTATTTGCTAGGAAGAGACGAGAGTGCTATTTGCACTGTGTATGGCAATGGGAGCGCAATAGTGACTTTCCTTACCAGAAAACAACTCTTGCTTGTAGGACCAAAAACTGCATGGGATTCAACTCCATTTAGGACTGGGAAACAAATGCTAGCTCGCCTTACAAGAAACTCCCTCTGCTTTTGAGAAAAGAGCACTCTTCTACTCTACTGTGTTTCTTATAGGGCCAGAACAGTGAGCTTGCTCAGAACAAAAGAACTGTGCTTCCTACACACAGGGGCCATATCTAGTTCAACTCTGCTTAGGAAACTGACAAGAACAGTAGCTCCTCTTCAGTCCAATATACTCTACTTGCTGGGAACAGACGAGAGTGCTATTTGCACTGTGTATGGCAATGGGAGCACAATAGTGACTTTCCTTACCAGAAAACAACTCATCCTCGTAGGACCAAAAACTGCATGTGATTCAACTCCATTTAGGACTGGAAAACAAACGCTAGCTCTCCTTACAAGAAACACACTCTGCTTTTGAGAAAAGAGCACTCTTCTACTCTACTGTGTTTACTTTGGGGTCCAAACAGTGAGCTTGCTCAGAACAAAAGAACTGTGCTTCCTACACACACGGGCCATATCTAGTTCAACTCTGCTTAGGAAACTGACAAGAACAGTAGCTCCTCTTCAGTCCAATACACTGTACTTGCTGGGAACAGACACGAGTTCTATTTGCACTGTGTATGGCAAAGGGAGCACAATAGTGACTTTCCTTACCAGAAAACAACTCTTGCTCGTAGGACCAAAAACTGCATGTGATTCAACTCCATTTAGGACTGGGAAACAAACGCTAGCTCGCCTTACAAGAAACTCACTCTGCTTTTGAGAAAAGAGCATTCTTCTACTCTACTGTGTTTCCTATAGTGCCAGAACAGTGAGCTTGCTCAGAAAAAAAGAACTGTGCTTCCTATACACACGAGCCATATCTAGTTCAACTCTGCTTAGGAAACTGACAAGAACAGTAGCTCCTCTTCAGTCCAATACACTGTACTTGCTGGGAATAGACGCGAGTGCTATTTGCACTGTGTATGGCAAAGAGAGCTCAATAATGTCTTTCTTTACCAGAAAACAACTCTTGCTCGTAGGACCAAATACTGCATGTGATTCAACTCCACTCAGGACTGGGATACAAACGCTAGCTCGCCTTACAAGAAACACACTCTGCTATTGAGAAAAGAGCACTGTTCTACTCTGCTGTGTTTCCTATGGGGTCTGAACAGTGAGCTTGCTCAGAACAAAAGAACTGTGCTTCCTATACACACGGGCCATATCTAATTCAACTCTGCTTAGGAAACTGACAAGCACAGTAGCTCCTCTTCAGTCCAATACACTGTACTTGCTGGGAACAGACACGAGTGCTATTTGCACTGTGTATCGCAATGAGAGCACAATATTGACTTTCTTTACCAGAAAACAACTCTTGCTCGTCGGACAAAAAACTGCATGTGATTCAACTCCATTTAGGACTGGGAAACAAACGGTAGCTCACCTTACAAGAAACACACTCTGCTTTTGAGAAAAGAGCACTCTTCTACTCTACTGTGTTTCCTATAAGGCCAGAACAGTGAGCTTGCTCAGAACAAAAGAACAGTGCTTCCTGATACACAGGTCATATCTAGTTCAACTCTGCTTTGGATACTGTCAAGTACAGTAGCTCCTCTTCAGTCCAATACACTGTACTTGCTGGGAATAGACGCGAGTGCTATTTGCACTGTGTATGGCAATGGGAGCACATTAGTGACTCTTCTTACCAGAAAACAACTCTTGCTCGTCGGACAAAAAACTGCATGTGATTCAACTCCATTTAGGACTGGGAAACAAACGCTAGTTCGCCTTACAAGAAACACACTCTGCTTTTGAGAAAAGAGTACTCTTCTATTCTACTGTGTTTCCTATGGGTTCCGAACACTGAGCTTGCTCAGAACAAAAGAACTATGCTTCCAACACACAGGGGGCATATCTAGTTCAACTCTGCTTAGGAAACTGACAAGAACAGTAGCTCCTCTTCAGTCCAAAATCTGTACTTGCTAGGAACAGACGAGAATGCTATTTGCACTGTGTATGGCAATGGGAGCGCAATAGTGACTTTCCTTACCAGAAAACAACTATTGCTCGTAGGAAAAAAAACTGCATGAGATTCAACTCCATTTAGGACTGGGAAACAAACCCTAGCTCGCCATACAGAAACACACTCTGCTTTTGAGAAAAGAGCACTCTTCTACTCTACTTTGTTTCCTATGGGCTCCAAACAGTGAGCTTGCTCAGAACAAAAGAACTGTGCTTCCTACACACACGGGCCATATCTAGTTCAACTCTGCTTAGGAAACTTACAAGAACAGTAGCTCCTCTTCAGTCCAATACACTGTACTTCCTGGGAACAGACGGGAGTGCTATTTGCACTGTGTATGGCAATGGGAGCGCAATAGTGTTTCTTCTTAACAGAAAACAATTCTTTCTCGTAGGACCAGAAACTGCATGTGATTCAACTCCATTTAGGACTGGGAAACAAATGCTAGCTCGCCTTACATGAAACACACTCTGCTTTTGAGAAAAGAGCACTCTTCTACTCTACTGTGTTTCCTATAGGGCTAGAACAGTGAGCTTGCTCAGAACAAAAGAACTGTGCTTCCTACACACAGGGGCCATATCTAGTTCAACTCTGCTTAGGAAACTGACAAGAACAGTAGCTCCTCTTCAGTCCAATACACTGTACTTGTTGGGAACAGACGCGAGTGCTATTTGCACTGTGTATGGCAATGAGAGCTCAATAATGACTTTCCTTACCAGAAAACAACTCTTGCTCGTAGGACCAAATACTGCATGTGATTAAACTCCATACAGGACTGGGATACACACGCTAGCTCGCCTTACAAGAAACAGAATCTGCTTTTGAGAAAAGAGCAGTCTTCTACTCTACTGTTTTTCTTATTGGGTCCGTACAGTGAGCTTGCTCAGAACAAAAGAACTGTGCTTCCTACACACACAGGCCATATCTACTTCAACTCTGCTTAGGAAACTAACAAGAGCAGTAGCTCCTCTTCAGTCCAATACACTGTACTTGCTGGGAACAGACGCGAGTTCTATTTGCACTGTGTATGGCAAAGGGAGCACAATAGTGACTTTCCTTACCAGAAAACAACTCTTGCTCGTAGGACCAAATACTGCATGTGATTCAACTCCATTCAGGACTGGGATACAAACGCTAGCTCGCCTTACAAGAAACACACTCTGCTTTTGAGAAAAGAGCACTCTTCTACTCTGCTGTGTTTCCTATGGGATCTGAACAGTGAGCTTGCTCAGAACAAAAGAACTGTGCTTCCTACACACACAGGCCATATCTAGTTCAACTCTGCTTAGGAAACTGACAAGAACAGTAGCTCCTCTTCAGTCCAATACACTGTACTTGCTGGGAACAGAGGCAAGTGCTATTTGTACTTTTTATGGCAATGGGAGCACTATAGTGACTCTTCTTACCAGAAAACAACTCTTGATCATAGGACCAGAAACTGCATGTGATTAAACTCCATTTAAGACTGGGAAACAAACGGTAGCTCATCTTACAAGAAACACACTCTGCTTTTGAGAAAAGAGCACTCTTCTACTCTACTGTGTTCCCTACAGGGCCAGAACAGTGAGCTTTCTCAGAACAAAAGAACTGTGCTTCCTACATACACAGGGCATATCTATTTCAACTCTGCTTAGGAAACTGACAAGAACAGTAGATACTCTTCATTCCAATACACTGTACATGCTGGGAACAGACACGAGTGCTATTTGCCCTGTGTATTACAATGTAGGCGCAATAGTGACTCTTCTTACCAGAAAACTTCTCTTGCTCGTAGGACCAGACACTGCATGTGATTCAACTCCACTTAGGAATGGGAAACAAACGCTAGCTCGCCTTACAAGAAACACACTCTGCTTTTGAGAAAAGAGCACTCTTCTACTCTACTGTGTTTCCTTTGGGTTCCAAACAGTGAGCTTGCTCAGAACAAAAGAACTGTGCTTCCAACACACAGGGGCCATATCTAGTTGAACTCTGCTTAGGAAACTAACAAGAACAGTAGCTCCTCTTCAGTCCAAAAACTGTACTTGCTAGGAACAGACGAGAGTGCTATTTGAACTGTGTATGGCAATGGGAGCGCAATAGTGACTTTCCTTACCAGAAAACAACTCATCCTCGAGGACCAAAAACTGCATGTGATTCAACTCCATTTAGGAATGGGAAACAAACGCTAGCTCGCCTTACAAGAAACACACTCTGCTTTTGAGAAAAGAGCACTCTTCTACTCTACTGTGTTTCCTATAAAGCCAGAACAGTGAGCTTGCTCAGAACAAAAGAACTGTGATTCCTACACACAGGGGCCATATCTAGTTCAACTCTGCTTAGGAAACTGACAAGAACAGTAGCTCCTCTTCAGTCCAATACACTCTACTTGCTGGGAACAGACGCGAGAGCTATTTGCACTGTGTATGGCAATGAGAGCTCAATAATGACTTTCCTTACCAGAAAACAACTCTTGCTCGTAAGACCAAATACTGCATGTGATTCAACTCAATTCAGGACTGGGATACAAACGCTAGCTCGCCTTACAAGAAACACACTCTGCTTTTGATAAAAGAGCACTCTTCTACTCTGCTGTGTTTCTTATGGCGTCTGAACAGTGAGCTTGCTCAGAACAAAAGAACTGTGCTTCCTACACACACGGGCCATATCTAGTTCAACTCTGCTTAGGAAACTGACAAGAACAGTAGCTCCTCTTCAGTCCAATACACTGTACTTGCTGGGAACAGACGCGAGTGCTATTTGCACTGTTTATGGCAATGGGAGCACTATAGTGACTCTTCTTACCAGAAAACAACTCTTGCTCATAGGACCAGAAACTGCATGTGATTCAACTCCATTTAGGAATGGGAAACAAACGCTAGCTCGCCTTACAAGAAACACACTCTGCTTTTGAAAAAAGAGCACTCTTCTACTCTACTGTGTTTCCTTTGGGGTCCAAACAGTGAGCTTGCTCAGAACAAAAGAACTGTGCTTCCAACACACGGGCCATATCTACTTCAACTCTGCTTAGGAAACTGACAAGAACAGTAGCTCCTCTTCAGTCCAATACACTGTACTTGCTGGGAACAGACGCGAGTTCTATTTGCACTGTGTATGTGAAAGGGAGCACAATAGTGACTTTCCTTACCAGAAAACAACTCTTGCTCGTAGGACCAAAAACTGCATGTGATTCAACTCCATTTAGGACTGGGAAACAAATGCTAGCTCGCCTTACAAGAAACTCACTCTGCTTTTGAGAAAAGAGCACTCTTTTACTCTACTGTGTTTCCTATAGTGCCAGAAAAACAGTTAGATTGCTCAGAACAAAAGAACTGTGCTTCCTACACACAGGGGCCATATCTAGTTCAACTCTGCTTAGGAAACTGACAAGAACAGTAGCTCCCCTTCAGTCCAATACACTGTACTTGCTGGGAACAGACGCGAGTGCTATTTGCACTGTGTATGGCAATGGGAGCGCAATAGTGACTCTTCTTACCAGAAAACAATTCTTCCTCGTAGGCCCAGAAACTGCATGTAATTCAACTCCATTTAGGACTGGGAAACAAACGCTAGCTCGCCTTACATGAAACACACTCTGCTTTTGAGAAAAGAGCACTCTTCTACTCTACTGTGTTTCCTATAGGGCCAGAACAGTGAGCTTGCTCAGAACAAAAGAACTGTACTTCCTACACACACGGGCCATATCTAGTTCAACTCTGCTTAGGAAACCGAGAAGAAAAGTAGCTCTTCTTCATGCCAATACACTGTACATGCTGGGAGCAGACGCCAGTGCAATTTGCACTGTGTATGGCAATGAGAGCACAATAGTGACATTCCTTACCAGAAAACAACTCTTGCTCATAGGACCAAAAACTGCATGTGATTCAACTCCATTTAGGACTGGGAAACAAACGGTAGCTCACCTTACAAGAAACACACTCTGCTTTTGAGAAAAGAGCACTCTTCTACTCTACTGTGTTTCCTATAAGGCCAGAACAGTGAGCTTGCTCAGAACAAAAGAACAGTGCTTCCTGATACACAGGTCATATCTAGTTCAACTCTGCTTTGGATACTGTCAAGTACAGTAGCTCCTCTTCAGTCCAATACACTGTACTTGCTGGGAACAGACGCGAGTGCTATTTGCACTGTGTATGGCAATGGGAGCACATTAGTGACTCTTCTTACCAGAAAACAACTCTTGCTCGTCGGACAAAAAACTGCATGTGATTCAACTCCATTTAGGACTGGGAAACAAACGCTAGTTCGCCTTACAAGAAACACACTCTGCTTTTGAGAAAAGAGTACTCTTCTATTCTACTGTGTTTCCTATGGGTTCCGAACACTGAGCTTGCTCAGAACAAAAGAACTATGCTTCCAACACACAGCGGGCATATCTAGTTCAACTCTGCTTAGGAAACTGACAAGAACAGTAGCTCCTCTTCAGTCCAAAATCTGTACTTGCTAGGAACAGACGAGAATGCTATTTGCACTGTGTATGGCAATGGGAGCGCAATAGTGACTTTCCTTACCAGAAAACAACTATTGCTCGTAGGAAAAAAAACTGCATGAGATTCAACTCCATTTAGGACTGGGAAACAAACCCTAGCTCGCCATACAGAAACACACTCTGCTTTTGAGAAAAGAGCACTCTTCTACTCTACTTTGTTTCCTATGGGCTCCAAACAGTGAGCTTGCTCAGAACAAAAGAACTGTGCTTCCTACACACACGGGCCATATCTAGTTCAACTCTGCTTAGGAAACTTACAAGAACAGTAGCTCCTCTTCAGTCCAATACACTGTACTTCCTGGGAACAGACGGGAGTGCTATTTGCACTGTGTATGGCAATGGGAGCGCAATAGTGTTTCTTCTTAACAGAAAACAATTCTTTCTCGTAGGACGAGAAACTGCATGTGATTCAACTCCATTTAGGACTGGGAAACAAATGCTAGCTCGCCTTACATGAAACACACTCTGCTTTTGAGAAAAGAGCACTCTTCTACTCTACTGTGTTTCCTATAGGGCTAGAACAGTGAGCTTGCTCAGAACAAAAGAACTGTGCTTCCTACACACAGGGGCCATATCTAGTTCAACTCTGCTTAGGAAACTGACAAGAACAGTAGCTCCTCTTCAGTCCAATACACTGTACTTGTTGGGAACAGACGCGAGTGCTATTTGCACTGTGTATGGCAATGAGAGCTCAATAATGACTTTCCTTACCAGAAAACAACTCTTGCTCGTAGGACCAAATACTGCATGTGATTAAACTCCATACAGGACTGGGATACACACGCTAGCTCGCCTTACAAGAAACAGAATCTGCTTTTGAGAAAAGAGCAGTCTTCTACTCTACTGTTTTTCTTATTGGGTCCGTACAGTGAGCTTGCTCAGAACAAAAGAACTGTGCTTCCTACACACACAGGCCATATCTACTTCAACTCTGCTTAGGAAACTAACAAGAGCAGTAGCTCCTCTTCAGTCCAATACACTGTACTTGCTGGGAACAGACGCGAGTTCTATTTGCACTGTGTATGGCAAAGGGAGCACAATAGTGACTTTCCTTACCAGAAAACAACTCTTGCTCGTAGGACCAAATACTGCATGTGATTCAACTCCATTCAGGACTGGGATACAAACGCTAGCTCGCCTTACAAGAAACACACTCTGCTTTTGAGAAAAGAGCACTCTTCTACTCTGCTGTGTTTCCTATGGGGTCTGAACAGTGAGCTTGCTCAGAACAAAAGAACTGTGCTTCCTACACACACAGGCCATATCTAGTTCAACTCTGCTTAGGAAACTGACAAGAACAGTAGCTCCTCTTCAGTCCAATACACTGTACTTGCTGGGAACAGAGGCAAGTGCTATTTGTACTTTTTATGGCAATGGGAGCACTATAGTGACTCTTCTTACCAGAAAACAACTCTTGATCATAGGACCAGAAACTGCATGTGATTAAACTCCATTTAAGACTGGGAAACAAACGGTAGCTCATCTTACAAGAAACACACTCTGCTTTTGAGAAAAGAGCACTCTTCTACTCTACTGTGTTCCCTACAGGGCCAGAACAGTGAGCTTTCTCAGAACAAAAGAACTGTGCTTCCTACATACACAGGGCATATCTATTTCAACTCAGCTTAGGAAACTGACAAGAAGAGTAGATACTCTTCATTCCAATACACTGTACATGCTGGGAACAGACACGAGTGCTATTTGCCCTGTGTATTACAATGTAGGTGCAATAGTGACTCTTCTTACCAGAAAACTTCTCTTGCTCGTAGGACCAGACACTGCATGTGATTCAACTCCACTTAGGAATGGGAAACAAACGCTAGCTCGCCTTACAAGAAACACACTCTGCTTTTGAGAAAAGAGCACTCTTCTACTCTACTGTGTTTCCTTTGGGTTCCAAACAGTGAGCTTGCTCAGAACAAAAGAACTGTGCTTCCAACACACAGGGGCCATATCTAGTTGAACTCTGCTTAGGAAACTAACAAGAACAGTAGCTCCTCTTCAGTCCAAAAACTGTACTTGCTAGGAACAGACGAGAGTGCTATTTGAACTGTGTATGGCAATGGGAGCGCAATAGTGACTTTCCTTACCAGAAAACAACTCATCCTCGAGGACCAAAAACTGCATGTGATTCAACTCCATTTAGGAATGGGAAACAAACGCTAGCTCGCCTTACAAGAAACACACTCTGCTTTTGAAAAAAGAGCACTCTTCTACTCTACTGTGTTTCCTTTGGGGTCCAAACAGTGAGCTTGCTCAGAACAAAAGAACTGTGCTTCCAACACACGGGCCATATCTACTTCAACTCTGCTTAGGAAACTGACAAGAATAGTAGCTCCTCTTCAGTCCAATACACTGTACTTGCTGGGAACAGACGCGAGTTCTATTTGCACTGTGTATGGCAAAGGGAGCACAATAGTGACTTTCCTTACCAGAAAACAACTCTTGCTCGTAGGACCAAAAACTGCATGTGATTCAACTCCATTTAGGACTGGGAAACAAATGCTAGCTCGCCTTACAAGAAACTCACTCTGCTTTTGAGAAAAGAGCACTCTTTTACTCTACTGTGTTTCCTATAGTGCCAGAAAAACAGTTAGATTGCTCAGAACAAAAGAACTGTGCTTCCTACACACAGGGGCCATATCTAGTTCAACTCTGCTTAGGAAACTGACAAGAACAGTAGCTCCCCTTCAGTCCAATACACTGTACATGCTGGGAACAGACGCGAGTGCTATTTGCACTGTGTATGGCAATGGGAGCGCAATAGTGACTCTTCTTACCAGAAAACAATTCTTCCTCGTAGGCCCAGAAACTGCATGTAATTCAACTCCATTTAAGACTGGGAAACAAACGCTAGCTCGCCTTACATGAAACACACTCTGCTTTTGAGAAAAGAGCACTCTTCTACTCTACTGTGTTTCCTATAAAGCCAGAACAGTGAGCTTGCTCAGAACAAAAGAACTGTGATTCCTACACACAGGGGCCATATCTAGTTCAACTCTGCTTAGGAAACTGACAAGAACCGTAGCTCCTCTTCAGTCCAATACACTCTACTTGCTGGGAACAGACGCGAGAGCTATTTGCACTGTGTATGGCAATGAGAGCTCAATAATGACTTTCCTTACCAGAAAACAACTCTTGCTCGTAAGACCAAATACTGCATGTGATTCAACTCAATTCAGGACTGGGATACAAACGCTAGCTCGCCTTACAAGAAACACACTCTGCTTTTGAAAAAAGAGCACTCTTCTACTCTGCTGTGTTTCTTATGGCGTCTGAACAGTGAGCTTGCTCAGAACAAAAGAACTGTGCTTCCTACACACACGGGCCATATCTAGTTCAACTCTGCTTAGGAAACTGACAAGAACAGTAGCTCCTCTTCAGTCCAATACACTGTACTTGCTGGGAACAGACGCGAGTGCTATTTGCACTGTTTATGGCAATGGGAGCACTATAGTGACTCTTCTTACCAGAAAACAACTCTTGCTCATAGGACCAGAAACTGCATGTGATTCAACTCCATTTAGGAATGGGAAACAAACGCTAGCTCGCCTTACAAGAAACACACTCTGCTTTTGAAAAAAGAGCACTCTTCTACTCTACTGTGTTTCCTTTGGGGTCCAAACAGTGAGCTTGCTCAGAACAAAAGAACTGTGCTTCCAACACACGGGCCATATCTACTTCAACTCTGCTTAGGAAACTGACAAGCACAGTAGCTCCTCTTCAGTCCAATACACTGTACTTGCTGGGAACAGACACGAGTGCTATTTGCACTGTGTATCGCAATGAGAGCGCAATATTGACTTTCTTTACCAGAAAAAAACTCTTGCTCGTCGGACAAAAAACTGCATGTGATTCAACTCCATTTAGGACTGGGAAACAAACGCTAGCTTTCCCTACAAGAAACACACTCTACTTTTGAGAAAAGAGCACTCTTCTACTCTACTGTGTTTCCTATAGTGCCAGAAGAACAGTTAGCTTACTCAGAACAAAAGAACTGTGCTTCCAACACACAGGGGCCATATCTAGTTCAACTCTGCTTAAGAAACTGACAAGAACAGTAGCTCCTCTTCAGTCCAAAAACTGTACTTGGTAGGAACAGACGAGAGTGCTATTTGCACTGTGTATGGCAATGGGAGCGCAATAGTGACTTTCCTTACCAGAAAACAACTCATACTCGTAGGACCAAAAACTGCATGTGATTCAACTCAATTTAGGACTAGAAAACAAACGCTAGCTCGCCTTACAAGAAACACACTCTGCTTTTGAGAAAAGAGCACTCTTCTATTCTACTGTGTTTCCTTTGGGGTCCATACAGTGAGCTTACTCAGAACAAAAGAACGGTGTTTCCTACACACACGGGCCATATCTAGTTCAACTCTGCTTGGGAAACTGACAAGAACAGTAGCTCCTTTTCAGTCCAATACACTGTACTTGCTGGGAACAGAGGGGAGTGCTATTTGCACTGTTTATCGCAATGAGAGCGCAATATTGACTTTCCTTACCAGAAAACAACTCTTGCTCGTAGGACCAAATACTGCATGTGATTCAACTCCATTTAGGACTGGGAAACAAACCCTAGCTCGCCATACAGAAACACACTCTGGTTTTGAGAAAAGAGCACTCTTCTACTCTACTTTGTTTCCTATGGGCTCCAAACAGTGAGCTTGCTCAGAACAAAAGAACTGTGCTTCCTACACACACGGGCCATATCTAGTTCAACTCTGCTTAGGAAACTTACAAGAACAGTAGCTCCTCTTCAGTCCAATACACTGTACTTCCTGGGAACAGACGGGAGTGCTATTTGCACTGTGTATGGCAATGGGAGCGCAATAGTGATTCTTCTTAACAGAAAACAATTCTTTCTCGTAGGACCAGAAACTGCATGTGATTCAACTCCATTTAGGACTGGGAAACAAATGCTAGCTCGCCTTACATGAAACACACTCTGCTTTTGAGAAAAGAGCACTCTTCTACTCTACTGTGTTTCCTATAGGGCTAGAACAGTGAGCTTGCTCAGAACAAAAGAACTGTGCTTCCTACACACAAGGGGCCATATCTAGTTCAACTCTGCTTAGGAAACTGACAAGAACAGTAGCTCCTCTTCAGTCCAATACACTGTACTTGCTGGGAACAGACGCGAGTGCTATTTCACTGTGTATGGCAATGAGAGCTCAATAATGACGTTCCTTACCAGAAAACAACTCTTGCTCGTAGGACCAAATACTGCATGTGATTAAACTCCATACAGGACTGGGATACACACGCTAGCTCGCCTTACAAGAAACAGAATCTGCTTTTGAGAAAAGAGCAGTCTTCTACTCTACTGTTTTTCTTATTGGGTCCGTACAGTGAGCTTGCTCAGAACAAAAGAACTGTGCTTCCTACACACACAGGCCATATCTACTTCAACTCTGCTTAGGCAACTAACAAGAGCAGTAGCTCCTCTTCAGTCCAATACACTGTACTTGCTGGGAACAGACGCGAGTTCTATTTGCACTGTGTATGGCAAAGGGAGCACAATAGTGACTTTCCTTACCAGAAAACAACTCTTGCTCGTAGGACCAAATACTGCATGTGATTCAACTCCATTCAGGACTGGGATACAAACGCTAGCTCGCCTTACAAGAAACACACTCTGCTTTTGAGAAAAGAGCACTCTTCTACTCTGCTGTGTTTCCTATGGGGTCTGAACAGTGAGCTTGCTCAGAACAAAAGAACTGTGCTTCCAACACACAGGGGCCATATCTAGTTCAACTCTGCTTAGGAAACTGACAAGAACAGTAGCTCCTCTTCAGTCCAATACACTGTACTTGCTGGGAACAGAGGCAAGTGCTATTTGTACTTTTTATGGCAATGGGAGCACTATAGTGACTCTTCTTACCAGAAAACAACTCTTGATCATAGGACCAGAAACTGCATGTGATTAAACTCCATTTAAGACTGGGAAACAAACGGTAGCTCATCTTACAAGAAACACACTCTGCTTTTGAGAAAAGAGCACTCTTCTACTCTACTGTGTTCCCTACAGGGCCAGAACAGTGAGCTTTCTCAGAACAAAAGAACTGTGCTTCCTACATACACAGGGCATATCTATTTCAACTCTGCTTAGGAAACTGACAAGAACAGTAGATCCTCTTCATTCCAATACACTGTACATGCTGGGAACAGACACGAGTGCTATTTGCCCTGTGTATTACAATGTAGGCGCAATAGTGACTCTTCTTACCAGAAAACTTCTCTTGCTCGTAGGACCAGACACTGCATGTGATTCAACTCCACTTAGGAATGGGAAACAAACGCTAGCTCGCCTTACAAGAAACACACTCTGCTTTTGAGAAAAGAGTACGCTTCTACTCTACTGTGTTTCCTTTGGGTTCCAAACAGTGAGCTTGCTCTGAACAAAAGAACTGTGCTTCCAACACACAGGGGCCATATCTAGTTGAACTCTGCTTAGGAAACTAACAAGAACAGTAGCTCCTCTTCAGTCCAAAAACTGTACTTGCTAGGAACAGACGAGAGTGCTATTTGCACTGTGTATGGCAATGGGAGCGCAATAGTGACTTTCCTTACCAGAAAACAACTCATCCTCATAGGAACAAAAACTGCATGTGATTCAACTCCATTTAGGACTGGAAAACAAACGCTAGCTCGCCTTACAAGAAACACACTCAGCTTTTGAGAAAAGAGCACTCTTCTACTCTACTGTGTTTCCTTTGGGGTCCAAACAGTGAGCTTGCTCAGAACAAAAGAACTGTGCTTCCAACACACGGGCCATATCTACTTCAACTCTGCTTAGGAAACTGACAAGAACAGTAGCTCCTCTTCAGTCCAATACACTGTACTTGCTGGGAACAGACGCGAGTTCTATTTGCACTGTGTATGGCAAAGGGAGCACAATAGTGACTTTCCTTACCAGAAAACAACTCTTGCTCGTAGGACCAAAAACTGCATGTGATTCAACTCCATTTAGGACTGGGAAACAAACGCTAGCTCGCCTTACAAGAAACACACTCTGCTTTTGAGAAAAGAGCACTCTTCTTCTCTACTGTGTTTCCTATATTGCCAGAAGAACAGTTAGCTTGCTCAGAACAAAAGAACTGTGCTTCCTACACACAGGGGCCATATCTAGTTCAACACTGCTTAGGAAACTGAAAGAACAGTAGCTCCTCTTCAGTCCAATACACTGTACTTGCTGGGAACAGACGTGAGTGCTATTTGCACTGTGTATGGCAATGGGAGCGCAATAGTGACTCTTCTTACCAGAAAACAATTCTTCCTCGTAGGACCAGAAACTGCATGTGATTCAACTCCGTTTAGGACTGGGAAACAAACACTAGCTCGCCTTACATGAAACACACTCTGCTTTTGAGAAAAGAGCACTCTTCTACTCTACTGTGTTTCCTATAGTGCCAGAACAGTGAGCTTGCTCAGAAAAAAAGAACTGTGCTTCCTATACACATGAGCCATATCTAGTTCAACTCTGCTTAGGAAACTGACAAGAACAGTAGCTCCTCTTCATTCCATTACACTGTACTTGCTGGGAATAGACGCGAGTGCTATTTGCACTGTGTATGGCAATGAGAGCTCAATAATGACTTTCCTTACCAGAAAACAACTCTTGCTCGTAGGACCAAATACTGCATGTGATTCAACTCCACTCAGGACTGGGATACAAACGCTAGCTCGCCTTACAAGAAACACACTCTGCTTTTGAGAAAAGAGCACTCTTCTACTCTGCTGTGTTTCCTATGGGGTCTCAACAGTGAGCTTGCTCAGAACAAAAGAACTCTGCTTCCTACACACACGGGCCATATCTAGTTCAACTCTGCTTAGGAAACTGTCAAGCACAGTAGCTCCTCTTCAGTCCAATACACTGTACTTGCTGGGAACAGACACGAGTGCTATTTGCACTGTGTATCGCAATGAGAGCGCAATATTGACTTTCTTTACCAGAAAAAAACTCTTGCTCGTCGGACAAAAAACTGCATGTGATTCAACTCCATTTAGGACTGGGAAACAAACGCTAGCTTTCCCTACAAGAAACACACTCTGCTTTTGAGAAAAGAGCACTCTTCTACTCTACTGTGTTTCCTATAGCGCCAGAAGAACTGTTAGCTTGCTCAGAACAAAAGAACTGTGCATCCAACACACAGGGGCCATATCTAGTTCAACTCTGCTTAAGAAACTGACAAGAACAGTAGCTCCTCTTCAGTCCAAAAACTGTACTTGGTAGGAACAGACGAGAGTGCTATTTGCACTGTGTATGGCAATGGGAGCGCAATAGTGACTTTCCTTACCAGAAAACAACTCATCCTCGTAGGACCAAAAACTGCATGTGATTCAACTCAATTTAGGACTAGAAAACAAACGCTAGCTCGCCTTACAAGAAACACACTCTGCTTTTGAGAAAAGAGCACTCTTCTACTCTACTGTGTTTCTTTTGGGGTCCATACAGTGAGCTTGCTCAGAACAAAAGAACGGTGCTTCCTACTCACACGAGCCATATCTAGTTCAACTCTGCTTGGGAAACTGACAAGAACAGTAGCTCCTTTTCAGACCAATACACTGTACTTGCTGGGAACAGAAGGGAGTGCTCTTTGCACTGTTTATCGCAATTAGAGTGCAATATTGACTTTCCTTAAGAGAAAACAACTCTTGCTCGTAGGACCAAATACTGCATGTGATTCAACTCCATTTAGGACTGGGAAACAAACGGTAGCTCACCTTACAGGAAACACACTCTGCTTTTGAGAAAAGAGCACTCTTCTACTCTACTGTGTTTCTTATAAGGCCAGAACAGTGAGCTTGCTCAGAACAAAAGAACAGTGCTTCCTACATACACAGGTCATATCTAGTTCAACTCTGCTTAGGATACTGACAAGTACAGTAGCTCCTCTTCAGTCCAATACACTGTACTTGCTGGGAACAGACGCGAGTGCTATTTGCACTGTGTATGGCAATGGGTGCACATTAGTGACTCTTCTTACCAGAAAACAACTCTTGCTCGTTGGACAAAATACTGCATGTGATTCAACTCCATTTAGGACTGGGAAACAAACGCTAGCTCGCCTTACAAGAAACACACTCTGCTTTTGAGAAAAGAGTACTCTTCTATTCGACTGTGTTTCCTATGGGTTCCGAACACTGAGCTTGCTCAGAACAAAAGAACTATGCTTCCAACACACAGGGGCCATATCTAGTTCAACTCTGCTTAGGAAACTGGCAAGAACAGTAGCTCCTCTTCAGTCCAAAATCTGTACTTGCTAGGAACAGACGAGAGTGCTATTTGCACTGTGTATGGCAATGGGAGCGCAATAGTGACTTTCCTTACCAGAAAACAACTATTGCTCGTAGGAAAAAAAACTGCATGAGATTCAACTCCATTTAGGACTGGGAAACAAACCCTAGCTCGCCATACAAGAAACACACTCTGCTTTTGAGAAAAGAGCACTCTTTTACTCTACTGTGTTTCCTATGGGCTCCAAACAGTGAGCTTGCTCAGAACAAAAGAACTGTGCTTCCTACACACACGGGCCATATCTAGTTCAACTCTGCTTAGGAAACTTACAAGAACAGTAGCTCCTCTTCAGTCCAATACACTGTACTTCCTGGGAACAGACGGGAGTGCTATTTGCACTGTGTATGGCAATGGGAGCGCAATAGTGATTCTTCTTACCCGAAAACAATTCTTCCTCATAGGACCAGAAACTGCTTGTGATTCAACTCCATTTAGGACTGGGAAACAAACGCTAGCTCGCCTTAAATGGAACACACTCTGCTTTTGAGAAAAGAGCACTCTTCTACTCTACTGTGTTTCTTATAGGGCTAGAACAGTGAGCTTGCTCAGAACAAAAGAACTGTGCTTCCTACACACAGGGGCCATATCTAGTTCAACTCTGCTTAGGAAACTGACAAGAACAGTAGCTCCTTTTCAGTCCAATACACTGCACTTGCTGGGAACAGACGCGAGTGCTATTTGCACTGTGTATGGCAATGAGAGCTCAATAATGACTTTCCTTACCAGAAAACAACTCTTGCTCGTAGGACCAAATACTGCATGTGATTAAACTGCATACAGGACTGGGATACACACGCTAGCTTGCCTTACAAGAAACACAATCTTTTTTTAAGAAAAGAGCAGTCTTCTACTCTACATTTTTTCTTATTGGGTCCGTACAGTGAGCTTGCTCAGAACAAAAGAACTGTGCTTCCTACACACAGGCCATATCTAGTTCAACTCTGCTTAGGAAACTGACAAGAACAGTAGCTCCTCTTCAGTCCAATACACTGTACTTGCTGGGAACAGACGCGAGTTCTATTTGCACTGTGTATGGCAAAGGGAGCACAATAGTGACTTTCCTTACCAGAAAACAACTCTTGCTCGTAGGACCAAAAACTGCATGTGATTCAACTCCATTTAGGACTGGGAAACAAACGCTAGCTCGCCTTACAAGAAACTCACTCTGCTTTTGAGAAAAGAGCACTCTTCTTCTCTACTGTGTTTCCTATAGTGCCAGAAGAACAGTTAGCTTGCTCAGAACTAAAGAACTGTGCTTCCTACACACAGGGGCCATATCTAGTTCAACACTGCTTAGGAAACTGACAAGAACAGTAGCTCCTCTTCAGTCCAATACACTGTACTTGCTGGGAACAGAAGTGAGTGCTATTTGCACTGTGTATGGCAATGGGAGCGCAATAGTGACTCTTCTTACCAGAAAACAATTCTTCCTGGTAGGACCAGAAACTGCATGTGATTCAACTCCATTCAGGACTGGGATACAAACGCTAGCTCGCCTTACAAGAAACACACTCTGCTTTTGAGAAAAGGGCACTCTTCTACTCTGCTGTGTTTCCTATGGGGTCTGACCAGTGAGCTTGCTCAGAACAAAAGAACTGTGCTTCCTACACACACGGGCCATATCTAGTTCAACTCTGCTTAGGAAACTGACAAGAACAGTAGCTCCTCTTCAGTCCAATACACTGTACTTGCTGGGAATAGACGCGAGTGCTATTTGCACTGTGTATGGCAATGAGAGCTCAATAATGACTCTCCTTACCAGAAAACAACTCTTGCTCGTAGGACCAAATACTGCATGTGATTCAACTCCACTCAGGACTGGGATACAAATGCTAGCTCGCCTTACAAGAAACACACTCTGCTTTTGAGAAAAGGGCACTCTTCTACTCTGCTGTGTTTCCTATGGGGTCTGACCAGTGAGCTTGCTCAGAACAAAAGAACTGTGCTTCCTACACACACGGGCCATATCTAGTTCAACTCTGCTTAGGAAACTGACAAGAACAGTAGCTCCTCTTGTCCAAAAACTGTACTTGCTGGGAACAGTCGCGATTGCTCTTTGCACTGTTTATGGCAATGGGAGCACAATAGTGACTCTTCTTACCAGAAAACAACTCATGCTCATAGGACCAGAAACTGCATGTGATTAAACTCCATTAAAAACTGGGAAAGAAACAGTAGCTCACCTTACAAGAAACACACTCTGCTTTTGAGAAAAGAGCACTCTTCTACTCTACTGTGTTTCCTATAGGGCCAGAACAGTGAGCTTTCTCAGAACAAAAGAACTGTGCTTCCTACATACACAAGTCATATCTATTTCAAATCTGCTTAGGAAACTGACAAGAACAGTAGATCCTCTTCATTCCAATACACTGTACATGCTGGGAACAGACACGAGTGCTATTTGCCCTGTGTATTACAAAGGAGGCGCAATAGTGACTCTTATTACCAGAAAACTTCTCTTGCTCGTACGACCAGAAACTGCATGTGATTCAACTCCACTTAGGAATGGGAAACAAATGCTAGCTTGCCTTACAAGAAACACACTCTGCTTTTGAGAAAAGTGCACTCTTCTACTCTACTGTGTTTCCTTTGGGGTCCAAAGAATTTGCTTGCTCAGAACAAAAGAACTGTGCTTCCTCCACACACCGCCATATCTAGGTCAATTCTGCTTAGGAAACTGAAAAGAACAGTAGATCCTCTTCAGTCCATACACTGTACATGCTGGGACCAGACGCCAGTGCTATTTGCCCTGTTTATGACAATGGGAGCGCAATAGTGACTCTTCTTACCAGAAAAAACTCTTCCTCGTAGGACCAGAAACAGTATGTGATTCAACTCCATTTAGGACTGGGAAACAAACGCTAGCTCGCATTACAAGAAACACACTCTGCTTTTGAGAAAAGGGCACTCTTCTACTCTACTGTGTTTCCTAAGGGGTCCGAACAGTGAGCTAGCTCACAACAAAAGAACTGTGCTTCCTACACACACGGGCCATATCTACTTCAATTCTGCTTAGGAAACTGACAAGAACAGTAGCTCCTCTTCAGTCCAATACACTGTACTTGCTAGGAACAGACGCGAGTGCTTTATGCACTGTGTATGGCAATGGGAGCGCAATAGTGACTTCCTTACCAGAAACAACTCTTGCTTGCAGGACCAAAAAGTGCATGTGATTCAACTCCATTTCGGACTGGGAAACAAACGATAGCTCGCCTAACACGAAACACACTCTGCTTTTGAGGAAAGATCACTCTTCTACTCTACTGTGTTTCCTATAGGGCCAGAAGAGTGAGCCTGCTCAGAACAAAACAACTGTGCATCCTACACACACGGCCATATCTATTTCAATTCTGCTTAGGAAACTGACAAGAACAGTAGCTCCTCTTCAGTCCAATACACTCTACTTACTGGGAACAGACGCGAGTGCTATTTGCACTGTGTGTGTCAATGGGAGCGCAATAGTGACTTTCCTTACGAGAAAAAAACTCTTGCTTGTAGGACCAAAAACTGCATGTGATTCAACTCCATTTAGGACTGGGAAACAAAAACTAGTTCGTCTTACAATAAACACGCTCTGCTTTTGAAAAAGATCACTCTTCTACTCTACTGTGTTTCCTATAGGGCCAGAACAGTGAGCATTCTCAGAACAAAAGAACTGTGCTTCCTACACGCACGGGCCATATCTAGATCAATGCTGCTTAGGAAACTGACAAGAACAGTAGCTCCTCTTCAGTCCAATACACTGTACTTACTGGGAACAGACGCGAGTGCTATTTGCCCTGTGTATGGCAATGGGAGCTCAATAGTGACTTTCCTTACCAGAAAACAACTCTTGCTCGTAGGACCAAAAACTGCATGTGATTCAACTCCATTTAGGACTGGGAAACAAACGCTAGCCCGCCTTACAAGAAACACACTCTGTTTTTGAGAAAAGAGCACTCTTCTACTCTACTGTGTTTCCTATAGTGCCAGAACTGTGAGGTTGTTCACAACAAAAGAACTGGGCTTCTTACACACACGGGCCATATCTAGATCAATTCTTCTTAGGAAACTGACAAGAACAGTAGATCCTCTTCAGTCCAATACACTGTACATGCTGGGAACAGACACAAGTGCTATTTGCCCTGTTTATGAAAATGGGAGCGCAATAGTGACTCTTCTTACCAGAAAACAACTCTTGCTCAAAGGACCAGAAACTGCATGTGATTCAACTCCATTTAGGACTGGGAAACAAACGCTAGCTCGCCTTACAAGAAACACACTCTGCTTTTGAGAAAAGAGCACTCTTCTACTCTACTGTGTTTCCTATGGGGTCCGAACAGTGAGCTTGCTCAGAACAAAAGAACTGTGCTTCCTACACACACGGGCCATATCTAGTTCAACTCTGCTTAGGAAACTGACAAGAAGAGTAGCTCCTCTTCAGTCCAATACACTGTACTTGCTAGGAACAGACGCCAGTGCTATTTGCCCTGTGTATGACAATGAGAGCGCAATAGTGACTCCTCTTACCAGAAAACAACTCTTGCTCATAGGAACAGAAACTGCATGGGATTCAACTCCATTTAAGACTGGGAAACAAACACTAGCTCGCCTAAAAAGAAACACAATTTGCTTTTGAGAAAAGAGCACTCTTATACTCTACTGTGGTTGCTATGGTGTCCGAACAGTGAGCTTGCTCAGAACAAAGAACTGTGCTTCCTACACACACGGGCCATATCTAGATCAATTCTGCTTTGGAAACTGACAAGAACAGTAGATCCTCTTCAGTCCAATACACTGTACATGCTGGGAACAGACACAAGTGCTATTTGCCCTGAGTGTGACAATCAGAGCGCAATAGTGACTCTTCTTACCAGAAAAAACTCTTGCTCGTAGGACCAAAAACTGCATGTGACTCAACTCCATTTAGGACTGGGAAAAAAACGCTAACTCACCTTACAAGAAACACACTCTGCTTTTAAGAAAAGATCACTCTTCTAATCTACTGTGTTTCCTATAGGGCCAGAAGAGTGAGCTTGCTCAGAACAAAACAACTGTGCTACCTACTCACACGGTCATATCTGCTTCAAGTCTGCTTAGGAAACTGACAAGAACAGTAGCTCCTCTTCAGTCCAATACACTCTACTTACTGGGAACAGACGCGAGTGTTATTTGCACTGTGTGTGGCATTGGGAGCACAATAGTGACTTTCCTTACGAGAAAAAAACTCTTGCTCGTAGGACCAAAAACTGCATGTGATTCAACTCCATTTAGGACTGCGAAACAAAAACTAGTTCGTCTTACAATAAACACGCTCTGCTTTTGAAAAAGATCACTCTTCTACTCTACTGTGTTTCCTATAGGGCCAGAACAGTGAGCATTCTCAGAACAAAAGAACTGTGCTTCCTACACGCACGGGCCATATCTAGATCAATGCTGCTTAGGAAACTGACAAGAACAGTAGCTCCTCTTCAGTCCAATACACTGTACTTACTGGGAACAGACGCGAGTGTTATTTGCCCTGTGTATGGCAATGGGAGCTCAATAGTGACTTTCCTTACCAGAAAACAACTCTTGCTCGTAGGACCAAAAACTGCATGTGATTCAACTCCATTTAGGACTAGGAAACAAACGCTAGCCCGCCTTACAAGAAACTCACTCTGCTTTTGAGAAAAGAGCACTCTTCTACTCTACTGTGTTTCCTATAGTGCCAGAACTGTGAGGTTGCTCAGAACAAAAGAACTGGGCTTCTTACACACATCGCCATATCTAGTTCAATTCTGCTTAGGAAAGTGACTAGAACTGTAGATCCTCTTCAGTCCAATACACTTTACATGCTGGGTACCGACGCCAGTGCTATTTGCCCTGTGTTTGACAATGGGAGCGCAATAGTGACTCTTCTTACCAGAAAACAACTCTTGCTCGTCGGACCAGAAACTGCATGTGATTCAACTCCATTTAGGACGGGGAAACAAACGCTAGCTCGCCTTACAAGAAACACACTCTGCTTTTGAGAAAAGGGAACTCTTCTACTCTACTGTGTTTCCTATGTGGTCCGAACAGTGAGCTTGCTCAGAACAAAAGAACTGTGCTTCCTACACACAGAGGCCATTTCTAGTTCAACTCTGCTTAGGAAACTGACAAGAACAGCAGCTTTTCTTCAGTCCAATACACTGTACTTGCTGGGAACAGACGCGAGTGCTATTTGCCCTGTGTATGGCAATGGGAGCGCAATAGTGACTTTCCTTACCAGAAAACAACTCTTGCTCGTAGGACCAAAAACTGCATGTGACTCAACTCCATTTAGGACTGGGAAAAAAACGCTAGCTCCCCTTACAAGAAACACACTCTGCTTTTGAGAAAAGATCACTCTTCTAATCTACTGTGTTTCATATAGGGCCAGAAGAGTGAGCTTGCTCAGAAAAAAACAACTGTGCTACCTACTCACACGGCCATATCTGGTTCAATTCTGCTTAGGAAACTGACAAGAACAGTAGCTCCTCTTTAGTCCAATAATCTGTACTTACCGGGAACAGACAGGAGTGCTATTTGCACTGTGTATGGCAATGGGAGCGCAATAGTGACTTTCCTTACCAGAAAACAACTATTGCTCGTAGGAAAAAAAACTGCATGAGATTCAACTCCATTTAGGACTGGGAAACAAACCCTAGCTCGCCATACAAGAAACACACTCTGCTTTTGAGAAAAGAGCACTCTTTTACTCTACTGTGTTTCCTATGGGCTCCAAACAGTGAGCTTGCTCAGAACAAAAGAACTGTGCTTCCTACACACACGGGCCATATCTAGTTCAACTCTGCTTAGGAAACTTACAAGAACAGTAGCTCCTCTTCAGTCCAATACACTGTACTTCCTGGGAACAGACAGGAGGGCTATTTGCACTGTGTATGGCAATGGGAGCGCAATAGTGATTCTTCTTACCAGAAAACAATTCTTCCTCGTAGGACCAAAAACTGCTTGTGATTCAACTCCATTTAGGACTGGGAAACAAACGCTAGCTCGCCTTAAATGGAACACACTCTGCTTTTGAGAAAAGAGCACTCTTCTACTCTACTGTGTTTCTTATAGGGCTAGAACAGTGAGCTTGCTCAGAACAAAAGAACTGTGCTTCCTACACACAGGGGCCATATCTAGTTCAACTCTGCTTAGGAAACTGACAAGAACAGTAGCTCCTTTTCAGTCCAATACACTGTACTTGCTGGGAACAGACGCGAGTGCTATTTGCACTGTGTATGGCAATGAGAGCTCAATAATGACTTTCCTTACCAGAAAACAACTCTTGCTCGTAGGACCAAATACTGCATATGATTAAACTCCATACAGGACTGGGATACACCCGCTAGCTCGCCTTACAAGAAACACAATCTACTTTTGAGAAAAGAGCAGTCTTCTACTCTCCTGTTTTTTATTGGGTCCGTACAGTGAGCTTGCTCAGAACAAAAGAACTGTGCTTCCTACACACACAGGCCATATCTACTTCAACTCTGCTTAGGAAACTGACAAGAACAGTAGCTCCTCTTCAGTCCAATACACTGTACTTGCTGGGAACAGACGCGAGTTCTATTTGCACTGTGTATGGCAAAGGGAGCACAATAGTGTCTTTCCTTACCAGAAAACAACACTTACTCGTAGGACCAAAAACTGCATGTGATTCAACTCCATTTAGGACTGGGAAACAAACGCTAGCTCGCCTTACAAGAAACACACTCTGCTTTTGAGAAAGGAGTACTCTTCTATTCTACTGTGTTTCCTATGTGTTCCGAACACTGAGCTTGCTCAGAACAAAAGAACTATGCTTCCAACACACAGGGGCCATATCTAGTTCAACTCTGCTTAGGAAACTGACAAGAACAGTAGCTCCTCTTCAGTCCAAAATCTGTACTTGCTAGGAACAGACGAGAGTGCTATTTGCACTGTGTATGGCAATGGGAGCGCAATAGTGACTTTCATTACCAGAAAACAACTATTGCTCGTAGGAAAAAAAACTGCATGAGATTCAACTCCATTTAGGACCTGGAAACAAACCCTAGCTCCCCATACAAGAAACACACTCTGCTTTTGAGAAAAGAGCACTCTTCTACTCTACTGTGTTTCCTATGGGCTCCAAACAGTGAGCTTGCTCAGAACAAAAGAACTGTGCTTCCTACACACACGGGCCATATCTAGTTCAACTCTGCTTGGGAAACTTACAAGAACAGTAGCTCCTGTTCAGTCCAATACACTGTACTTCCTGGGAACAGACGGGAGTGCTATTTGCACTGTGTATGGCAATGGGAGCGCAATAGTGATTCTTCTTACCAGAAAACAATTCTTCCTCGTAGGACCAGAAACTGCATGTGATTCAACTCCATTTAGGACTGGGAAACAAACGCTAGCTCGCCTTACATGAAACACACTCTGCTTTTGAGAAAAGAGCACTCTTCTACTCTACTGTGTTTCCTATAGGGCCAGAACAGTGAGCTTGCTCAGAACAAAAGAACTGTGCTTCCTACACACAGGGGCCATATCTAGTTCAACTCTGCTTAGGAAACTGACAAGAACAGTAGCTCCTCTTCAGTCCAATACACTGTACTTGCTGGGAACAGACGGGAGTGCTATTTGCACTGTGTATGGCAATGAGAGCTCAATAATGACTTTCCTTACCAGAAAACAACTCTTGCTCGTAGGACCAAATACTGCATGTGATTAAACTGCATACAGGACTGGGATACACACGCTAGCTCGCCTTACAAGAAACACAATCTTTTTTTGAGAAAAGAGCAGTCTTCTACTCTACAGTTTTTCTTATTGGGTCCGTACAGTGAGCTTGCTCAGAACAAAAGAACTGTGCTTCCTACACACACAGGCCATATCTAGTTCAACTCTGCTTAGGAAACTGACAAGAACAGTAGCTCCTCTTCAGTCCAATACACTGTACTTGCTGGGAACAGACGCGAGTTCTATTTGCACTGTGTATGGCAAAGGGAGCACAATAGTGACTTTCCTTACCAGAAAACAACTCTTGCTCGTAGGACCAAAAACTGCATGTGATTCAACTCCATTTAGGACTGGGAAACAAACGCTAGCTCGCCTTACAAGAAACTCACTCTGCTTTTGAGAAAAGAGCACTCTTCTTCTCTACTGTGTTTCCTATAGTGCCAGAAGAACAGTTAGCTTGCTCAGAACTAAAGAACTGTGCTTCCTACACACAGGGGCCATATCTAGTTCAACACTGCTTAGGAAACTGACAAGAACAGTAGCTCCTCTTCAGTCCAATACACTGTACTTGCTGGGAACAGAAGTGAGTGCTATTTGCACTGTGTATGGCAATGGGAGCACAATAGTGACTCTTCTTACCAGAAAACAATTCTTCCTGGTAGGACCAGAAACTGCATGTGATTCAACTCCGTTTAGGACTAGGAAACAAACGCTAGCTCGCCTTACATGAAACACACTCTGGTTTTGAGAAAAGAGCACTCTTCTACTCTACTGTGTTTCCTATAGTGCCAGAACAGTGAGCTTGCTCAGAAAAAAAGAACTGTGCTTCCTATACACACGAGCCATATCTAGTTCAACTCTGCTTAGGAAACTGACAAGAACAGTAGCTCCTCTTCAGTCCAATACACTGTACTTGCTGGGAATAGACGCAAGTGCTATTTGCACTGTGTATGGCAATGAGAGCTCAATAATGACTCTCCTTACCAGAAAACAACTCTTGCTCGTAGGACCAAATACTGCATGTGATTCAACTCCACTCAGGACTGGGATACAAACGCTAGCTCGCCTTACAAGAAACACACTCTGCTTTTGAGAAAAGGGCACTCTTCTACTCTGCTGTGTTTCCTATGGGGTCTGACCAGTGAGCTTGCTCAGAACAAAAGAACTGTGCTTCCTACACACACGGGCCATATCTAGTTCAACTCTGCTTAGGAAACTGACAAGAACAGTAGCTCCTCTTGTCCAAAAACTGTACTTGCTGGGAACAGTCGCGATTGCTCTTTGCACTGTTTATGGCAATGGGAGCACAATAGTGACTCTTCTTACCAGAAAACAACTCATGCTCATAGGACCAGAAACTGCATGTGATTAAACTCCATTAAAAACTGGGAAACAAACGGTAGCTCACCTTACAAGAAACACACTCTGCTTTTGAGAAAAGAGCACTCTTCTACTCTACTGTGTTTCCTATAGGGCCAGAACAGTGAGCTTTCTCAGAACAAAAGAACTGTGCTTCCTACATACACAAGTCATATCTATTTCAAATCTGCTTAGGAAACTGACAAGAACAGTAGATCCTCTTCATTCCAATACACTGTACATGCTGGGAACAGACGCGAGTGCTATTTGCCCTGTGTATTACAAAGGAGGCGCAATAGTGACTCTTATTACCAGAAAACTTCTCTTGCTCGTACGACCAGAAACTGCATGTGATTCAACTCCACTTAGGAATGGGAAACAAACGCTAGCTCGCCTTACAAGAAACACACTCTGCTTTTGAGAAAAGTGCACTCTTCTACTCTACTGTGTTTCCTTTGGGGTCCAAAGAATTTGCTTGCTCAGAACAAAAGAACTGTGCTTCCTCCACACACCGCCATATCTAGGTCAATTCTGCTTAGGAAACTGACAAGAACAGTAGATCCTCTTCAGTCCATACACTGTACATGCTGGGACCAGACGCCAGTGCTATTTGCCCTGTGTATGACAATGGGAGCGCAATAGTGACTCTTCTTACCAGAAAAAACTCTTCCTCGTAGGACCAGAAACAGTATGTGATTCAACTCCATTTAGGACTGGGAAACAAACGCTAGCTCGCATTACAAGAAACACACTCTGCTTTTGAGAAAAGGGCACTCTTCTACTCTACTGTGTTTCCTAAGGGGTCCGAACAGTGAGCTAGCTCACAACAAAAGAACTGTGCTTCCTACACACACGGGCCATATCTACTTCAATTCTGCTTAGGAAACTGACAAGAACAGTAGCTCCTCTTCAGTCCAATACACTGTACTTGCTAGGAACAGACGCGAGTGCTTTATGCACTGTGTATGGCAATGGGAGCGCAATAGTGACTTCCTTACCAGAAACAACTCTTGCTTGCAGGACCAAAAAGTGCATGTGATTCAACTCCATTTCGGACTGGGAAACAAACGATAGCTCGCCTAACACGAAACACACTCTGCTTTTGAGGAAAGATCACTCTTCTACTCTACTGTGTTTCCTATAGGGCCAGAAGAGTGAGCCTGCTCAGAACAAAACAACTGTGCATCCTACACACACGGCCATATCTATTTCAATTCTGCTTAGGAAACTGACAAGAACAGTAGCTCCTCTTCAGTCCAATACACTCTACTTACTGGGAACAGACGCGAGTGCTATTTGCACTGTGTGTGTCAATGGGAGCGCAATAGTGACTTTCCTTACGAGAAAAAAACTCTTGCTTGTAGGACCAAAAACTGCATGTGATTCAACTCCATTTAGGACTGGGAAACAAAAACTAGTTCGTCTTACAATAAACACGCTCTGCTTTTGAAAAAGATCACTCTTCTACTCTACTGTGTTTCCTATAGGGCCAGAACAGTGAGCATTCTCAGAACAAAAGAACTGTGCTTCCTACACGCACGGGCCATATCTAGATCAATGCTGCTTAGGAAACTGACAAGAACAGTAGCTCCTCTTCAGTCCAATACACTGTACTTACTGGGAACAGACGCGAGTGCTATTTGCCCTGTGTATGGCAATGGGAGCTCAATAGTGACTTTCCTTACCAGAAAACAACTCTTGCTCGTAGGACCAAAAACTGCATGTGATTCAACTCCATTTAGGACTGGGAAACAAACGCTAGCCCGCCTTACAAGAAACACACTCTGTTTTTGAGAAAAGAGCACTCTTCTACTCTACTGTGTTTCCTATAGTGCCAGAACTGTGAGGTTGTTCACAACAAAAGAACTGGGCTTCTTACACACACGGGCCATATCTAGATCAATTCTTCTTAGGAAACTGACAAGAACAGTAGATCCTCTTCAGTCCAATACACTGTACATGCTGGGAACAGACGCAAGTGCTATTTGCCCTGTGTATGAAAATGGGAGCGCAATAGTGACTCTTCTTACCAGAAAACAACTCTTGCTCAAAGGACCAGAAACTGCATGTGATTCAACTCCATTTAGGACTGGGAAACAAACGCTAGCTCGCCTTACAAGAAACACACTCTGCTTTTGAGAAAAGAGCACTCTTCTACTCTACTGTGTTTCCTATGGGGTCCGAACAGTGAGCTTGCTCAGAACAAAAGAACTGTGCTTCCTACACACACGGGCCATATCTAGTTCAACTCTGCTTAGGAAACTGACAAGAAGAGTAGCTCCTCTTCAGTCCAATACACTGTACTTGTTAGGAACAGACGCCAGTGCTATTTGCCCTGTGTATGACAATGAGAGCGCAATAGTGACTCCTCTTACCAGAAAACAACTCTTGCTCATAGGAACAGAAACTGCATGGGATTCAACTCCATTTAAGACTGGGAAACAAACACTAGCTCGCCTAAAAAGAAACACAATTTGCTTTTGAGAAAAGAGCACTCTTATACTCTACTGTGGTTGCTATGGTGTCCGAACAGTGAGCTTGCTCAGAACAAAGAACTGTGCTTCCTACACACACGGGCCATATCTAGATCAATTCTGCTTTGGAAACTGACAAGAACAGTAGATCCTCTTCAGTCCAATACACTGTACATGCTGGGAACAGACACAAGTGCTATTTGCCCTGAGTGTGACAATCAGAGCGCAATAGTGACTCTTCTTACCAGAAAAAACTCTTGCTCGTAGGACCAAAAACTGCATGTGACTCAACTCCATTTAGGACTGGGAAAAAAACGCTAACTCACCTTACAAGAAACACACTCTGCTTTTAAGAAAAGATCACTCTTCTACTCTACTGTGTTTCCTATAGTGCCAGAACTGTGAGGTTGCTCAGAACAAAAGAACTGGGCTTCTTACACACATCGCCATATCTAGTTCAATTCTGCTTAGGAAACTGACTAGAACTGTAGATCCTCTTCAGTCCAATACACTTTACATGCTGGGTACCGACGCCAGTGCTATTTGCCCTGTGTTTGACAATGGGAGCGCAATAGTGACTCTTCTTACCAGAAAACAACTCTTGCTCATCGGACCAGAAACTGCATGTGATTCAACTCCATTTAGGACGGGGAAACAAACGCTAGCTCGCCTTACAAGAAACACACTCTGCTTTTGAGAAAAGGGAACTCTTCTACTCTACTGTGTTTCCTATGAGGTCCGAACAGTGAGCTTGCTCAGAACAAAAGAACTGTGCTTCCTACACACAGAGGCCATTTCTAGTTCAACTCTGCTTAGGAAACTGACAAGAACAGCAGCTTTTCTTCAGTCCAATACACTGTACTTGCTGGGAACAGACGCGAGTGCTATTTGCCCTGTGTATGGCAATGGGAGCGCAATAGTGACTTTCCTTACCAGAAAACAACTCTTGCTCGTAGGACCAAAAACTGCATGTGACTCAACTCCATTTGGGACTGGGAAAAAAACGCTAGCTCCCCTTACAAGAAACACACTCTGCTTTTGAGAAAAGATCACTCTTCTAATCTACTGTGTTTCATATAGGGCCAGAAGAGTGAGCTTGCTCAGAAAAAAACAACTGTGCTACCTACTCACACGGCCATATCTGGTTCAATTCTGCTTAGGAAACTGACAAGAACAGAAGCTCCTCTTTAGTCCAATAATCTGTACTTACTGGGAACAGACAGGAGTGCTATTTGCACTGTGTATGGCAATGGGAGCGCAATAGTGACTTTCCTTACCAGAAAACAACTATTGCTCGTAGGAAAAAAAACTGCATGAGATTCAACTCCATTTAGGACTGGGAAACAAACCCTAGCTCGCCATACAAGAAACACACTCTGCTTTTGAGAAAAGAGCACTCTTTTACTCTACTGTGTTTCCTATGGGCTCCAAACAGTGAGCTTGCTCAGAACAAAAGAACTGTGCTTCCTACACACACGGGCCATATCTAGTTCAACTCTGCTTAGGAAACTTACAAGAACAGTAGCTCCTCTTCAGTCCAATACACTGTACTTCCTGGGAACAGACGGGAGTGCTATTTGCACTGTGTATGGCAATGGAAGCGCAATAGTGATTCTTCTTACCAGAAAACAATTCTTCCTCGTAGGACCAAAAACTGCTTGTGATTCAACTCCATTTAGGACTGGGAAACAAACGCTAGCTCGCCTTAAATGGAACACACTCTGCTTTTGAGAAAAGAGCACTCTTCTACTCTACTGTGTTTCTTATAGGGCTAGAACAGTGAGCTTGCTCAGAACAAAAGAACTGTGCTTCCTACACACAGGGGCCATATCTAGTTCAACTCTGCTTAGGAAACTGACAAGAACAGTAGCTCCTTTTCAGTCCAATACACTGTACTTGCTGGGAACAGACGCGAGTGCTATTTGCACTGTGTATGGCAATGAGAGCTCAATAATGACTTTCCTTACCAGAAAACAACTCTTGCTCGTAGGACCAAATACTGCATATGATTAAACTCCATACAGGACTGGGATACACCCGCTAGCTCGCCTTACAAGAAACACAATCTACTTTTGAGAAAAGAGCAGTCTTCTACTCTACTGTTTTTCTTATTGGGTCCGTACAGTGAGCTTGCTCAGAACAAAAGAACTGTGCTTCCTACACACACAGGCCATATCTACTTCAACTCTGCTTAGGAAACTGACAAGAACAGTAGCTCCTCTTCAGTCCAATACACTGTACTTGCTGGGAACAGACGCGAGTTCTATTTGCACTGTGTATGGCAAAGGGAGCACAATAGTGTCTTTCCTTACCAGAAAACAACACTTACTCGTAGGACCAAAAACTGCATGTGATTCAACTCCATTTAGGACTGGGAAACAAACGCTAGCTCGCCTTACAAGAAACACACTCTGCTTTTGAGAAAGGAGTACTCTTCTATTCTACTGTGTTTCCTATGTGTTCCGAACACTGAGCTTGCTCAGAACAAAAGAACTATGCTTCCAACACACAGGGGCCATATCTAGTTCAACTCTGCTTAGGAAACTGACAAGAACAGTAGCTCCTCTTCAGTCCAAAATCTGTACTTGCTAGGAACAGACGAGAGTGCTATTTGCACTGTGTATGGCAATGGGTGCGCAATAGTGACTTTCATTACCAGAAAACAACTATTGCTCGTAGGAAAAAAAACTGCATGAGATTCAACTCCATTTAGGACCTGGAAACAAACCCTAGCTCCCCATACAAGAAACACACTCTGCTTTTGAGAAAAGAGCACTCTTCTACTCTACTGTGTTTCCTATGGGCTCCAAACAGTGAGCTTGCTCAGAACAAAAGAACTGTGCTTCCTACACACACGGGCCATATCTAGTTCAACTCTGCTTGGGAAACTTACAAGAACAGTAGCTCCTGTTCAGTCCAATACACTGTACTTCCTGGGAACAGACGGGAGTGCTATTTGCACTGTGTATGGCAATGGGAGCGCAATAGTGATTCTTCTTACCAGAAAACAATTCTTCCTCGTAGGACCAGAAACTGCATGTGATTCAACTCCATTTAGGACTGGGAAACAAACGCTAGCTCGCCTTACATGAAACACACTCTGCTTTTGAGAAAAGAGCACTCTTCTACTCTACTGTGTTTCCTATAGGGCCAGAACAGTGAGCTTGCTCAGAACAAAAGAACTGTGCTTCCTACACACAGGGGCCATATCTAGTTCAACTCTGCTTAGGAAACTGACAAGAACAGTAGCTCCTCTTCAGTCCAATACACTGTACTTGCTGGGAACAGACGGGAGTGCTATTTGCACTGTGTATGGCAATGAGAGCTCAATAATGACTTTCCTTACCAGAAAACAACTCTTGCTCGTAGGACCAAATACTGCATGTGATTAAACTGCATACAGGACTGGGATACACACGCTAGCTCGCCTTACAAGAAACACAATCTTTTTTTGAGAAAAGAGCAGTCTTCTACTCTACAGTTTTTCTTATTGGGTCCGTACAGTGAGCTTGCTCAGAACAAAAGAACTGTGCTTCCTACACACACAGGCCATATCTAGTTCAACTCTGCTTAGGAAACTGACAAGAACAGTAGCTCCTCTTCAGTCCAATACACTGTACTTGCTGGGAACAGACGCGAGTTCTATTTGCACTGTGTATGGCAAAGGGAGCACAATAGTGACTTTCCTTACCAGAAAACAACTCTTGCTCGTAGGACCAAAAACTGCATGTGATTCAACTCCATTTAGGACTGGGAAACAAACGCTAGCTCGCCTTACAAGAAACTCACTCTGCTTTTGAGAAAAGAGCACTCTTCTTCTCTACTGTGTTTCCTATAGTGCCAGAAGAACAGTTAGCTTGCTCAGAACTAAAGAACTGTGCTTCCTACACACAGGGGCCATATCTAGTTCAACACTGCTTAGGAAACTGACAAGAACAGTAGCTCCTCTTCAGTCCAATACACTGTACTTGCTGGGAACAGAAGTGAGTGCTATTTGCACTGTGTATGGCAATGGGAGCGCAATAGTGACTCTTCTTACCAGAAAACAATTCTTCCTGGTAGGACCAGAAACTGCATGTGATTCAACTCCGTTTAGGACTAGGAAACAAACGCTAGCTCGCCTTACATGAAACACACTCTGGTTTTGAGAAAAGAGCACTCTTCTACTCTACTGTGTTTCCTATAGTGCCAGAACAGTGAGCTTGCTCAGAAAAAAAGAACTGTGCTTCCTATACACACGAGCCATATCTAGTTCAACTCTGCTTAGGAAACTGACAAGAACAGTAGCTCCTCTTCAGTCCAATACACTGTACTTGCTGGGAATAGACGCGAGTGCTATTTGCACTGTGTATGGCAATGAGAGCTCAATAATGACTCTCCTTACCAGCAAACAACTCTTGCTCGTAGGACCAAATACTGCATGTGATTCAACTCCACTCAGGACTGGGATACAAACGCTAGCTCGCCTTACAAGAAACACACTCTGCTTTTGAGAAAAGGCCACTCTTCTACTCTGCTGTGTTTCCTATGGGGTCTGACCAATGAGCTTGCTCAGAACAAAAGAACTGTGCTTCCTACACACACGGGCCATATCTAGTTCAACTCTGCTTAGGAAACTGACAAGAACAGTAGCTCCTCTTGTCCAAAAACTGTACTTGCTGGGAACAGTCGCGATTGCTCTTTGCACTGTTTATGGCAATGGGAGCACAATAGTGACTCTTCTTACCAGAAAACAACTCATGCTCATAGGACCAGAAACTGCATGTGATTAAACTCCATTAAAAACTGGGAAACAAACGGTAGCTCACCTTACAAGAAACACACTCTGCTTTTGAGAAAAGAGCACTCTTCTACTCTACTGTGTTTCCTATAGGGCCAGAACAGTGAGCTTTCTCAGAACAAAAGAACTGTGCTTCCTACATACACAAGTCATATCTATTTCAAATCTGCTTAGGAAACTGACAAGAACAGTAGATCCTCTTCATTCCAATACACTGTACATGCTGGGAACAGACGCGAGTGCTATTTGCCCTGTGTATTACAAAGGAGGCGCAATAGTGACTCTTATTACCAGAAAACTTCTCTTGCTCGTACGACCAGAAACTGCATGTGATTCAACTCCACTTAGGAATGGGAAACAAAAGCTAGCTCGCCTTACAAGAAACACACTCTGCTTTTGAGAAAAGTGCACTCTTCTACTCTACTGTGTTTCCTTTGGGGTCCAAAGAATTTGCTTGCTCAGAACAAAAGAACTGTGCTTCCTCCACACACCGCCATATCTAGGTCAATTCTGCTTAGGAAACTGACAAGAACAGTAGATCCTCTTCAGTCCATACACTGTACATGCTGGGACCAGACGCCAGTGCTATTTGCCCGGTGTATGACAATGGGAGCGCAATAGTGACTCTTCTTACCAGAAAAAACTCTTCCTCGTAGGACCAGAAACAGTATGTGATTCAACTCCATTTAGGACTGGGAAACAAACGCTAGCTCGCATTACAAGAAACACACTCTGCTTTTGAGAAAAGGGCACTCTTCTACTCTACTGTGTTTCCTAAGGGGTCCGAACAGTGAGCTAGCTCACAACAAAAGAACTGTGCTTCCTACACACACGGGCCATATCTACTTCAATTCTGCTTAGGAAACTGACAAGAACAGTAGCTCCTCTTCAGTCCAATACACTGTACTTGCTAGGAACAGACGCGAGTGCTTTATGCACTGTGTATGGCAATGGGAGCGCAATAGTGACTTCCTTACCAGAAACAACTCTTGCTTGCAGGACCAAAAAGTGCATGTGATTCAACTCCATTTCGGACTGGGAAACAAACGATAGCTCGCCTAACACGAAACACACTCTGCTTTTGAGGAAAGATCACTCTTCTACTCTACTGTGTTTCCTATAGGGCCAGAAGAGTGAGCCTGCTCAGAACAAAACAACTGTGCATCCTACACACACGGCCATATCTATTTCAATTCTGCTTAGGAAACTGACAAGAACAGTAGCTCCTCTTCAGTCCAATACACTCTACTTACTGGGAACAGACGCGAGTGCTATTTGCACTGTGTGTGTCAATGGGAGCGCAATAGTGACTTTCCTTACGAGAAAAAAACTCTTGCTTGTAGGACCAAAAACTGCATGTGATTCAACTCCATTTAGGACTGGGAAACAAAAACTAGTTCGTCTTACAATAAACACGCTCTGCTTTTGAAAAAGATCACTCTTCTACTCTACTGTGTTTCCTATAGGGCCAGAACAGTGAGCATTCTCAGAACAAAAGAACTGTGCTTCCTGCACGCACGGGCCATATCTAGATCAATGCTGCTTAGGAAACTGACAAGAACAGTAGCTCCTCTTCAGTCCAATACACTGTACTTACTGGGAACAGACGCGAGTGCTATTTGCCCTGTGTATGGCAATGGGAGCTCAATAGTGACTTTCCTTACCAGAAAACAACTCTTGCTCGTAGGACCAAAAACTGCATGTGATTCAACTCCATTTAGGACTGGGAAACAAACGCTAGCCCGCCTTACAAGAAACACACTCTGTTTTTGAGAAAAGAGCACTCTTCTACTCTACTGTGTTTCCTATAGTGCCAGAACTGTGAGGTTGTTCACAACAAAAGAACTGGGCTTCTTACACACACGGGCCATATCTAGATCAATTCTTCTTAGGAAACTGACAAGAACAGTAGATCCTCTTCAGTCCAATACACTGTACATGCTGGGAACAGACGCAAGTGCTATTTGCCCTGTGTATGAAAATGGGAGCGCAATAGTGACTCTTCTTACCAGAAAACAACTCTTGCTCAAAGGACCAGAAACTGCATGTGATTCAACTCCATTTAGGACTGGGAAACAAACGCTAGCTCGCCTTACAAGAAACACACTCTGCTTTTGAGAAAAGAGCACTCTTCTACTCTACTGTGTTTCCTATGGGGTCCGAACAGTGAGCTTGCTCAGAACAAAAGAACTGTGCTTCCTACACACACGGGCCATATCTAGTTCAACTCTGCTTAGGAAACTGACAAGAAGAGTAGCTCCTCTTCAGTCCAATACACTGTACTTGCTAGGAACAGACGCCAGTGCTATTTGCCCTGTGTATGACAATGAGAGCGCAATAGTGACTCCTCTTACCAGAAAACAACTCTTGCTCATAGGAACAGAAACTGCATGGGATTCAACTCCATTTAAGACTGGGAAACAAACACTAGCTCGCCTAAAAAGAAACACAATTTGCTTTTGAGAAAAGAGCACTCTTATACTCTACTGTGGTTGCTATGGTGTCCGAACAGTGAGCTTGCTCAGAACAAAGAACTGTGCTTCCTACACACACGGGCCATATCTAGATCAATTCTGCTTTGGAAACTGACAAGAACAGTAGATCCTCTTCAGTCCAATACACTGTACATGCTGGGAACAGACACAAGTGCTATTTGCCCTGAGTGTGACAATCAGAGCGCAATAGTGACTCTTCTTACCAGAAAAAACTCTTGCTCGTAGGACCAAAAACTGCATGTGACTCAACTCCATTTAGGAGTGGGAAAAAAACGCTAACTCACCTTACAAGAAACACACTCTGCTTTTAAGAAAAGATCACTCTTCTACTCTACTGTGTTTCCTATAGTGCCAGAACTGTGAGGTTGCTCAGAACAAAAGAACTGGGCTTCTTACACACATCGCCATATCTAGTTCAATTCTGCTTAGGAAACTGACTAGAACTGTAGATCCTCTTCAGTCCAATACACTTTACATGCTGGGTACCGACGCCAGTGCTATTTGCCCTGTGTTTGACAATGGGAGCGCAATAGTGACTCTTCTTACCAGAAAACAACTCTTGCTCATCGGACCAGAAACTGCATGTGATTCAACTCCATTTAGGACGGGGAAACAAACGCTAGCTCGCCTTACAAGAAACACACTCTGCTTTTGAGAAAAGGGAACTCTTCTACTCTACTGTGTTTCCTATGAGGTCCGAACAGTGAGCTTGCTCAGAACAAAAGAACTGTGCTTCCTACACACAGAGGCCATTTCTAGTTCAACTCTGCTTAGGAAACTGACAAGAACAGCAGCTTTTCTTCAGTCCAATACACTGTACTTGCTGGGAACAGACGCGAGTGCTATTTGCCCTGTGTATGGCAATGGGAGCGCAATAGTGACTTTCCTTACCAGAAAACAACTCTTGCTCGTAGGACCAAAAACTGCATGTGACTCAACTCCATTTAGGACTGGGAAAAAAACGCTAGCTCCCCTTACAAGAAACACACCCTGCTTTTGAGAAAAGATCACTCTTCTAATCTACTCTGTTTCATATAGGGCCAGAAGAGTGAGCTTGCTCAGAAAAAAACAACTGTGCTACCTACTCACACGGCCATATCTGGTTCAATTCTGCTTAGGAAACTGACAAGAACAGTAGCTCCTCTTTAGTCCAATAATCTGTACTTACCGGGAACAGACAGGAGTGCTATTTGCACTGTGTATGGCAATGGGAGCGCAATAGTGACTTTCCTTACCAGAAAACAACTATTGCTCGTAGGAAAAAAAACTGCATGAGATTCAACTCCATTTAGGACTGGGAAACAAACCCTAGCTCGCCATACAAGAAACACACTCTGCTTTTGAAAAAGAGCACTCTTTTACTCTACTGTGTTTCCTATGGGCTCCAAACAGTGAGCTTGCTCAGAACAAAAGAACTGTGCTTCCTACACACACGGGCCATATCTAGTTCAACTCTGCTTAGGAAACTTACAAGAACAGTAGCTCCTCTTCAGTCCAATACACTGTACTTCCTGGGAACAGACGGGAGTGCTATTTGCACTGTGTATGGCAATGGAAGCGCAATAGTGATTCTTCTTACCAGAAAACAATTCTTCCTCGTAGGACCAAAAACTGCTTGTGATTCAACTCCATTTAGGACTGGGAAACAAACGCTAGCTCGCCTTAAATGGAACACACTCTGCTTTTGAGAAAAGAGCACTCTTCTACTCTACTGTGTTTCTTATAGGGCTAGAACAGTGAGCTTGCTCAGAACAAAAGAACTGTGCTTCCTACACACAGGGGCCATATCTAGTTCAACTCTGCTTAGGAAACTGACAAGAACAGTAGCTCCTTTTCAGTCCAATACACTGTACTTGCTGGGAACAGACGCGAGTGCTATTTGCACTGTGTATGGCAATGAGAGCTCAATAATGACTTTCCTTACCAGAAAACAACTCTTGCTCGTAGGACCAAATACTGCATATGATTAAACTCCATACAGGACTGGGATACACCCGCTAGCTCGCCTTACAAGAAACACAATCTACTTTTGAGAAAAGAGCAGTCTTCTACTCTACTGTTTTTCTTATTGGGTCCGTACAGTGAGCTTGCTCAGAACAAAAGAACTGTGCTTCCTACACACACGGGCCATATCTAGTTCAACTCTGCTTAGGAAACTGACAAGAAGAGTAGCTCCTCTTCAGTCCAATACACTGTACTTGCTAGGAACAGACGCCAGTGCTATTTGCCCTGTGTATGACAATGAGAGCGCAATAGTGACTCCTCTTACCAGAAAACAACTCTTGCTCATAGGAACAGAAACTGCATGGGATTCAACTCCATTTAAGACTGGGAAACAAACACTAGCTCGCCTAAAAAGAAACACAATTTGCTTTTGAGAAAAGAGCACTCTTATACTCTACTGTGGTTGCTATGGTGTCCGAACAGTGAGCTTGCTCAGAACAAAGAACTGTGCTTCCTACACACACGGGCCATATCTAGATCAATTCTGCTTTGGAAACTGACAAGAACAGTAGATCCTCTTCAGTCCAATACACTGTACATGCTGGGAACAGACACAAGTGCTATTTGCCCTGAGTGTGACAATCAGAGCGCAATAGTGACTCTTCTTACCAGAAAAAACTCTTGCTCGTAGGACCAAAAACTGCATGTGACTCAACTCCATTTAGGAGTGGGAAAAAAACGCTAACTCACCTTACAAGAAACACACTCTGCTTTTAAGAAAAGATCACTCTTCTACTCTACTGTGTTTCCTATAGTGCCAGAACTGTGAGGTTGCTCAGAACAAAAGAACTGGGCTTCTTACACACATCGCCATATCTAGTTCAATTCTGCTTAGGAAACTGACTAGAACTGTAGATCCTCTTCAGTCCAATACACTTTACATGCTGGGTACCGACGCCAGTGCTATTTGCCCTGTGTTTGACAATGGGAGCGCAATAGTGACTCTTCTTACCAGAAAACAACTCTTGCTCATCGGACCAGAAACTGCATGTGATTCAACTCCATTTAGGACGGGGAAACAAACGCTAGCTCGCCTTACAAGAAACACACTCTGCTTTTGAGAAAAGGGAACTCTTCTACTCTACTGTGTTTCCTATGAGGTCCGAACAGTGAGCTTGCTCAGAACAAAAGAACTGTGCTTCCTACACACAGAGGCCATTTCTAGTTCAACTCTGCTTAGGAAACTGACAAGAACAGCAGCTTTTCTTCAGTCCAATACACTGTACTTGCTGGGAACAGACGCGAGTGCTATTTGCCCTGTGTATGGCAATGGGAGCGCAATAGTGACTTTCCTTACCAGAAAACAACTCTTGCTCGTAGGACCAAAAACTGCATGTGACTCAACTCCATTTAGGACTGGGAAAAAAACGCTAGCTCCCCTTACAAGAAACACACCCTGCTTTTGAGAAAAGATCACTCTTCTAATCTACTGTGTTTCATATAGGGCCAGAAGAGTGAGCTTGCTCAGAAAAAAACAACTGTGCTACCTACTCACACGGCCATATCTGGTTCAATTCTGCTTAGGAAACTGACATGAACAGTAGCTCCTCTTTAGTCCAATAATCTGTACTTACCGGGAACAGACAGGAGTGCTATTTGCACTGTGTATGGCAATGGGAGCGCAATAGTGACTTTCCTTACCAGAAAACAACTATTGCTCGTAGGAAAAAAAACTGCATGAGATTCAACTCCATTTAGGACTGGGAAACAAACCCTAGCTCGCCATACAAGAAACACACTCTGCTTTTGAAAAAGAGCACTCTTTTACTCTACTGTGTTTCCTATGGGCTCCAAACAGTGAGCTTGCTCAGAACAAAAGAACTGTGCTTCCTACACACACGGGCCATATCTAGTTCAACTCTGCTTAGGAAACTTACAAGAACAGTAGCTCCTCTTCAGTCCAATACACTGTACTTCCTGGGAACAGACGGGAGTGCTATTTGCACTGTGTATGGCAATGGAAGCGCAATAGTGATTCTTCTTACCAGAAAACAATTCTTCCTCGTAGGACCAAAAACTGCTTGTGATTCAACTCCATTTAGGACTGGGAAACAAACGCTAGCTCGCCTTAAATGGAACACACTCTGCTTTTGAGAAAAGAGCACTCTTCTACTCTACTGTGTTTCTTATAGGGCTAGAACAGTGAGCTTGCTCAGAACAAAAGAACTGTGCTTCCTACACACAGGGGCCATATCTAGTTCAACTCTGCTTAGGAAACTGACAAGAACAGTAGCTCCTTTTCAGTCCAATACACTGTACTTGCTGGGAACAGACGCGAGTGCTATTTGCACTGTGTATGGCAATGAGAGCTCAATAATGACTTTCCTTACCAGAAAACAACTCTTGCTCGTAGGACCAAATACTGCATATGATTAAACTCCATACAGGACTGGGATACACCCGCTAGCTCGCCTTACAAGAAACACAATCTACTTTTGAGAAAAGAGCAGTCTTCTACTCTACTGTTTTTCTTATTGGGTCCGTACAGTGAGCTTGCTCAGAACAAAAGAACTGTGCTTCCTACACACACAGGCCATATCTACTTCAACTCTGCTTAGGAAACTGACAAGAACAGTAGCTCCTCTTCAGTCCAATACACTGTACTTGCTGGGAACAGACGCGAGTTCTATTTGCACTGTGTATGGCAAAGGGAGCACAATAGTGTCTTTCCTTACCAGAAAACAACACTTACTCGTAGGACCAAAAACTGCATGTGATTCAACTCCATTTAGGACTGGGAAACAAACGCTAGCTCACCTTACAAGAAACACACTCTGCTTTTGAGAAAGGAGTACTCTTCTATTCTACTGTGTTTCCTATGTGTTCCGAACA
Source organism: Peromyscus eremicus (assembly GCF_949786415.1). Classification (NCBI taxonomy): domain Eukaryota; kingdom Metazoa; phylum Chordata; class Mammalia; order Rodentia; family Cricetidae; genus Peromyscus; species Peromyscus eremicus. The sequence continues at coordinate 928,276 of NW_026734298.1, forward strand.
CTGAGCTTGCTCAGAACAAAAGAACTATGCTTCCAACACACAGGGGCCATATCTAGTTCAACTCTGCTTAGGAAACTGACAAGAACAGTAGCTCCTCTTCAGTCCAAAATCTGTACTTGCTAGGAACAGACGAGAGTGCTATTTGCACTGTGTATGGCAATGGGAGCGCAATAGTGACTTTCATTACCAGAAAACAACTATTGCTCGTAGGAAAAAAACTGCATGAGATTCAACTCCATTTAGGACCTGGAAACAAACCCTAGCTCCCCATATAAGAAACACACTCTGCTTTTGAGAAAAGAGCACTCTTCTACTCTACTGTGTTTCCTATGGGCTCCAAACAGTGAGCTTGCTCAGAACAAAAGAACTGTGCTTCCTACACACACGGGCCATATCTAGTTCAACTCTGCTTGGGAAACTTACAAGAACAGTAGCTCCTGTTCAGTCCAATACACTGTACTTCCTGGGAACAGACGGGAGTGCTATTTGCACTGTGTATGGCAATGGGAGCGCAATAGTGATTCTTCTTACCAGAAAACAATTCTTCCTCGTAGGACCAGAAACTGCATGTGATTCAACTCCATTTAGGACTGGGAAACAAACGCTAGCTCGCCTTACATGAAACACACTCTGCTTTTGAGAAAAGAGCACTCTTCTACTCTACTGTGTTTCCTATAGGGCCAGAACAGTGAGCTTGCTCAGAACAAAAGAACTGTGCTTCCTACACACAGGGGCCATATCTAGTTCAACTCTGCTTAGGAAACTGACAAGAACAGTAGCTCCTCTTCAGTCCAATACACTGTACTTGCTGGGAACAGACGGGAGTGCTATTTGCACTGTGTATGGCAATGAGAGCTCAATAATGACTTTCCTTACCAGAAAACAACTCTTGCTCGTAGGACCAAATACTGCATGTGATTAAACTGCATACAGGACTGGGATACACACGCTAGCTCGCCTTACAAGAAACACAATCTTTTTTTGAGAAAAGAGCAGTCTTCTACTCTACAGTTTTTCTTATTGGGTCCGTACAGTGAGCTTGCTCAGAACAAAAGAACTGTGCTTCCTACACACACAGGCCATATCTAGTTCAACTCTGCTTAGGAAACTGACAAGAACAGTAGCTCCTCTTCAGTCCAATACACTGTACTTGCTGGGAACAGACGCGAGTTCTATTTGCACTGTGTATGGCAAAGGGAGCACAATAGTGACTTTCCTTACCAGAAAACAACTCTTGCTCGTAGGACCAAAAACTGCATGTGATTCAACTCCATTTAGGACTGGGAAACAAACGCTAGCTCGCCTTACAAGAAACTCACTCTGCTTTTGAGAAAAGAGCACTCTTCTTCTCTACTGTGTTTCCTATAGTGCCAGAAGAACAGTTAGCTTGCTCAGAACTAAAGAACTGTGCTTCCTACACACAGGGGCCATATCTAGTTCAACACTGCTTAGGAAACTGACAAGAACAGTAGCTCCTCTTCAGTCCAATACACTGTACTTGCTGGGAACAGAAGTGAGTGCTATTTGCACTGTGTATGGCAATGGGAGCACAATAGTGACTCTTCTTACCAGAAAACAATTCTTCCTGGTAGGACCAGAAACTGCATGTGATTCAACTCCGTTTAGGACTAGGAAACAAACGCTAGCTCGCCTTACATGAAACACACTCTGGTTTTGAGAAAAGAGCACTCTTCTACTCTACTGTGTTTCCTATAGTGCCAGAACAGTGAGCTTGCTCAGAAAAAAAGAACTGTGCTTCCTATACACACGAGCCATATCTAGTTCAACTCTGCTTAGGAAACTGACAAGAACAGTAGCTCCTCTTCAGTCCAATACACTGTACTTGCTGGGAATAGACGCGAGTGCTATTTGCACTGTGTATGGCAATGAGAGCTCAATAATGACTCTCCTTACCAGAAAACAACTCTTGCTCGTAGGACCAAATACTGCATGTGATTCAACTCCACTCAGGACTGGGATACAAACGCTAGCTCGCCTTACAAGAAACACACTCTGCTTTTGAGAAAAGGGCACTCTTCTACTCTGCTGTGTTTCCTATGGGGTCTGACCAGTGAGCTTGCTCAGAACAAAAGAACTGTGCTTCCTACACACACGGGCCATATCTAGTTCAACTCTGCTTAGGAAACTGACAAGAACAGTAGCTCCTCTTGTCCAAAAACTGTACTTGCTGGGAACAGTCGCGATTGCTCTTTGCACTGTTTATGGCAATGGGAGCACAATAGTGACTCTTCTTACCAGAAAACAACTCATGCTCATAGGACCAGAAACTGCATGTGATTAAACTCCATTAAAAACTTTGAAACAAACGGTAGCTCACCTTACAAGAAACACACTCTGCTTTTGAGAAAAGAGCACTCTTCTACTCTACTGTGTTTCCTATAGGGCCAGAACAGTGAGCTTTCTCAGAACAAAAGAACTGTGCTTCCTACATACACAAGTCATATCTATTTCAAATCTGCTTAGGAAACTGACAAGAACAGTAGATCCTCTTCATTCCAATACACTGTACATGCTGGGAACAGACGCGAGTGCTATTTGCCCTGTGTATTACAAAGGAGGCGCAATAGTGACTCTTATTACCAGAAAACTTCTCTTGCTCGTACGACCAGAAACTGCATGTGATTCAACTCCACTTAGGAATGGGAAACAAAAGCTAGCTCGCCTTACAAGAAACACACTCTGCTTTTGAGAAAAGTGCACTCTTCTACTCTACTGTGTTTCCTTTGGGGTCCAAAGAATTTGCTTGCTCAGAACAAAAGAACTGTGCTTCCTCCACACACCGCCATATCTAGGTCAATTCTGCTTAGGAAACTGACAAGAACAGTAGATCCTCTTCAGTCCATACACTGTACATGCTGGGACCAGACGCCAGTGCTATTTGCCCTGTGTATGACAATGGGAGCGCAATAGTGACTCTTCTTACCAGAAAAAACTCTTCCTCGTAGGACCAGAAACAGTATGTGATTCAACTCCATTTAGGACTGGGAAACAAACGCTAGCTCGCATTACAAGAAACACACTCTGCTTTTGAGAAAAGGGCACTCTTCTACTCTACTGTGTTTCCTAAGGGGTCCGAACAGTGAGCTAGCTCACAACAAAAGAACTGTGCTTCCTACACACACGGGCCATATCTACTTCAATTCTGCTTAGGAAACTGACAAGAACAGTAGCTCCTCTTCAGTCCAATACACTGTACTTGCTAGGAACAGACGCGAGTGCTTTATGCACTGTGTATGGCAATGGGAGCGCAATAGTGACTTCCTTACCAGAAACAACTCTTGCTTGCAGGACCAAAAAGTGCATGTGATTCAACTCCATTTCGGACTGGGAAACAAACGATAGCTCGCCTAACACGAAACACACTCTGCTTTTGAGGAAAGATCACTCTTCTACTCTACTGTGTTTCCTATAGGGCCAGAAGAGTGAGCCTGCTCAGAACAAAACAACTGTGCATCCTACACACACGGCCATATCTATTTCAATTCTGCTTAGGAAACTGACAAGAACAGTAGCTCCTCTTCAGTCCAATACACTCTACTTACTGGGAACAGACGCGAGTGCTATTTGCACTGTGTGTGTCAATGGGAGCGCAATAGTGACTTTCCTTACGAGAAAAAAACTCTTGCTTGTAGGACCAAAAACTGCATGTGATTCAACTCCATTTAGGACTGGGAAACAAAAACTAGTTCGTCTTACAATAAACACGCTCTGCTTTTGAAAAAGATCACTCTTCTACTCTACTGTGTTTCCTATAGGGCCAGAACAGTGAGCATTCTCAGAACAAAAGAACTGTGCTTCCTACATGCACGGGCCATATCTAGATCAATGCTGCTTAGGAAACTGACAAGAACAGTAGCTCCTCTTCAGTCCAATACACTGTACTTACTGGGAACAGACGCGAGTGCTATTTGCCCTGTGTATGGCAATGGGAGCTCAATAGTGACTTTCCTTACCAGAAAACAACTCTTGCTCGTAGGACCAAAAACTGCATGTGATTCAACTCCATTTAGGACTGGGAAACAAACGCTAGCCCGCCTTACAAGAAACACACTCTGTTTTTGAGAAAAGAGCACTCTTCTACTCTACTGTGTTTCCTATAGTGCCAGAACTGTGAGGTTGTTCACAACAAAAGAACTGGGCTTCTTACACACACGGGCCATATCTATATCAATTCTTCTTAGGAAACTGACAAGAACAGTAGATCCTCTTCAGTCCAATACACTTTACATGCTGGGTACCGACGCCAGTGCTATTTGCCCTGTGTTTGACAATGGGAGCGCAATAGTGACTCTTCTTACCAGAAAACAACTCTTGCTCATCGGACCAGAAACTGCATGTGATTCAACTCCATTTAGGACGGGGAAACAAACGCTAGCTCGCCTTACAAGAAACACACTCTGCTTTTGAGAAAAGGGAACTCTTCTACTCTACTGTGTTTCCTATGAGGTCCGAACAGTGAGCTTGCTCAGAACAAAAGAACTGTGCTTCCTACACACAGAGGCCATTTCTAGTTCAACTCTGCTTAGGAAACTGACAAGAACAGCAGCTTTTCTTCAGTCCAATACACTGTACTTGCTGGGAACAGACGCGAGTGCTATTTGCCCTGTGTATGGCAATGGGAGCGCAATAGTGACTTTCCTTACCAGAAAACAACTCTTGCTCGTAGGACCAAAAACTGCATGTGACTCAACTCCATTTGGGACTGGGAAAAAAACGCTAGCTCCCCTTACAAGAAACACACTCTGCTTTTGAGAAAAGATCACTCTTCTAATCTACTGTGTTTCATATAGGGCCAGAAGAGTGAGCTTGCTCAGAAAAAAACAACTGTGCTACCTACTCACACGGCCATATCTGGTTCAATTCTGCTTAGGAAACTGACAAGAACAGAAGCTCCTCTTTAGTCCAATAATCTGTACTTACTGGGAACAGACAGGAGTGCTATTTGCACTGTGTATGGCAATGGGAGCGCAATAGTGACTTTCCTTACCAGAAAACAACTATTGCTCGTAGGAAAAAAAACTGCATGAGATTCAACTCCATTTAGGACTGGGAAACAAACCCTAGCTCGCCATACAAGAAACACACTCTGCTTTTGAGAAAAGAGCACTCTTTTACTCTACTGTGTTTCCTATGGGCTCCAAACAGTGAGCTTGCTCAGAACAAAAGAACTGTGCTTCCTACACACACGGGCCATATCTAGTTCAACTCTGCTTAGGAAACTTACAAGAACAGTAGCTCCTCTTCAGTCCAATACACTGTACTTCCTGGGAACAGACGGGAGTGCTATTTGCACTGTGTATGGCAATGGAAGCGCAATAGTGATTCTTCTTACCAGAAAACAATTCTTCCTCGTAGGACCAAAAACTGCTTGTGATTCAACTCCATTTAGGACTGGGAAACAAACGCTAGCTCGCCTTAAATGGAACACACTCTGCTTTTGAGAAAAGAGCACTCTTCTACTCTACTGTGTTTCTTATAGGGCTAGAACAGTGAGCTTGCTCAGAACAAAAGAACTGTGCTTCCTACACACAGGGGCCATATCTAGTTCAACTCTGCTTAGGAAACTGACAAGAACAGTAGCTCCTTTTCAGTCCAATACACTGTACTTGCTGGGAACAGACGCGAGTGCTATTTGCACTGTGTATGGCAATGAGAGCTCAATAATGACTTTCCTTACCAGAAAACAACTCTTGCTCGTAGGACCAAATACTGCATATGATTAAACTCCATACAGGACTGGGATACACCCGCTAGCTCGCCTTACAAGAAACACAATCTACTTTTGAGAAAAGAGCAGTCTTCTACTCTACTGTTTTTCTTATTGGGTCCGTACAGTGAGCTTGCTCAGAACAAAAGAACTGTGCTTCCTACACACACAGGCCATATCTACTTCAACTCTGCTTAGGAAACTGACAAGAACAGTAGCTCCTCTTCAGTCCAATACACTGTACTTGCTGGGAACAGACGCGAGTTCTATTTGCACTGTGTATGGCAAAGGGAGCACAATAGTGTCTTTCCTTACCAGAAAACAACACTTACTCGTAGGACCAAAAACTGCATGTGATTCAACTCCATTTAGGACTGGGAAACAAACGCTAGCTCGCCTTACAAGAAACACACTCTGCTTTTGAGAATGGAGTACTCTTCTATTCTACTGTGTTTCCTATGTGTTCCGAACACTGAGCTTGCTCAGAACAAAAGAACTATGCTTCCAACACACAGGGGCCATATCTAGTTCAACTCTGCTTAGGAAACTGACAAGAACAGTAGCTCCTCTTCAGTCCAAAATCTGTACTTGCTAGGAACAGACGAGAGTGCTATTTGCACTGTGTATGGCAATGGGTGCGCAATAGTGACTTTCATTACCAGAAAACAACTATTGCTCGTAGGAAAAAAAACTGCATGAGATTCAACTCCATTTAGGACCTGGAAACAAACCCTAGCTCCCCATACAAGAAACACACTCTGCTTTTGAGAAAAGAGCACTCTTCTACTCTACTGTGTTTCCTATGGGCTCCAAACAGTGAGCTTGCTCAGAACAAAAGAACTGTGCTTCCTACACACACGGGCCATATCTAGTTCAACTCTGCTTGGGAAACTTACAAGAACAGTAGCTCCTGTTCAGTCCAATACACTGTACTTCCTGGGAACAGACGGGAGTGCTATTTGCACTGTGTATGGCAATGGGAGCGCAATAGTGATTCTTCTTACCAGAAAACAATTCTTCCTCGTAGGACCAGAAACTGCATGTGATTCAACTCCATTTAGGACTGGGAAACAAACGCTAGCTCGCCTTACATGAAACACACTCTGCTTTTGAGAAAAGAGCACTCTTCTACTCTACTGTGTTTCCTATAGGGCCAGAACAGTGAGCTTGCTCAGAACAAAAGAACTGTGCTTCCTACACACAGGGGCCATATCTAGTTCAACTCTGCTTAGGAAACTGACAAGAACAGTAGCTCCTCTTCAGTCCAATACACTGTACTTGCTGGGAACAGACGGGAGTGCTATTTGCACTGTGTATGGCAATGAGAGCTCAATAATGACTTTCCTTACCAGAAAACAACTCTTGCTCGTAGGACCAAATACTGCATGTGATTAAACTGCATACAGGACTGGGATACACACGCTAGCTCGCCTTACAAGAAACACAATCTTTTTTTGAGAAAAGAGCAGTCTTCTACTCTACAGTTTTTCTTATTGGGTCCGTACAGTGAGCTTGCTCAGAACAAAAGAACTGTGCTTCCTACACACACAGGCCATATCTAGTTCAACTCTGCTTAGGAAACTGACAAGAACAGTAGCTCCTCTTCAGTCCAATACACTGTACTTGCTGGGAACAGACGCGAGTTCTATTTGCACTGTGTATGGCAAAGGGAGCACAATAGTGACTTTCCTTACCAGAAAACAACTCTTGCTCGTAGGACCAAAAACTGCATGTGATTCAACTCCATTTAGGACTGGGAAACAAACGCTAGCTCGCCTTACAAGAAACTCACTCTGCTTTTGAGAAAAGAGCACTCTTCTTCTCTACTGTGTTTCCTATAGTGCCAGAAGAACAGTTAGCTTGCTCAGAACTAAAGAACTGTGCTTCCTACACACAGGGGCCATATCTAGTTCAACACTGCTTAGGAAACTGACAAGAACAGTAGCTCCTCTTCAGTCCAATACACTGTACTTGCTGGGAACAGAAGTGAGTGCTATTTGCACTGTGTATGGCAATGGGAGCGCAATAGTGACTCTTCTTACCAGAAAACAATTCTTCCTGGTAGGACCAGAAACTGCATGTGATTCAACTCCGTTTAGGACTAGGAAACAAACGCTAGCTCGCCTTACATGAAACACACTCTGGTTTTGAGAAAAGAGCACTCTTCTACTCTACTGTGTTTCCTATAGTGCCAGAACAGTGAGCTTGCTCAGAAAAAAAGAACTGTGCTTCCTATACACACGAGCCATATCTAGTTCAACTCTGCTTAGGAAACTGACAAGAACAGTAGCTCCTCTTCAGTCCAATACACTGTACTTGCTGGGAATAGACGCGAGTGCTATTTGCACTGTGTATGGCAATGAGAGCTCAATAATGACTCTCCTTACCAGCAAACAACTCTTGCTCGTAGGACCAAATACTGCATGTGATTCAACTCCACTCAGGACTGGGATACAAACGCTAGCTCGCCTTACAAGAAACACACTCTGCTTTTGAGAAAAGGGCACTCTTCTACTCTGCTGTGTTTCCTATGGGGTCTGACCAATGAGCTTGCTCAGAACAAAAGAACTGTGCTTCCTACACACACGGGCCATATCTAGTTCAACTCTGCTTAGGAAACTGACAAGAACAGTAGCTCCTCTTGTCCAAAAACTGTACTTGCTGGGAACAGTCGCGATTGCTCTTTGCACTGTTTATGGCAATGGGAGCACAATAGTGACTCTTCTTACCAGAAAACAACTCATGCTCATAGGACCAGAAACTGCATGTGATTAAACTCCATTAAAAACTGGGAAACAAACGGTAGCTCACCTTACAAGAAACACACTCTGCTTTTGAGAAAAGAGCACTCTTCTACTCTACTGTGTTTCCTATAGGGCCAGAACAGTGAGCTTTCTCAGAACAAAAGAACTGTGCTTCCTACATACACAAGTCATATCTATTTCAAATCTGCTTAGGAAACTGACAAGAACAGTAGATCCTCTTCATTCCAATACACTGTACATGCTGGGAACAGACGCGAGTGCTATTTGCCCTGTGTATTACAAAGGAGGCGCAATAGTGACTCTTATTACCAGAAAACTTCTCTTGCTCGTACGACCAGAAACTGCATGTGATTCAACTCCACTTAGGAATGGGAAACAAAAGCTAGCTCGCCTTACAAGAAACACACTCTGCTTTTGAGAAAAGTGCACTCTTCTACTCTACTGTGTTTCCTTTGGGGTCCAAAGAATTTGCTTGCTCAGAACAAAAGAACTGTGCTTCCTCCACACACCGCCATATCTAGGTCAATTCTGCTTAGGAAACTGACAAGAACAGTAGATCCTCTTCAGTCCATACACTGTACATGCTGGGACCAGACGCCAGTGCTATTTGCCCGGTGTATGACAATGGGAGCGCAATAGTGACTCTTCTTACCAGAAAAAACTCTTCCTCGTAGGACCAGAAACAGTATGTGATTCAACTCCATTTAGGACTGGGAAACAAACGCTAGCTCGCATTACAAGAAACACACTCTGCTTTTGAGAAAAGGGCACTCTTCTACTCTACTGTGTTTCCTAAGGGGTCCGAACAGTGAGCTAGCTCACAACAAAAGAACTGTGCTTCCTACACACACGGGCCATATCTACTTCAATTCTGCTTAGGAAACTGACAAGAACAGTAGCTCCTCTTCAGTCCAATACACTGTACTTGCTAGGAACAGACGCGAGTGCTTTATGCACTGTGTATGGCAATGGGAGCGCAATAGTGACTTCCTTACCAGAAACAACTCTTGCTTGCAGGACCAAAAAGTGCATGTGATTCAACTCCATTTCGGACTGGGAAACAAACGATAGCTCGCCTAACACGAAACACACTCTGCTTTTGAGGAAAGATCACTCTTCTACTCTACTGTGTTTCCTATAGGGCCAGAAGAGTGAGCCTGCTCAGAACAAAACAACTGTGCATCCTACACACACGGCCATATCTATTTCAATTCTGCTTAGGAAACTGACAAGAACAGTAGCTCCTCTTCAGTCCAATACACTCTACTTACTGGGAACAGACGCGAGTGCTATTTGCACTGTGTGTGTCAATGGGAGCGCAATAGTGACTTTCCTTACGAGAAAAAAACTCTTGCTTGTAGGACCAAAAACTGCATGTGATTCAACTCCATTTAGGACTGGGAAACAAAAACTAGTTCGTCTTACAATAAACACGCTCTGCTTTTGAAAAAGATCACTCTTCTACTCTACTGTGTTTCCTATAGGGCCAGAACAGTGAGCATTCTCAGAACAAAAGAACTGTGCTTCCTGCACGCACGGGCCATATCTAGATCAATGCTGCTTAGGAAACTGACAAGAACAGTAGCTCCTCTTCAGTCCAATACACTGTACTTACTGGGAACAGACGCGAGTGCTATTTGCCCTGTGTATGGCAATGGGAGCTCAATAGTGACTTTCCTTACCAGAAAACAACTCTTGCTCGTAGGACCAAAAACTGCATGTGATTCAACTCCATTTAGGACTGGGAAACAAACGCTAGCCCGCCTTACAAGAAACACACTCTGTTTTTGAGAAAAGAGCACTCTTCTACTCTACTGTGTTTCCTATAGTGCCAGAACTGTGAGGTTGTTCACAACAAAAGAACTGGGCTTCTTACACACACGGGCCATATCTAGATCAATTCTTCTTAGGAAACTGACAAGAACAGTAGATCCTCTTCAGTCCAATACACTGTACATGCTGGGAACAGACGCAAGTGCTATTTGCCCTGTGTATGAAAATGGGAGCGCAATAGTGACTCTTCTTACCAGAAAACAACTCTTGCTCAAAGGACCAGAAACTGCATGTGATTCAACTCCATTTAGGACTGGGAAACAAACGCTAGCTCGCCTTACAAGAAACACACTCTGCTTTTGAGAAAAGAGCACTCTTCTACTCTACTGTGTTTCCTATGGGGTCCGAACAGTGAGCTTGCTCAGAACAAAAGAACTGTGCTTCCTACACACACGGGCCATATCTAGTTCAACTCTGCTTAGGAAACTGACAAGAAGAGTAGCTCCTCTTCAGTCCAATACACTGTACTTGCTAGGAACAGACGCCAGTGCTATTTGCCCTGTGTATGACAATGAGAGCGCAATAGTGACTCCTCTTACCAGAAAACAACTCTTGCTCATAGGAACAGAAACTGCATGGGATTCAACTCCATTTAAGACTGGGAAACAAACACTAGCTCGCCTAAAAAGAAACACAATTTGCTTTTGAGAAAAGAGCACTCTTATACTCTACTGTGGTTGCTATGGTGTCCGAACAGTGAGCTTGCTCAGAACAAAGAACTGTGCTTCCTACACACACGGGCCATATCTAGATCAATTCTGCTTTGGAAACTGACAAGAACAGTAGATCCTCTTCAGTCCAATACACTGTACATGCTGGGAACAGACACAAGTGCTATTTGCCCTGAGTGTGACAATCAGAGCGCAATAGTGACTCTTCTTACCAGAAAAAACTCTTGCTCGTAGGACCAAAAACTGCATGTGACTCAACTCCATTTAGGACTGGGAAAAAAACGCTAACTCACCTTACAAGAAACACACTCTGCTTTTAAGAAAAGATCACTCTTCTACTCTACTGTGTTTCCTATAGTGCCAGAACTGTGAGGTTGCTCAGAACAAAAGAACTGGGCTTCTTACACACATCGCCATATCTAGTTCAATTCTGCTTAGGAAACTGACTAGAACTGTAGATCCTCTTCAGTCCAATACACTTTACATGCTGGGTACCGACGCCAGTGCTATTTGCCCTGTGTTTGACAATGGGAGCGCAATAGTGACTCTTCTTACCAGAAAACAACTCTTGCTCATCGGACCAGAAACTGCATGTGATTCAACTCCATTTAGGACGGGGAAACAAACGCTAGCTCGCCTTACAAGAAACACACTCTGCTTTTGAGAAAAGGGAACTCTTCTACTCTACTGTGTTTCCTATGAGGTCCGAACAGTGAGCTTGCTCAGAACAAAAGAACTGTGCTTCCTACACACAGAGGCCATTTCTAGTTCAACTCTGCTTAGGAAACTGACAAGAACAGCAGCTTTTCTTCAGTCCAATACACTGTACTTGCTGGGAACAGACGCGAGTGCTATTTGCCCTGTGTATGGCAATGGGAGCGCAATAGTGACTTTCCTTACCAGAAAACAACTCTTGCTCGTAGGACCAAAAACTGCATGTGACTCAACTCCATTTAGGACTGGGAAAAAAACGCTAGCTCCCCTTACAAGAAACACACCCTGCTTTTGAGAAAAGATCACTCTTCTAATCTACTGTGTTTCATATAGGGCCAGAAGAGTGAGCTTGCTCAGAAAAAAACAACTGTGCTACCTACTCACACGGCCATATCTGGTTCAATTCTGCTTAGGAAACTGACAAGAACAGTAGCTCCTCTTTAGTCCAATAATCTGTACTTACCGGGAACAGACAGGAGTGCTATTTGCACTGTGTATGGCAATGGGAGCGCAATAGTGACTTTCCTTACCAGAAAACAACTATTGCTCGTAGGAAAAAAAACTGCATGAGATTCAACTCCATTTAGGACTGGGAAACAAACCCTAGCTCGCCATACAAGAAACACACTCTGCTTTTGAAAAAGAGCACTCTTTTACTCTACTGTGTTTCCTATGGGCTCCAAACAGTGAGCTTGCTCAGAACAAAAGAACTGTGCTTCCTACACACACGGGCCATATCTAGTTCAACTCTGCTTAGGAAACTTACAAGAACAGTAGCTCCTCTTCAGTCCAATACACTGTACTTCCTGGGAACAGACGGGAGTGCTATTTGCACTGTGTATGGCAATGGAAGCGCAATAGTGATTCTTCTTACCAGAAAACAATTCTTCCTCGTAGGACCAAAAACTGCTTGTGATTCAACTCCATTTAGGACTGGGAAACAAACGCTAGCTCGCCTTAAATGGAACACACTCTGCTTTTGAGAAAAGAGCACTCTTCTACTCTACTGTGTTTCTTATAGGGCTAGAACAGTGAGCTTGCTCAGAACAAAAGAACTGTGCTTCCTACACACAGGGGCCATATCTAGTTCAACTCTGCTTAGGAAACTGACAAGAACAGTAGCTCCTTTTCAGTCCAATACACTGTACTTGCTGGGAACAGACGCGAGTGCTATTTGCACTGTGTATGGCAATGAGAGCTCAATAATGACTTTCCTTACCAGAAAACAACTCTTGCTCGTAGGACCAAATACTGCATATGATTAAACTCCATACAGGACTGGGATACACCCGCTAGCTCGCCTTACAAGAAACACAATCTACTTTTGAGAAAAGAGCAGTCTTCTACTCTACTGTTTTTCTTATTGGGTCCGTACAGTGAGCTTGCTCAGAACAAAAGAACTGTGCTTCCTACACACACGGGCCATATCTAGTTCAACTCTGCTTAGGAAACTGACAAGAAGAGTAGCTCCTCTTCAGTCCAATACACTGTACTTGCTAGGAACAGACGCCAGTGCTATTTGCCCTGTGTATGACAATGAGAGCGCAATAGTGACTCCTCTTACCAGAAAACAACTCTTGCTCATAGGAACAGAAACTGCATGGGATTCAACTCCATTTAAGACTGGGAAACAAACACTAGCTCGCCTAAAAAGAAACACAATTTGCTTTTGAGAAAAGAGCACTCTTATACTCTACTGTGGTTGCTATGGTGTCCGAACAGTGAGCTTGCTCAGAACAAAGAACTGTGCTTCCTACACACACGGGCCATATCTAGATCAATTCTGCTTTGGAAACTGACAAGAACAGTAGATCCTCTTCAGTCCAATACACTGTACATGCTGGGAACAGACACAAGTGCTATTTGCCCTGAGTGTGACAATCAGAGCGCAATAGTGACTCTTCTTACCAGAAAAAACTCTTGCTCGTAGGACCAAAAACTGCATGTGACTCAACTCCATTTAGGACTGGGAAAAAAACGCTAACTCACCTTACAAGAAACACACTCTGCTTTTAAGAAAAGATCACTCTTCTACTCTACTGTGTTTCCTATAGTGCCAGAACTGTGAGGTTGCTCAGAACAAAAGAACTGGGCTTCTTACACACATCGCCATATCTAGTTCAATTCTGCTTAGGAAACTGACTAGAACTGTAGATCCTCTTCAGTCCAATACACTTTACATGCTGGGTACCGACGCCAGTGCTATTTGCCCTGTGTTTGACAATGGGAGCGCAATAGTGACTCTTCTTACCAGAAAACAACTCTTGCTCATCGGACCAGAAACTGCATGTGATTCAACTCCATTTAGGACGGGGAAACAAACGCTAGCTCGCCTTACAAGAAACACACTCTGCTTTTGAGAAAAGGGAACTCTTCTACTCTACTGTGTTTCCTATGAGGTCCGAACAGTGAGCTTGCTCAGAACAAAAGAACTGTGCTTCCTACACACAGAGGCCATTTCTAGTTCAACTCTGCTTAGGAAACTGACAAGAACAGCAGCTTTTCTTCAGTCCAATACACTGTACTTGCTGGGAACAGACGCGAGTGCTATTTGCCCTGTGTATGGCAATGGGAGCGCAATAGTGACTTTCCTTACCAGAAAACAACTCTTGCTCGTAGGACCAAAAACTGCATGTGACTCAACTCCATTTAGGACTGGGAAAAAAACGCTAGCTCCCCTTACAAGAAACACACCCTGCTTTTGAGAAAAGATCACTCTTCTAATCTACTGTGTTTCATATAGGGCCAGAAGAGTGAGCTTGCTCAGAAAAAAACAACTGTGCTACCTACTCACACGGCCATATCTGGTTCAATTCTGCTTAGGAAACTGACATGAACAGTAGCTCCTCTTTAGTCCAATAATCTGTACTTACCGGGAACAGACAGGAGTGCTATTTGCACTGTGTATGGCAATGGGAGCGCAATAGTGACTTTCCTTACCAGAAAACAACTATTGCTCGTAGGAAAAAAAACTGCATGAGATTCAACTCCATTTAGGACTGGGAAACAAACGCTAGCTCGCCATACAAGAAACACACTCTGCTTTTGAAAAAGAGCACTCTTTTACTCTACTGTGTTTCCTATGGGCTCCAAACAGTGAGCTTGCTCAGAACAAAAGAACTGTGCTTCCTACACACACGGGCCATATCTAGTTCAACTCTGCTTAGGAAACTTACAAGAACAGTAGCTCCTCTTCAGTCCAATACACTGTACTTCCTGGGAACAGACGGGAGTGCTATTTGCACTGTGTATGGCAATGGAAGCGCAATAGTGATTCTTCTTACCAGAAAACAATTCTTCCTCGTAGGACCAAAAACTGCTTGTGATTCAACTCCATTTAGGACTGGGAAACAAACGCTAGCTCGCCTTAAATGGAACACACTCTGCTTTTGAGAAAAGAGCACTCTTCTACTCTACTGTGTTTCTTATAGGGCTAGAACAGTGAGCTTGCTCAGAACAAAAGAACTGTGCTTCCTACACACAGGGGCCATATCTAGTTCAACTCTGCTTAGGAAACTGACAAGAACAGTAGCTCCTTTTCAGTCCAATACACTGTACTTGCTGGGAACAGACGCGAGTGCTATTTGCACTGTGTATGGCAATGAGAGCTCAATAATGACTTTCCTTACCAGAAAACAACTCTTGCTCGTAGGACCAAATACTGCATATGATTAAACTCCATACAGGACTGGGATACACCCGCTAGCTCGCCTTACAAGAAACACAATCTACTTTTGAGAAAAGAGCAGTCTTCTACTCTACTGTTTTTCTTATTGGGTCCGTACAGTGAGCTTGCTCAGAACAAAAGAACTGTGCTTCCTACACACACAGGCCATATCTACTTCAACTCTGCTTAGGAAACTGACAAGAACAGTAGCTCCTCTTCAGTCCAATACACTGTACTTGCTGGGAACAGACGCGAGTTCTATTTGCACTGTGTATGGCAAAGGGAGCACAATAGTGTCTTTCCTTACCAGAAAACAACACTTACTCGTAGGACCAAAAACTGCATGTGATTCAACTCCATTTAGGACTGGGAAACAAACGCTAGCTCACCTTACAAGAAACACACTCTGCTTTTGAGAAAGGAGTACTCTTCTATTCTACTGTGTTTCCTATGTGTTCCGAACACTGAGCTTGCTCAGAACAAAAGAACTATGCTTCCAACACACAGGGGCCATATCTAGTTCAACTCTGCTTAGGAAACTGACAAGAACAGTAGCTCCTCTTCAGTCCAAAATCTGTACTTGCTAGGAACAGACGAGAGTGCTATTTGCACTGTGTATGGCAATGGGAGCGCAATAGTGACTTTCATTACCAGAAAACAACTATTGCTCGTAGGAAAAAAACTGCATGAGATTCAACTCCATTTAGGACCTGGAAACAAACCCTAGCTCCCCATATAAGAAACACACTCTGCTTTTGAGAAAAGAGCACTCTTCTACTCTACTGTGTTTCCTATGGGCTCCAAACAGTGAGCTTGCTCAGAACAAAAGAACTGTGCTTCCTACACACACGGGCCATATCTAGTTCAACTCTGCTTGGGAAACTTACAAGAACAGTAGCTCCTGTTCAGTCCAATACACTGTACTTCCTGGGAACAGACGGGAGTGCTATTTGCACTGTGTATGGCAATGGGAGCGCAATAGTGATTCTTCTTACCAGAAAACAATTCTTCCTCGTAGGACCAGAAACTGCATGTGATTCAACTCCATTTAGGACTGGGAAACAAACGCTAGCTCGCCTTACATGAAACACACTCTGCTTTTGAGAAAAGAGCACTCTTCTACTCTACTGTGTTTCCTATAGGGCCAGAACAGTGAGCTTGCTCAGAACAAAAGAACTGTGCTTCCTACACACAGGGGCCATATCTAGTTCAACTCTGCTTAGGAAACTGACAAGAACAGTAGCTCCTCTTCAGTCCAATACACTGTACTTGCTGGGAACAGACGGGAGTGCTATTTGCACTGTGTATGGCAATGAGAGCTCAATAATGACTTTCCTTACCAGAAAACAACTCTTGCTCGTAGGACCAAATACTGCATGTGATTAAACTGCATACAGGACTGGGATACACACGCTAGCTCGCCTTACAAGAAACACAATCTTTTTTTGAGAAAAGAGCAGTCTTCTACTCTACAGTTTTTCTTATTGGGTCCGTACAGTGAGCTTGCTCAGAACAAAAGAACTGTGCTTCCTACACACACAGGCCATATCTAGTTCAACTCTGCTTAGGAAACTGACAAGAACAGTAGCTCCTCTTCAGTCCAATACACTGTACTTGCTGGGAACAGACGCGAGTTCTATTTGCACTGTGTATGGCAAAGGGAGCACAATAGTGACTTTCCTTACCAGAAAACAACTCTTGCTCGTAGGACCAAAAACTGCATGTGATTCAACTCCATTTAGGACTGGGAAACAAACGCTAGCTCGCCTTACAAGAAACTCACTCTGCTTTTGAGAAAAGAGCACTCTTCTTCTCTACTGTGTTTCCTATAGTGCCAGAAGAACAGTTAGCTTGCTCAGAACTAAAGAACTGTGCTTCCTACACACAGGGGCCATATCTAGTTCAACACTGCTTAGGAAACTGACAAGAACAGTAGCTCCTCTTCAGTCCAATACACTGTACTTGCTGGGAACAGAAGTGAGTGCTATTTGCACTGTGTATGGCAATGGGAGCACAATAGTGACTCTTCTTACCAGAAAACAATTCTTCCTGGTAGGACCAGAAACTGCATGTGATTCAACTCCGTTTAGGACTAGGAAACAAACGCTAGCTCGCCTTACATGAAACACACTCTGGTTTTGAGAAAAGAGCACTCTTCTACTCTACTGTGTTTCCTATAGTGCCAGAACAGTGAGCTTGCTCAGAAAAAAAGAACTGTGCTTCCTATACACACGAGCCATATCTAGTTCAACTCTGCTTAGGAAACTGACAAGAACAGTAGCTCCTCTTCAGTCCAATACACTGTACTTGCTGGGAATAGACGCGAGTGCTATTTGCACTGTGTATGGCAATGAGAGCTCAATAATGACTCTCCTTACCAGAAAACAACTCTTGCTCGTAGGACCAAATACTGCATGTGATTCAACTCCACTCAGGACTGGGATACAAACGCTAGCTCGCCTTACAAGAAACACACTCTGCTTTTGAGAAAAGGGCACTCTTCTACTCTGCTGTGTTTCCTATGGGGTCTGACCAGTGAGCTTGCTCAGAACAAAAGAACTGTGCTTCCTACACACACGGGCCATATCTAGTTCAACTCTGCTTAGGAAACTGACAAGAACAGTAGCTCCTCTTGTCCAAAAACTGTACTTGCTGGGAACAGTCGCGATTGCTCTTTGCACTGTTTATGGCAATGGGAGCACAATAGTGACTCTTCTTACCAGAAAACAACTCATGCTCATAGGACCAGAAACTGCATGTGATTAAACTCCATTAAAAACTTTGAAACAAACGGTAGCTCACCTTACAAGAAACACACTCTGCTTTTGAGAAAAGAGCACTCTTCTACTCTACTGTGTTTCCTATAGGGCCAGAACAGTGAGCTTTCTCAGAACAAAAGAACTGTGCTTCCTACATACACAAGTCATATCTATTTCAAATCTGCTTAGGAAACTGACAAGAACAGTAGATCCTCTTCATTCCAATACACTGTACATGCTGGGAACAGACGCGAGTGCTATTTGCCCTGTGTATTACAAAGGAGGCGCAATAGTGACTCTTATTACCAGAAAACTTCTCTTGCTCGTACGACCAGAAACTGCATGTGATTCAACTCCACTTAGGAATGGGAAACAAAAGCTAGCTCGCCTTACAAGAAACACACTCTGCTTTTGAGAAAAGTGCACTCTTCTACTCTACTGTGTTTCCTTTGGGGTCCAAAGAATTTGCTTGCTCAGAACAAAAGAACTGTGCTTCCTCCACACACCGCCATATCTAGGTCAATTCTGCTTAGGAAACTGACAAGAACAGTAGATCCTCTTCAGTCCATACACTGTACATGCTGGGACCAGACGCCAGTGCTATTTGCCCTGTGTATGACAATGGGAGCGCAATAGTGACTCTTCTTACCAGAAAAAACTCTTCCTCGTAGGACCAGAAACAGTATGTGATTCAACTCCATTTAGGACTGGGAAACAAACGCTAGCTCGCCTTACAAGAAACACACTCTGCTTTTGAGAAAAGGGCACTCTTCTACTCTACTGTGTTTCCTAAGGGGTCCGAACAGTGAGCTAGCTCACAACAAAAGAACTGTGCTTCCTACACACACGGGCCATATCTACTTCAATTCTGCTTAGGAAACTGACAAGAACAGTAGCTCCTCTTCAGTCCAATACACTGTACTTGCTAGGAACAGACGCGAGTGCTTTATGCACTGTGTATGGCAATGGGAGCGCAATAGTGACTTCCTTACCAGAAACAACTCTTGCTTGCAGGACCAAAAAGTGCATGTGATTCAACTCCATTTCGGACTGGGAAACAAACGATAGCTCGCCTAACACGAAACACACTCTGCTTTTGAGGAAAGATCACTCTTCTACTCTACTGTGTTTCCTATAGGGCCAGAAGAGTGAGCCTGCTCAGAACAAAACAACTGTGCATCCTACACACACGGCCATATCTATTTCAATTCTGCTTAGGAAACTGACAAGAACAGTAGCTCCTCTTCAGTCCAATACACTCTACTTACTGGGAACAGACGCGAGTGCTATTTGCACTGTGTGTGTCAATGGGAGCGCAATAGTGACTTTCCTTACGAGAAAAAAACTCTTGCTTGTAGGACCAAAAACTGCATGTGATTCAACTCCATTTAGGACTGGGAAACAAAAACTAGTTCGTCTTACAATAAACACGCTCTGCTTTTGAAAAAGATCACTCTTCTACTCTACTGTGTTTCCTATAGGGCCAGAACAGTGAGCATTCTCAGAACAAAAGAACTGTGCTTCCTACATGCACGGGCCATATCTAGATCAATGCTGCTTAGGAAACTGACAAGAACAGTAGCTCCTCTTCAGTCCAATACACTGTACTTACTGGGAACAGACGCGAGTGCTATTTGCCCTGTGTATGGCAATGGGAGCTCAATAGTGACTTTCCTTACCAGAAAACAACTCTTGCTCGTAGGACCAAAAACTGCATGTGATTCAACTCCATTTAGGACTGGGAAACAAACGCTAGCCCGCCTTACAAGAAACACACTCTGTTTTTGAGAAAAGAGCACTCTTCTACTCTACTGTGTTTCCTATAGTGCCAGAACTGTGAGGTTGTTCACAACAAAAGAACTGGGCTTCTTACACACACGGGCCATATCTATATCAATTCTTCTTAGGAAACTGACAAGAACAGTAGATCCTCTTCAGTCCAATACACTGTACATGCTGGGAACAGACGCAAGTGCTATTTGCCCTGTGTATGAAAATGGGAGCGCAATAGTGACTCTTCTTACCAGAAAACAACTCTTGCTCAAAGGACCAGAAACTGCATGTGATTCAACTCCATTTAGGACTGGGAAACAAACGCTAGCTCGCCTTACAAGAAACACACTCTGCTTTTGAGAAAAGAGCACTCTTCTACTCTACTGTGTTTCCTATGGGGTCCGAACAGTGAGCTTGCTCAGAACAAAAGAACTGTGCTTCCTACACACACGGGCCATATCTAGTTCAACTCTGCTTAGGAAACTGACAAGAAGAGTAGCTCCTCTTCAGTCCAATACACTGTACTTGCTAGGAACAGACGCCAGTGCTATTTGCCCTGTGTATGACAATGAGAGCGCAATAGTGACTCCTCTTACCAGAAAACAACTCTTGCTCATAGGAACAGAAACTGCATGGGATTCAACTCCATTTAAGACTGGGAAACAAACACTAGCTCGCCTAAAAAGAAACACAATTTGCTTTTGAGAAAAGAGCACTCTTATACTCTACTGTGGTTGCTATGGTGTCCGAACAGTGAGCTTGCTCAGAACAAAGAACTGTGCTTCCTACACACACGGGCCATATCTAGATCAATTCTGCTTTGGAAACTGACAAGAACAGTAGATCCTCTTCAGTCCAATACACTGTACATGCTGGGAACAGACACAAATGCTATTTGCCCTGAGTGTGACAATCAGAGCGCAATAGTGACTCTTCTTACCAGAAAAAACTCTTGCTCGTAGGACCAAAAACTGCATGTGACTCAACTCCATTTAGGACTGGGAAAAAAACGCTAACTCACCTTTCAAGAAACACACTCTGCTTTTAAGAAAAGATCACTCTTCTAATCTACTGTGTTTCCTATAGGGCCAGAAGAGTGAGCTTGCTCAGAACAAAACAACTGTGCTACCTACTCACACGGTCATATCTGCTTCAAGTCTGCTTAGGAAACTGACAAGAACAGTAGCTCCTCTTCAGTCCAATACACTCTACTTACTGGGAACAGACGCGAGTGTTATTTGCACTGTGTGTGGCATTGGGAGCACAATAGTGACTTTCCTTACGAGAAAAAAACTCTTGCTCGTAGGACCAAAAACTGCATGTGATTCAACTCCATTTAGGACTGCGAAACAAAAACTAGTTCGTCTTACAATAAACACGCTCTGCTTTTGAAAAAGATCACTCTTCTACTCTACTGTGTTTCCTATAGGGCCAGAACAGTGAGCATTCTCAGAACAAAAGAACTGTGCTTCCTACACGCACGGGCCATATCTAGATCAATGCTGCTTAGGAAACTGACAAGAACAGTAGCTCCTCTTCAGTCCAATACACTGTACTTACTGGGAACAGACGCGAGTGTTATTTGCCCTGTGTATGGCAATGGGAGCTCAATAGTGACTTTCCTTACCAGAAAACAACTCTTGCGCGTAGGACCAAAAACTGCATGTGATTCAACTCCATTTAGGACTAGGAAACAAACGCTAGCCCGCCTTACAAGAAACTCACTCTGCTTTTGAGAAAAGAGCACTCTTCTACTCTACTGTGTTTCCTATAGTGCCAGAACTGTGAGGTTGCTCAGAACAAAAGAACTGGGCTTCTTACACACATCACCATATCTAGTTCAACTCTGCTTAGGAAACGGACATGAGCAGTAGATCCTTTTCAGTCCAATACACTGTACATTTTGGGAACAGACGCCAGTGCTATTTGCCCTGAGTATGACAATGGGAGCGCAATAGTGAATCTTCTTAACATAAAACAACTCTTGCTCGTAGGACCAGAAACTGCATGTGATTCAACTCCATTTAGGACTGGGAAACAAACGCTAGCTCGCCTTACAAGAAACACACTCTGCTTTTGAGAAAAGGGAACTCTTCTACTCTACTGTGTTTCCTATGTGGTCCGAACAGTGAGCTTGCTCAGAACAAAAGAACTGTGCTTCCTACACACAGAGGCCATTTCTAGTTCAACTCTGCTTAGGAAACTGACAAGAACAGCAGCTTTTCTTCAGTCCAATACACTGTACTTGCTAGGAACAGACGCGAGTGCTATTTGCCCTGTGTATGGCAATGGGAGCGCAATAGTGACTTTCCTTACCAGAAAACAACTCTTTTCGTAGGACCAAAAACTGCATGTGACTCAACTCCATTTAGGACTGGGAAAAAAACGCTAGCTCCCCTTACAAGAAACACACTCTGCTTTTGAGAAAAGATCACTCTTCTAATCTACTGTGTTTCATATAGGGCCAGAAGAGTGAGCTTGCTCAGAAAAAAACAACTGTGCTACCTACTCACACGGCCATATCTGGTTCAATTCTGCTTAGGAAACTGACAAGAACAGTAGCTCCTCTTTAGTCCAATAATCTGTATTTACTGGGAACAGACAGGAGTGCTATTTGCACTGTGTATGGCAATGGGAGTGCAATAGTGACTTTCGTTACCAGAAAACAACTCTTGATCGTAGGACCAAAAACAGCATGTGACTCAACTCCCCTTAGGACTGGGAAACAAACGCTAGCTCACCTTACAAGAAACACACTCTGCTTTTGAGAAAAGAGCACTCTTCTACTCTACTGTGTTTCCTATGGGGTCCGAACAGTGAGCTTACTCAGAACAAAAGAACTGTGCTTCCTACACACACGGGCCATATCTAGTTAAACTCTGCTTAGGAAACTGACAAGAAGAGTAGCTCCTCTTCTGTCCAATACACTGTACTTGCTAGGAACAGACGCCAGTGCTATTTGCCCTGTGTATGACAATGAGAGCACAATAGTGACTCCTCTTACCAGAAAACAACTCTTGCTCATAGGAACAGAAACTGCATGGGATTCAACTCCATTTAAGACTGGGAAACAAACACTAGCTCTCCTAAAAAGAAACACAATTTGCTTTTGAGAAAAGAGCACTCTTATACTCTACTGTGGTTGCTATGGGGTCCGAACAGTGAGCTTGCTCAGAACAAAACAACTGTGCTTCCTACACACACGGGCCATATCTAGATCAATTCTGCTCTGGAAACTGACAAGAACAGTAGATGCTCTTCAGTCCAATACACTGTACATGCTGGGAACAGACACAAGTGCTATTTGCCCTGAGTATGACAATCGGAGCGCAATAGTGACTCTTCTTACCAGAAAAAACTCTTGCTCGTAGGACCAAAAACTGCATGTGACTCAACTCCATTTAGGACTGGGAAAAAAACGCTAGCTCACATTACAAGAAACACACTCTGCTTTTAAGAAAAGATCACTCTTCTAATCTACTGTGTTTCCTATAGGGCCAGAAGAGTGAGCTTGCTCAGAACAAAACAACTGTGCTACCTACTCACACGGCCATATCTGCTTCAATTCTGCTTAGGAAACTGACAAGAACAGTAGCTCCTCTTTAGTCCAATAATCTGTACTTACTGGGAAAAGACAGGAGTGCTATTTGCACTGTGTATGGCAATGGGAGCGCAATAGTGACTTTCGATACCAGAAAACAACTCTTGCTGGTAGGACCAAAATCAGCATGTGACTCAACTCCACTTAGGACTGGGAAACAAACGCTAGCTCACCTTACAAGAAACACACTCTGCTTTTGAGAAAAGAGCACTCTTCTACTCTACTGTGATTCCTATGGGGTCCGAAAAGTGAGCTTGCTCAGAACAAAAGAACTGTGCTTCCTACACACACGGGCCATATCTAGTTAAACTCTGCTTAGGAAACTACAAGAAGAGTAGCTCCTCTTCAGTCCTATACACTGTACTTGCTAGGAACAGACGCGATTGCTATTTGCACTGTGCATGGCAATGGGAGCGCAATAGTGACTCTTCTTACCAGAAAACAACTCTTGCTCATAGAACCAGAAACTGCATGTGATATAACTTCATTTAGGACTGGGAAACCAACGGTAGCTCGCCTAACAAGAAACACACTCTGCTTTTGAGAAAAGAATACTCTTTTACTCTACTGTGAATCCTATGGGGTCCGAACAGTGAGCTTGCTCAGAACAAAAGAACTGTGCATCCTACACACACGGGCAATATCTAGTTCAACTCTGCTTAGGAAACTGACAAGAATAGTAGATCCTCTACAATCCAATATAATGTATTTACTGGGAACAGGCGCGAGTGCTCTTTGCAATGTGTACGGCAATGGGAGCGCAATAGTGACTTTCGTTACCAGAAAAAAACTCTTGCTCGTAGGACCAAAAACTGCATGTGATTCAACTCCATTTAGGACTGGAAAACAAACACTAGCTTGCCTTACAAGAAACACACTCTGCTTTTGAGAAAAGATCACTCTTCTACTCTACTGTGATTCCTATAGGGCCAGAACAGTGAGCTTGCTCAGCACAAAAGAACTGTGCTTCCTACACACACGGCCATATCTAGTTCAATTCTGCCTAGGAAACTGACAAGAACAGTAGCTCCTCTTCAGTCCAATACACTGTACTTACTGGGAACAGACGCCAGTGCTATTTGCCCTGTGTATGACATTGGGAGCGCAATAGTGACTCCTCTTACCAGAATACAACTCTTGCTCGTAGGACCAGAAACTGCATGGGATTCAACTCCATTTAGGACTGGAAAACAAACGCTAGCTCACCTTAGAAGAAACATACTGTGCTTTTGAGAAAAGGGCACTCTTCTACTCTACTGTATTTCCTATGGGGACGGAACAGTGAGCTTGCTCAGAAGAAAAGAATTGTGCTTCCTACGAACAGGGGCCATATCTAGTTCAACTCTGCTTAGGAAACGGACATGAACAGTAGATCCTTTTCAGTCCAATACACTGTACATTTTGGGAACAGACGCCAGTGCTATTTGCCCTGAGTATGACAATGGGAGCGCAATAGTGACTCTTCTTAACAGAAAACAACTCTTGCTCGTAGGACCAGAAACTGCATGTGATTCAACTCCATTTAGGACTGGGAAACCAACGCTAGCTCGCCTAACAAGAAACACACTCTGCTTTTGAGAAAAGAGCACTCTTCTACTCTACTGTGTTTCCTATGGGGTCCGAACAGTGAGCTTGCTCAGAACAAAATAACTGTGCTTCCTACACACAGGGGCCATATCTAGTTCAACTCTGCTTAGGAAACTGACAAGAACAGTAGTTCCTCTTCAGTCCAATACACTGTACTTACTGGGAACAGATGCAAGAGCTATTTGCCCTGTGTATGGCAATGGGAGCGCAATAGTGACTCTTCTTATCAGAAAACAACTCTTCCTCATAGGACCAAAAACTGGATGTGATTCAACTCCATTTAGGACTGGGAAACAAACACTAGCTCGCCTTAAAAGAAACACAGTCTTTTTTTGAGAAAAGGGCACTCTTCTTCTCTACTGTGTTTCCTATGGGGTCCGAATAGTGAGCTTACTCAGAACAAAAGAACTGTGCTTCATACAAACACGGGCCATATATAGATCAACTCTGCTTAGGAAACTGACAAGAACAGTAGATCCTCTTCAGTCCTATACACTGTACTTGCTAGGAACAGACGCGAGTGCTATTTGCACTGTGTATGGCAATGGGAGCGCAATAGTGACTTTCCTTACCAGAAAACAACTCTTGCTCGAAGGACCAAAAACTGCAGGTGACTCAACTCCATTTAGGACTGGGAAAAAAACGCTAGCTCACCTTACAAGAAACACACTCTGCTTTTGAGAAAAGATCACTCATCTAATCTACTGTGTTT
Source organism: Peromyscus eremicus (assembly GCF_949786415.1). Classification (NCBI taxonomy): domain Eukaryota; kingdom Metazoa; phylum Chordata; class Mammalia; order Rodentia; family Cricetidae; genus Peromyscus; species Peromyscus eremicus. Next base: position 954,086 of record NW_026734298.1, read on the forward strand.
CCTATAGGGCCAGAAGAGTGAGCATGCTCAGAACAAAACAACTGTGTTACCTACACACACGGCCATATCTGGTTCAATTCTGCTTAGGAAACTGACAAGAACAGTAGATCCTCTTCAGTACAATACACTGTACTTAATGGGAACACACACGAGTGCTATTTGCCCTGTGTATGGCAATGGGAGCACAATAGTGACTTGCATTACCAGAAAACAACTCTTGATCGTAGGACCAAAAACTGCATGTGATTCAACTCCATTTAGGACTGGCAAGCAAACGCTAGCTCGACTTACAAGAAAAACACTCCGCTTTTGAAAAAGAGCACTCTTCTACTCTAATGTGTTTCCTATAGGGCCAGAACAGTGAGCATTCTCAGAACAAAAGAACTGTGCTTCCTACACACACGGGCCATATCTAGTTAAACTCGACTTAGGAAACTGACAAGAACAGTAGATCCTCTTCAGTCCAATACACTGTACATGCTGGCAACAGACGCCAGTGCTATTTGTCCTGTGTATGAAAATGAGAGCGCAATAGTGACTCCTCTTACCAGAAAACAACTCTTGCTCGTAGGACCAGAAACTGAATGGGATTCAATTCCATTTAGGACTGGGAAACAAACACTAGCTCGCCTTAAAAGAAACACAATTTGCTTTTGAGAAAAGAGCACTCTTCTACTCTACTGTGGTTCCTATTGGGTCCGAACAGTGAGCTTGCTCAGAACAAAAGAACTGTGCTTCCTACACACAGGGGCCATATCTAGTTCAACTCTGCTTAGGAAACTGACAAGAACAGTAGCTCCTCTTCAGTCCAATACACTGTATTTGCTAGGAACAGACGCGAGTGCTATTTGCACTGTGTATGGCAATGGGAGCACAATAGTGACTCTTCTTACCAGAAAACAACTCTTGCTCGTAGGACCAAAAACTGCATGTGACTCAACTCCATTTAGGACTGGGAAACAAACGCTAGCTCGCCTTACAAGAAACACACTCTGCTTTTGAGAAAAGAGCACTCTTCTACTCTACTGTGTTTCCTATAGTGCCAGAACTGTGAGCTTGCTCAGAACAAAAGAACTGTGCTTCCTACACACACGGACCATATCTAGATCAATACTGCTTAGGAAACTGACAAGAACAGTAGATCCTCTTCAGTCCAATACACTGTACCTGCTGGGAACAGACGCAAGTGCTATTTGCCCTGTGTATGACAGTCGGAGCGCAATAGTGACTCTTCTTACCAGAAAAAACTCTTTCTCGTAGGACCAGAAACTGCATGTGATTCAACTCCATTTAGCACTGGGAAACAAACGCTAGCTCGCCTTACAAGAAACACACTCTGCCCTTGAGAAAAGGGAACTCTTCTACTCTACTGTGTTTCCTATGGGGTCTGAACAATGAGCTTGCTCAGAACAAATGAACTGTGCTTCCTAGACACACGGGCCATATCTAGTTCAACTCTGCTTAGGAAACTGACAAGAACAGTAGCTCCTCTTCAGTCCTATACACTGTACTTGCTGGGAACAGACGCGAGTGCTATTTGCAGTGTGTATGGCAATGGGAGCGCAATAGTGACTTTCCTTACCAGAAAACAACTCTTGCTCGTAGGACCAAAAACTGCATGTGACTCAACTCCATTTAGGACTGGGAAAAAAACGCTAGCTCACCTTACAAGAAACACACTCTGCTTTTAAGAAAAGATCACTCTTCTAAGTTACTGTGTTTCCTATAGGGCCAGAAGAGTGAGCTTCCTCAGAACAAAACAACTGTGCTACCTACTCACACGGCCATATCTGCTTCAATTCTGCTTAGGAAACTGACAAGAACAGTAGCTCCTCTTCAGTCCAATACACTCTACTTACTGGGAACAGACGCGAGTGCTATTTGTACTGTGTGTGGCAATGGGAGCGCAATAGTGACTTTCCTTACGAGAAAATAACTCTTGCTCGTAGGACCAAAAACTGCATGTGATTCAACTCCATTTAGGACTGGGAAACAAAAACTAGTTCGTCTTACAATAAACACGCTCTGCTTTTGAAAAAGATCACTGTTCTACTCTACTGTGTTTCCTATAGGGCCAGAACAGTGAGCATTCTCAGAACAAAAGAACTGTGCTTCCTACACGCACGGGCCATATCTAGATCAATGCTGCTTAGGAAACTGACAAGAACAGTAGATCCTCTTCAGTCCAATACACTGTACATGCTGGGAACAGACACAAGTGCTATTTGCCCTGAGTATGACAATCGGAGCGCAATAGTGACTCTTCTTACCAGAAAAAACTCTTGCTCGTAGGACCAAAAACTGCATGTTTCTCAACTCCATTTAGGACTGGGCAACAAATGCTAGCTCGCATCACATGAAACACACCCTGCTTTTGAGAAAAGAGAACTCTTCTACTCTACTGTGTTTCCTATGGGGACGGAACAGTGAGCTTGCTCAGAAGAAAAGAATTGTGCTTCCTACGAACACGGGCCATATCTAGTTCAACTCTGCTTAGGAAACGGACATGAGCAGTAGATCCTTTTCAGTCCAATACACTGTACATTTTGGGAACAGACGCCAGTGCTATTTGCCCTGAGTATGACAATGGGAGCGCAATAGTGAATCTTCTTAACATAAAACAACTCTTGCTCGTAGGACCAGAAACTGCATGTGATTCAACTCCATTTAGGACTGGGAAACAAACGCTAGCTCGCCTTACAAGAAACACACTCTGCTTTTGAGAAAAGGGAACTCTTCTACTCTACTGTGTTTCCTATGTGGTCCGAACAGTGAGCTTGCTCAGAACAAAAGAACTGTGCTTCCTACACACAGAGGCCATTTCTAGTTCAACTCTGCTTAGGAAACTGACAAGAACAGCAGCTTTTCTTCAGTCCAATACACTGTACTTGCTAGGAACAGACGCGAGTGCTATTTGCCCTGTGTATGGCAATGGGAGCGCAATAGTGACTTTCCTTACCAGAAAACAACTCTTTTCGTAGGACCAAAAACTGCATGTGACTCAACTCCATTTAGGACTGGGAAAAAAACGCTAGCTCCCCTTACAAGAAACACACTCTGCTTTTGAGAAAAGATCACTCTTCTAATCTACTGTGTTTCATATAGGGCCAGAAGAGTGAGCTTGCTCAGAAAAAAACAACTGTGCTACCTACTCACACGGCCATATCTGGTTCAATTCTGCTTAGGAAACTGACAAGAACAGTAGCTCCTCTTTAGTCCAATAATCTGTATTTACTGGGAACAGACAGGAGTGCTATTTGCACTGTGTATGGCAATGGGAGTGCAATAGTGACTTTCGTTACCAGAAAACAACTCTTGATCGTAGGACCAAAAACAGCATGTGACTCAACTCCCCTTAGGACTGGGAAACAAACGCTAGCTCACCTTACAAGAAACACACTCTGCTTTTGAGAAAAGAGCACTCTTCTACTCTACTGTGTTTCCTATGGGGTCCGAACAGTGAGCTTACTCAGAACAAAAGAACTGTGCTTCCTACACACACGGGCCATATCTAGTTAAACTCTGCTTAGGAAACTGACAAGAAGAGTAGCTCCTCTTCTGTCCAATACACTGTACTTGCTAGGAACAGACGCCAGTGCTATTTGCCCTGTGTATGACAATGAGAGCACAATAGTGACTCCTCTTACCAGAAAACAACTCTTGCTCATAGGAACAGAAACTGCATGGGATTCAACTCCATTTAAGACTGGGAAACAAACACTAGCTCTCCTAAAAAGAAACACAATTTGCTTTTGAGAAAAGAGCACTCTTATACTCTACTGTGGTTGCTATGGGGTCCGAACAGTGAGCTTGCTCAGAACAAAACAACTGTGCTTCCTACACACACGGGCCATATCTAGATCAATTCTGCTCTGGAAACTGACAAGAACAGTAGATGCTCTTCAGTCCAATACACTGTACATGCTGGGAACAGACACAAGTGCTATTTGCCCTGAGTATGACAATCGGAGCGCAATAGTGACTCTTCTTACCAGAAAAAACTCTTGCTCGTAGGACCAAAAACTGCATGTGACTCAACTCCATTTAGGACTGGGAAAAAAACGCTAGCTCACATTACAAGAAACACACTCTGCTTTTAAGAAAAGATCACTCTTCTAATCTACTGTGTTTCCTATAGGGCCAGAAGAGTGAGCTTGCTCAGAACAAAACAACTGTGCTACCTACTCACACGGCCATATCTGCTTCAATTCTGCTTAGGAAACTGACAAGAACAGTAGCTCCTCTTTAGTCCAATAATCTGTACTTACTGGGAAAAGACAGGAGTGCTATTTGCACTGTGTATGGCAATGGGAGCGCAATAGTGACTTTCGATACCAGAAAACAACTCTTGCTGGTAGGACCAAAATCAGCATGTGACTCAACTCCACTTAGGACTGGGAAACAAACGCTAGCTCACCTTACAAGAAACACACTCTGCTTTTGAGAAAAGAGCACTCTTCTACTCTACTGTGATTCCTATGGGGTCCGAAAAGTGAGCTTGCTCAGAACAAAAGAACTGTGCTTCCTACACACACGGGCCATATCTAGTTAAACTCTGCTTAGGAAACTACAAGAAGAGTAGCTCCTCTTCAGTCCTATACACTGTACTTGCTAGGAACAGACGCGATTGCTATTTGCACTGTGCATGGCAATGGGAGCGCAATAGTGACTCTTCTTACCAGAAAACAACTCTTGCTCATAGAACCAGAAACTGCATGTGATATAACTTCATTTAGGACTGGGAAACCAACGGTAGCTCGCCTAACAAGAAACACACTCTGCTTTTGAGAAAAGAATACTCTTTTACTCTACTGTGAATCCTATGGGGTCCGAACAGTGAGCTTGCTCAGAACAAAAGAACTGTGCATCCTACACACACGGGCAATATCTAGTTCAACTCTGCTTAGGAAACTGACAAGAATAGTAGATCCTCTACAATCCAATATAATGTATTTACTGGGAACAGGCGCGAGTGCTCTTTGCAATGTGTACGGCAATGGGAGCGCAATAGTGACTTTCGTTACCAGAAAAAAACTCTTGCTCGTAGGACCAAAAACTGCATGTGATTCAACTCCATTTAGGACTGGAAAACAAACACTAGCTTGCCTTACAAGAAACACACTCTGCTTTTGAGAAAAGATCACTCTTCTACTCTACTGTGATTCCTATAGGGCCAGAACAGTGAGCTTGCTCAGCACAAAAGAACTGTGCTTCCTACACACACGGCCATATCTAGTTCAATTCTGCCTAGGAAACTGACAAGAACAGTAGCTCCTCTTCAGTCCAATACACTGTACTTACTGGGAACAGACGCCAGTGCTATTTGCCCTGTGTATGACATTGGGAGCGCAATAGTGACTCCTCTTACCAGAATACAACTCTTGCTCGTAGGACCAGAAACTGCATGGGATTCAACTCCATTTAGGACTGGAAAACAAACGCTAGCTCACCTTAGAAGAAACATACTGTGCTTTTGAGAAAAGGGCACTCTTCTACTCTACTGTATTTCCTATGGGGACGGAACAGTGAGCTTGCTCAGAAGAAAAGAATTGTGCTTCCTACGAACAGGGGCCATATCTAGTTCAACTCTGCTTAGGAAACGGACATGAACAGTAGATCCTTTTCAGTCCAATACACTGTACATTTTGGGAACAGACGCCAGTGCTATTTGCCCTGAGTATGACAATGGGAGCGCAATAGTGACTCTTCTTAACAGAAAACAACTCTTGCTCGTAGGACCAGAAACTGCATGTGATTCAACTCCATTTAGGACTGGGAAACCAACGCTAGCTCGCCTAACAAGAAACACACTCTGCTTTTGAGAAAAGAGCACTCTTCTACTCTACTGTGTTTCCTATGGGGTCCGAACAGTGAGCTTGCTCAGAACAAAATAACTGTGCTTCCTACACACAGGGGCCATATCTAGTTCAACTCTGCTTAGGAAACTGACAAGAACAGTAGTTCCTCTTCAGTCCAATACACTGTACTTACTGGGAACAGATGCAAGAGCTATTTGCCCTGTGTATGGCAATGGGAGCACAATAGTGACTCTTCTTATCAGAAAACAACTCTTCCTCATAGGACCAAAAACTGGATGTGATTCAACTCCATTTAGGACTGGGAAACAAACACTAGCTCGCCTTAAAAGAAACACAGTCTTTTTTTGAGAAAAGGGCACTCTTCTTCTCTACTGTGTTTCCTATGGGGTCCGAATAGTGAGCTTACTCAGAACAAAAGAACTGTGCTTCATACAAACACGGGCCATATATAGATCAACTCTGCTTAGGAAACTGACAAGAACAGTAGATCCTCTTCAGTCCTATACACTGTACTTGCTAGGAACAGACGCGAGTGCTATTTGCACTGTGTATGGCAATGGGAGCGCAATAGTGACTTTCCTTACCAGAAAACAACTCTTGCTCGAAGGACCAAAAACTGCAGGTGACTCAACTCCATTTAGGACTGGGAAAAAAACGCTAGCTCACCTTACAAGAAACACACTCTGCTTTTGAGAAAAGATCACTCATCTAATCTACTGTGTTTCCTATAGGGCCAGAAGAGTGAGCATGCTCAGAACAAAACAACTGTGTTACCTACACACACGGCCATATCTGGTTCAATTCTGCTTAGGAAACTGACAAGAACAGTAGATCCTCTTCAGTACAATACACTGTACTTAATGGGAACACACACGAGTGCTATTTGCCCTGTGTATGGCAATGGGAGCACAATAGTGACTTGCATTACCAGAAAACAACTCTTGATCGTAGGACCAAAAACTGCATGTGATTCAACTCCATTTAGGACTGGCAAGCAAACGCTAGCTCGACTTACAAGAAAAACACTCCGCTTTTGAAAAAGAGCACTCTTCTACTCTAATGTGTTTCCTATAGGGCCAGAACAGTGAGCATTCTCAGAACAAAAGAACTGTGCTTCCTACACACACGGGCCATATCTAGTTAAACTCGACTTAGGAAACTGACAAGAACAGTAGATCCTCTTCAGTCCAATACACTGTACATGCTGGCAACAGACGCCAGTGCTATTTGTCCTGTGTATGAAAATGAGAGCGCAATAGTGACTCCTCTTACCAGAAAACAACTCTTGCTCGTAGGACCAGAAACTGAATGGGATTCAATTCCATTTAGGACTGGGAAACAAACACTAGCTCGCCTTAAAAGAAACACAATTTGCTTTTGAGAAAAGAGCACTCTTCTACTCTACTGTGGTTCCTATTGGGTCCGAACAGTGAGCTTGCTCAGAACAAAAGAACTGTGCTTCCTACACACAGGGGCCATATCTAGTTCAACTCTGCTTAGGAAACTGACAAGAACAGTAGCTCCTCTTCAGTCCAATACACTGTATTTGCTAGGAACAGACGCGAGTGCTATTTGCACTGTGTATGGCAATGGGAGCACAATAGTGACTCTTCTTACCAGAAAACAACTCTTGCTTGTAGGACCAAAAACTGCATGTGACTCAACTCCATTTAGGACTGGGAAACAAACGCTAGCTCGCCTTACAAGAAACACACTCTGCTTTTGAGAAAAGAGCACTCTTCTACTCTACTGTGTTTCCTATAGTGCCAGAACTGTGAGCTTGCTCAGAACAAAAGAACTGTGCTTCCTACACACACGGACCATATCTAGATCAATACTGCTTAGGAAACTGACAAGAACAGTAGATCCTCTTCAGTCCAATACACTGTACCTGCTGGGAACAGACGCAAGTGCTATTTGCCCTGTGTATGACAGTCGGAGCGCAATAGTGACTCTTCTTACCAGAAAAAACTCTTTCTCGTAGGACCAGAAACTGCATGTGATTCAACTCCATTTAGCACTGGGAAACAAACGCTAGCTCGCCTTACAAGAAACACACTCTGCCCTTGAGAAAAGGGAACTCTTCTACTCTACTGTGTTTCCTATGGGGTCTGAACAATGAGCTTGCTCAGAACAAATGAACTGTGCTTCCTAGACACACGGGCCATATCTAGTTCAACTCTGCTTAGGAAACTGACAAGAACAGTAGCTCCTCTTCAGTCCTATACACTGTACTTGCTGGGAACAGACGCGAGTGCTATTTGCAGTGTGTATGGCAATGGGAGCGCAATAGTGACTTTCCTTACCAGAAAACAACTCTTGCTCGTAGGACCAAAAACTGCATGTGACTCAACTCCATTTAGGACTGGGAAAAAAACGCTACCTCACCTTACAAGAAACACACTCTGCTTTTAAGAAAAGATCACTCTTCTAAGTTACTGTGTTTCCTATAGGGCCAGAAGAGTGAGCTTCCTCAGAACAAAACAACTGTGCTACCTACTCACACGGCCATATCTGCTTCAATTCTGCTTAGGAAACTGACAAGAACAGTAGCTCCTCTTCAGTCCAATACACTCTACTTACTGGGAACAGACGCGAGTGCTATTTGTACTGTGTGTGGCAATGGGAGCGCAATAGTGACTTTCCTTACGAGAAAATAACTCTTGCTCGTAGGACCAAAAACTGCATGTGATTCAACTCCATTTAGGACTGGGAAACAAAAACTAGTTCGTCTTACAATAAACACGCTCTGCTTTTGAAAAAGATCACTGTTCTACTCTACTGTGTTTCCTATAGGGCCAGAACAGTGAGCATTCTCAGAACAAAAGAACTGTGCTTCCTACACGCACGGGCCATATCTAGATCAATGCTGCTTAGGAAACTGACAAGAACAGTAGATCCTCTTCAGTCCAATACACTGTACATGCTGGGAACAGACACAAGTGCTATTTGCCCTGAGTATGACAATCGGAGCGCAATAGTGACTCTTCTTACCAGAAAAAACTCTTGCTCGTAGGACCAAAAACTGCATGTTTCTCAACTCCATTTAGGACTGGGCAACAAATGCTAGCTCGCATCACATGAAACACACCCTGCTTTTGAGAAAAGAGAACTCTTCTACTCTACTGTGTTTCCTATGGGGACGGAACAGTGAGCTTGCTCAGAAGAAAAGAATTGTGCTTCCTACGAACACGGGCCATATCTAGTTCAACTCTGCTTAGGAAACGGACATGAGCAGTAGATCCTTTTCAGTCCAATACACTGTACATTTTGGGAACAGACGCCAGTGCTATTTGCCCTGAGTATGACAATGGGAGCGCAATAGTGAATCTTCTTAACATAAAACAACTCTTGCTCGTAGGACCAGAAACTGCATGTGATTCAACTCCATTTAGGACTGGGAAACCAACGCTAGCTCGCCTAACAAGAAACACACTCTGCTTTTGAGAAAAGAGCACTCTTCTACTCTACTGTGTTTCCTATGGGGTCCGAACAGTGAGCTTGCTCAGAACAAAAGAACTGTGCTTCCTACACACACGGGCCATATCTAGTTCAACTCTGCTTAGGAAACTGACAAGAACAGTAGCTCCTCTTCAGTGCTATACACTGTACTTGCTAGGAACAGACGCGAGTGCTATTTGCACTGTGTATGGCAATGGGAGCGCAATAGTGACTTTCCTTACCAGAAAACAACTCTTGCTCGTAGGACCAAAAACTGCATGTGACTCAACTCCATTTAGGACTGGGAAAAAAACGCTAGCTCACCTTACAAGAAACACACTCTGCTTTTGAGAAAAGATCACTCTTCTAAGTTAATGTGTTTCCTATAGGGCCAGAAGAGTGAGCTTGCTCAGAACAAAACAACTGTGCTACCTACTCACACGGCCATATCTGGTTCAATTCTGCTTAGGAAACTGACAAGAACAGTAGCACCTCTTCAGTCCAATAATCTGTACTTACTGGGAACAGACAGGAGTGCTATTTGCACTGTGTATGGCAATGGGAGCGCAATAGTGACTTTCGTTACCAGAAAACAACTCTTGCTCGTAGGACCAAAAACAGCATGTGACTCAACTCCACTTAGGACTGGGAAACAAACGCTAGCTCACCTTACAAGAAACACACTCTGCTTTTGAGAAAAGAGCACTCTTCTACTCTACTGTGATTCCTATGGCGTCTGAACAGTGAGCTTGCTCAGAACAAAAGAACTGTTCTTCCTACACACACGGGCCATATCTAGTTCAACTCTGCTTAGGAAACTGACAAGAAGAGTAGCTCCTCTTCAGTCCAATACACTGTAGTTGCTAGGAACAGACTCAAGTGCAATTTGCACTGTGTATGGCAATGGGAGCGCAATACTGACTTTCCTTACCAGAAAACAACTCTTGCTCGTAGGAACAAAAACTGCATGTGACTCAACTCCATTTAGGACTGGGAAACAAATGCTAGCTCGCCTTACAAGAAACACACTCTGCTTTTGAGAAAAGAGCACTCTTCTACTCTACTGTGTTTCCTATAGTGCCAGAACTGTGAGCTTGCTCAGAACAAAAGAACTGTGCTTCCTACACACACGGGCCATATCTAGTTAAACTCTGCTTAGGAAACTGACAAGAAGAGTAGCTCCTCTTCAGTCCTATACAATGTACTTGCTAGGAACAGACACGAGTGCTATTTGCACTGTGTATGGCAATGGGAGCGCAATAGTGACTCTTCTTACCAGAAAACAACTCTTGCTCATAGAACCAGAAACTGCATGTGATTTAACTTCATTTAGGACTGGGAAACCAACGGTAGCTCGCCTAACAAGAAACACACTCTCCTTTTGAGAAAAGAACACTCTTCTACTCTACTGTGAATCCTATGGGGTCCGAACAGTGAGCTTGCTCAGAACAAAAGAACTGTGCATCCTACACACACGGGCAATATCTAGTTCAACTCTGCTTAGGAAACTGACAAGAATAGTAGATCCTCTTCAGTCCAATATACTGTACTTACTGGGAACAGAGGCGAGTGCTCTTTGCAATGTGTATGGCAATGGGAGCGCAATAGTGACTTTCGTTACCAGAAAAAAACTCTTGCTCGTAGGAATAAAAACTGCATGGGATTCAACTCCATTTAGGACTGGGAAACAAAAGCTAGCTCACCTTACAAGAAAAACACTCTGCTTTTGAAAAAAGATCACTCTTCTACTCTACTGTGTTTGCTATAGGGCCAGAACAGTGAGCTTGCTCAGAACAAAAGAACTGTGCTTCCTACACACACGGCCATATCTAGTTCAATTCTGCTTAGGAAACTGACAAGAACAGTAGCTCCTCTTCAGTCCAATACACTGTACTTACTGGGAACAGACGCCAGCGCTATTTGCCCTGTGTATGACAATGGGAGCGCAATAGTGACTCCTCTTACCAGAATACAACTCTTGCTGATAGGACCAGAAACTGCATGGGATTCAACTCCATTTAGGACTGGGAAACAAACGCTAGCTCACCTTAGAAGAACCGTACTCTGCTTTTGAGAAAAGGGCACTCTTCTACTCTACTCTGTTTCCTATGGGGACGGAACAGTGAGCTTGCTCAGAACAAAAGAATTGTGCTTCCTACGAACACGGGCCATATCTAGTTCAACTCTGCTTAGGAAATGGACAAGAACAGTAGATCATCTTCAGTCCAATACACTGTACATTTTGGGAACAGACGCCAGTGCTACTTGCCCTGTGTATGACAATGGGAGCGCAATAGTGACTCTTCTTACCAGAAAACAACTCTTGCTCATAGGACCAGAAACTGCATGTGATTCAACTCCATTTAGGACTGGGAAACCAACGCTAGCTCGCCTAACAAAAAAGACACTCTGCTTTTGAGAAAAGAGCACTCTTCTACTCTACTGTGTTTCCTATGGGGTTCGAACAGTGAGCTTGCTCAGAACAAAAGAAATGTGCTTCCTACAAACACGGGCCATATCTAGTTCAACTCTGCTTAGGAAACTGACAAGAACAGTAGTTCCTCTTCAGTCCAATACACTGTACTTACTGGGAACAGACGCGAGTGCTATTTGCACTGTGTATGGAAATGGGAGCACAATAGTGACTTTCGTTACCAGAAAACAACTCTTCCTTGTAGGACCAAAAACTAGATGTGATTCAACTCCATTTAGGACTGGGAAACAAACACTAGCTCGCCTTAAAAGAAACACACTCTCCTTTTGAGAAAAGGGCACTCTTCTATTCTACTGTGTTTCCTATGGGGTCTGAACAGTGAGCTTACTCAGAAGAAAAGAACTGTGCTTCCTACAAACACGGGCCATATATAGATCAACTCTGCTTAGGAAACTGACAAGAACAGTAGATCCTCTTCAGTCCTATACACTGTACTTGCTAGGAACAGACGCGAGTGCTATTTGCACTGTGTATGGCAATGGGAGCGCAATAGTGACTTTCCTTACCAGAAAACAACTCTTGCTCGTAGGACCACAAACTGCAGGTGATTCAACTCCATTTAGGACTGGGAAAAAAACGCTAGCTCACCTTAAAAGAAACACACTCTGCTTTTGAGAAAAGATCACTCTTCTAATCTACTGTGTTTCCTATAGGGCCAGAGGAGTGAGCTTGCTCAGAACAAAACAACTGTGTTACCTACACACACGGCCATATCTGGTTCAATTCTGCTTAGGAAACTGACAAGAACAGTAGCTCCTCTTCAGTCCAATACACTGTACTTACTGGGAACAGACACGAGTGCTATTTGCCCTGTGTATGGCAATGGGAGCACAATAGTGACTTTCGTTACCAGAAAACAACTCTTGCTCGTAGGACAAAAAACTGCATGTGACTCAACTCCATTTAGGAGTGGGAAATAAATGCTAGCTCGCCTTACAAGAAACACACTCTGCTTTTGAAAGAGAGCACTCTTCTACTCTAATGTGTTTCCTATAGGGCCAGAACAGTGAGCATTCTCAGAACAAAAGAACTGTGCTTCCTACACACACGGGCCATATCTAGTTAAACTCGGCTTAGGAAACTGACAAGAACAGTAGATCCTCTTCAGTCCAATACACTGTACATGCTGGCAACAGACGCCAGTGCTATTTGCCCTGTGTATGAAAATGAGAGCGCAATAGTGACTCCTCTTACCAGAAAACAACTCTTGCACGTAGGACCAGAAAATGCATGGGATTCAACTCCATTTAGGACTGGGAAACAAGCGCTAGCTCGCCTTACAAGAAACACACTCTGCTTTTGAAAAAGAGCACTCTTCTACTCTAATGTGTTTCCTATAGGGCCAGAACAGTGAGCATTATCAGAACAAAAGAACTGTTCTTCCTACACACACGGGCCATATATAGTTCAACTCTGCTTAGGAAACTGACAAGAACAGTTGCTCCTCTTCAGTCCAATACACTGTACTTGCTAGGAACAGAAGCGAGTGCTATTTGCACTGTGTATGTCAATGGGAGCGCAATAGTGACTCTTCTTACCAGAAAACAACTCTTGCTCGTAGGACCAGAACCTGCATGTGATTCAACTTCATTTAGGACTGGGAAACCAACGCTAGCTCGCCTAACAAGAAACACACTCTGCTTTTGAGAAAAGAGCACTCTTCTACTCTACTGTGAATCCTATGGGGTTCGAACAGTGAGCTTCCTCACAACAAAAGAATTGTGCTTCCTACACACACGGGCCATATCTAGTTCAACTCTGCTTAGGAAACTGACAAGAATAGTAGATCCTCTTCAGTCCAACATACTGTACTTACTGGGAACAGACGCGAGTGCTATTTGCACGGTGTATGGCAATGGGAGCGCAATAGTGTCTTTCTTTACCAGAAAAAAACTCTTGCTCGTAGGACCAAAAAATGCAGGTGATTCAACACCATTTAGGACTGGGAAACAAACGCTAGCTTGCCTTGCAAGAAACAAACTCTGCTTTTGAGAAAAGATCACTCTTCTACTCTACTGTGTTTCCAATAGTGCCAAAACAGTGAGATTTCTCAAAACAAAACTACTGTGCTTCCTACACACACGGCCATATCTAGTTCTCTTCTGCTTAGGAAACTGACAAGAACAGTAGATCCTCTTCAGTACAATACAGTGTACATGCTGGGAACAGACGCCAGTGCTATTTGCCCTGTGTATGACAATGGGAGCGCAATAGTGACTCTTCTTACCAGAAAACAATTCTTGCTCATAGTACCAGAAATTGCATGGGATTCAACTCTATTTAGTACTGGGAAACAAACACTAGCTCGCCTTAAAAGAAACACTCTCTGCTTTTGAGAAACGAGCACTCTACTACTCTACTGTGTTTCCTATGTGGTCCGAACAGTGAGCTTGCTCAGAACAAAAGAACTGTGCTTCCTACACTCACGGCTATATCTAGTTCAACTCTGCTTAGGAAACTGACAAGACCAGTAGATCCTCTTTAGTCCAATACACTGTACATGCTGGGAACAGACGCGAGTGCTATTTGCGCTGTGTATGGCAATGGGAGCGCAATAGTGACTTTCCTTACCAGAAAACAACTCTTGCTCTTAGGACCAAAAACTGCAGGTGATTCAACTCCATTTAGGACTGGGAAAAAAACGCTAGCTCACCTTACAAGAAACACACTCTGCTTTTGAGAAAAGATCACTCTTCTAATCTACTGTGTTTCCTATAGGGCCAGAAGAGTGAGCTTGCTCAGAACAAAACAAATGTGTTACCTACACACACGGCCATATCTGGTTCAATTCAGCTTAGGAAACTGGCAAGAACAGTAGCTCCTCTTCAGTCCAATACACTGTACTTACTGGGAACAGACACGAGTGCTATTTGCCGTGTGTATGGCAATGGGAGCACAATAGTGACTTTCGTTACCAGAAAACAACTCTTGCTCATAGGACAAAAAACTGCATGTGACTCAACTCCATTTAGGACTGGGAAACAAACGCTAGCTCACCTTACAAGAAACGCACTCTGCTTTTGAAAGAGAACACTCTTCTACTCTAATGTGTTTCCTGTAGGGCCAGAACAGTGAGCATTCTCAGAACAAAAGAACTGTGCTTCCTACACACACGGGCCATATCTAGTTAAACTCGGCTTAGGAAACTGACAAGAACAGTAGATCCTCTTCAGTCCAATACACTGTACTTACTGGGAACAGACACGAGTGCTATTTGCCCTGTGTATGGCAATGGGAGCACAATAGTGACTTTCGTTACCAGAAAACAACTCTTGCTCGTAGGACAAAAAACTGCATGTGACTCAACTCCATTTAGGAGTGGGAAATAAATGCTAGCTCGCCTTACAAGAAACACACTCTGCTTTTGAAAGAGAGCACTCTTCTACTCTAATGTGTTTCCTATAGGGCCAGAACAGTGAGCATTCTCAGAACAAAAGAACTGTGCTTCCTACACACACGGGCCATATCTAGTTAAACTCGGCTTAGGAAACTGACAAGAACAGTAGATCCTCTTCAGTCCAATACACTGTACATGCTGGCAACAGACGCCAGTGCTATTTGCCCTGTGTATGAAAATGAGAGCGCAATAGTGACTCCTCTTACCAGAAAACAACTCTTGCACGTAGGACCAGAAAATGCATGGGATTCAACTCCATTTAGGACTGGGAAACAAACGCTAGCTCGCCTTACAAGAAACACACTCTGCTTTTGAAAAAGAGCACTCTTCTACTCTAATGTGTTTCCTATAGGGCCAGAACAGTGAGCATTATCAGAACAAAAGAACTGTTCTTCCTACACACACGGGCCATATATAGTTCAACTCTGCTTAGGAAACTGACAAGAACAGTTGCTCCTCTTCAGTCCAATACACTGTACTTGCTAGGAACAGAAGCGAGTGCTATTTGCACTGTGTATGTCAATGGGAGCGCAATAGTGACTCTTCTTACCAGAAAACAACTCTTGCTCGTAGGACCAGAACCTGCATGTGATTCAACTTCATTTAGGACTGGGAAACCAACGCTAGCTCGCCTAACAAGAAACACACTCTGCTTTTGAGAAAAGAGCACTCTTCTACTCTACTGTGAATCCTATGGGGTTCGAACAGTGAGCTTCCTCACAACAAAAGAATTGTGCTTCCTACACACACGGGCCATATCTAGTTCAACTCTGCTTAGGAAACTGACAAGAATAGTAGATCCTCTTCAGTCCAACATACTGTACTTACTGGGAACAGACGCGAGTGCTATTTGCACGGTGTATGGCAATGGGAGCGCAATAGTGTCTTTCTTTACCAGAAAAAAACTCTTGCTCGTAGGACCAAAAAATGCAGGTGATTCAACACCATTTAGGACTGGGAAACAAACGCTAGCTTGCCTTGCAAGAAACAAACTCTGCTTTTGAGAAAAGATCACTCTTCTACTCTACTGTGTTTCCAATAGTGCCAAAACAGTGAGATTTCTCAAAACAAAACTACTGTGCTTCCTACACACACGGCCATATCTAGTTCTCTTCTGCTTAGGAAACTGACAAGAACAGTAGATCCTCTTCAGTACAATACAGTGTACATGCTGGGAACAGACGCCAGTGCTATTTGCCCTGTGTATGACAATGGGAGCGCAATAGTGACTCTTCTTACCAGAAAACAATTCTTGCTCATAGTACCAGAAATTGCATGGGATTCAACTCTATTTAGTACTGGGAAACAAACACTAGCTCGCCTTAAAAGAAACACTCTCTGCTTTTGAGAAACGAGCACTCTACTACTCTACTGTGTTTCCTATGTGGTCCGAACAGTGAGCTTGCTCAGAACAAAAGAACTGTGCTTCCTACACTCACGGCTATATCTAGTTCAACTCTGCTTAGGAAACTGACAAGACCAGTAGATCCTCTTTAGTCCAATACACTGTACATGCTGGGAACAGACGCGAGTGCTATTTGCGCTGTGTATGGCAATGGGAGCGCAATAGTGACTTTCCTTACCAGAAAACAACTCTTGCTCTTAGGACCAAAAACTGCAGGTGATTCAACTCCATTTAGGACTGGGAAAAAAACGCTAGCTCACCTTACAAGAAACACACTCTGCTTTTGAGAAAAGATCACTCTTCTAATCTACTGTGTTTCCTATAGGGCCAGAAGAGTGAGCTTGCTCAGAACAAAACAAATGTGTTACCTACACACACGGCCATATCTGGTTCAATTCAGCTTAGGAAACTGGCAAGAACAGTAGCTCCTCTTCAGTCCAATACACTGTACTTACTGGGAACAGACACGAGTGCTATTTGCCGTGTGTATGGCAATGGGAGCACAATAGTGACTTTCGTTACCAGAAAACAACTCTTGCTCGTAGGACAAAAAACTGCATGTGACTCAACTCCATTTAGGACTGGGAAACAAACGCTAGCTCACCTTACAAGAAACACACTCTGCTTTTGAAAGAGAACACTCTTCTACTCTAATGTGTTTCCTGTAGGGCCAGAACAGTGAGCATTCTCAGAACAAAAGAACTGTGCTTCCTACACACACGGGCCATATCTAGTTAAACTCGGCTTAGGAAACTGACAAGAACAGTAGATCCTCTTCAGTCCAATACACTATACATGCTGGCAACAGACGCCAGTGCTATTTGCCCTGTGTATGACAATGAGAGCGCAATAGTGACTCCTCTTACCAGAAAACAACTCTTGCTCGTAGGACCAGAAACTGCATGGGATTCAACTCCATTTAGGACTGGGAAACAAGCGCTAGCTCGCCTTACAAGAAACACACTCTGCTTTTGAGAAAAGGGCACACTTCTACTCTACTGTGTTTCCTATGGGGTCCGAACAGTGAGCTTGCTCAGAACAAAACAACTGTGCTTCCTACACACACGGGCCATATCTAGTTCAATTCTGCTTAGGAAACTGACAAGAACAGTAGCTCCTCTTCAGTCGAATGCACTGTACTTGCTAGGAACAGACGCGAGTGCTATTTGCACTGTGTATGGCAATGGGAGCACAATAGTGACTTTCCTTACCAGAAAACAACTCTTGCTCGTAGGACCAAAAACTGCATGTGACTCAACTCCATTTAGGACTGGGAAACAAACGCTAGCTCGCCTTACAAGAAACACACTCTGCTTTTGTAAAAGAGCACTCTTCTACTCTAATGTGTTTCCTATAGGGCCAGAACAGTGAGCATTATCAGAACAAAAGAACTGTGCTTCCTACACACACGGGCCACATCTAGTTAAACTCGGCTTAGGAAACTGACAAGAACAGTAGATCCTCTTCATTCCAATACACTGTACATGCTGGCAACAGACGCCAGTGCTATTTGCCCTGTGTATGACAATGAGAGCACAATGGTGAATTCTCTTACCAGAAAACAACTCTTGCTCATAGGACAAGAAACTGCATGGGATTCAACTCCATTTAGGACTGGGAAACAAACACTAGCTCACCTTAAAAGAAACACAATTTGCTTTTGAGAAAAGAGCACTCTTCTACTCTACTGTTTCCTATGGGGTCCGAACAGTGAGCTTGCTCAGAACAAAAGAACTGTGCTTCCTACACACAGGGGCCATATCTAGTTCAACTCTGCTTAGGAAACTGACAAGAACAGCAGCTCCTCTTCAGTCCAATACACTGTATTTGCTGGGAACAGACGCGAGTGCTATTTGCACTGTGTATGGCAATGGGAGCACAATAGTGACTTTCCTTACCAGAAAACAACTCTTGCTCGTAGGACCAAAAACAGCATGTGACTCAACTCCACTTAGGACTGGGAAACAAACGCTAGCTCACCTTACAAGAAACACACTCTGCTTTTGAGAAAAGAGCACTTTTCTACTCTACTGTGATTCCTATGGGGTCCGAACAGTGAGCTTGCTCAGAACAAAAGAAGTGTGCTTCCTACACACAGGGGCCATATCTAGTTAAACTCTGCTTAGAAACTGACAAGAAGAGTAGCTCATCTTCAGTCCAATACACTGTACTTGCTAGGAACAAACGCGAGTGCTATTTGCACTGTGTATGGCAATGGGAGCGCAATAGTGTTTTCCTTACCAGAAAACAACTCTTGCTCATAGGACCAGAAACTGCATGGGATTCAACTCTATTTAGTACTGGGAAACAAACACTAGCTGGCCTTAAAAGAAACACACTCTGCTTTTGAGAAAAGAGCACTCTACTACTCTACTGTGTTTCCTATGTGGTCCGAACAGTGAGATTGCTCAGAACAAAAGAACTGTGCTTCCTACACACACGGCCCATATCTAGTTAAACTCGGCTTAGGAAACTGACAAGAACAGTAGATCCTCTTCATTCCAATACACTGTACATGCTGGCAACAGACGCCAGTGCTATTTGCCCTGTGTATGACAATGAGAGCACAATGGTGAATCCTCTTACCAGAAAACAACTCTTGCTCATAGGACAAGAAACTGCATGGGATTCAACTCCATTTAGGACTGGGAAACAAACACTAGCTCACCTTAAAAGAAACACAATTTGCTTTTGAGAAAAGAGCACTCTTCTACTCTACTGTTTCCTATGGGGTCCGAAGAGTGAGCTTGCGCAGAACAAAAGAACTGTGCTTCCTACACACAGGGGCCATATCTAGTTCAACTCTGCTTAGGAAACTGACAAGAACAGCAGCTCCTCTTCAGTCCAATACACTGTATTTGCTGGGAACAGACGCGAGTGCTATTTGCACTGTGTATGGCAATGGGAGCACAATAGTGACTTTCCTTACCAGAAAACAACTCTTGCTCGTAGGACCAAAAACAGCATGTGACTCAACTCCACTTAGGACTGGGAAACAAACGCTAGCTCACCTTACAAGAAACACACTCTGCTTTTGAGAAAAGAGCACTTTTCTACTCTACTGTGATTCCTATGGGGTCCGAACAGTGAGCTTGCTCAGAACAAAAGAAGTGTGCTTCCTACACACAGGGGCCATATCTAGTTAAACTCTGCTTAGAAACTGACAAGAAGAGTAGCTCATCTTCAGTCCAATACACTGTACTTGCTAGGAACAAACGCGAGTGCTATTTGCACTGTGTATGGCAATGGGAGCGCAATAGTGTTTTCCTTACCAGAAAACAACTCTTGCTCATAGGACCAGAAACTGCATGGGATTCAACTCTATTTAGTACTGGGAAACAAACACTAGCTGGCCTTAAAAGAAACACACTCTGCTTTTGAGAAAAGAGCACTCTACTACTCTACTGTGTTTCCTATGTGGTCCGAACAGTGAGATTGCTCAGAACAAAAGAACTGTGCTTCCTACACACACGGCCCATATCTAGTTAAACTCGGCTTAGGAAACTGACAAGAACAGTAGATCCTCTTCAGTCCAATACACTGCACATGCTGGCAACAGACGCCAGTGCTACTTGCCCTGTGTATGACAATGAGAGCGCAATAGTGACTCCTCTTACCAGAAAACAACTCTTGCTCGTAGGACCAGAAACTGAATGGGATTCAACTCCATTTAGGACTGGGAAACAAACGCTAGCTCACCTTAGAAGAAACATACTCTGCTTTTGAGAAAAGAGCACTCTTCTACTCTACTGTGAATACTATGGGGTCCGAACAGTGAGCTTGCTCAGAACAAAAGAGTGTGCTTCCTACACACACGGGCCATATCTAGTTCAACTCTGCTTAGGAAACTGACAAGAATAGTAGATCCTCTTCTGTCCAATATACTGTACTTACTGGGAACAGACGCGAGTGCTATTTGCACTGCATATGGCAATGGGAGCGCAATAGTGACTTTCCTTACCAGAAAATAACTCTTGCTCGTAGGACCAAAAACTGCATGTGATTCAACACCATTTAGGACTGGGAAACAAACGCTAGCTCGCTTACAAGAAACAACCTCTGCTTTTGAGAAAAGGGCACTCTTCTACTCTACTGTGTTTCCAGTAGTGCCAAAACAGTGAGCTTGCTCAGAACAAAACTACTGTGCTTCCTACACACACGCGACATATCTAGTTCTACTCTGCTTAGGAAACTGACAAGAACAGTAGATCCTCCTCAGTCCAATACACTGTACATGCTGGGAACAGACGCCAGTGCTATTTGTCCTGTGTATGAAAATGAGAGCGCAATAGTGACTCCTCTTACCAGAAAACAACTCTTGCTCGTAGGACCAGAAACTGAATGGGATTCAATTCCATTTAGGACTGGGAAACAAACACTAGCTCGCCTTAAAAGAAACACAATTTGCTTTTGAGAAAAGAGCACTCTTCTACTCTACTGTGGTTCCTATTGGGTCCGAACAGTGAGCTTGCTCAGAACAAAAGAACTGTGCTTCCTACACACAGGGGCCATATCTAGTTCAACTCTGCTTAGGAAACTGACAAGAACAGTAGCTCCTCTTCAGTCCAATACACTGTATTTGCTAGGAACAGACGCGAGTGCTATTTGCACTGTGTATGGCAATGGGAGCACAATAGTGACTCTTCTTACCAGAAAAAACTCTTTCTCGTAGGACCAAAAACTGCATGTGACTCAACTCCATTTAGGACTGGGAAACAAACGCTAGCTCGCCTTACAAGAAACACACTCTGCTTTTGAGAAAAGAGCACTCTTCTACTCTACTGTGTTTCCTATAGTGCCAGAACTGTGAGCTTGCTCAGAACAAAAGAACTGTGCTTCCTACACACACGGACCATATCTAGATCAATACTGCTTAGGAAACTGACAAGAACAGTAGATCCTCTTCAGTCCAATACACTGTACCTGCTGGGAATAGACGCAAGTGCTATTTGCCCTGTGTATGACAGTCGGAGCGCAATAGTGACTCTTCTTACCAGAAAAAACTCTTTCTCGTAGGACCAGAAACTGCATGTGATTCAACTCCATTTAGCACTGGGAAACAAACGCTAGCTCGCCTTACAAGAAACACACTCTGCTTTTGAGAAAAGGGAACTCTTCTACTCTACTGTGTTTCCTATGGGGTCTGAACAATGAGCTTGCTCAGAACAAATGAACTGTGCTTCCTAGACACACGGGCCATATCTAGTTCAACTCTGCTTAGGAAACTGACAAGAACAGTAGCTCCTCTTCAGTCCTATACACTGTACTTGCTAGGAACAGACGCGAGTGCTATTTGCAGTGTGTATGGCAATGGGAGCGCAATAGTGACTTTCCTTACCAGAAAACAACTCTTGCTCGTAGGACCAAAAACTGCATGTGACTCAACTCCATTTAGGACTGGGAAAAAAACGCTACCTCACCTTACAAGAAACACACTCTGCTTTTAAGAAAAGATCACTCTTCTAAGTTACTGTGTTTCCTATAGGGCCAGAAGAGTGAGCTTCCTCAGAACAAAACAACTGTGCTACCTACTCACACGGCCATATCTGCTTCAATTCTGCTTAGGAAACTGACAAGAACAGTAGCTCCTCTTCAGTCCAATACACTCTACTTACTGGGAACAGACGCGAGTGCTATTTGTACTGTGTGTGGCAATGGGAGCGCAATAGTGACTTTCCTTACGAGAAAATAACTCTTGCTCGTAGGACCAAAAACTGCATGTGATTCAACTCCATTTAGGACTGGGAAACAAAAACTAGTTCGTCTTACAATAAACACGCTCTGCTTTTGAAAAAGATCACTGTTCTACTCTACTGTGTTTCCTATAGGGCCAGAACAGTGAGCATTCTCAGAACAAAAGAACTGTGCTTCCTACACGCACGGGCCATATCTAGATCAATGCTGCTTAGGAAACTGACAAGAACAGTAGATCCTCTTCAGTCCAATACACTGTACATGCTGGGAACAGACACAAGTGCTATTTGCCCTGAGTATGACAATCGGAGCGCAATAGTGACTCTTCTTACCAGAAAAAACTCTTGCTCGTAGGACCAAAAACTGCATGTTTCTCAACTCCATTTAGGACTGGGCAACAAATGCTAGCTCGCATCACATGAAACACACCCTGCTTTTGAGAAAAGAGAACTCTTCTACTCTACTGTGTTTCCTATGGGGACGGAACAGTGAGCTTGCTCAGAAGAAAAGAATTGTGCTTCCTACGAACACGGGCCATATCTAGTTCAACTCTGCTTAGGAAACGGACATGAGCAGTAGATCCTTTTCAGTCCAATACACTGTACATTTTGGGAACAGACGCCAGTGCTATTTGCCCTGAGTATGACAATGGGAGCGCAATAGTGAATCTTCTTAACATAAAACAACTCCTGCTCGTAGGACCAGAAACTGCATGTGATTCAACTCCATTTAGGACTGGGAAACCAACGCTAGCTCGCCTAACAAGAAACACACTTTGCTTTTGAGAAAAGAGCACTCTTCTACTCTACTGTGTTTCCTATGGGGTCCGAACAGTGAGCTTGCTCAGAACAAAAGAACTGTGCTTCCTACACACACGGGCCATATCTAGTTCAACTCTGCTTAGGAAACTGACAAGAACAGTAGCTCCTCTTCAGTGCTATACACTGTACTTGCTAGGAACAGACGCGAGTGCTATTTGCACTGTGTATGGCAATGGGAGCGCAATAGTGACTTTCCTTACCAGAAAACAACTCTTGCTCGTAGGACCAAAAACTGCATGTGACTCAACTCCATTTAGGACTGGGAAAAAAACGCTAGCTCACCTTACAAGAAACACACTCTGCTTTTGAGAAAAGATCACTCTTCTAATCTACTGTGTTTCCTATAGGGCCAGAAGAGTGAGCTTGCTCAGAACAAAACAACTGTGCTACCTACTCACACGGCCATATCTGGTTCAATTCTGCTTAGGAAACTGACAAGAACAGTAGCTCCTCTTCAGTCCAATAATCTGTACTTACTGGGAACAGACAGGAGTGCTATTTGCACTGTGTATGGCAATGGGAGCGCAATAGTGACTTTCGTTACCAGAAAACAACTCTTGCTCGTAGGACCAAAAACAGCATGTGACTCAACTCCACTTAGGACTGGGAAACAAACGCTAGCTCACCTTACAAGAAACACACTCTGCTTTTGAGAAAAGAGCACTCTTCTACTCTACTGTGATTCCTATGGCGTCTGAACAGTGAGCTTGCTCAGAACAAAAGAACTGTTCTTCCTACACACACGGGCCATATCTAGTTCAACTCTGCTTAGGAAACTGACAAGAAGAGTAGCTCCTCTTCAGTCCAATACACTGTAGTTGCTAGGAACAGACTCAAGTGCAATTTGCACTGTGTATGGCAATGGGAGCGCAATACTGACTTTCCTTACCAGAAAACAACTCTTGCTCGTAGGAACAAAAACTGCATGTGACTCAACTCCATTTAGGACTGGGAAACAAATGCTAGCTCGCCTTACAAGAAACACACTCTGCTTTTGAGAAAAGAGCACTCTTCTACTCTACTGTGTTTCCTATAGTGCCAGAACTGTGAGCTTGCTCAGAACAAAAGAACTGTGCTTCCTACACACACGGGCCATATCTAGTTAAACTCTGCTTAGGAAACTGACAAGAAGAGTAGCTCCTCTTCAGTCCTATACAATGTACTTGCTAGGAACAGACGCCAGTGCTATTTGCACTGTGTATGGCAATGGGAGCGCAATAGTGACTCTTCTTACCAGAAAACAACTCTTGCTCATAGAACCAGAAACTGCATGTGATTTAACTTCATTTAGGACTGGGAAACCAACGGTAGCTCGCCTAACAAGAAACACACTCTCCTTTTGAGAAAAGAACACTCTTCTACTCTACTGTGAATCCTATGGGGTCCGAACAGTGAGCTTGCTCAGAACAAAAGAACTGTGCATCCTACACACACGGGCAATATCTAGTTCAACTCTGCTTAGGAAACTGACAAGAATAGTAGATCCTCTTCAGTCCAATATACTGTACTTACTGGGAACAGAGGCGAGTGCTCTTTGCAATGTGTATGGCAATGGGAGCGCAATAGTGACTTTCGTTACCAGAAAAAAACTCTTGCTCGTAGGACCAAAAACTGCATGGGATTCAACTCCATTTAGGACTGGGAAACAAAAGCTAGCTCACCTTACAAGAAAAACACTCTGCTTTTGAAAAAAGATCACTCTTCTACTCTACTGTGTTTGCTATAGGGCCAGAACAGTGAGCTTGCTCAGAACAAAAGAACTGTGCTTCCTACACACACGGCCATATCTAGTTCAATTCTGCTTAGGAAACTGACAAGAACAGTAGCTCCTCTTCAGTCCAATACACTGTACTTACTGGGAACAGACGCCAGCGCTATTTGCCCTGTGTATGACAATGGGAGCGCAATAGTGACTCCTCTTACCAGAATACAACTCTTGCTGATAGGACCAGAAACTGCATGGGATTCAACTCCATTTAGGACTGGGAAACAAACGCTAGCTCACCTTAGAAGAACCGTACTCTGCTTTTGAGAAAAGGGCACTCTTCTACTCTACTCTGTTTCCTATGGGGACGGAACAGTGAGCTTGCTCAGAACAAAAGAATTGTGCTTCCTACGAACACGGGCCATATCTAGTTCAACTCTGCTTAGGAAATGGACAAGAACAGTAGATCATCTTCAGTCCAATACACTGTACATTTTGGGAACAGACGCCAGTGCTATTTGCCCTGTGTATGACAATGGGAGCCCAATAGTGACTCTTCTTACCAGAAAACAACTCTTGCTCATAGGACCAGAAACTGCATGTGATTCAACTCCATTTAGGACTGGGAAACCAACGCTAGCTCGCCTAACAAAAAAGACACTCTGCTTTTGAGAAAAGAGCACTCTTCTACTCTACTGTGTTTCCTATGGGGTTCGAACAGTGAGCTTGCTCAGAACAAAAGAAATGTGCTTCCTACAAACACGGGCCATATCTAGTTCAACTCTGCTTAGGAAACTGACAAGAACAGTAGTTCCTCTTCAGTCCAATACACTGTACTTACTGGGAACAGACGCGAGTGCTATTTGCACTGTGTATGGAAATGGGAGCACAATAGTGACTTTCGTTACCAGAAAACAACTCTTCCTTGTAGGACCAAAAACTGGATGTGATTCAACTCCATTTAGGACTGGGAAACAAACACTAGCTCGCCTTAAAAGAAACACACTCTCCTTTTGAGAAAAGGACACTCTTCTATTCTACTGTGTTTCCTATGGGGTCTGAACAGTGAGCTTACTCAGAACAAAAGAACTGTGCTTCCTACAAACACGGGCCATATATAGATCAACTCTGCTTAGGAAACTGACAAGAACAGTAGATCCTCTTCAGTCCTATACACTGTACTTGCTAGGAACAGACGCGAGTGCTATTTGCACTGTGTATGGCAATGGGAGCACAATAGTGACTTTCCTTACCAGAAAACAACTCTTGCTCGTAAGACCAAAAACTGCAGGTGATTCAACTCCATTTAGGACTGGGAAAAAAACGCTAGCTCACCTTAAAAGAAACACACTCTGCTTTTGAGAAAAGATCACTCTTCTAATCTACTGTGTTTCCTATAGGGCCAGAAGAGTGAGCTTGCTCAGAACAAAACAACTGTGTTACCTACACACACGGCCATATCTGGTTCAATTCTGCTTAGGAAACTGACAAGAACAGTAGCTCCTCTTCAGTCCAATACACTGTACTTACTGGGAACAGACACGAGTGCTATTTGCCCTGTGTATGGCAATGGGAGCACAATAGTGACTTTCGTTACCAGAAAACAACTCTTGCTCGTAGGACAAAAAACTGCATGTGACTCAACTCCATTTAGGAGTGGGAAATAAATGCTAGCTCGCCTTACAAGAAACACACTCTGCTTTTGAAAGAGAGCACTCTTCTACTCTAATGTGTTTCCTATAGGGCCAGAACAGTGAGCATTATCAGAACAAAAGAACTGTGCTTCCTACACACACGGGCCACATCTAGTTCAACTCTGCTTAGGAAACTGACAAGAACAGTAGATACTCTTCATTCCAATACACTGTACATGCTGGCAACAGACGCCAGTGCTATTTGCCCTGTGTATGACAATGAGAGCACAATGGTGAATTCTCTTACCAGAAAACAACTCTTGCTCATAGGACAAGAAACTGCATGGGATTCAACTCCATTTAGGACTGGGAAACAAACACTAGCTCACCTTAAAAGAAACACAATTTGCTTTTGAGAAAAGAGCACTCTTCTACTCTACTGTTTCCTATGGGGTCCGAACAGTGAGCTTGCTCAGAACAAAAGAACTGTGCTTCCTACACACAGGGGCCATATCTAGTTCAACTCTGCTTAGGAAACTGACAAGAACAGCAGCTCCTCTTCAGTCCAATACACTGTATTTGCTGGGAACAGACGCGAGTGCTATTTGCACTGTGTATGGCAATGGGAGCACAATAGTGACTTTCCTTACCAGAAAACAACTCTTGCTCGTAGGACCAAAAACAGCATGTGACTCAACTCCACTTAGGACTGGGAAACAAACGCTAGCTCACCTTACAAGAAACACACTCTGCTTTTGAGAAAAGAGCACTTTTCTACTCTACTGTGATTCCTATGGGGTCCGAACAGTGAGCTTGCTCAGAACAAAAGAAGTGTGCTTCCTACACACAGGGGCCATATCTAGTTAAACTCTGCTTAGAAACTGACAAGAAGAGTAGCTCATCTTCAGTCCAATACACTGTACTTGCTAGGAACAAACGCGAGTGCTATTTGCACTGTGTATGGCAATGGGAGCGCAATAGTGTTTTCCTTACCAGAAAACAACTCTTGCTCATAGGACCAGAAACTGCATGGGATTCAACTCTATTTAGTACTGGGAAACAAACACTAGCTGGCCTTAAAAGAAACACACTCTGCTTTTGAGAAAAGAGCACTCTACTACTCTACTGTGTTTCCTATGTGGTCCGAACAGTGAGATTGCTCAGAACAAAAGAACTGTGCTTCCTACACACACGGCCCATATCTAGTTAAACTCGGCTTAGGAAACTGACAAGAACAGTAGATCCTCTTCATTCCAATACACTGTACATGCTGGCAACAGACGCCAGTGCTATTTGCCCTGTGTATGACAATGAGAGCACAATGGTGAATCCTCTTACCAGAAAACAACTCTTGCTCATAGGACAAGAAACTGCATGGGATTCAACTCCATTTAGGACTGGGAAACAAACACTAGCTCACCTTAAAAGAAACACAATTTGCTTTTGAGAAAAGAGCACTCTTCTACTCTACTGTTTCCTATGGGGTCCGAACAGTGAGCTTGCTCAGAACAAAAGAACTGTGCTTCCTACACACAGGGGCCATATCTAGTTCAACTCTGCTTAGGAAACTGACAAGAACAGCAGCTCCTCTTCAGTCCAATACACTGTATTTGCTGGGAACAGACGCGAGTGCTATTTGCACTGTGTATGGCAATGGGAGCACAATAGTGACTTTCCTTACCAGAAAACAACTCTTGCTCGTAGGACCAAAAACAGCATGTGACTCAACTCCACTTAGGACTGGGAAACAAACGCTAGCTCACCTTACAAGAAACACACTCTGCTTTTGAGAAAAGAGCACTTTTCTACTCTACTGTGATTCCTATGGGGTCCGAACAGTGAGCTTGCTCAGAACAAAAGAAGTGTGCTTCCTACACACAGGGGCCATATCTAGTTAAACTCTGCTTAGAAACTGACAAGAAGAGTAGCTCATCTTCAGTCCAATACACTGTACTTGCTAGGAACAAACGCGAGTGCTATTTGCACTGTGTATGGCAATGGGAGCGCAATAGTGTTTTCCTTACCAGAAAACAACTCTTGCTCATAGGACCAGAAACTGCATGGGATTCAACTCTATTTAGTACTGGGAAACAAACACTAGCTGGCCTTAAAAGAAACACACTCTGCTTTTGAGAAAAGAGCACTCTACTACTCTACTGTGTTTCCTATGTGGTCCGAACAGTGAGATTGCTCAGAACAAAAGAACTGTGCTTCCTACACACACGGCCCATATCTAGTTAAACTCGGCTTAGGAAACTGACAAGAACAGTAGATCCTCTTCATTCCAATACACTGTACATGCTGGCAACAGACGCCAGTGCTATTTGCCCTGTGTATGACAATGAGAGCACAATGGTGAATCCTCTTACCAGAAAACAACTCTTGCTCATAGGACAAGAAACTGCATGGGATTCAACTCCATTTAGGACTGGGAAACAAACACTAGCTCACCTTAAAAGAAACACAATTTGCTTTTGAGAAAAGAGCACTCTTCTACTCTACTGTTTCCTATGGGGTCCGAACAGTGAGCTTGCTCAGAACAAAAGAACTGTGCTTCCTACACACAGGGGCCATATCTAG
Source organism: Peromyscus eremicus (assembly GCF_949786415.1). NCBI lineage: Eukaryota > Metazoa > Chordata > Mammalia > Rodentia > Cricetidae > Peromyscus > Peromyscus eremicus. The sequence goes on from NW_026734298.1 coordinate 983,076, forward strand.
TTCAACTCTGCTTAGGAAACTGACAAGAACAGCAGCTCCTCTTCAGTCCAATACACTGTATTTGCTGGGAACAGACGCGAGTGCTATTTGCACTGTGTATGGCAATGGGAGCACAATAGTGACTTTCCTTACCAGAAAACAACTCTTGCTCGTAGGACCAAAAACAGCATGTGACTCAACTCCACTTAGGACTGGGAAACAAACGCTAGCTCACCTTACAAGAAACACACTCTGCTTTTGAGAAAAGAGCACTTTTCTACTCTACTGTGATTCCTATGGGGTCCGAACAGTGAGCTTGCTCAGAACAAAAGAAGTGTGCTTCCTACACACAGGGGCCATATCTAGTTAAACTCTGCTTAGAAACTGACAAGAAGAGTAGCTCATCTTCAGTCCAATACACTGTACTTGCTAGGAACAAACGCGAGTGCTATTTGCACTGTGTATGGCAATGGGAGCGCAATAGTGTTTTCCTTACCAGAAAACAACTCTTGCTCATAGGACCAGAAACTGCATGGGATTCAACTCTATTTAGTACTGGGAAACAAACACTAGCTGGCCTTAAAAGAAACACACTCTGCTTTTGAGAAAGAGCACTCTACTACTCTACTGTGTTTCCCATGTGGTCCGAACAGTGAGATTGCTCAGAACAAAAGAACTGTGCTTCCTACACACACCGCCCATATCTAGTTAAACTCGGCTTAGGAAACTGACAAGAACAGTAGATCCTCTTCAGTCCAATACACTGTACATGCTGGCAACAGACGCCAGTGCTACTTGCCCTGTGTATGACAATGAGAGCGCAATAGTGACTCTTCTTACCAGAAAACAACTCTTGCTCGTAGGACCAGAAACTGCATGGGATTCAACTCCATTTAAGACTGGGAAACAAACGCTAGCTCACCTTAGAAGAAACATACTCTGCTTTTGAGAAAAGAGCACTCTTCTACTCTACTGTGAATACTATGGGGTCCGAACAGTGAGCTTGCTCAGAACAAAAGAGTGTGCTTCCTACACACACGGGCCATATCTAGTTCAACTCTGCTTAGGAAACTGACAAGAATAGTAGATCCTCTTCTGTCCAATATACTGTACTTACTGGGAACAGACGCGAGTGCTATTTGCACTGCATATGGCAATGGGAGCGCAATAGTGACTTTCCTTACCAGAAAATAACTCTTGCTCGTAGGACCAAAAACTGCATGTGATTCAACACCATTTAGGACTGGGAAACAAACGCTAGCTCGCTTACAAGAAACAACCTCTGCTTTTGAGAAAAGGGCACTCTTCTACTCTACTGTGTTTCCAGTAGTGCCAAAACAGTGAGCTTGCTCAGAACAAAACTACTGTGCTTCCTACACACACGCGACATATCTAGTTCTACTCTGCTTAGGAAACTGACAAGAACAGTAGATCCTCCTCAGTCCAATACACTGTACATGCTGGGAACAGACGCCAGTGCTATTTGCCCTGTGTATGACAATGGGAGCGCAATAGTGACTCTTCTTACCAGAAAACAACTCTTGCTCATAGGACCAGAAACTGCATTGGATTCAACTCTATTTAGTACTGGGAAACAAACACTAGCTGGCCTTAAAAGAAACACACTCTGCTTTTGAGAAAAGAGCACTCTACTACTCTACTCTGTTTCCTATGTGGTCCAAACAATGAGCTTGCTCAGAACAAAAGAACTGTGCTTCCTACACACACGGCCATATCTAGTTCAACTCTGCTTAGGAAACTGACAAGAACAGTAGATCCTCTTTAGTCCAATACACTGTACATGCTAGGAACAGACGCGAGTGCTATTTGCACTGTGTATGGCAATGGGAGCGCAAGAGTGACTTTCCTTACCAGAAAACAACTCTTGCTCGTAGGACAAAAACATGCATGTGATTCAACTCCATTTAGGACTGGGAAACAAATGCTAGCTCGCCTTACAAGAAACACACTCTGCTTCTGAGAAATGAGCAGTCTTCTACTCTAATGTGTTTCCTATGGGGTTTGAACTGTGAGCTTGCTCAGCACAAAACAACTGTGCTTCCTACACACACGGGCCATATCTAGTTCAACTCTGCTTAGGAAACTGACAAGAACAGTAGATCCTCTTCAGTCCAATACACTGTACTTACTGGGAACAGACGCGAGTGCTATTTGCACTGTGTATGGCAATGGGAGCGCAATGGTGACTCTTCTTACCAGAAAACAACTCTTCCTCGTAGGACGAAAAACTAGATGTGATTCAACTCCATTTAGGACTGGGAAACAAACACTAGCTCACCTTAAAAGAAACACACTGTCCTTTTGAGAAAAGGGCACTCTTCTACTCTAATGTGTTTCCTATAGCGCCAGAACAGTGAGCATTATCAGAACAAAAGAACTGTGCTTCCTACACACACGGGCCATATCTAGTTAAACTCGGCTTAGGAAACTGACAAGAACAGTAGGTCTTCTTCAGTCCAATACACTGGACACGCTGGCAATAGACGCCAGTGCTATTTGCACTGTGTATGGCAATGGGAGCGCAATAGTGACTTTCGTTACCAGAAAGAAACTCTTGCTCGTAGGACCAAAAACTGCATGTGATTCAACACCATTTAGGACTGGGAAACAAACGCTAGCTCGCCTTAGAAGAAACATACTCTGCTTTTGAGAAAAGGGCACTCTTCTACTATACTGTGTTTCCAATGGGGACGGAACAGTGAGCTTGCTAAGACAAAAGAATTGAGCTTCCTACGAACACGGGCCATATCTAGTTCAACTCTGCTTAGGAAACGGACAAGAACAGTAGATCCTCTTCAGTCCAATACACTCTACATTTTGGAACAGACGACAGTGCTATTTGCCCTGTGTATGACAATGGGAGCACAATAGTGCCTCTTCTTAACAGAAAACAACTCTTGCTCGTAGGACCAGAAACTGCATGGGATTCAACTCCATTTAGGACTGGGAAACCAACGCTAGCTCGCCTTACAAGAAACACACTCTGCTTTTGAGAAAAGAGCACTCTTCTACTCTACTGTGAATCCTATGGGGTCCGAACAGTGAGCTTGCTCAGAACAAAAGAACTGTGCTTCCTACACACACGGCCATATCTAATTCAATTCTGCTTAGGAAACTGACAAGAACAGTAGCTCCTCCTCAGTCCAATGCACTGTACTTGCTAGGAACAGACGCGAGTGCTATTTGCACTGTGTATGGCAAAGGGAGCACAATAGTGACTTTCCTTACCAGAAAACAACTCTTGCTCATAGGACCAAAACATGCATGTGATTCAACTCCATTTAGGACTGGGAAACAAACGCTAGCTCGCCTTACAAGAAACACACTCTGCTTTTGAGAAAAGAGCACTTGTCTACTCTAATGTGTTTCCTATGGGGTCTGAACTGTGAGCTTGCTCAGCACAAAAGAACTGTGCTACCTACACACACGGGCCATATCTAGTTCAACTTTGCATAGGAAACTGACAAGAACAGTAGATCCTCTTCAGTCCAATACACTGTACATGCTGGGAACAGACACCAGTGCTAATTGCCCTGTGTATGACAATGGGATCGAAATAGTGACTCTTCTTACCTGAAAAAACTCCCGCTCCTAGGACCAGAAACTGCATGTGATTCAACTCCATTTAGGACATGGAAACAAACGCTAGCTCGCCTTACAAGAAACACACTCTGCTTTTGAGAAAAGGGCACTCTTCTACTCTACTGTGTTTCCTATGGGGTCCGAACAGTGAGCTTGCTCAGAACAAAAGAACTGTGCTTCCTACACACACGGGCCATATCTAGTTCAACTCTGCTTAGGAAACTGACAAGAACAGTAGCTCCTCTTCAGTCCAATACACTGTACTTACTGGGAGCAGACACGAGTAATATTTGCACTGTGTATGGCAATGGGAGCACAATAGTGACTTTCGTTACCAGAAAACAACTCTTTCTCGTAGGACCAAAAACAGCATGTGATTCAACTCCATTTAGGACTGGGAAACAAATGCTAGCTCGCCTTACAAGAAATACACTCTACTTTTGAGAAAAGATCACTCTTCTACTCTACTGTGTTTCCAATAGTGCCAAAACAGAGAGCTTGCTCAGAACAAAAGAACTGTGCTTCCTACACACACGGGACATATCTAGTTCAATTCTGCTTAGGAAACTGACAAGAACAGTACATCCTCTTCAGTCCAATACACTCTACATGCTGGGAACAGACGCCAGTGCTATTTGCCCTGTGTATGACAAAGGGAGCGCAATAGTGACTCTTCTTACCAGAAAACAACACTTGCTCATAGGACCAGAAACTGCATGGGATTCAACTCCATTTAGGACTGAGAAACAAACACTAGCTCGCCTTAAAACAAACACACTCTGCTTTTGAGAAAATAGCACTCTACTACTCTACTGTGTTTCCTATGTGGTCCGAACAGTGAGCTTGCTCAGAACAAAAGAACTATACTTCCTACACACACGGGCCATATCTAGTTCAACTCTGCTGAGGAAACTGACAAGAAGAGTAGCTCCTCTTCTGTCCAATACACTGTACATGCTGGGAACAGACGCGAGTGCAATTTGCACTGTGTATGACAATGGGAGCACAATAGTTACTCTTCTTACCAGAAAACAACTCTTGCTCGTAGGACCAGAAACCGCATGGGATTCAACTCCATTTAGGACTGGGAAACAAACGCTAGCTCGCCTTACAAGAAACACACTCTGCTTTTGAGAAAAGAGCACTCTTCTAATCTACTGTGTTTCCTATAGTGCCAGAACTGTGAGCTTGCTCAGAACAAAAGAACTGTGCTTCCTACACACACGGGCCATATCTAGTTCAATTCTGCGTAGGAAACTGACAAGAACAGTAGCTCCTCTTCAGTCCAATACACTGTACTTGCTAGGAACAGACGCGAGTGCTACTTGCACTGTGTATGGCAATGGAAACGCAATAGTGACTGTTCTTACCAGAAAAAACTCTTGCTCGTAGGACCAGAAACTGTATGGGATTCAACTCCATGTAGGACTGGGAAACAAACACTAGCTCGCCTTACAAGAAACACACTTTGCTTTTGAGAAAAGAGCACTCTTCTACTCTACTGTGTTTCCTATAGGGCCAGAACAGTGAGCATTCTCAGAACAAAAGAACTGTGTTTCCTACACACACGGGCCATATCTAGTTCAATTCTGCTTAGGAAATGGACAAGAACAGTAGATCCTCTTCAGTCCAATACACTGTACATGCTGGGAACACACGCCAGTGCTATTTGCCCTGGGTATGACAATGGGAGCGCAATAGTGACTCCTCTTACCAGAAAACAACTCTTTCTCGTAGGACGAAAAACTGCATGTGATTCAACTCCATTTAGGACTGTGAAACAAACGCTAGCTCGCCTTACAAGAAACACACTCTACTTTTGAGAAAAGATCACTCTTCTACTCTACTGTGTTTCCAATAGTGCCAAAACAGTGAGCTTGCTCAGAACAAAAGAACTGTGCTTCCTACACACACGGCCATATCTAGTTCAATTCTGCTTAGGAAACTGACAAGAACAGTAGATACTCTTCAGTCCAATACACTGTACATGCTGGGAACAGACGCCAGTGCTATTTGCCCTGTGTATGACAATGGGAGCGCAAAAGTAGCTCTTCTTACCAGAAAACAACTCTTGCTCGTAGGACCAGAAACTGCATGGGATTCAACTCCATTTAGGACTGGGAAACAAACGCTAGCTCGCCTTACAATAAACACACCCTGCTTTTGAGAAAAGAGCACTCTTCTACTCTACTGTGTTTCCTATGGGGTCCAAAGAGTGAGCTTGCTCAGAACAAAAGAACTGTGCTTCCTACACACACGGGCCATATCTAGATCAGTTCTGCTTAGGAAACTGATAAGAACAGTAGCTCCTCTTCAGTCCAATACACTGTACATGCTGGGAACAGACGCCAGTGCTATTTGCCCTGGGTATGAAAATGGGAGCGCAATAGTGACTCTTCTTACCAGAAAACAACTCTTGCTCATAGGACTAGAAACTGTATGGGATTCAACTCCATTTAGGACTGGGAAACAAACACTAGCTCACCTTAGAAGAAACATACTCTGCTTTTGAGAAAAGAGCAATCTTCTACTCTACTGTGTTTCCTATGGGGTCCGAACAGTGAGCTTGCTCAGAACAAAAGAAATGTGCTTCCTGCACAATGGGCCATATTTAGTTCAATTCTGCTTAGGAAACTGACAAGAACAGTAGCTCCTCTTCAGTCCAATACACTGTACTTGCTAGGAACAGACGCGAGTGCTACTTGCACTGTGTATGGCAATGGGAGCGCAATAGTGACTCTTCTTACCAGAAAAATCTCTTGCTCGTAGGACCAGAAACTGCATGGGATTCAACTCCATGTAGGACTGGGAAACAAACACTAGCTCGCCTTTCAAGAAACACACTTTGCTTTTGAGAAAAGAGCACTCTTCTACTCTACTGTGTTTCCTATAGGGCCAGAACAGTGAGCATTCTCAGAACAAAAGAACTGTGTTTCCTACACACACGGGCTATATCTAGTTCAACTCTGCTTAGGAAACTGACAAGAACAGTAGATCCTGTTCAGTCCAATACACTGTACATGCTGGGAACAGACGCCAGTGCTATTTGCCCTGTGTATGACAATGCGAGCACAATAGTGACTCTTCTTACCAGAAAAATCTCTTGCTCATAGGACCAGAAATTGCATGTGATTCAACTCCATTTAGGACTGGGAAACAAACACTAGCCTGCCTTACAAGAAACACACTCTTCTTTTGAGAAAAGGGCACTAATCTACTCTACTGTGTTTACTATGGGGTCCGAACAGTGAGCTTGCTCAGAACAAAAGAACTGTGCTTCCTACACACACGGGCCATATCTAGTTCAATTCTGCTTAGGAAACTGACAAGAACAGTAGCTCCTCTTCATTCCAATACACTGTACTTGCTAGGAACAGACGCGAGTGCTACTTGCACTGTGTATGGCAATGGAACGCAATAGTGACTCTTCTTACCAGAAAAAACTCATGCTCGTAGGACCAGAAACTGCATGGGATTCAATTCCATGTAGGACTGGGAAACAAACACTAGCTCGCCTTACAAGAAACACACTTTGCTTTTGATAAAAGAGCACTCTTCTACTCTACTGTGTTTCCTATAGGGCCAGAACAGTGAGCATTCTCACAACAAAAGAACTGTGTTTCCTACACACACGGGCCATATCTAGTTCAACTCTGCTTAGGAAACTGACAAGAACAGTAGATCCTCTTCAGTCCAATACACTGTACATGCTGGGAACAGACGCCAGTGCTATTTGCCCTGGGTATAACAATGGGAGCGCAATACTAACTCTTCTTACCAGAAAACAACTCTTGCTCATAGGACCAGAAACTGCATGGGATTCAACTCCATTTAGGACTGGGAAACAAACGCTAGCTTGCCTTACAAGAAACACACTCTGCTTTTGAGAAAAGGGCACTCTTCAACTCCACTGTGTTTCCTGTGGGGTCCGAACAGTGAGCTTGCTCAGAACAAAAGAAATGTGCTTCCTACACACACGGGCCATATCTAGTTAAACTCTGCTTAGGAAACTGACAAGAACAGTAGATCCTGTTCAGTCCAATACACTGTACATGCTGGGAACAGAAGCCAGTGCTATTTGCCCTGTGTATGACAATGGGAGCGCAATAGTGACTCTTCTTACCAGAAAAACTCTTGCTCGTAGGACCAGAAACTGCATGTGATTCAATTCCATTTAGGACTGGGAAACAAACACTAGCCTGCCTTACAAGAAACACACTCTTCTTTTGAGAAAAGGGCACTCATCTACTCTACTGTGTTTCCTATGGGGTTCGAACAGTAAGCTTGCTCAGAACAAAGAACTGTGCTTCCTAAACACAGGGCCCATATCTAGTTCAATTCTGCTTAGGAAACTGACAAGAACAGTAGCTCCTCTTCAGTCCAATACACTGTACTTGCTAGGAACAGACGCGAGTGCTACTTGCACTGTGTATGGCAATGGGAGCGCAATAGTGACCTTCTTACCAGAAAAAACTCTTGCTCGTAGGACCAGAAACTGCATGGGATTCAACTCCATGTAGGACTGGGAAACAAACACTAGCTCGCCTTACAAGAAACACACTTTGCTTTTGAGAAAAGAGCACTCTTCTACTCTACTGTGTTTCCTATAGGGCCAGAACAGTGAGCATTCTCAGAACAAAAGAACTGTGTTTCCTACACACACGGGCCATATCTAGTTCAACTCTGCTTAGGATACTGACAAGAACAGTAGATCCTCTTCAGTCCAATACACTGTACATGCTGGGAACAGACGCCAGAGCTATTTGCCCTGGGTATGAAAATGAGAGCACAATAGTGACTCTTCTTACCAGAAAACAACTCTTGCTAGTAGGACCAGAAACTGCATGTGATTCAACTCCATTTAGGACTGGGAAACAAACGCTAACTCACCTTACAAGAAAAACACTCTGCTTTTGAGAAAAGGGCACTCTTCTACTCTACTGTGTTTCCTATGGGGACGGAACAGTGAGCTTGCTCAGAACAAAAGAATTGTGCTTCCTACGAACACGGGCCATATCTAGTTCAACTCTGCTTAGGAAATGGACAAGAACAGTAGATAATCTTCAGTCCAATACACTGTACATTTTGGGAACAGACGCCAGTGCTATTTGCCCTGTGTATGACAATGGGAGCGCAATAGTGACTCTTCTTACCAGAAGACAACTCTTGCTCGTAGGACCAGAAACTGCATGGGATTCAACTCCATGTAGGACTGGGAAACAAACGCTAGCTCGACTAACAAGAAACACACTCTGCTTTTGAGAAAAGAGCACTCTCTACTCTACTGTGTTTCCTATGGGGTCCGAACAGTAAGCTGGTTCAGAACAAAAGAACTATTCTTCTTACACACACGGGGCATATCTAGTTCAACTCTGCTTAGGAACTGACAAGAACAGTAGCTCCTCTTCAGTCCAATACACTGTACTTACTGGGAACAGACACGAGTGCTATTTGCACTGTGTATGGCAATGGGAGCACAATAGTGACTTTCCTTACCAGAAAACAACACTTGCTCGTAGGACCAGAAACTGCATGGGATTCAACTCCATTTAGGACTGGGAAACAAACGCTAGCTCGCCTTACAAGAAAAACCCTCTGCTTTTGAGAAAAGAGCACTCTTCTACTCTACTGTGTTTCCTATAGTGCCAGAACTGTGAGCTTGCTCAGAACAAAAGAACTGTGCTTCCTACACACACGGCCATATCTAGTTCAACTCTGCTTAGGAAACTGACAAGAACAGTAGATCCTCTTTAGTCCAATACACTGTACATGCTGGGAACAGACGCGAGTGCTATTTGCACTGTATATGACAATAGGAGCACAGTAGTTACTCTTCTTACCAGAAAACAACTCTTGCTCTTAGGACCAGAAACTGCATGGGATTCAACTCCATTTAGGACTGGGAAACAAACGCTAGCTCGCCTTACAATAAACACACTCTGCTTTTGAGAAAAGGGCACTCTTCAACTCCACTCTGTTTCCTATGGGGTCCGAACAGTGAGCTTGCTCAGAACAAAAGAAATGAGCTTCCTGCACACACGGGCCATATTTAGTTCAATTCTGCTTAGGAAACTGACAAGAACAGTAGCTCCTCTTCAGTCCAATACACTGTACTTCCTAGGAACAGACGCGAGTGCTACTTGAACTGTGTATGGCAATGGGAGCGCAATACTGACTCTTCTTACTAGAAAAATCTCTTGCTCCTAGGACCAGAAACTGCATGATATTCAACTCCATGTAGGACTGGGAAACAAACATTAGCTTGCCTTACAAGAAACACACTTTGCTTTTGAGATAAGAGCACTCTTCTACTCTACTGTGTTTCCTATAGGGCCAGAACAGTGAGCATTCTCAGAACAAAAGAACTGTGTTTCCTACACACACGGGCCATATCTAGTTCAACTCTGCTTAGGAAACTGACAAGAACAGTAGTTCCTCTTCAGTCCTATACACTGTATTTGCTGGGAAAAGACGCGAGTGCCATTTGCACTGTGTATGGCAATGGAAGCACAATAGTGACTCTTCATACCAGAAAACAGCTGTTGCTCGTAGGACCAAAAACTGCATGTGACTCAACTCCATTTAGGACTGGGAAACAAATGCTAGCTCGCCTTACAAGAAACACACTCTGCTTTTGAGAGAAGAGCACTCTTCTTCTCTACTGTGTTTCCTATAGTGCCAGAACTAGAGTTTACTCAGAAAAAAAGAACTGTGCTTCCTACACACATGGGCCATATCTAGTTCAATTCTGCTTAGGATACTGACAAGAACAGTAGATCCTCTTCAGTCCAATACACTGTACATGCTGGGAACAGACGCCAGTGCTATTTGCCCTGTGTATGACAATGGGAGCACAATAGTGACTCTTCTTACCAGAAAACAACTCTTGCTGGTAGGACCAAAAACTGTATGGGACTCAACTCCATTTAGGACTGGGAAACAAATGCTAGCTTGCCTTACAAGAAACACACTCTGCTTTTGAGAAAAGAGAACTCTTCTACTGTACTGTGTTTCCTATAGTGCCAGAACTGTGTGCTTGCTCAGAAGAAAAGAACTGTGCTTCCTACACACACGGGCCATATCTAGTTCAATTCTGCTTAGGATACTGACAAGAACAGTAGATCCTCTTCAGTCCAATACACTGTACATGCTGGGAACAGACGCCAGTGCTATTTGCCCTGTGTCTGACAATGGGAGAGCAATAGTGACTCTTCTTACCAGAAAACAACTCTTGCTCGTAGGACCAGAAACTGCATGGGATTCAATTCCATTTAGGACTGGGAAACAAATGCAAGCTCGCCTTACAATAAACACACTTTGCTTTTGAGAAAAGAGCACTCTTCTACTCTACTGTGTTTCCTATGGCAACCGAACAGTGACCTTGCTCAGAACAAAAGAACTGTGCTTCCTACGAACACGGGCCATATGTAGTTCAACTCTGCTTAGGAAACTGACAAGAACAGTAGATCCTCTTTGGTCCAATACACTGTACATGTTGGGAACAGACGCCAGCGCTATTTGCCCTGTGTTTGACAATGGGAGGGCAATAGTGACTGTTCTTACCAGAAAATAACTCTTGCTCCTAGGACCAGAAACTGCAAGTGATTCAACTCCATTTAGGACTGGGAAACCAACGCTAGCTCGCCTACCAAGAAACACACTCTGCTTTTGAGAAAAGGGCACTCTTCTACTCTACTGTGTTTCCTATGGGGTCCGAACAGAGAGCTTGCTCAGAACAAAAGAACTGTGCTTCCTACACACACGGGCCATATCTAGTTCAATTCTGCTTTGGAAACTGACAAGAACAGCAGCTCCTCTTCAGTCCAATGCACTGTTCTAGCTAGGAACAGACACGAGTGCTACTTGCACTGTGTATGGCAATGGGAGCGCAGTAGTGACTTTCCTTACCAGAAAACAACTCTTGCTCATAGGACCAAAAACTGCATGTGATTCAACTCCATTTAGGACTGGGAAACAAACGCTGGCTCGCCTTACAAGAAACACACTGTGCTTTTGAGAAAAGAGCACTCTTCTACTCTACTGTGTTTCCTATTGGGCCAGAACAGTGATCTTGCTCAGAACAAAACAACTGTGCTTCCTACACACACGGGCCATATCTAGTTCAATCCTGCTTAGGAAACTGACAAGAACAGTAGCTCCTCTTCAGTCAAATACACTGTACATGCTGGGAACAGACGCCAGTGCTATTTGCCCTGTGTATGACAATGGGAGCGCAATAGTGACTCTTCTTACCAGAAAACAACTCTTGCTTCTTGGACCAAAAACTGCATGTTATTCAACTCCATTTAGGACTGGGAAACAAACGTTAGCTCGCCTTACAATAAACACACTCTGCTTTTGAGAAAAGAGCACTCTTCTACTCTACTGTGATTCCAATGGGGTCCAAAGTGTGAGCTTGCTCAGAACAAAAGAACTGTGCTTCCTACACACACGGGCCATATCTAGATCAATTCTGCTTAGGAAACTGACAAGAACAGTAGATCCTCTTTAGTCCAATACACTGTACATGTTGGGAACAGATGCCAGTGCTATTTGCCCTGTGTATGACAATGGGAGCGCAATAGTTACTCTTCTTACCAGAAAAAACTCTTGCTTGTAGGATCAGAAACTGCATGGGATTCAACTCCATTTAGGACTGGGAAACAATCGCTAGCTCGCCTTACAAGAAACACACTCTGCTTTTGAGAAAAGGGCACTCTACTACTCTACTGTGTTTCCAATAGTGCCAAAACAGTGAGCTTGCTCAGAACAAAAGAACTGTGCTTCCTACACACACGGGCCATATCTAGTTCAATTCTGCTTAGGAAACTGACAAGAACAGTAGATCCTCTTCAGTCCAATACACTCTACATGCTGGGAACAGACGCCAGTGCTATTTGCGCTGTATATGACAAGGGGAGCGCAATAGTGACTCTTCTTACCAAAAAAACCTCTTGCTCCTAGGACCAGAAACTGCATGGGATTCAACTCTATGTAGGACTGGGAAACAAACACTAGCTCGCCTTACAAGAAACACACTTTGCTTTTGAGAAAAGAGCACTCTTCTACTCTACTGTGTTTCCTATAGGGCCAGAACAGTGAGCATTCTCACAACAAAAGAACTGTGTTTCCTACACACACGGGCCATATCTAGTTCAACTCTGCTTAGGAAACTGACAAGAAGAGTAGATCCTCTTCAGTCCAATACACTGTACATGCTAGGAACAGACGCCAGTGCTATTTGCCCTGGGTATGACAATGGGAGCGCAATAGTGACTCCTCTTACCGGAAAACAACTCTTGCTCATAGGACCAAAAACTGCATGTGATTCAACTCCATTTAGGACTGGGAAACAAACGCTAGCTCGCCTTACAAGAAACACACTCTACTTTTGAGAAAAGATCACTCTTCTACTCTACTGTGTTTCCAATAGGGCCAAAACAGTGAGCTTGCTCAGAACAATAGAACTGTGCTTCCTACACACACGGCCATATCTAGTTCAATTCTGCTTAGGAAACTGACAAGAACAGTAGATCCTCTTCAGTCCAATACACTCTACATGCTGGGAACAGACGCCAGTGCTATTTGCCCTGTGTATGACAATGGGAGCACAATAGTGACTCTTCTTACCAGAAAACAACTCTTGCTCATAGGACCAGAAACTGCATGGGATTCAACTCCATTTAGGACTGGGAAACAAACACTAGCTCGCCTTAAAACAAACACACTCTGCTTTTGAGAAAAGAGCACTCTACTACTCTACTGTGTTTCCTATGTGGTCCGAACAGTGAGCTTGCTCAGAACAAAAGAACTGTGCTTCCTACACACAAGGGCCATCCATATCTAGTTCAATTCTACTTAGGATACTGACAAGAACAGTAGATCCTCTTCAGTCCAATACACTGTACATGCTGGGAACAGACGCCAGTGCTATTTGCCCTGTGTATGACAATGGGAGCGCAATAGTAACTCTTCTTACCAGAAAAAACTCTTGCTTGTAGGATCAGAAACTGCATGGGATTCAACTCCATTTAGGACTGGGAAACAAACACTAGCTCGCCTTAAAACAAACACACTCTGCTTTTGAGAAAAGGGCACTCTACTACTCTACTGTGTTTCCAATAGTGCCAAAACAGTGAGCTTGCTCAGAACAAAAGAACTGTGCTTCCTACACACACGGGCCATATCTAGTTCAATTCTGCTTAGGAAACTGACAAGAACAGTAGATCCTCTTCAGTCCAATACACTCTACATGCTGGGAACAGACGCCAGTGCTATTTGTCCTGTGTATGACAATGGGAGCGCAATAGTGACTCTTCTTACCAGAAAACAACTCTTGCTCATAGGACAAGAAACTGCATGTGATTCAACTCCATTTAGGACTGGGAAACAAACACTAGCTCGCCTTTAAAGAAACACACTCTGCTTTTGAGAAAAGAGCACTCTTCTACTCTAATGTGTTTCCTACGTGGTCCGAACAGTGAGCTTGCTCAGAACAAAAGAACTATGCTTCCTACACACACGGGCCATATCTAGTTCAACTCTGCTGAGGAAACTGACAAGAACAGTAGCTCCTCTTCAGTCCAATACACTGTACATGCTGGGAACAGACTCGAGTGCTATTTGCACTGTGTATGATAATGGGAGCACAATAGTGACTCTTCTTACCAGAAAACAACTCTTGCTCATAGGACCAGAAACTGCATGGGATTCAACTCCATTTAGGACTGGGAAACAAACGCTAGCTAGCCTTACAAGAAACACACTCTGCTTTTGAGAAAAGAGCACTCTTCTAATCTACTGTGTTTCCTATAGTGCCAGAACTGTGAGCTTGCTCAGAACAAAAGAACTGTGCTCCCTACACACACGGGCCATATCTAGTTCAATTCTACTTAGGATACTGACAAGAACAGTAGATCATCTTCAGTCCAATACACTGTACATGCTGGGAACAGATGCCAGTGCTATTTGCCCTGTGTATGACAATGGGAGCGCAATAGTAACTCTTCTTACCAGAAAACAACTCTTGCTCATAGGACCAGAAACTGCATGGGATTCAACTCCATTTAGGACTGGGAAACAAACGCTAGCTCGCCTTACAATAAACACACTCTGCTTTTGAGAAAAGAGCACTCTTCTACTCTACTGTGTTTCCTATGGGGTCCAAAGAGTGAGCTTGCTCAGAACAAAAGAACTGTGCTTCCTACATATACAGGCCATATCTAGATCAATTCTGCTTAGGAAACTGACAAGAATAGTAGATACTGTTCAGTCGAATACAGTGTACATGCTGGGAACAGACGCCAGTGCTATTTGCGCTGTATATGACAAGGGGAGCGCAATAGTGACTCTTCTTACCAAAAAAAACCTCTTGCTCCTAGGACCAGAAACTGCATGGGATTCAACTCTATGTAGGACTGGGAAACAAACACTAGCTCGCCTTACAAGAAACACACTTTGCTTTTGAGAAAAGAGCACTCTTCTACTCTACTGTGTTTCCTATAGGGCCAGAACAGTGAGCATTCTCACAACAAAAGAACTGTGTTTCCTACACACACGGGCCATATCTAGTTCAACTCTGCTTAGGAAACTGACAAGAAGAGTAGATCCTCTTCAGTCCAATACACTGTACATGCTAGGAACAGACGCCAGTGCTATTTGCCCTGGGTATGACAATGGGAGCGCAATAGTGACTCCTCTTACCGGAAAACAACTCTTGCTCATAGGACCAAAAACTGCATGTGATTCAACTCCATTTAGGACTGGGAAACAAACGCTAGCTCGCCTTACAAGAAACACACTCTACTTTTGAGAAAAGATCACTCTTCTACTCTACTGTGTTTCCAATAGGGCCAAAACAGTGAGCTTTCTCAGAACAATAGAACTGTGCTTCCTACACACACGGCCATATCTAGTTCAATTCTGGTTAGGAAACTGACAAGAACAGTAGATCCTCTTCAGTCCAATACACTCTACATGCTGGGAACAGACGCCAGTGCTATTTGCCCTGTGTATGACAATGGGAGCACAATAGTGACTCTTCTTACCAGAAAACAACTCTTGCTCATAGGACCAGAAACTGCATGGGATTCAACTCCATTTAGGACTGGGAAACAAACACTAGCTCGCCTTAAAACAAACACACTCTGCTTTTGAGTAAAGAGCACTCTACTACTCTACTGTGTTTCCTATGTGGTCCGAACAGTGAGCTTGCTCAGAACAAAAGAACTGTGCTACCTACACACACGGGCCATCCATATCTAGTTCAATTCTACTTAGGATACTGACAAGAACAGTAGATCCTCTTCAGTCCAATACACTGTACATGCTGGGAACAGACGCCAGTGCTATTTGCCCTGTGTATGACAATGGGAGCGCAATAGTAACTCTTCTTACCAGAAAACAACTCTTGCTCGTAGGACCAGAAACTGCATGGGATTCAACTCCATTTAGGACTGGGAAACAAACGCTAGCTTGCCTTACAATAAACACACCCTGGTTTTGAGAAAAGAGCACTCTTCTACTCTACTGTGTTTCCTATGGGGTCCAAAGAGTGAGCTTGCTCAGAACAAAAGAACTGTGCTTCCTACACACACGGGCCATATCTAGATCAATTCTGCTTAGGAAACTGACAAGAACAGTAGATCCTCTTCAGTCCAATACACTGTACATGCTGGGAACAGACGCCAGTGCTATTTGCCCTGTGTATGACAATGGGAGCGCAATAGTTACTCTTCTTACCAGAAAAAACTCTTGCTTGTAGGACCAGAAACTGCATGGATTCAATTCCATTTAGGACTGGGAAACAAACGCTAGCTTGCCTTACAAGAAACACACTCTGCTTTTGAGAAAAGGGCACTCTTCAACTCCACTGTGTTTCCTGTGGGGTCCGAACAGTGAGCTTGCTCAGAAAAAAAGAACTATGCTTCCTACACACACGGGCCATATCTAGTTCAACTCTGCTTAGGAAACTGACAAGAACAGTAGCTCCTCTTCAGTCAAATACACTGTACATGCTGGGAACAGACGCGAGTGCTATTTGCACTGTGTATGACAATGGGAGCACAATAGTGACTCTTCTTACCAGAAAACAACTCTTGCTCATAGGACCAAATTATGCATGTGATTCAACTCAATTTAGGACTGGGAAACAAACGCTAGCTCGCCTTACAAGAAACACACTCTGCTTTTGAGAAAAGGGCACTCTTCTACTCTAATGTGTTTCCTATGGGGTCTGAACTGTGAGCTTGCTCAGCACAAAACAACTGTGCTTCCTACACACACGGGCCATATCTAGTTCAACTCTGCTTAGGAAACTGACAAGAACAGTAGATCCTCTTCAGTCCAATACACTGTACATGATGGGAACAGACGCCAGTGATATTTGCCCTGTGTATGACAAAGGGAGCGAAATAGTAACTCTTCTTACCAGAAAACAACTCTTGCTCGTAGGACCAGAAACTGCATGGGATTCAACTCCATTTAGGACTGAGAAACAAAAGCTAGCTCGCCTTGCAATAAACACACCCTGCTTTTGAGAAAAGAGCACTCTTCTACTCTACTCTGTTTCCTATGGGGTCCAAAGAGTGAGCTTGCTCAGAACAAAAGAACTGTGCTTCCTACACACACGGGCCATATCTAGATCAATTCTGCTTAGGAAACTGACAAGAACAGTAGATCCTCTTCAGTCCAATACACTGTACATGCGGGGAACAGACGCCAGTGCTATTTGCCCTGTGTATGACAATGGGAGCGCAATAGTTACTCTTTTTACCAGAAAAAACTCTTGCTCGTAGGACCAGAAACTGCATGTGATTCAACTCCATTTAGGACATGGAAACAAACGCTAGCTGACCTTAGAAGAAACATACTCTGCTTTTGAGAAAAGGGCACTCTTCTACTCTACTGTGTTTCCTATGGGGACGGAACAGTGAGCTTGCTCAGAACAAAAGAATTGTGCTTCCTACGAACACGGGCCATATATAGTTCAACTCTGCTTAGGAAACGGACAAGAACAGTAGATCCTCTTCATTCCAATACACTGTACATTTTGGGAACAGACGCCAGTGCTATTTGCCCTGTGTATGACAATGGGAGCGCAATAGTGACTCTTCTTACCAGAAAACAACTCTTGCTCGTAGGACCAGAAACTGCATGTGATTCAACTCCATTTAGGACTGGGAAACCAACGCTAGCTCGACTAACAAGAAACACACTCTGCTTTTGAGAAAAGAGCAATCTTCTACTCTACTGTGTTTCCTATGGGGTCCGAACAGTGAGCTTGCTCAGAACAAAAGAACTGTGCTTCTTACACACACGGGCCATATCTAGTTCAACTATGCTTAGGAAACTGACAAGAACAGCTGCTCCTCTTCAGTCCAATACACTGTACTTACTGGGAACAGACACGAGTGCTATTTGCACTGTGTATGACAATGGGAGCGCAAAAGTGACTTTCGTTACCAGAAAACAACTCTTGCTCGTAGGCCCAGAAACTGCATGGGATTCAACTCCATTTAGGACTGGGAAACAAACGCTAGCTCGCTTTACAAGAAACACACTCTGCTTTTGAGAAAAGAGCACTCTTCTACTCTACTGTGTTTCCTATAGTGCCAGAACTGTGAGCTTGCTCAGAACAAAAGAACTGTGCTTCCTACACACACGGGCCATATCTACTTCAATTCTACTTAGGATACTGACAAGAACAGTAGATCCTCTTCAGTCCAATACACTGTACATGCTGGGAACAGACGCCAGTGGTATTTGCCCTGTGTATGACAATTGGAGCACAATAGTAACTCTTCTTACCAGAAAACAACACTTGCTCGTAGGACCAGAAACTGCATGGGATTCAACTCCATTTAGGACTGGGAAACAAACGCTAGCTCGCCTTACAATAAACACACTCTGCTTTTGAGAAAAGAGCACTCTTCTACTCTACTGTGTTTCCTATGGGGTCCAAAGAGTGAGCTTGCTCAGAACAAAAGAACTGTGCTTCCTACACATACGGGCCATATCTAGATCAATTCTGCTTAGGAAACTGACAAGAACAGTAGATCCTGTTCAGTCAAATACACTGTACATGCTGGGAACAGACGCCAGTGCTATTTGCCCTGTGTATGACAATGGGAGCGCAATAGTTACTCTTCTTACCAAAAAAAACTCTTGCTTGTAGGACCAGTAACTGCATGTGATTCAACTCCATTTAGGACTGGGAAACAAACGCTAGCTTGCCTTACAAGAAACACACTCTGCTTTTGAGAAAAGGGCAATCTTCAACTCCACTGTGTTTCCTATGGGGTCCGAACAGTGAGCTTGCTCAGAACAAAAGAAATGTGCTTCCTGCACACACGGGCCATATTTAGTTCAATTCTGCTTAGGAAACTGACAAGAACAGTAGCTCCTCTTCAGTCCAATACACTGTACTTGCTAGAAACTGACGCGAGTGCTACTTGCACTTTGTATGGCAATGGGAGCGCAATAGTGAATCTTCTTACCAGAAAAAACTCTTGCTCCTAGGACCAGAAACTGCATGGGATTCAACTCCATTTAGGACTTGGAAACAAACACTAGCTCGCCTTACAAGAAACACACTCTGCTTTTGAGAAAAGAGCACTCTTCTACTCTACTGTGTTTCCTATAGGGCCAGAACAGTGTGCATTCTCAGAACAAAAGAACTGTGTTTCCAACACCCACGGGCCATATCTAGTTCAACTCTGCTTAGGAAACTGACAAGAACAGTAGATCCTCTTCAGTCCAATACACTGTACATGCTGGGAACAGACGCCAGTGCTATTTGCCCTGGGTATGACAATGGGAGCGCAATAGTGACTCCTCTTACCAGAAAACAAATCTTGCTCATAGGACCAAAAACTTCGTGTGATTCAACTCCATTTAGGACTGGGAAACAAACGCTAGCTCGCCTTACAAGAAACACACTCTACTTTTGAGAAAAGATCACGCTTCTACTCTACTGTGTTTCCAATAGTTCCAAAAGAGTGAGCTTGCTCAGAACAAAAGAACTGTGCTTCCTAAACACACGGGCCATATCTAGATCAACTCTGCTTAGGAAAATGACAAGAACAGTAGCTCCTCTTCAGTCCAGTACACTGTACATACTGTGAACAGACTCGAGTGCTGTTTGCACTGTGTATGGCAATGGGAGCGCAATAGTGACTTTCCTTACCAGAAAACAACTCTTGCTCGTAGGACCAGAAACTGCATGGGATTCAACTCCATTTAGGACTGGCAAACAAACGCTAGCTCACCTTAGAAGAAACATACTCTGCTTTTGAGAAAAGGGCACTCTTCTAATCTACTGTGTTTCCTATGGGGACCGAACAGTGACCTTGCTCAGAACAAAAGAACTGTGCTTCCTACGAACACGGGCCATATCTAGTTCAACTCTGCTTAGGAAACTGACAATAACAGTAGATCCTCTTCAGTCCAATACACTGTACTTATTGGGAAGAGACTCGAGTGCTATTTGCACTGTGTATGGCAATGGGAGCTCAATAGTGACTTTCGTTACCACAAAACAACTCTTGCTTGTAGGACCAAAAACTGCATGTGATTCAACTCCATTTAGGACTGGGAAACAAACGCTAACTCGACTTACAAGAAACACACTCTGCTTTTGAGAAAAGATCAGTCTTCTAATCTACTGTGTTTCCAATAGTGCCAAAACAGTGAGCTTGCTCAGAACCAAAGAAATGTGCTTCCTACACACACGGCCATATCTTGTTCAATTCTACTTAGGATATTGACAAGAACAGTAGATCCTCTTCAGTCCAATACACTGTACATGCTGGGAACAGACGCCAGTGCTATTTGCCCTGTGTATGACAATGGGAGCGCAATAGTAACTCTTCTTACCAGAAAACAACACTTGCTCATAGGACCAGAAACTGCATGGGATTCAACTCCATTTAGGACTGGGAAACAAACGCTAACTCGCCTTACAATAAACACACTCTGCTTTTGAGTAAAGAGCACTCTTCTACTCCACTGTGTTTCCTATGGGGTCCAAAGAGTGAGCTTGCTCAGAACAAAAGAAGTGTGCTTCCTACACACACGGGCCATATCTAGATGAATTCTTCTTAGGAAACTGACAAGAAGAGTAGATCCTCTTCAGTCCAATACACTGTACATGCTGGGAACAGACGCCAGTGCTATTTGCCCTGTGTATGACAATGGGAGCGGAATAGTTACTCTTCTTACCAGAAAAAACTCTTGCTTGTAGGACCAGAAACTGCATGTGATTCAACTCCATTTAGGACTGGGAAACAAACGCTAGCTTGCCTTACAAGAAAAACACTCTGCTATTGAGAAAAGGGCACTCTTCATCTCCACTGTGTTTCCTATGGGGTCCGAACAGTGAGCTTGCTCAGAACAGAAGAACTGTGCATCCTATGAACACGGGCCATATCTAGTTGAACTCTGCCTAGGAAACTGACAAGAACAGTAGATCCTCTTCAGTCCTATACACTGTACTTACTGGGAAGAGACTCGAGTGCTATTTGCACTGTGTATGGCAATGGGAGCGCAATAGTGACTTTCGTTACCACAAAACAACTCTTGCTCTTAGGACCAAAAACTGCATGTGATTCAACTCCATTTAGGACTGGGAAACAAACACTAGCTCGACTTATAAGAAACACACTCTGCTTTTGAGAAAAGATCACTCTTCTAATCTAATGTGTTTCCAATAGTGCCAAAACAGTGAGCTTGCTCACAACAAAAGAATTGTGCTTCCTACACACACGGCCATATCTAGTTCAATTCTGCTTAGGAAACTGACAAGAACAGTAGATCCTCTTCAGTCCAATACACTCTACATGCTGGGAACAGACGCCAGTGCTATTTGCCCTGTGTATGACAATGGGAGCGCAATAGTGACTCTTCTTACCAGAAAACAACTCTTGCTTGTAGGACCAGAAACTGCATGTGATTCAACTCCATTTAGGACTGGGAAACAAACGCTAGCTAGCCTTACAAGAAACACACTCTGCTTTTGAGAAAAGGGCACTCTTCTACTCTACTGTGATTACTATGGGGACCGAAAAGTGACCTTGCTCAGAACAAAAGAACTGTGCTTCCTACACACACGGCCATATCTAGTTCATTTCTGCTTAGGAAACTGAAAAGAAGAATAAATCGTCTTCAGTCTAATACACTGTACATGCTGGGAACAGACGCCAGTGCTATTTGCCCTGTGTATGGCAATGGGAGCGCAATAGTGACTTTCCTTACCAGAAAACAACTCTTGCTCGTAGGACCAGAAACTGCATGTGATTCAACTCCATTTAGGACTGGGAAACAAACGCTAGCTCGTTTTACAAGAAACACACTCTGCTTTTGAGAAAAGAGCACTCGTCTACTCTACTGTGTTTCCTACAGGGCCAAAACAGTGAGCTTGCTCAGAACAAAAGAACTGTGCTTCCTACACACACGGCCATATCTAGTTCAATTCTGCTTCGGAAACTGACAAGAACAGTAGATCCTCTTCAGTCCAATACACTGTACATGCTGGGAACAAACTCCATTGCTATTTGCCCTGTGAATGACAATCAGAGCGCAATAGTAACTCTTCTTACCAGAAAACAACTTTTGCTCGTAGGACCAGAAACTACATGTGATTCAACTCCATTTAGGACTGGAAAACAAACGCTAGCTGGCCTTACAATAAACACACTCTGCTTTTGAGAAAAGAATACTCTTCTACTCTAATGTGTGTCCTCTAGGGCCAGAACAGTGATCTTGCAAAGTAAAAAAGAACTGTGCTTCCTACAAACACGGCAATATCTAGTTCAATTCTGCTTAGGAAACTGCCACGAACAGTAGATCCTCCTCAGTCCAATACACTGTACATGCTGGGAACAGACGAAGTGCTTTTTGCCCTGTGTATGACAATGGGAGCGCAATAGTGACTCTTCTTACCAGAAAACAAATCGTGCTCGTAGGACCAGAAACTGCATGTGATTCAACTCCATTTAGGACTGGGAAACAAACGCTAGCTTGCCTTACAAGAAACACACTCTGCTTTTGAGAAAAGAGAACTCTTCTACTCTAATGTGTTTCCTACAGGGCCAGAAAAGTGAGCTTGCGCAGAACAAAAGAACTGTGCTTCCTATACACACGGGCCATATCTAGTTCAACTCTGCTTAAGAAACTGACAAGAACAGTAGCTCCTCTTCAGTGCAACACACTTTATTTGCTGGGAACAGACGCGAGTGCTATTTGCCCTGTGAATGGCAATGGGAGCGCAATAGTGACTCTTCTTACCAGAAAACAACTCTTGCTCATAGCAACAAAAACTGCATGGGATTCAACTACATTTAGGACTTGGAAACAAACGCTAGCGCGCCTTAGAAGAAACACACTCTGCTTTTGAGAAAAGAGCACTCTTCTACTCTACTGTGTTTCCAATGGTGTGCGAACAGTGAGCTTGCTCAGAACAAAAGAACTGTGCTTCCTACACACACGGGCCATATCTAGTCCAATTCTACTTAGGATTCTGAACAAGAACAGTAGATCCTCTAGAGTCCAATACACTGTACATGCTGGGAACAGACGCGAGTGCTATTTGCCCTGTGTATGAAAATGGGAGCGCAATAGTAACTCTTCTTACCAGAAAACAACACTTGCTCGTAGGACCAGAAACTGCGTGGGATTCAACTCCATTTAGGACTGGGAAACAAATGCTAGCTCACCTTAGAAGAAACATACTCTGCTTTTGAGAAAAGGGCACTCTTCTAATCTACTGTGTTTCCTATGGGGACCGAACAGTGACCTTGCTCAGAACAAAAGAAGTGTGCTTCCTACACACACGGGCCATATCTAGATGAATTCTGCTTAGGAAACTGACAAGAAGAGTAGATCCTCTTCAGTCCAATACACTGTACATGCTGGGAACAGACGCCAGTGCTATTTGCCCTGTGTATGACAATGGGAGCGCAATAGTTACTCTTCTTACCAGAAAAAACTCTTGCTTGTAGGACCAGAAACTGCATATGATTCAACTCCATTTAGGACTGGGAAACAAACGCTAGCTTGCCTTACAAGAAAAACACTCTGCTATTGAGAAAAGGGCACTCTTCAACTCCACTGTGTTTCCTATGGGGTCCGAACAGTGAGCTTGCTCAGAACAGAATAACTGTGCATCCTATGAACACGGGCCATATCTAGTTGAACTCTGCTTAGGAAACTGACAAGAACAGTAGATCCTCTTCAGTCCAATACACTGTACTTACTGGGAAGAGACTCGAGTGCTATTTGCACTGTGTATGGCAACGGGAGCGCAATAGTGACTCTCGTTACCACAAAACAACTCTTGCTCTTAGGACCAAAAACTGCATGTGATTCAACTCCATTTAGGACTGGGAAAAAAACACTAGCTCGACTTACAAGAAACACACTTTGCTTTTGAGAAAAGATCACTCTTCTAATCTACTGTGTTTCCAATAGTGCCAAAACAGTGAGCTTGCTCACAACAAAAGAATTGTGCTTCCTACACACACGGCCATATCTACTTCAATTCTTCTTAGGAAACTGACAAGAACAGTAGATCCTCTTCAGTCCAATACACTCTACATGCTGGGAACAGACGCCAGTGCTATTTGCCCTGTGTATGACAATGGGAGCGCAATAGTGACTCTTCTTACCGGAAAACAACTCTTGCTTGTAGGACCAGAAACTGCATGTGATTCAACTCCATTTAGGACTGGGAAACAAACGCTAGCTAGCCTTACAAGAAACACACTCTGCTTTTGAGAAAAGGGCACTCTTCAACTACACTGTGTTTCCTATGGGGTCCGAACAGTGAGCTTGCTCAGAACAAAAGAACTGTGCTTCCTACACACAGGGGCCATATCTAGTTCAACTCTGCTTAGGAAACTGACAAGAACAGTAGCTCTTCTTCAGTCCTATACACTGAATTTGCTGGGAACAGACGCGAGTGCCATTTGCACTGTGTATGGCAATGGAAGCACAATAGTGACTCTTCATACCAGAAAACAACTCTTGCTCGTAGCACCAAAAACTGGATGTGACTCAACTCCATTTAGGACTGGGAAACAAATGCTAGCTTGCCTTACAAGAAACACACTCTGCTTTTGAGAAAAGAGAACTCTTCTACTCTACTGTGTTTCCTATAGTGCCAGAACTGTGAGCTTGCTCAGAACAAAAGAACTGTGCTTCCTACACACACGGGCCATATTAGTTCAACTCTGCTTAGGAAACTGACAAGAACAGTAGATCCTCTTCAGTGCAATACACTGTACATGCCGGAACAGACACCAGTGCTATTTCCCCTGTGTATGACAATGGGAGCGCAATAGTGACTCTTCTTACCAGAAAACAACTCATGCTCATAGGACCAGAAACTGCATGTGATTCAACTCCATTTAGGACTGGGAAACAAACGCTAGCTCGCCTTACAAGAAACAGACTCTGCTTTTGAGAAAAGAGCACTCTTCTACTCTACTTTGTTTCCTATGGGGTCCGAACAGTGAGCTTGCTCAGAACAAAAGAACTGTGCTTCCTACAAAGACGGGCCATATCTAGTTCAACTCTGCTTAGGAATCTGACAAGAATAGTAGCTTTTCTTCAGTCCAATACACTGTAATTGCTGGGGACAGACGCGAGTGCTATTTGCACTGTGTATGGCAATGGGAGCGCAATAGTGACTCTTCTTACCAGAAAACAACTCTTGCTCGTAGGACCAGAAACTGTCTGTGATTCAACTCCATTTAGGAGTGGGAAACAAACTTTAGCTCGTCTTACAAAAAGACACTCTGCTTTGATAAAAAAGCACTCTTCTACTCTAATGTGTTTCCTATATGGCCAGAACAGTGAGCTTGCTCAGAACAAAAGAACTGTGCTTCCTACACACGGGCTATATCTAGTTCAACTCTGCTGAGGAAACTGACAAGAACAGTAGATCCTCTTCAGTGCAATACACTGTACATGCTGGGAACAGACGCCAGTGCTATTTGCACTGTGTATGGCAATGGGAGCACAAGAGTGACTCTTCTTACCAGAAAACAACTCTTGCTCGTAGGAAGAGAAACTGCATGTGATTCAACTCCATTTAGGACTGGGAAACAATCGCTAGCTTGCCTTACAAGAAACACACTCTGCTTTTGAGAAAAGAGCACTCTTCTACTCTACTGTGTTTCCTAAAGGGCCAGGACAGTGAGCTTGCTCAGAACAAAAGAACTGTGCTTCCTGCATACACGGGGCATATCTAGTTCAACTCTGCTTAGGAAACTGACAAGAACAGTAGCTCCTGTTCAGTGCAATACACTGTACAAGCTGGGAACAGACCCCAGTGCTATTTGCCCTGTGTATTACAATGGGAGCGCAAAAGTGACTCTTCTTACTAGAAAACAACTCTTGCTCGTAGGACCAGAAACTGCATGTGATTCAACTCCATTTAGGACTGGGAAACAAACACTAGCTCGACTTACAAGAAACACAATCTGCTTTTGAGAAAAGAGCACTCTTCTACTATACTGTTTTTCCTATTGGGCCACAACAGTGAGCTTGCTCAGAACAAAAGAACTGTGCTTCCTACATACACGGCCATATCTAGTTCAACTCTGCTTAGGAAACTGACAAGAACAGTAGATCCTCTTCAGTCCAATACACTGTACATGCTGGGAACAGACGCCAGTGCTATTTGCCCTGTGTATGACAATGGTAGTGCAATAGTGACTCTTCTTACCAGAAAACAACTCTTGCTCGTAGAACCAGAAATTGCATGTGATTCAACTCCCATTTAGGTTGGTAAACAAATGCTAGCTTTCATTACAAAAAACACACTCTGCTTTTGAGAAAAGAGCACTCTTCTACTCTACTGTGTTTCCTATGGGGTCCGAACAGTGAGCTTGCTCAGAACAAAAGAACTGTGCTTCCTACACACACGGGCCATATCTAGTTCAACTCTGCTTAGGAAACTGACAAGAACAGTAGCTCCTCTTCAGTCCAATACACTGTACTTGCTGGGAACAGACTTGAGTGCTATTTGCACTGTTTATGGCAAAGGGAGCACAATAGTGACTTTCCTTACCAGAAAACATCCCTTGCTCGTAGGACCAGAAACTGCATGTGATTCAACTCCATTTAGGACTGGGAAACAAACTCTAGCGCGCCTTACAAGAAACAAACTGTGCTTTTGAGAAAAGAGCACTCTTCTACTCTACTGTGTTTCCTATGGGGTCCAAACATTGAGCTTGCTCAGAACAAAAGAACTGTGCTTCCTACACACACGGGCCATATCTAGTTCAACTCTGCTTAGGAAACTGACAAGAACAGTAGCTGTTCTTCAGTCCAATACACTGTACATGCTGGGAACAGAATCCAGTGTTATTTGCCCGGTGTATGACAGTGGGAGCGCAATAGTGACACTTTTTACCAGAAAACAACTCTTGCTCGTAGGACCAGAAAATGCATGTGATTCAACTCCCATTTAGGACTGGGAAACAAACACTAGCTCGCCTTACAAGAAACACACTCTGTTTTTGAGAAAAGAGCACTCTTCTACTCTACTGTGTTTCCTATATGGCCAGAACAGTGAGCTTGCTCAGAACAAAAGAACTGTGCTTCCTACACACACGGGCCATATATAGTTTAACTGTGCTTTGGAAACTGACAAGAACAGTAGCTCCTCTTCAGTCCAATACACTGTACTTGCTGGGAACAGACGCGAGTGCTATTTGCACTGTGTATGGCAAGGGGAGCACAATAGTGACTTTCCTTACCAGAAAACAACTCTTACTCGTGGGACAAACAACTGCATGTGATTCAACTCCATTTAGGACTGGGAAACAAACGCTAGCTCGCCTTACAAGAAACACACTCTGCTTTTGAGAAAAGAGCACTCTTCTACTCTACTGTGTTTCTTATAGGGCCAAAACATTGAGCTTGCTCAGAACAAAAGAAATGTGCTTCCTACACACACGGCCATATCTAGTTCAATTCTGCTTCGGAAACTGACAAGAACAGTAGATCCTCTTCAGTCCAATACACTGTACATGCTGGGAACAGACGCCAGTGCTATTTGCCCTGTGTATGACAATGGGAGCACAATAGTGACTCTTCATACCAGAAAACAACTCTTGCTCGTAGAACCAGAAACTGCATGTGATTCAACTCCATTTAGGACTGGGAAACAAATGCTAGCTTGCCTTACAAGAAACACACTCTGATTTTGAGAAAAGAGCAGTATTCTACTCTAATGTGTTTTCTATAGGGCCAGAACAGTGAACTTGCTCAGAACAGAAGAACTGTGTATCCTACACACACGGGCCATGTATAGTTCAACTCTGCTTAGGAAAGTGACAAGAACAGTAGCTCCTCTTCATTCCAATACACTGTACTTGCTGGGAACAGACGCGAGTGCTAATTGCACTGTGTATAGCAATGAGAGCCCAATAGTGTCTCTTTGTACCAGAAAACAACTCTTGCTCGTAGGACCAAATACTGCATGTGACTCAACTCCATTTCAGACTGGGAAACAAACGCTAGCTCGCCTTACAAGAAACACACTCTGCTTTTGAGAAGAGGGCACTCTTCCACTCTACTGTGTTTCCTATGGGATCCGAAAAGTGAGCTTGCTCAGAACAAAATAACTGTGCTTCCTACACACACAGGTCATATCTAGCTCAACTCTGCATAGGAAACTGACAAGAACAGTAGCTCCTCTTCAGTCCAATACACTGTACTTGCTGGGAACAGACGTGTGTGCTATTTGCAGTGTGTATGTCAATGGGAGCGAAATATTGACTCCTTTTACCAGAAAACAACTCTTGCTCGTAGGACCAGAAACGGCATGAGATTCAAATCTGTTTCTGACAGGGAAACAAACACTAGCTAGCCTTACAAGAAACACACTCTGCTTTTGAGAAAATAGCACTCTTCTACTCTACTGTGTTTCCTATGGGGTCCGAACAGTGAGCTTGCTCAGAACAAAAGAACTGTGCTTCCTACACACACGGGCCATATCTAGTTCAACTCTGCTTAGGAAACTGACAAGAACAGTAGCTCCTCTTCAGTCCAATACACTGTACTTGCTGGGAACAGACTTGAGTGCTATTTGCACTGTTTATGGCAAAGGGAGCACAATAGTGACTTTCCATACCAGAAAATATCCCTTGCTCGTAGGACCAGAAACTGCATGTGATTCAACTCCATTTAGGACTGGGAAACAAACTCTAGCGCGCCTTACAAGAAACAAACTGTGCTTTTGAGAAAAGAGCACTCTTCTACTCTACTGTGTTTCCTATGGGGTCCGAACATTGAGCTTGCTCAGAACAAAAGAACTGTGCTTCCTACACACACGGGCCATATCTAGTTCAACTCTGCTTAGGAAACTGACAAGAACAATAGCTCCTCTTCAGTACAATACACTGTACTTGCTGGGATCAGACTCGAGTGCTCTTTGCACTGTGCATGGCAATGGGAGCACAATAGTGACTTTCCTTACCAGAAAACAACTGTGGCTCGTGGGACCAACAACTGCATGTGATTCAACTCCATTTAGGACTGGAAAACAAACGCTAGCTCGCCTTATAAAAACACACTCTGCTTTTGAGAAAAGAGCACTCTTCTACTCTACTGTTTTTCCTATAGTGCCAGAAGAGTGAGCTTGCTCAGAACAAAAGAACTGTGCTTCCTACACACACGGCCATATCTAGTTCAATTCTGCTTAGGAAACTGACAAGAAGAGTAGGTCCTCTTCAGTCCAATACACTGTACATGCTGGGAACAGACGACAGTGCTATTTGCCTTTTGTATGACAATGGGAGCACAATAGTGACTCTTCTTACCAGAAAACAACTCTTGCTCGAAGGACCAAAAACTGCAAGTGATTCAACTCCATGTATGACTGGGAAACAAACGCTAGCTCGCCTTACAAGAAACAAACTCTGCTTTTTAGAAAAGAGCACTCTTCTACTCTAATGTGTTTCCTATGGTTTCCGAACAGTGAGCTTGCTCAGAAAAAAATAACTGTGCTTCCTACACACACGGGCCATATCTAGTTCAACTCTGCTTAGGAAACTGACAAGAACAGTAGCTCCTCTTCATTCCAATACACTGTACTTGCTGGGAACAGACGCGAGTGCTATTTGCACTGTGTATGGCAATGGGAACACAATAGTGACTCTTCTTACCAGAAAACAACCCTTGCTCATAGGACGAAATACTGCATGGGATTCAACTTCATTTAGGACTGGGAAACAAATGCTAGCTCGCATTAAAAGAAACACACTCTGCTTTTGAGAAAAGAGCACTCTTCTACTCTACTGTGTTTCCTATAGGGCCAGAACAGTGAGCTTGCTCAAAACAAAAGAACTGTGCTTCCTACACACACGGGCCATATCTAGATCAATTCTGCTTAGGAAACTGACAAGAACAGTAGATCCTTTTAAGTCCATTACACTGTACATTCTGGGAACAGATGCCAGTGCTATATGCCCTGTGTATGACAATGGGAGCGCACTAGTGACTCTTCTTACCAGAAAACAACTCTTGCTCGTAGGACCAGAAACTGCATGTGATTCAACTCCATTTAGGACTGAGAAACAAACGCTAGCTCGCCTTACAAGAAACACGCTCTGCTTTTGAGAAAAGGGCACTCTTCTACTCTACTGTATTTCCTCGGGGTCCGAACAGTGAGCTTTTTCAGAAGAAAAGAACTGTGCTTTCTACACACACGGCCATAGCTAGTTCAATTCTGCTTAAGAAATTGACAAGAACAGTAGATCCTCTTCAGTCCAATACACTGTACATGCTGGGAACAGACGCCAGTGCTATTTGCCCTGTGTATGACAATGGGAGCACAATAGTGACTCTTGATACCAGAAAACAACTCTTGCTCTTAGGACCAGAAACTACCTGGGATTCAATTCCATTTAGGACTGGGAAACAAACGTTAGCTCGTCTTACAAAAAACACACTCTGCTTTGATAAAAGAGCACTCTTCTACTCTAATGTGTTTCCTATATGGCCAGAACAGTGAGCTTGCTCAGAACAAAAGAACTGTGCTTCCTACACACACGGCCATACCTAGTTCAACTCTGCTTAGGAAACGGACAAGAACAGTAGATCCTCTTCAGTCCAATACAGTATACATGCTGCGAACAGACGCCAATGCTATTTGCCCTGTGTATGACAATGGGAGCGCAATAGTGACTCCTCTTACCAGAAAACAACTCTTCCTCGTAGGACCAGAAAATGCATGTGATTCAACTCCATTTAGGAAGGGAAAATAAACGCTAGCTTGCCTTACAAGAAACACACTCTGCTTTTGAGAAAAGAGCACTCTTCTACTCTACTGTGTTTCCTATGGGGTCCGAACAGTCAGCTTGCTCAAAACAAAAAAACTGTGCTTCCTACACACACGGGCTATATCTAGTTCAACTCTGCTTAGGAAACTGACAAGAACAGTAGCTATTCTTCAGTCCAATACACTGTACTTGCTGGGAACAGACACGAGTTGTATTTGCACTATATATGGCAATGGGAGCACAATAGTGTCTTTCCTTGCCAGAAAACAACTCTTGCTCATAGGACCAGAAACTGCATGTGATTCAACTCCATTTAGGACTGGGAAACAAACGCTAGCTCGCCTTACAAGAAACACACTCTGCTTTTGAGAAATGAGCAGTATACTAGTTTAATGTGTTTCCTATAGGGCCAGAACAGTGAGCTTGCTCAGAACAAAAGAACAGTGCTTCCTGCACACACGGCCATTCCTAGTTCAACTCTGCTTAGGAAAATGACAAGAACAGTAGATACTCTTCAGTCCAATACAGTGTACATGCTGCGAACTGACGCCAATGCTATTTGCCCTGTGTATGAAAATGGGAGCGCAATAGTGACTCTTCTTACCAGAAAACAACTCTTCCTCGTAGGACCAGAAAATGCATGTGATTCAACTCCATTTAGGACGGGAAAGCAAACGCTAGCTCGCCTTACAAGAAACACACTCTGCTTTTGAGAAAAGAGCACTCTTCTACTCTACTGTGTTTCCTAAGGGGTCCGAACAGTCAGCTTGCTCAGAACAAAAGAACTGTGCTTCCTACACACACGGGCTATATCTAGTTTAACTCTGCTTAGGAAACTGACAAGAACAGTAGCTATTCTTCAGTCCAATACACTGTACTTGCTGGGAACAGACACGAGTTGTATTTGCACTATATCTGGCAATGGGAGCAAAAAAATGTCTTTCCTTGCCAGAAAACAACTCTTGCTCATAGGACCAGAAACTGCATGTGATTCAACTCCATTTAGGACTGGGAAACAAACGCTAGAACGCCTTACAAGAAACACACTCTGCTTTTGAGAAAAGAGCAGTATTCTAATCTAATGTGTTTCCTATAGGGCCAGAACAGTGAGCTTGCTCAGAACAAAAGAACTGTGCTTCCTACACACACGGGCCATATCTAGTTGATCTCTGCTTATGAAACTGACAAGAACAGTAGCTCCTCTTCAGTCCAATACACTGTACTTCCTGGGAACTGACGCGAGTGCTATTTGCACGGTGTATGTGAATGGGAGCGCAATAGTGACTTTCCTTACCAGAAAACAACTCTTGCTCATAGGACCAGAAATTGCATGTGATTCAACTCCATTTAGGACTGGGAAACAAACGCTAGCTCGCCTTACAAGAAACACACTCTGCTTTTGAGAAAAGGGCACTCTTCTACTCTACAGTGATTCCTATGGGGACCGAAAAGTGACCTTGCTCAGAACAAAAGAACTGTGCTTCCTACACACACGGCCATATCTAGTTCATTTCTGCTTAGGAAACTGACAAGAAGAGTAAATCCTCTTCAGTCTAATACACTGTACATGCTGGGAACAGACGCCAGTGCTATTTGCCCTGTGTATGACAATGGAAGCGCAATAGTGACTCTTCTTACCAGAAAACAACTCTTGCTCGTAGGACCAGAAACTGCATGTGATTCAACCCCATTTAGGACTGGGAAACAAACGCTAGCTGGCCTTACAAGAAACACACTCTGCTTTTGAGAAAAGAGCACTCTTCTACTCTAATGTGTTTCCTATTTGGCCAGAACAGTGATCTTGCTCAGAACAAAAGAACTGTGCTTCCTACACACAGGGGCAATATCTAGTTCAACTCTGCTTAGGAAACTGACAAGAACAGTAGATCCTCTTCAGTGCAATACACTGTACATGCCGGAACAGACGCCAGTGCTATTTCCTCTGTGTATGACAATGGGAGCGCAATAGTGACTCTTCTTACCAGAAAACAACTCATGCTCGTAGGACCAGAAACTGCATGTGATTCAACTCCATTTAGGACTGGGAAACAAACGCTAGCTCGCCTTACAAGAAACACACTCTGCTTCTGAGAAAAGAGCACTCTTCTACTCTACTTTGTTTCCTATGGGGTCCGAACAGTGAGCTTGCTCAGAACAAAAGAACTGTGCTTCCTACAAAGACGGGCCATATCTAGTTCAACTCTGCTTAGGAAACTGACAAGAATAGTAGCTTTTCTTCAGTCCAATACACTGTAATTGCTGGGAACAGACGCAAGTGCTATTTGAAATGTGTATGGCAATGGGAGCACAATAGTGACTCTTCATACCAGAAAACAACTCTTGCTCGTAGGACCAGAAACTGCCTGTGATTCAACTCCATTTAGGACTGGGAAACAAATGCTAGCTTGCCTTACAAAAAACACACTCTGCTTTTGAGAAAAAGGCACTCTTCTACTCTACTGTGTTTCCTATGGGGTCCGAACAGTGAGCTTGCTCAGAACAAAAGAACTGTGCTTCCTACATACATGATCCATATCTAGTTCAACTCTGCTTAGGAAACTGACAAGAAGAGTAGCTCTTCTTCAGTCCAATACACTGTACTTGCTGGGAACAGACGCGAGTGCTATTTGCACTGTGTATGAGAATGTGAGCGCAATAGTGACTTTCCTTACCAGAAAACAACTCTTGCTCATGGGACCAAAAACTGCATGTGATTCAACTCCATTTAGGATAGCTCGTTTTACAAGAAACACACTCTGCTTTTGAGAAAAGAGCACTCGTCTACTCTACTGTGTTTCCTACAGGGCCAAAACAGTGAGCTTGCTCAGAACAAAAGAACTGTGCTTCCTACACACACGGCCATATCTAGTTCAATTCTGCTTCGGAAACTGACAAGAACAGTAGATCCATTTCAGTCCAATACACTGTACATGCTGGGAACAAACTCCAGTGCTATTTGCCCTGTGAATGACAATCAGAGCGCAATAGTGACTCTTCTTACCAGAAAACAACTTTTGCTCGTAGGACCAGAAACTGCATGTGATTCAACTCCATTTAGGAATGGAAAACAAACGCTAGCTGGCCTTACAATAAACACACTCTGCTTTTGAGAAAAGAATACTCTTCTACTCTAATGTGTTTCCTCTAGGGCCAGAACAGTGAGCTTGCAAAGTAAAAAAGAACTGTGCTTACTACACACACGGGCTATATCTAGTTCAACTCTTCTTAGGAAACTGACAAGAACAGTAGATCCTCTTCAGTGCAATACACTGTACTTGCTTAGAACAGATGCAAGTGCTATTTGCAGGGTGTTTGGGAATGGGAGCGCAATAGTGACTTTCCTTACCAGAAAACAACTCTTGCTCATGGGACCAAAAACTGCATGTGATTCAACTCCATTTAGGACTGGGAAACAAACGCTAGCTCGCCTTACAAGAAACACACTCTGCTTTGATAAAAGAGCACTATTCTACTCTAATGTGTTTCCTATATGGCCCGAACAGTGAGCTTGCTAAGAACAAAAGAACTGTGCTTCCTACACACACGGCCATACCTAGTTCAACTCTGCTTAGGAAACTGACAAGAACAGTAGATCCTCTTCAGTCCAATACAGTGTACATGCTGTGAACAGACGCCAGTACTATTTGCCCT
This sequence comes from Peromyscus eremicus, assembly GCF_949786415.1. Taxonomy (NCBI): domain Eukaryota; kingdom Metazoa; phylum Chordata; class Mammalia; order Rodentia; family Cricetidae; genus Peromyscus; species Peromyscus eremicus. Next base: position 1,017,599 of record NW_026734298.1, read on the forward strand.
GTGTATGACAATGGGAGCGCAATAGTGACTCTTCTTACCAGAAAACAACTCTTGCTTGTAGGACCAGAAAATGCATGTGATTCAACTCCATTTAGGACTGGCAAACAAACGCTACCTCCCCTTACAAGAAACACACTCTGCTTTTGAGAAAAGAGCACTCTTCTACTCTACTGTGTTTCCTATGGGGTTCGAACAGTCAGCTTGCTCAGAACAAAAGAACTGTGCTTCCTACACACATGGGCCAAATCTAGTTCAACTCTGCTGAGGAAACTGACAAGAACAGTAGATCCTCTTCAGTGTAATACACTGTACATGCTGGGAACAGATGCCAGTGCTATTTGCACTGTGTATGGCAATGGGAGTGCAAGAGTGACTCTTCTTACCAGAAAACAACTCTTGCTCATAGGAAGAGAAACTGCATGTGATTCAACTCCATTTAGGACTGGGAAACAAACGCTAGCTTGCCTTACAAGAAACACACTCTGCTTTTGAGAAAAGAGCACTCTTCTACTCTACTGTGTTTCCTAAAAAGCCAGGACAGTGAGCTTGCTCAGAACAAAAGAACTGTGCTTCCTGCATGCACGGTGCATATCTAGTTCAACTCTGCTTAGGAAACTGACAAGAACAGTAGCTCCACTTCAGTCCAATACACTGTACTTGCTGGGAACAGACGCCAGTGCTATTTGCCCTGTGTATGTCAATGGGAACACAATAGTGACTCTTCTTACCAGAAAACAACTCTTGCTCATAGGACGAAATACTGCATGGGATTCAACTACATTTAGGACTGGGAAACAAATGCTAGCTCGCCTTACAAGAAACACACTCTGCTTTTGAGAAAAGAGCACTCTTCTACTCTACTGTGTTTCCTATAGGGCCAGAACAGTGAGCTTGCTCAAAACAAAAGAACTGTGCTTCCTACACACACGGGCCATATCTAGATCACTTGTGCTTATGAAACTGACAAGAACAGTAGATCCTCTTAAGTCCAATACACTGTACATGCTGGGAACATATGACAGTGCTATATGCCCTGTGTATGACAATGGGAGCGCACTAGTGACTCTTCTTACGAGAAAACATCTCTTGCTCGTAGGACCAGAAACTGCATGTGATTCAACTCCATTTAGGACTGAGAAACAAACGCTAGCTCGCCTTACAAGAAACACACTCTGCTTTTGAGAAAAGGGCACTCTTCTACTCTACTGTATTTCCTCTGGGGTCCGAACAGTGAGCTTGCTCAGAAGAAAAGAACTGTGCTTCCTACACACATGGCCATAGCTAGTTCAATTCTGCTTAGGAAACTGACAAGAACAGTAGATCCTCTTCCATCCAATACACTGTACATGCTGGGAACAGACGCCAGTGCTATTTGCCCTGTGAATGACAATGGGAGCACAAGAGTGACTCTTGATACCAGAAAACAACTCTTGCTCGTAGGACCAGAAACTGCATGGGATTCAACTCCATTTAGGACTGGGAAACAAACTTTAGCTCGTCTTACAAAAAGACACTCTGCTTTGATAAAAGAGCACTCTTCTACTCTAATGTGTTTCCTATATGGCCAGAACAGTGAGCTTGCTCAGAACAAAAGAACAGTGCTTCCTACAAACGGGCTATATCTAGTTCAACTCTGCTGAGGAAACTGACAAGAACAGTAGATCCTCTTCAGTGCAATACACTGTACATGCTGGGAACAGACGCCAGTGCTATTTGCACTGTGTATGGCAATGGGAGCACAAGAGTGACTCTTCTTACCAGAAAACAACTCTTGCTCGTAGGAAGAGAAACTGCATGTGATTCAACTCCATTTAGGACTGGGAAACAAACGCTAGCTTGCCTTACAAGAAACACACTCTGCTTTTGAGAAAAGAGCACTCTTCTACTCTACTGTGTTTCCTAAAGGGCCAGGACAGTGAGCTTGCTCAGAACAAAAGAACTGTGCTTCCTGCATACACGGGGCATATCTAGTTCAACTCTGCTTAGGAAACTGACAAGAACAGTAGCTCCTCTTCAGTCCAATACACTGTACTTGCTGGGAACAGACGCCAGTGCTATTTGCCCTGTGTATGACAATGGGAGCACAATAGTGTCTCTTCTTAACAGAAAACAACTCTTGGTCATAGGAGCAGAACCTGCATGTGATTCAACTCCATTTAGGACTGGGAAACAAACACTAGCTCGCCTTACAAGAAACACACTCTGCTTTTGAGAAGAGAGCACTCTTCTACTCTACTGTGTTGCCTATGGGGTCCGAACAGTGAGCTAGCTCAGAACAAAAGAACTGTGCTTCCTACACACACGGGCTATATCTAGTTCAACTCTGCTTAGGAAACTGACAAGAACAGTAGCTCCTGTTCAGTGCAATACACTGTACAAGCTGGGAACAGACCCCAGTGCTATTTGTCCTGTGTATTACAATGGGAGCGCAAAAGTGACTCTTCTTACTAGAAAACAACTCTTGCTCGTAGGACCAGAAACTGCATGTGATTCAACTCCATTTAGGACTGGGAAACAAACACTAGCTCGACTTACAAGAAACACAATCTGCTTTTGAGAAAAGAGCACTCTTCTACTATACTGTTTTTCCTATTGGGCCACAACAGTGAGCTTGCTCAGAACAAAAGAACTGTGCTTCCTATACACACGGCCATATCTAGTTCAACTCTGCTTAGGAAACTGACAAGAACAGTAGATCCTCTTCAGTCCAATACACTGTACATGCTGGAAACAGACGCCAGTGCTATTTGCCCTGTGTATGACAATGGTAGCGCAATAGTGACTCTTCTTACCAGAAAGCAACTCTTGCTCGTAGAACCAGAAATTGCATGTGATTCAACTCCCATTTAGGTTGGTAAACAAACGCTAGCTTGCATTACAAGAAACACACTCTGCTTTTGAGAAATGAGCACTCTTCTACTCTACTGTGTTTCCTAGGGGTTCCGAACAGTGAGCTTGCTCAGAACAAAAGAACTGTGCTTCCTACACACACGGCCATATCTAGTTCAACTCTGCTTAGGAAACTGACAAGAACAGTAGCTCCTCTTCAGTCCAATACACTGTACATGCTGGGAACAGAATCCAGTGTTATTTGCCCTGTGTATGACAGTGGGAGCGCAATAGTGACTCTTTTTACCAGAAAACAACTCTTGCTCGTAGGACCAGAAAATGCATGTGATTCAACTCCCATTTAGTACTGGGAAACAAACGCTAGCTCGCCTTACAAGAAACACACTCTGTTTTTGAGAAAAGAGCACTCTTCTACTCTACTGTGTTTCCTATATGGCCAGAACAGTGAGCTTGCTCAGAACAAATGAACTGTGCTTCCTACACACACGGGCCATATATAGTTTAACTGTGCTTTGGAAACTGACAATAACAGTAGCTCCTCTTCAGTCCAATACACTTTACTTGCTGCGAACAGACGCGAGTGCTATTTGCACTGTGTCTGGCAATGGGAGCACAATAGTGCCTTTCCTTACCAGAAAACAACTCTTACTCGTGGGACAAACAACTGCATGTGATTCAACTCCATTTAGGACTGGAAAACAAACACTAGCTCGCCTTACAAGAAACACACTCTGCTTTTTAGAAAAGAGCAACCTTCTACTCTAATGTGTTTCCTATGGGGTCCGAAAAGTGAGCTTGCTCAGAACAAATGAACTGTGCTTCCTACATACACGGGCCATATCTAGTTCAACTCTGCTTAGGAATCTGACAAGAACAGTAGCTCCTCTTCAGTCCCATACACATTACTTGCTGGGAACAGACGCGAGTGCTATTTGCAGTGTGTATGGCAATGGTAGCGCAATAGTGACTCTTCTTACCAGAAAACAACTCTTGCTCATAGGACGAAAAACTGCATGTAATTCAACTACATTTAGGACTGGGAAACAAACGCTAGCGCGCCTTACAAGAAACAAACTCTGCTTTTGAGAAAAGAGCACTCTTCTACTCTACTGTGTTTCCTATGGGGTCCGAACATTGAGCTTGCTCAGAACAAAAGAACTGTGTTTCCTAGACACACGGCCATATCTAGTTCAACTCTGCTTAGGAAACTGACAAGAACAATAGCTCCTCTTCAGTACAATACACTGTACTTGCTGGGATCAGACGCGAGTGCTCTTTGCACTGTGCATGGCAATGGGAGCACAATAGTGACTCTTCTTACCAGAAAACAACTCTTGCTCGTAGGACCAGAAAATGCATGTGATTCAACTCCATTTAGGACTGAGAAACAAACGCTAGCTCGCCTTACAAGAAACACACTCTGCTTTTGAGAAAAGGGCACTCTTCTACTCTACTGTATTTCCTCGGGGTCTGAACAGTGAGCTTTTTCAGAAGAAAAGAACTGTGCTTCCTACACACACGGCCATAGCTAGTTCAATTCTGCTTAAGAAACTGACAAGAAGAGTAGATCCTCTTCCATCCAATACACTGTACATGCTGGGAACAGACGCCAGTGCTATTTGCCCTGTGTATGACAATGGGAGCACAATAGTGACTCTTGATACCAGAAAACAACTCTTGCTCGTAGGACCAGAAACTGCATGGGATTCAAATCCATTTAGGACTGGGAAACAAACGTTAGCTCGTCTTACAAAAAACACACTCTGCTTTGATAAAAGAGCACTCTTCTACTCTAATGTGTTTCCTATATGGCCCGAACAGTGAGCTTGCTCAGAACAAAAGAACTGTGCTTCCTACACACACGGCCATACCTAGTTCAACTCTGCTTAGGAAACTGACAAGAACAGTAGATCCTCTTCAGTCCAATACAGTGTACATGCTGCGAACAGACGCCAATGCTATTTGCCCTGTGTATGACAATGGGAGCGCAATAGTGACTCTTCTTACCAGAAAACAACTCTTCCTCATAGGACCAGAAAATGCATGTGATTCAACTCCATTTAGGACGGGAAAACAAACGCTAGCTCGCCTTACAAGAAACACACTCTGCTTTTGAGAAAAGAGCACTCTTCTACTCTACTGTGTTTCCTATGGGGTCCAAACAGTGAGCTTGCTCAGAACAAAAGAACTGTGCTTCCTACACACACGGGCTATATCTAGTTCAACTCTGCTTAGGAAACTGACAAGAACAGTAGCTATTCTTCAGTCCAATACACTGTACTTGCTGGGAACAGACACGAGTGGTATTTGCACTATATATGGCAATGGGAGCACAATAGTGTCTTTCCTTGCCAGAAAACAACTCTTGCTCATAGGACCAGAAACTGCATGTGATTCAAATCCATTTAGGACTGGGAAACAAACGTTAACTCGTCTTACAAAAAACACACTCTGCTTTGATAAAAGAGCACTCTTCTACTCTAATGTGTTTCCTATATGGCCAGAACAGTGAGCTTGCTCAGAACAAAAGAACTGTGCTTCCTACACACACGGCCATACCTAGTTCAACTCTGCTTAGGAAACGGACAAGAACAGTAGATCCTCTTCAGTCCAATACAGTGTACATGCTGCGAACAGACGCCAATGCTATTTGCCCTGTGTATGACAATGGGAGCACAATAGTGACTCTTCTTACCAGAAAACAACTCTTCCTCGTAGGACCAGAAAATGCATGTGATTCAACTTCATTTAGGACGGGAAAACAAACGCTAGCTCGCCTTACAAGAAACACACTCTGCTTTTGAGAAAAGAGCACTCTTCTACTCTACTGTGTTTCCTATGGGGTCCGAACAGTCAGCTTGCTCAGAACAAAAGAACTGTGCTTCCTACACACACGGGCTATATCTAGTTCAACTCTGCTTAGGAAACTGACAAGAACAGTAGCTATTCTTCAGTCCAATACACTGTACTTGCTGGGAACAGACACGAGTGGTATTTGCACTATATATGGCAATGGGAGCACAATAGTGTCTTTCCTTGCCAGAAAACAACTCTTGCTCATAGGACCAGAAACTGCATGTGATTCAACTCCATTTAGGACTGGGAAACAAACGCTAGCTCGCCTTACAATAAACACACTCTGCTTTTGAGAAAAGAGCAGTATTCTAGTCTAATGTGTTTCCTATAGGGCCAGAACAGTGAGCTTGCTCAGAACAAAAGAACTGTGCTTCCTACACACACGGGCCATATCTAGTTGATCTCTGCTTAGGAAACTGACAAGAACAGTAGCTCCTCTTCAGTCCAATACACTGTAAATGCTGGGAACAGACGCCAGTGCTATTTGCCTTGTGTATGTGAATGGGAGCGCAATAGTGACTCTTCTTACCAGAAAACAACTCTTGATCGTAGGACCAGAAACTGCATGTGATTCAAGTCCATTTAGGACTGGGAAACAAACGCTAGCTGACCTTACAAGAAACACACTCTGCTTTTGAGAAAAGAGCACTCTTCTACTCTAATGTGTTTCCTATATGGCCAAAACAGTGAGCTTGCTCAGAACAAAAGAACTGTGTATCCTACACACACGGGCCATGTATAGTTCAACTCTGCTTAAGAAACTGACAAGAACAGTAGCTCCTCTTCATTCCAATACACTGTACTTGCTGGGAACAGACGCGTGTGCTATTTGCACTGTGTATGCCAATGGGAGCACAATAGTGACTCTTCTTACCAGAAAACAACTCTTGCTCGTAGGACCAGAAACTTCATGTGATTCAACTCCATTTAGGACTGGGAAACAAATGCTAGCTCGCCTTACCAGAAACAAACTCTGCTTCTGAGAAAAGAGCACTCTTCTACTCTACTGTGTTTCCTATAGGGCCAGAACAGTGAGCTTGCTCAGAACAAAAGAACTGTGCTTCCTACACACACGGGCCATATCTAGTTCAACTCTGCTTAGGAAACTGACAAGAACAGTAGCTCCTCTTCAGTCCAATACACTGTACTTGCTGGGAACAGACGTGAGTGCTATTTGCAGTGTGTATGGCAATGGGAGCGAAATACTGACTCCTTTTACCAGAAAAAAACTCTTGCTCGTAGGACCAGAAACGGCATGAGATTCAAATCTGTTTCTGACAGGGAAACAAACACTAGCTAGCCTTACAAGAAACATACTCTGCTTTGAGAAAATAGCACTCTTCTACTCTACTGTGTTTCCTATGGGGTCCGAACAGTGAGCTTGCTCAGAACAAAAGAACTGTGCTTCCTACACACACGGGCCATATCTAGTTCAACTCTGCTTAGGAAACTGACAAGAACAGTATCTCCTCTTCTGTCCAATACACTGTACTTGCAAAGAACAGTAGCGAGTGTTGTTTGTACTGTGTATGGCAATAGGAGCACAATAGTGACTCTTCTTACCAGAAAACAACTCTTGCTCATAGGACAAGAAACTGCATGTAATTCAACTCCATTTAGGACTGGGAAACAAACACTAGCTAGCCTTACAAGAAACATACTCTGCTTTGAGAAAATAGCACTCTTCTACTCTACTGTGTTTCCTATGGGGTCCGAACAGTGAGCTTGCTCAGAACAAAAGAACTGTGCTTCCTACACACACGGGCCATATCTAGTTCAACTCTGCTTAGGAAACTGACAAGAACAGTAGCTCCTCTTCAGTCCAATACACTGTACATGCTGGGAACAGACGCGAGTCCTATTTGCACTGTGCATGGCAATGGGAGCGAAATAGTGACTCCTCTTACCAGAAAACAACTCTTGCTCGTAGGACCAGAAACTCATGAGATTCAAATCTGTTTCTGACTGGGAAACAAACACTAGCTAGCCTTACAAGAAACACACTCTGCTTTGGAGAGAAGAGCACTCTTCTATTCTACTGTGTTTCCTATGTGGTCCGAACAGTGAGCTTGCTCAGAACAAAAGAACTGTGCTTCCTACACCCACGGGCCATATCTAGTTCAACTCTGCTTAGGTAACTGTCAAGAACAGTAGATCCTCTTCAGTGCAATACCCTGTACATGCTGGCAACAGACGCGAGTGCTATTTACCCTGTGTATGGTAATGGGAGCTCAATAGTGACTCTTCTTACCAGAAAACAACTCTTTCTTGTAGGACCAGAAACTGCATGTGATTCAACTCCATTTAGGACTTGGAAACAAACGCTAGTTCGCCTTAGAAGAAACACACTCTGCTTTGGAGAAAAGAGCACAATTCTACTCTACTGTGTTTCCTATAGGACCAGAACAGTGAGCTTGCTCAGAACAAAAGAACTGTGCTTCCTACACACACGGGCCATATCTAGTTCAACTCTGCTTAGGAAACTGACAAGAACAGTAGCTCCTCTTCAGTCCAATACACTGTACTTGCTGGGAACAGATGCGAGTGCTATTAGCACTGTGTATGGCAAAGGGAGCACAATAGTGACTTTCCTTTCCAGAAAACATCTCTTGATCGTAGGACCAGAAACTGCATGTGATTCAACTCCATGTGTGACTGGGAAACAAACGCTAGCTCGCCTTACAAGAAACAAACTCTGGTTTTTAGGAAAGAGCACTCTTCTACTCTAATGTGTTTCCTATGGGGTCCGAAGAGTGAGCATGATCAGAACAAAATAAATGTGTTTCCTACACACACGGGCCATATCTAGTTCAACTCTCCTTAGGAAACTGACAAGAACAGTAGCTCCTCTTCATTCCAATACACTGTACTTGCTGGGAACAGACGCGAGTGCTATTTGCACTGTGTATGGCAATGGGAACAAAATAGTGACTCTTGATACCAGAAAACAACTCTTGCTCGTAGGACCAGAAACTTCATGGGATTCAACTCCATTTAGGACTGGGAAACAAACGCTAGCTCGCCTTACAAGAAACACACTCTGCTTTTGAGAAAAGAGCAGTATTCTAGTCTAATGTGTTTCCTATAGGGCCAGAACAGTGAGCTTGCTCAGAACAAAAGAACTGTGCTTCCTACACACACGGACATAGCTAGTTCAATTCTGCTTAGGAAACTGACAAGAACAGTAGATCCTCTTCAGTCCAATACACTGTACATGCTGGGAACAGACGACAGTGCTATTTGCCCTTTGTATGACAATGGGAGCACAATAGTGACTCTTCTTACCAGAAAACAACTCTTGCTCATAGGACCAGAAACTGCATGTGATTCAACTCCATGTATGACTGGGAAACAAACGCTAGCTCGCCTTACAAGAAACAAACTCTGCTTTTTAGAAAAGAGCACTCTTCTACTCTAATGTGTTTCCTATGGGGTCCGAACAGTGAGCATGCTCATAACAAAAGAACTGTGCTTCCTACACACACGGGCCATATCTAGTTCAACTCTGCTTAGGAAACTGACAAGAACAGTAGCTCCTCTTCATTCCAATACACTGTACTTGCTGAAAACAGACGCGAGTGCTATTTGCACTGTGTATGGCAATGAGAACAAAATAGTGACTCTTCTTACCAGAAAACAACTCTTGCTCATAGGACGAAATACTGCATGGGATTCAACTACATTTAGGACCTGGAAACAAATGCTAGCTCGCCTTACAAGAAACACACTCTGCTTTTGAGAAAAGAGCACTCTTCTACTCTACTGTGTTTCCAAAGGGCCAGAACAGTGAGCTTGCTCATAACAAAAGAATTGTGCTTCCTACACACACAGGCCATATCTAGATCAATTCTGCTTAGGAAACTGACAAGAACAGTAGATCCTCTTAAGTCCAATACACTGTACATGCTGGGAACAGATGCCAGTGCTATATGCCCTGTGTATGACAATGGGAGCTCACTAGTGACTCTTCTTACCAGAAAACAACTCTTGCTCGTAGGAACAGAAACTACATGTGATTCAACTCCATTTAGGACTGAGAAACAAACGCTAGCTCGCCTTACAAGTAACACACTCTGCTTTTGAAAAAAGGGCACTCTTCTACTCTACTGTATTTCCTCTGATGTCCGAACAGTGAGCTTGCTCAGAAGAAAAGAACTGTGCTTCCTACGCACACAGCCATAGCTAGTTCAATTCTGCTTAGGAAACTGACAAGAACAGTAGATCCTCTTCCGTCCAATACACTGTACATGCTGTTAGCAGACGCCAGTGCTATTTGCCCTGTGTATGACATTGGGAGCACAATAGTGACTCTTGATACCAGAAAACAACTCTTGATCGTAGGAACAGAAATTGCATGGGATTCAACTCCATTTAGGACTGGGAAACAAACGCTAGCTCGCCTTACAAGAAACACACTCTGCTTTTGGGAAAAGAGCAGTATTCTAGTCTAATGTGTTTCTTATAGGGCCAGAACAGTGAGCTTGCTCAGAACAAAAGAACTGTGCTTCCTACACACACGGGCCATATCTAGTTCATCACTGCTTAGGAAAATGACAAGAACAGTAGCTCCTATTCAGTCCAATACACTGTACTTGCTGGGAACTGACGCGAGTGCTATTTGCACTGTGTATATGAATGGGAGCACAATAGTGACTTTCCTTACCAGAAAACAACTCTTGCTCGTAGGACCAGAAATTGCATGTGATTCAACTCCATTAGGGACTGGGAAACAAACGCTAGCTCGCCTTACAAGAAACACACTCTGATTTTGAGAGAAGAGCACTCTTCTACTCTACTGTGTTTCCTATAGGGCCACAACAGTGAGCTTGCTCAGAACAAAAGAACTGTGCTTCCTACACACACGGACATATCTAGTTCAATTCTGCTTCGGAAACTGACAAGAACAGTACATCCTCTTCTGTCCAATACATTGTACATGCTGGGAACAGACGCCAGTGCTATTTGCCCTGGGTATGACAATGGGAGCGCAATAGTGACTCTTCTTACCAGAAAACAACTCTTGCTCATAGGACCAGAAACTGCAGGTGATTCAACTCCATTTAGGACTGGGAAACAAATGCTAGCTGGCCTTACAAGAAACACACTCTGCTTTTGAGAATAAAGCACTCTTCTACTCTAATGTGTTTCCTATATGGCAAGAACAGTGAGCTTGCTCAGAACAAATGAACAGTGCTTCCTACACACACGGGCTATATCTAGTTCAACTCTGCTTAGGAAACTGACAAGAACAGTAGATCCTTTTCAGTCCAATACACTGTACATGCTGGGAACAGACGCGAGTGCTATTTGCACTGATATGGTAATGGGAGCACACTAGTGACTCTTCTTACCAGAAAAAAACTCTTTCTCGTAGGACCAAATACTGCATGTGACTCAACTCCATTTAGGACTGGGAAACAAACGCTAGCTCGCCTTACAAGAAACACAGTCTGCTTTTGCGAAAAGAGCACTCTTCTACTCTACTGTGTTTCCTATGGTGTCTGAACAGTGAGCTTGCTCAGAACAAAAGAAATGTGCTTTCTACACACGCGGGCAATATCTAGTACAACGCTGCTTAGGAAACTGACAAGAACAGTAGCTTCTCTTCAGTCCAATACACTGTACTTGCTGGGAACAGACACGTGTGCTATTTGCACTGTGTATGGCAATGGGAGCACAATAGTGACTCTTCTTACCAGGAAACAACTCTTGCTCCTAGGACCAGAAAATGCATGGGATTCAACTCCATTTATGACTGGGAAACAAACACTAGCTCGCCTTACAAGAAACACACTCTGCTTTTGAGAAAAGAACACTCTTCTACTCTACTGTGTTTCCTATAGTCCCCGAACAGTGAGTTTCCTCAGAACAAAAGAACTGTGCTTCCTACACACACAGACATATCTAGTTAATTTCTTCTTAGGAAACTGACAAGAACAGTAGATCCTCTTCAGTCCAATACCCTGTACATGCTGGGAAAAGATGCCAGTGCTATTTGCCCTGTGTATGACAATGAAAGCGCAATAGTGACTCTTCTTATCGGAAAACAACTCTTGCTCGTAGGACCAGAAACTTCATGTGGTTCAACTCCAGTTAGGACTGGGAAACAAATGCTAGCTCGCCTTACAAGAAACAGACTCTGCTTTTGAGAAAATAGCACTCTTCTACTCTAATGTGTTTCCTATAGGGCCAAAACATTGAGCTTGCTCAGAACAAAAAACTGTGCTTCCTACACACACGGCCATATATAATTCAATTCTGCTTAGAAAACTGGCAAGAACAGTAGCTCCTCTTCAGTCCAATACACTGTACATGCAGGGAACAGATGCCAGTGCTATTTGCCCTGTGTATGGCAATGGGAGCGCAATAGTGACTCTTCTTACCAGAAAACAACTCTTGCTCATAGGACCAGAAACTGCATGTGATTCAACTCCATTTAGGACTGGGAAACAAACTCTAGCTCGCCTTACAAGAAACACACTATGCTTTTGAGAAAAGGGCACTCTTCTACTCTACTGTGATTCCTATGGGGACCGAAAAGTGACATTGCTCAGAGAAAAAGAACTGTGCTTCCTACACACACGGCCATATCAATTCATTTCTGTTTAGGAAACTGACAAGAAGAGTAAATCCTCTTCAGTCTAATACACTGTACATGCTGGGAACAGAGGCCAGTGCTATTTGCCCAGTGTATGACAATGGAAGCGCAATAGTGACTCTTCTTACCAGAAAACAACTCTTGCTCCTAGGACCAGAAACTGCATGTGATTCAACTCCATTTAGGACTGGGAAACAAACGCTAGCTGGCCTTACAAGAAACACACTCTGCTTTTGAGAAAAGAGCACTCTTCTACTCTAATGTGTTTCCTATATGGACAGAACAGTGAGCTTGCTCAGAACAAAAGAACTGTGCTTCCTACACACACGGGCCATATCTAGTTCAACTCTGCGTAGGAAACTAACAAGAACAGTAGCTCCTCTTCAGTCCAATACACTGTACTTGCTGGGAAGAGACGCGAGGGCTATTTTTACTGTGTATGGCAATGGGAGCGCAGTAGTGTCTCTTCTTACCAGAAAACAACTCATCCTCACAGGACCAGAAACTGCGTGTGATTCAACTCCATTTAGGACTGGGAAACAAATGCTAGCTCACCTTACAAGAAACATACTCTGCTTTTGAGAAAAGAGCACTCTTCTACTCTACTTTGTTTCCTATGGGGTCCGAACAGTGAGCTTGCTCAGAACAAAAGAACTGTGCTTCCTACACACACGGCCATATCTAGTTCAATTCTGCTTCGGAAACTGACGAGAATAGTAGATCCTCTTCAGTCCAATACACTGTACATGCTGGGAACAAACTCCAGTGCTATTTGCCCTGTGAATGACAATCAGAGCGCAATAGTGACTCTTCTTACCAGAAAACAACTCTTGCTCGTAGGACCAGAAACTGCATGTGATTCAACTCCATTTAGGACTTGGAAACAAACGCAACTCGCCTTAAAAGAAACACACTCTGCTTTTGAGAAAAGAGCAGTATTCTACTCTAATATGTTTCCTATAGGGCCAGAACATTGAGCTTCCTCAGAACAAAAGAACTGTGCTTCCTACATACACGGGCTATATCTAGTTCAACTCTGCTTAGGAAACTGACAAGAACAGTAGCTCCTCTTCAGACCAATACACTGTACTTGCTGGGAACAGACGGGAGTGCTATTTGCATGGTGTATGGGAATGGGAGCGCAATAGTGACTTTCCTTACCAGAAAACAACTCTTGCTCGAGGGAACAAAAACTGCATGTGATTCAACTCCATTTAGGACTGGGAAACAAACGCTAGCTCGCCTTACAAGAAACAGACTCTGCTTTTGAAAAAAGAGCAATCTTCTACTCTACTGTGTTTCCTGTAGGGCCAAAACAGTGAGCTTGCTCAGTACAAAAGAACTGTGCTTCCTACACACACGGCCATATCTAGTTCAATTCTGCTTAGGAAACTGACAAGAACAGTAGATCCTCTTCAGTCCAATACACTGTACATGCTGGGAACAGACGCCAGTGCTATTTGCCCTGTGTATGACAATGGGAGTGCAATAGTGACTCTTCTTACCAGAAAACAACTCTTGCTATTACGACCAGAAACTGCATGTGATTCAACTCCATTTAGGACTGGGAAACAAACGCTAGCTGGCCTTACAAGAAACACACTCTGCTTTTGAGAAAAGAGCACTCTTCTACTCTTTAGTGTTTCCTATGGGGTTCGAACAGGGTGCTTGCTCAGAACAAAAGAACTGTGCTTCCTACACACACGGGCCATGTCTAGATCAACTCTGCTTAGGAAACTGACAAGAACAGTAGCTCCTCTTCATTCCAATACACTGTACTTGCTGGGAACAGACGCGAGTGGTATTTGTACTGTGTATGGCAATGGGAGCGCAATAGTGACCCTTCTTACGAAAAAACAACTCTTGCTCATAGGACCAGAAACTGCATGTGATTCAACTCCATTTAGGACTGGAAAACAAACGCTAACTGGCCTTACAAGAAACACACTCTGCTTTTGAGAAAAGAGCAGTATTCTACTCTAATGTGTTTCCTATAGGGCCAGAACAGTGAGCTTGCTCAGAACAAAAGAACTGTGCTTCATACACACACGGGCCTTATCTAGTTCAACTCTGCTTAGCAAACTGACAAGAACAGTAGCTCCTCTTCAGTCCAATACACTGTACTGGCTGGGAAGAGACGCGAGTGCTATTTGCATGGTGTATGGGAATGGGAGCGCAATAGTGACTTTCCTTACCAGAAAACAACTCTGGCTCGTAGGACCAGAAACTGCATGTGATTCAACTCCATTCAGGACTGGGAAACAAACACTATCTCGCCTTACAAGAGTTGTTTTCTGGTAAGAAGAGTGACTTTTGCGCTCCCATTGTCATACACAGGGAAAATACCACTGGCGTCTGTTCCCAGCATGTACAGTGTATTGGACTGAAGAGGATCTACTGTTCTTGTCAGGTTCCTAAGGAGAGATGAACTAGATATGGCCCGTGTGTGTAGGAAGCACAGTTCTTTTGTTCTGAGCAAGCTCAATGTTTGGGCCCCATAGGAAACACAGTAGAGTAGATGTGTGCCCTATTTTCAAAAGCAGAGTGTGTTTCTTGTAACGCATGCTAGCGTTTTTTTCCCAATCCTAAATGGAGTTGAATCAAATGCAGTTTCTGGTCCTAAGAGCAAGAGTTGTTTTCTTGTAAGAAGATTCACTATTGTGCACTTATTGCCGTAAACAGTGCAAATAGCACTCGCGTCTGTTCCCAGCAAGTACAGTGTATTGGACTGAAGAGAAGCTACTGTTCTTGTCAGTTTCCTAAGCAGAGTTGAACTAAATATGGCCCGTGGGTGTAGGAAGCACAGTTCTTTTGTTCTGAGCAAGCTCACTGTTCGAACCCCTTAGGAATCACAGTAGAGTAGAAGAGTGCTCTTTTCTCAAAAGCAGAGTGTGTTTCTTGTAAGGCAAGCTAGCATTTGTTTCCCAGTCCTAAATGGAGTTGAAATACCCATGCCGTTTCTGGGCCTACGAGCAAGAGTTGTTTTCTGATTAGAAGAGTCACTATTGTGCTCCCTTTGCCATACACAGGGCAAATAGCACTGGCGTCTGTTCCCAGCATGTACAGTGTATTGGACTGAAGAGGATCTACTGTTCTTGTCAGGTTCCTAAGCAGAGTTGAACTAGATATGGCCCGTGTGGGTAGAAAGAACAGGTTTTTTGTTCTCAGCAAGCTCACTGTACTGGCCCTATAGGAAACACAGTAGAGTAGTAGAGTGCTCTTTCCTCAAAAGCAGAGTGTGTTTCTTGTAAGGCGAGCTAGCGTTTGTTTCCCAGTCCTAAATGGAGTTAAATCACATGCAGTTTCTGGTCCTACGAGCAAGAGTTTTTTCTGGTAAGGAAAGTCACTATTGTGCTCCCATTGCCATACACAGGGCAAAGAGCACTCGCGTCTGTTCCCAGCAATTACAGTGTATGGGCTGAAGAGGATCTACTGCTCTTGTCAGGTTCCTAAGCAGAGTTGAACTAGACATGGCCCGTGTGTGTAGGAAGCACAGTTCTTTTGTTCTGACCAAGCTCACTGTTCTGGCCCTACAGGAAACACAGTAGAGTAGAAGAGTGCTCTTTTCTCAAAAGCAGAGTGTGTTTCTTGTAAGGCGAGCTAGCGTTTTTTTCCCAGTCCTAAATGGAGTTGAATCACATGCAGTTTGTGGTCCTATGAGCAAGAGTTGTTTTGTGGTATGAAGAGTCACAATTGTGCTCCCATTGTCATACACAGTGCAAATAGCACTCGCGTCTGTTCCCAGCAAGTACAGTGTATTGGACTGAAGAGGATCTACTGTTCTTTTCAGTTTCCTAAGCACAATTGAACTAGATATGGCCGTCTGTGTAGGAAGCACAGTTCTTTTGTTCTGAGCAAGCTCACTGTTCTGGCGCTAAAGAAACACAGTAGAGTAGAAGAGTGCTCCTTCCTCAAAAGCAGAGTGTGTTACTTGTAAGGCGAGCTAGCGTTTGTTTCCCAGTCCTAAATGGAGTTGAATCACATGCAGTTTTTGGTCCTACGAGCAAGAGTTGCATTCTGGTAAGGAAAGTCACTATTGCGCTCCCATTGGCATACACAGTGCAAATAGCACTGGCATCTATTCCCAGCAAATACAGTGTATTGGACAGAAGAGGAGCTACTTCTCTTGTCAGTTTCCTAAGCAGAGTTGAAGTAGATATGGCTCGGGTGCAGGAAGCACAGTACTTTTGTTCTGAACAAGTTCTCTGTTTGGACCCCATAGGAAAAACAGTAGGGTAGAAGAGTGCTCTTTTCTCAAAGCAGAGTGTGTTTCTTGTAAGGCGAGCTAGCGTTTTTTTCCCAGTCCTAAATGGAGTTGAATCACATCAATTTCTGGTCCTACGGACAAGAGTTGTTTTCTGGTAAGAAGAGTCACTATTGCGCTCCCATTGTCATACACAGTGCAAATAGCACTGGCGTCTGTTCCCAGCACGTACAGTGTATTGGACTTAAGAGGAGCTAATGTTCTTGTCAGTTTCCTAAGCAGAGTAGAACTAGATATGGCCCGTGTGTGTAGGAAACACACTTCTTTTGTTCTGAGCAAGATCACTGTTCAGATCCCATAGGAAACACAGTAGAGTAGAAGAGTGCTCTTTTCTCAAAAGCAGAGTGTGTTTCTTGTAAGGCGAGGTAGTGTTTGTTTCCCAGTAAGAAATCGAGTTGAATCCCATGCAGTTTCTGGTCCTACGAGCAAGAGATGTTTTCTGGTAAGAAGAGTCACTATTGCGCTCCCATTTCCATACACATTGCAAATAGCACTCATGTCTGTTCCCAGCAAGTACAGTGTATTGGACTGAAAAGAGGCTACCGTTCTTGTCAGTTTCCTAAGCAGAATTGAACTAGATATGGCCCGTGTGTATAAGAAGCAAAGTTCTTTTGTTCTGAGCAAACTCACTGTTCTGGCCCGATAGAAAACACAGTAGAGTAGAAGAATGCTCTTTTCTGAAAAGCAGAGTGTGTTTCTTGTAAGGCGAGCTAGCGTTTCTTTCCCAGTCCTAAATGGAGTTGAATCACGTGCAGTTTCTGGTCCTACGAGCAAGAGTTGTTTTGTGGTATGAAGAGTCACTTTTGCGCTCCCATTGTCATAAACAGGGCAAATAGCACTGGCGTCTGTTCCCAGCATGTACAGTGTATTGGAATGAAGAGGATCTACTTTTCTTGTCAGGTTTCTAAGCAGAGATGAACTAGATATGGACCGTGTGTGTAAGAAGCACATTTTTTTTGTTCTTAGGAAGCTCACTGTTCTGGCCCTATAGGAAACAAAACAGAGTAGAAGAGTGCTCTTTTCTCAAAAGCAGAGTGTGTATCTTGTAAGGCGAGCTAGCGTTTGTTTCCCAGTCCTAAATGGAGTTGAATCACATTCAGTTTCTGCTCCTATGAGCAAGAGTTTTTTCTGGTAAGGAAAGTCACTATTGTGCTCCCATTGCCATACACAGTGCAAATAGCACTCGCGTCTGTTTTCAACAATTACAGTGTATTGGACTGAAGAGGAGCTACTGTTCTTGTCAGTTTCCTAAGCAGAGTTGAACTAGATATGACCCGTGTGTGTAGGAAACACAGTTCTTTTGTTCTGAGCAAGCTCACTGTTTGGGCCCCATAGGAAACACAGTAGAGTAGATGTGTGCCCTATTCTCAAAAGCAGAGCGTGTTTCTTGTAAGGTGAGCTAGCGTTTGTTTCCCAATCCTAAATGGTGTTGAATCAAATGCAGTTTCTGGTCCTAAGAGCAAGATTTTTTTCTGGTAAGAAGACCACTATTGCGCTCCCATTGCCATACACAGGGTAAATATCAGTGGCGTCTGTTCCCAGCATGTACAGTGTATTGGACTGAAGAGGATCTACTGTTCTTGTCAGGATCCTAAGCAGAGTTGAACTAGATATGGCTCGTGTGGGTAGGAAGCACAGTTTTTTTGAATCAGCAAGCTCACTGTTCTGGCAACATAGGAAACACAGTAGAGTAGTAGAGTTCTCTTTCCTCAAAAGGAGAGTGTGTTTCTTGTAAGGCGAGCTAACGTTTGTTTCCCAGTCCTAAATGGAGTTGAATCTCATGCAGTTTCTGGTCCTAGGAGCAAGAGTTTTTTCTGGTAAGGAAAGTCTCTATTGTACTCCCATTGCCATACACAGTGCAAATAGAACTCGCGACTGTTCCCAGCAATTACAGTGTATTGGACTGAAGAGGAGCTACTGTTCTTGTCAGTTTCCTAAGCAGAGTTGAACTAGATATGTCCCTTGTGTGTAGGAAGCACAGTTCTTTTGTTCTGAGCAAGCTCACTGTTTGGACCCCATAGGAAACACAGTAGGGTAGTTGTGTGCCCTATTCTCAAAAGCAAAGCGTGTTTCTTGTAAGGCTAGCCTGCGTTTGTTTCCCAGTCCTAAGTGGATTGAATCAAATACAGTTTCAGGTCCTAAGAGCAAGAGTTGTTTTCTGGTAAGAAGAGTCACTATTGTGCATCCATTGCCATACACAGTGCAAATAGCTCTCGCGTCTGTTCGCAGCAAGTACAGTGTATTGGACTGAAAAGGAGCTACTATTCTCGTCAGTTTCCTAAGCAGAGTTGAAATAGATATGGCCCGTGTGTGTAGGAAGCACAGTTCTTTTGTTCTGAGCAACCTCACAGTTCTGGCCCTATAGGAAACACAGTAGAGTAGAAGAGTGCTCTTTTCTCAAAAGCAGAGTGTGTTTCTTGTAAGGCGAGCTAGCGTTTGTTTCCCAATCCTAAATGGAGTTGAATCACATGCAGTTTCTGGTCCTATGAGCAAGAGTTGTTTTGTGGTATGAAGAGTCACAATTGCGCTCCCATTGTCATACACAGTGCAAATAGCACTCCCGTCTGTTCCCAGCAAGTACAGTGTATTGGACTGAAGAGGATCTACTGTTCTTGTCAGTTTCCTAAGCAGAATTGAACTAGATATGGCTGTGTGTGTAGGAAGCACAGTTCTTTTGTTCTGAGCAAGCTCACTGTTCTGGCGCTAAAGGAAAAACCGTAGAGTAGAAGAGTGCTCCTTCCTCAAAAGTAGAGTGTGTTACTTGTAAGGCGAGGTAGCGTTTGTTTCCCACTCCTAAATGGAGTTGAATCACATGCTGTTTTTGGTCCTACGAGCAAGAGTTGCTTTCTGGTAAGGAAAGTCACTATTGTGCTCCCATTGCCATACACAGTGCAAATAGCACTCGCATCTGTTTCCAGCAGGTACAGTGTATTGGACTGAAGAGGAGCTACTTCTCTTGTCAGTTTCCTAAGCAGAGTTGAACTAGATATGGCCCGGGTGTAGGAAGCACAGTACTTTTGTTCTGAGCAAGTTCTCTGTTTAGACCCCATAGGAAACACAGTAGAGTAGAAGAGTGCTCTTTTCTCAAAAGCAGAGTGTGTTTCTTGTAAGGCGAGCTGGCGTTTGTTTCCCAGTCCTAAATGGAGTTGAATCACATGCAGTCTGGTCCTATGAGCAAGAGTTGTTTTGTGGTGTGAAGAGTCACAATTGCGCTCCCATTGTCATACACAGTGCATATAGCACTCGCGTCTGTTCCCAGCAAGTACAGTGTATTGGACTGAAGAGGATCTACTGTTCTTGTCAGTTTCCTAAGCACAATTGAACTAGATATGGCCATGTGTGTAGGAAGCACAGTTCTTTTGTTCTGAGCAAGCTCACTGTTTTGGCGCTAAACAAAACACAGTAGAGTAGAAGAGTGCTCCTTCCTCAAAAGCAGAGTGTGTTACTTGTAAGGCGAGTTAGCGTTTGTTTTCCAGTACTAAATAAAGTTGAATCACATGCAGTTTTTGGTCCTACGAGCAAGAGTTGCTTTCTGTTAATGAAAGTCACTATTGTGCTCCCATTGGCATACACAGTGCAAATAGCACTCGCGTCTGTTGCCAGCAAGTACAGTGTATTGGACTGAAGAGGAGCTATTTCTCTTGTCAGTTTCCTAAGCAGAGTTGAACTAGCAATGGCGCGGGTCTAGGAAGCACAGTACTTTTGTTCTGAGCAAGTTCTCTGTTTGGACCCCATAGGAAACACAGTAGAGTAGAAGACTGCTCTTTTCTCAAAAGCAGAGTGTTTTTCTTGAAAGGCGAGCTAGCGTTTTTTTTCCAGTCCTAAATGGAGTTGAATCACATGCAGTTTCTGGTCCTACATGCAAGAGTTGTTTTTTGGTAAGGAAAGTCACTATTGCGCTCCCATTGCCATACACAGTGCAAATAGCACTCGCATCTGTTCCGAGCAAGTACAGTGTATTGGACTGAAGAGGAGCTACTGTTCATGTCATTTTCCTAAGCAGAGTTGAATTAGATATGGCGTGAGTGTGTAGGAAGCACAGTTCTTTTGTTCTCAGCAAGCTCACTGTTCGGACCCCATAGAAAACACAGTAGAGTAGAAGAGTGCTCTTTACTCAAAAAGAAGACT
Organism: Peromyscus eremicus; assembly: GCF_949786415.1. Classification (NCBI taxonomy): domain Eukaryota; kingdom Metazoa; phylum Chordata; class Mammalia; order Rodentia; family Cricetidae; genus Peromyscus; species Peromyscus eremicus. The sequence continues at coordinate 1,038,295 of NW_026734298.1, forward strand.
GTGTTTCTTGTAATGCGAGCTAGTGTTTGTTTCCCAGTCCTAAATGGAGTTGAATCACATGCAGTTTTTGGTCCTACGAGCAAGACTTGTTTTTTGGTAAGGAAAGTTACTATTGCGCTCCATTTCTATACACAGTGCAAACAGCACTCGCGTCTGTTCGAAGCAAGTACTGTGTATTGGACTGAAGAGGAGCTACTGTTCTCATCAGTTTCCAAAGCAGAGTTGAACTAGATATGGCCCGTGTGTGTAGGAAGCACAGTTCTTTTGTTCTGAGAAAGCTCACTGTTCTGGCCCTATAGGAAACACAGTAGAGTAGAAGAGTGCTCTTTTCTAAAAAAACAGAGTGTGTTTCATGTCAGGCGAGCTAGCGTTTGTTTCCCAGTCCTAAATGGAGCTGAATCACATGCAGTTTCTTGTCCTAGGAGCAAGAGTTGTTTTCTGGTAAGAAGAGTCACTATTATGCTCCCATTGTCATACACAGGGCAAATAGCACTGGCGTCTGTTCCCAGCATGTACAGTGTATTGGACTGAAGAGGAGCTACTGTTCTTGCAGGTTCCTAAGCAGAGTTGAACTAGATATGGCCCGTGTGTGTAGGAAGCACAGTTCTTTTGTTCTCAGCAAGCTCACTGTTGTTGCCCTATAGGAAACACAGTAGAGTAGAAGAGTGCTCTTTCCTCAAAAGCAGAGTGTGTTTCTAGAAAGGCGAGCTAGTGTTTGTTTCCCAGTCCTAAATGGAGTTGAATCACATGCAGTTTCTGGTCCTACTAGCAAGAGTTGTTTTCTGGTAAAAAGAGTCACTATTGCGCTCCCATTGTCATACACAGGGCAAATAGCACTGGCGTCTGTTACCAGCATGTACAGTGTATTGGACTGAAGAGGATCTACTGTTCTTGTCAGGTTCCTAAGCAGAGTTGAACTAGATATGGCCCGTGTGTGTAGGAAGCACAGTTCTTTTGTTCTCAGCAAGCTCACTGTTCGGACCCCATAGGAAACACAGTAGAGTAGATGTGTGCCCTATTCTCAAAAGCAGAGCATGTTTCTTGTAAGTCGAGCTAGCCTTTGTTTCCCAGTCCTAAGTGGATTGAATCAAATGCAGTTTCTGGTCCTACGAGCAAGAGTTGTTTTCTGGTAAGAAGAGTCACTATTGCGCTCCGATTGTCATACACAGGGCAAATAGCACTGGTGTCTGTTACCAGCATGTGCAGTGTATTTGACTGAAGAGGGTATACTGTTCTTGTCAGTTTCCTAAGCTGAATTGAACTAGATATGTCTGTGTGTGTAGGAAGCAGACTTCTTTTGTTCTGTGCAAGCTCACTGTGCTGGCCCTATAGGAAACACAGTAGAGTAGAAGAGTGCTCTTTTCTCAAAAGCAGAGTGTGTGTCTTGTAAGGTGAGCTAGCATTTATTTCCCAGTTCTAAATGGAGTTGAATCACATGAAGTTTTTGGTCCTATGAGCAAGAGTTGTTTTCTGGTAAGGAATGTCACTATTGTGCTCTCATTGCCATACACAGTGCAAATTGCACATGCGTCTGTTCTCAGCATGTACAGTGTATTGGACTGAAGAAGAGCTACTTTTCTTCTCAGTTTCCTAAGCAGAGTTGAACTAGATATGGCCAGTGTATGTAGGAAGTACAGTTCTTTTGTTCTGAGCAAGCTCACTGTTCTGGCCCTATAGGAAACACAGTAGAGTAGAAGAGTGCTCTTTTCTCTAAAGCAGAGTGTCTTTCTTGTAAGGCGAGCTAGCGTTTTTTTCCCAGTCCTATATGGAGTTGAATCACATGCAGTTTCTGGTACTAAGAGCAAGAGTTGTTTTCTGGTAAGAAGAGTCACTGTTGCGCTCCCATTGTCATACACAGGGCAAATAGCACTGGCGTCTGTTCCCAGCGAGTACAGTGTATTGGACTGAAGAGGAGCTACTGTTCTTGTCAGTTTCCTATGCAGAATTGAACTAGATATGGCCCGTGTCTAGGAAGCACAGTTCTTTTGTTCTGAGCAAGCTCACTGTTCTGGCCCTACAGGAAACACAGTAGAGTAGAAGAGTGCTCTTTTCTCAAAAGCAGAGTGTGTTTCTTGTAAGGCGAGCTAGCGTTTGTTTCCCAGTCCTAAATAGAGATGAATCACATGCAGTTTCTGGTCCTACTAGCAAGAGTTGTTTTTGGTAAGAAGAGTCACTATTGTGCTCCCTTTGTCATTCACAGTGCAAACACCACTGGCGTCTGTTCCCAGCAAGTACAGTGTATTGGACTGAAGAGGATCTACTCTTCTTGTCAGTTTCCTAAGCAGAGTTGAACTAGATATGGCCCGTGTGTGTAGGAAGCACAGTTCTTTTGTTCTGAGCAAGCTCACTGTTCGGACACTATAGGAAACACAGTAGAGTAGAAGTGCGACCTTTTCTCAAAGCAGAGCTTGTTTCTTTTAAGGCGAGCTAGCGTTTGTTTCCCAGTCCTAAATGGAGTTGAATAACATGCAATTTCTGGTCCTAAGAGCAAGAGTTGTTTTCTGGTAAGAAGAGTCACTATTGTGCTCCGCTTGCCATACACAGTGCAAATAGCACTCGCGTCTGTTCCCAGCAAGTAGAGTGTATTGGACTGAAGAGAGGATACTGTTCTTGACATTTTCCTAAGGAGAATTGAACTAGATATGGCCCGTGTGTGTGGGAAGCACAGTTCTTTTGTTCTGAGCAAGGTCATTGTTCTACCCCTATAGGAAACACAGTAGAGTAGAAGAGTGCTCTTTTCTCAAAAGCAGAGTGTGTTTCTTGTAAGGCGAGCTAGCGTTTGTTTCCCAGTCCTAAATGGAGTTGAAATACACATGCAGTTTCTGGTCCTACCAGCAAGACTTGTTTTCTGGTAAGAAGAGTCACTATTGCGCTCCCTTTGCCATACATAGTGCAAATAGCCCTCGCTTCTCTTCCCAGCAAGTACAGTGTATTGGACTGAAGAGGAGCTACTGTTCTTGTCAGTTTCCTAACCAGAATTGAACTAGATATGGCCCGTGTGGGTAGAAAGCACAGTTCTTTTGTTCTCAGCAAGCTCACTGTTCGAACCCCATAGAAAACACAGTAGAGTAGAAGAGTGCTCTTTTCTCAAAAGCAGAGTGTGTTTCTTGTCAGGTAAGCTAGCGTTTGTTTTCCAGTCCTAAATAGAGTTGAATCACATGCATTTTCTGGTCTTACGAGCAAGAGTTTTTTCTGGTAAGAAGAGTAACTATTGCGCTCCCATTGTCATACATATGGCAAATAGCACTGGCGTCTGTTCCCAACAACAGCAGTGTATTGGACTGAAGAGGAGCTACTTCTCTTGTCAGTTTCCTAAGCAGAGTTGAAGTAGATATGGCCCGGATATAGGAAGCACAGTTCTTTTGTTCTTAGCAAGCTCTCTCTTCAGACACCATAGGAAACACAATAGAGTAGAAGAGTGCTCTTTTCTCAAAAGCAGAGTGTGTTTCTTGTAAGGCAAGCTAGCGTTTGTTTCCCAGTCCTAAATGGTGTTGAATCACATGCAGTTTCTGGTCCTATGAGCAAGAGTTGTTTTCTGGTAAGAAGAGTCACTATTGTGCTCCCATTGCTGTACACAGTGCAAATAGCACTCGCGTCTGTTCCCAGCAAGTACAAAGTATTGGACTGAAGAGGAGCTATGTTCTTGTCAGTTTCCTAAGCAGAGTTGAACTAGATATGGCCCGTGTGTGTAGCAAGCACAGTTCTTTTGTTCTGAGCAAGCTCAATGATCTGGCACTATAGGAAACACAGTAGAGTATAAGAGTGCTCTTTTCTCAAAAGCACATTGTGTTTCTTGTAAGGCGAGCTAGCGTTTATTTCCCATTCCTAAATGGAGTTGAATCCCATGCAGTTTCTGGTCCTACGAGCAAGAGTTGTTTTCTGGTAAGAAGAGTCACTATTGCGCTCCCATATTCATACACAGTGCAAATAGCACTGGCGTCTGTTCCCAGCAAGTACAGTGTATTGGACTGAAGAGGAGCTACTTCTCTTGTCAGTTTCCTCAGCAGAGTTGAACTAGATATGGCCCGGGTGTAGGAAGCACAGTTCTTTTGTTCTGAGCAAGTTCTCTGTTTGGACACCATAGGAAACACAGTAGAGTAGATGAGTGTTCTTTTCTCAAAAGCAGAGTGTGTTTCTTGTAAGGCGAGCTAGCGTTTGTTTCCCAGTCCTAAATGGAGCTGAATCACGTGCAGTTTCTGGTCCTAAGAGCAAGAGTTGTTTTCTGGTAAGAAGAGTCACTATTGCGCTCCCCTTGCCATACACAGTGCAAATAGCCCTCGCGCCTGTTCCCAGCAAGTACAGTGTATTGGACTGAAGAGGAGCTACTGTTCTTCTGAGTTTCCTAAGCAGAGTTGAACTAGATATGGCCCGTGTGTGTAGGAAGCACAGTTCTTTTGTTCTCAGCAAGCTCACTGTTAGGTCCCCATAGGAAACACATAGAGTAGAAGAGTGTTCTTTTCTCAAAAGCAGAGTGTGTTTCTTGTAAGGCGAGCTTGGGTTTGTTTCCCAGTCGTAAATGGAGTTGAATCAAATGCAGTTTTTCGTCCTACGAGCAAGAGTTGTTTTCTGGTAAGAAGAGTCACTATTGTGCTCCCTTTGCCATACACAGTGCAAATAGCACTCGCGTCTGTTCCCAGCAAGCACAGTGTATTGGACTGAAGAGTAGCTACTGTTCTTGTCAGTTTCCTAAGCAGAGTTGAACTAGATATGGCCCGTGTGAGTAGGAAGCACAGTTCTTTTGTTCTGAGCAAGCTCACTGTTCTGGTCCTATAGAAAACACAGTAGAGTGGAAGAGTGCTCTTTTCTCAAAAGCAGAGTGTGTTTCTTGTAAGGCGAGCTAGCGTTTGTTTCCTAGTCCTAAATGGAGTTGAATCACATGCAGTTTCTGGTCCTACTAGCAAGAGATGTTTTCTGGTAAGAAGAGTCACTATTGCGCTCCCATTGTCATTCACAGTGCAAATAGCACTGGCGTCTGTTCCCAGCAAGTACAGTGTATTGGACTGAAGAGGATCTACTGTTCTTGTCAGTTTCCTAAGCAGAGTTGAACTAGATATGGCCGGTGTGTGCAGGAAGCACGGTTCTTTTGTTCTGAGCAAGCACACTGTTAGGACCCCATAGGAAACACAGTAGAGTAGAAGTGTCCCCTTTTCTCAAAGCAGAGCGTGTTTCTTGTAAGGCGAGCTAGCGTTTTTTTCCCAGTCCTAAGTGGAGTTGAATCACATGCAGTTTCTGGTCCTAAGAGCAAGAGTTGTTTTCTGATAAGAAGAGTCACTGTTGCGCTCCCTTTGCCATACACAGTGCAAATAGCACTCGCGTCTGTTCCGAGCAAGTAGAGTGTATTGGACTGAAGAAAGGATACTGTTCTTGTCAGTTTCCTAAGTAGAGTTGAACTAGATATGGCCCGTGTGTGTAGGAAGCACAGCTCTTTTGTTCTGAGCAAGCTCACTGTTCGGACACCATAGGAAACACAGTAGAGTAGAATAGTGCTCTTTCCTCAAAAGCAGATTTTGTTTCTTGTAAGGCGAGCTAGCATTTGTTTCCCAGTCCTAAATGGACTTGAATCACATGTAGTTTTTGGTCTTACACGCAGGAGTTGCTTTCAAGTAAGGAAAGACACTATTGTGCTCCCATTGCCATACACAGTGCAAATAGCACTCGCATCTGTTCCCAGCTAGTACAGTGTATTGGACTGAAGAGGAGATACTGTTCTTGTCAGTTTCCTAAGCAGAGTTGAACTAGATATGGCCCGTGTGTATAGGAAGCACAGTTCTTTTGTTCTGAGCAAGCTCACTGTTCTGTCACTATAGGAAACACTGTAGAGTAGAAGAGTGCTCTTTTCTCAAAAGCAGAGTGTGTTTCTTGTAAGGCGAGCTAGCGTTTCTTAACCAGTCCTAAATGGAGTTGAATCCCATGCAGTTTCTGGTCCTAGGACCAAGAGTTGTTTTCTGGTAAGAAGAGTCACTATTGCGCTCCCTTTGTCATACACAGGGTAAATAGCACTGGCGTCTGTTCCCAGCATGTACAGTTTATTGGACTGAAGAGGATCTACTGTTCTTGTCAGATTCCTAAGCAGAGTTGAACTAGATATGACCCGTGTGTGTAGGAAGCACATTTCTTTTGTTCTGAGCAAGCTCTCTGTTTTGGCCCTACAGGAAACACAGTAGAGTAAAAGAGTGCTCTTTTCTCAAAAGCAGAGTGTGTTTCTTGTAAGGAGAGCTAGTGTTTGGTTCCCAGTCCTAAATGGAGTAGAATCACATGCAGTTTCTGGTCCTACGATCAAGAGTTGTTTTCTGGTAAGAAGAGTCACTATTGCCCTCCCATATTCATACACAGTGCAAATAGCACTCGCGTCTGTTCCCAGCAAGTACAGTGTATTGGACTGAAGAGGAGCTAATGTTCTTGTCAGTTTCCTAAGCAGAGTAGAACTAGATATGCTCCGTGTGTGTAGGAAGCATAGTTCTTTTGTTTTGAGCAAGCTAACTGTTCGGATCCCATAGGAAACACAGTAGAGTAGAAGAGTGCTCTTTTCTCAAAAGCAGAGTGTGTTTCTTGTAAGGCAAGCTAGCGTTTTTTTTCGCAGTCCTAAGTGGAGTTGAATCATGGGCAGTTGCTGGTCCTAAGAGCAAGAGATGTTTTCTGGTAAGAAGAGTCACTACTGTGCTCCCATTGCTGTACACAGTGCAAATAGCACTCGCGTCTGTTCCCAGCAAGTACAGTGTATTGGACTGAAGAGGATCTACTGTACTTGTCAGTTTCCTAAGCAGAGTTGATCTAGATATGGCCCGTGTGTGTAGGAAGCACTGTTCTTTTGTTCTCAGCAAGCTCACAGTTCGGACCCCATAGAAAACACAGTAGAGTAGAAGAGTGCTTTTTTCTCAAAAGCAGAGTGTGTTTCTTGTAAGGTGAGCTAGCGTTTGTTTCCCAGTCCTAAATGGAGTTGAATCACAAGGAGTTTCTGTTCCTACGAGCAAGAGTTGTTTTCTGGTAAGAGGAGTCACTTTTGTGCTCCCATTGTCATACACAGGGCAAATAGCACTGGTGTCTGTTCCCAACAATTACAGTGTATTGGACTGAAGAGGAGCTACTGTTCTTGTCAGTTTCCTAAGCAGAGTTGAACTAGATATGACCCGTGTGTGTAGGAAGCACAGTTCTTTTGTTCTGAGCCAGCTCACTGTTTGGCTCCATAGGAAACACAGTATAGAAGATGTGTACCCTATTCTCAAAAGCAGAGCGTGTTTCTTGTAAGACAAGCTAGCGTTTGTTTCCCAGTCCTAAGTGGATTGAATCAAATGCAGTTTCTGGTCCTAAGAGCAAGAGTTGTTTCCTGGTAAGAAGATTCACTATTGTGCACTTATTGCCTTACACAGTGCAAATAGCACTCGCGTCTGTACCCAGCAAGTACAGTGTATTGGACTGAAGAGGAGCTACTGTTCTTGTCAGTTTCCTAAGCAGAGTTGAACTAGATATGGCCCGTGTGTAGGAAGCACAGTTCTTTTGTTCTGAGCAAGCTCACTCTTCGAACCCCATAGGAAACACTGTAGAGTAGAAGAGTGCTCTTTTCTCAAAAGCAGAGTGTGTTTCTTGTAAGGCGAGCCAGCATTTGTTTCCCAGTTCTAAATGGAGTTGAAATACACATGCAGTTTTTGGTCCTATGAGCAAGAGTTGTTTTCTGGTTAGAAGAGTCACTATTGCGCTCCCTTTGCCATACACAGGGCAAATAGCACTGGCGTCTGTTTTCAGCATGTACAGTGTATTGGACTGAAGAGGATCTACTGTTCTTGTCAGGTTCCTAAGCAGAGTTGAACTAGATATGGCCCGTGCGGTTAGGAAACACAGTTTTTTGTTCTCAGCAAGCTCACTGTTCTGGCCCTATAGGAAACACAGTAGAGTAGAAGAGTGCTCTTTCCTCAAAAGCAGAGTGTGTTTCTTGTAAGGCGAGCTAGCGTTTGTTTCCCAGTCCTAAATGGAGTTGAATCACATGCAGTTTCTGGTCCTATGAGCAAGTGTTTTTTCTGGTAAGTTAAGTAACTATTGTGCTCCCATTGCCATACACAGTGCAAATAGCACTCGCGTCTGTTCCCAGCAATTACAGTGTATTGGGCTGAAGAGGAGCTACTGTTCTTGTCAGTTTCCTAAGCAGAGTTGAACTAGATATGACCCGTGTGTGTAGGAAGCACAGTTCTTTTGTTCTGAGCAAGCTCACTGTTTGGACCCCATAGAAAACACAGTAGAGTAGATGTGTGCCCTATTCTCAAAAGCAGAGCGTGTTTCTTGTAAGGCAAGCTAGCGTTTGTTTCCCAGTCATAAGTGGGTTGAATCAAATGCAGTTTCAGGTCCTAAGAGCAAGAGTTGTTTTCTGGTAAGAAGAGTCACTATTTTGCATCCATTGCAGTACACAGTGTAAATAGCACTCGCGTCTGTTCCCAGCAAGTACAGTGTATTGGACTGAAGAGGAGCTACTGTTCTCGTCAGTATCCTAAGAGGAGTTGAACTAGATATGGCCCGTGTGTGTAGGAAGCACAGTTCTTTTGTTTTGAGCAAGCTCACTGTTCTGGCCCTATAGGAAACACAGTATAGTTAAAGAGTGCACTTTTCTCAAAAGCAGAGTGTGTTTCTTGTAAGGCGAGCTAGCGTTTGTTTCCCAGTCCTAAATGGAGTTGATTCACATGCAGTTTTTGGTCCTATGAGCAAGAGTTGTTTTGTGGTATGAAGAGTCACAATTGCGCTCCCATTGTCATACACAGTGCAAATAGCACTCGCCTCTGTTCCCAGGAAGTACAGTGTATTGGACTGAAGAGGATCTACTGTTCTTGTCAGTTTCCTAAGCAGAATTAAACTAGATATGGCCATGTGTGTAGGAAACACAGTTCTTTTGTTCTGAGAAGCTCACTGTTCTGGCGCTAAAGGAAAGACAGTAGAGTAGAAGAGTGCTCCTTCCTCAAAAGCAGAGTGTGTTACTTGTAAGGCGAGCTAGCGTTTGTTTCCCAGTCCTAAATGGAGTTGAATCACATGCAGTTTTTGGTCCTATGAGCAAGAGTTGCTTTCTGGTAAGGAAGTCACTATTGCGCTCCCATTGCCATACACAGTGCAAATAGCACTCGGGTCTGTTCCCAGGAAGTACAGTGTATTGGACTGAAGAGGAGCTAATGTTCTTGTCAGTTTCCTAAGCAGAGTAGAACTAGATATGGCCCGTGTGTGTAGGAAGCACAGTTCTTTTGTTCTGAGCAAGCTCACTGTTCGGATCCCATAGGAAACACAGTAGAGTAGAAGAGTGCTCTTTTTTCAAAAGCAGAGTGTCTTTCTTGTAAAGCGAGCTAGTGTTTGTTTCCCAGTAAGAAATCGAGCTGAATCCCATGCAGTTTCTGGTCCTACGAGCAAGAGTTGTTTTCTGGTAAGAAGAGTCACTATTGTGCTCCCATTGCCATACACAGTGCAAATAGCACTCGCGTCTGTTCCCAGCAAGTACAGTGTATTGGACTGAAGAGGAGCTACTGTTCTCGTCAGTTTCCTAAGCAGAGTTGAACTAGATATGACCCGTGTGTGTAGGAAGCAAAGTTCTTTTGTTCTGAGCAAGCTCACTGTTTGGACCCCATAGAAAACACAGTAGAGTAGATGTGTGCCCTATTCTCAAAAGCAGAGCGTGTTTCTTTTAAGGTGAGCTAGCGTTTGTTTCCCAGTCCTAAATGGAGTTGAATCACATGCAGGTTCTGGTCCTACGAGCAAGAGTTGTTTTCTGTTAAGAAGAGTCACTATTGCGCTCCAATTGTCATACACAGGGTAAATAGCACTGGCGTCTGTTACCAGCATGTACAGTGTATTGGACTGAAGAGGATCTACTGTTCTTGTCAGGTTCCTAAGCAGAGTTGAACTAGATATGGCCCGTGTGTGTAGGAAGCACAGTTCTTTTGTTCTCAGCAAGCTCACTGTTCCGACCCCATAGAAAACACAGTAGAGCAGAAGAGTGCTCCTTTTTCAAAAGCAGAGTGTGTTTCTTGTAAGGTGAGCTAGCGTTTGTTTCCCAGTCCTAAATGGAGTTGAATCACAAGGAGTTTCTGTTCCTACGAGCAAGAGTTGTTTTCTGGTAAGAGGAGTCACTTTTGTGCTCCCATTGTCATACACAGGGCAAATAGCACTGGTGTCTGTTCCCAACAATTACAGTGTATTGGACTGAAGAGGAGCTACTGTTCTTGTCAGTTTCCTAAGCAGAGTTGAACTAGATATGGCCCGTGTGTGTAGGAAGCACAGTTCTTTGGTTCTCAGCAAGCTCACTGTTCGGCCCCCTAGGAAACACAGTAGAGTAGAAGAGTGCTCTTTTCTCAAAAGCAGAGTGTGTTTCTTGTAAGGTGAGCTTGGGTTTGTTTCCCAGTCCTAAATGGAGTTGAATCAAATGCAGTTTTTCGTCCTACGAGCAAGAGTTGTTTTCGGGTAAGAAGAGTCACTATTGCGCTCCCTTTGCCATATACAGTGCAAATAGCACTCACATCTGTTCCCAGGAAGTACAGTGTATTGGACTGAAGAGTAGCTACTGTTCTTGTCAGTTTCCTAAGCAGATTTGAACTAGTTATGGCCCGTGTGTGTAGGAAGCACAGTTCTTTTGTTCTGAGCAAGCTCACTGTTATGGTCCTATAGAAAACACAGTAGAGTGGAAGAGTGCTCTTTTCTCAAAAGCAGAGTCTGTTTCTTGTAAGTCGAGCTAGCGTTTGTTTCCTAGTCCTAAATGGAGTTGAATCACATGCAGTTTCTGGTCCTACTAGCAAGAGTTGTTTTCTGGTAAGAAGAGTCACTATTGTGCTCCCATTGTCATTCAAAGTGCAAATAGCACTGGCTTCTGTTCCCAGCAAGGACAGTGTATTGGACTGAAGAGGATCTACTGTTCTTGTCAGTTTCCTAAGCAGAGTTGAACTAGATATGGCCGGTGTGTGTAGGAAGCACGGTTCTTTTGTTCTGAGCAAGCTCACTGTTAGGACCCCATAGGAAACACAGTAGAGTAGAAGTGTGCCCTTTTCTCAAAGCAGATCGTGTTTCTTGTAAGGCAAGCTAGCGTTTGTTTCCCAGTCCTAAGTGGTGTTGAATCACATGCAGTTTCTGGTCCTAAGAGCAAGAGTTGTTTTCTGATAAGAAGAGTCACTATTGCGCTCCCTTTGCCATACACAGTGCAAATAGCACTCGCGTCTGTTCCCTAGCAAGTAGAGTGTATTGGACTGAAGAAAGGATACTGTTCTTGTCAGTTTCCTAAGTAGAGTTGAACTAGATATGGCCCGTGTGTGTAGGAAGCACAGTTCTTTTGTTCGGAGCAGGCTCACTGTTCGGACCCCATAGGAAACACAGTAGAGTAGAAGAGTGCTTATTTCTCAAAAACAGAGTGTGTTTCTTGTAAGGCGAGCTAGTGTTTGTTTCCCAGTCCTAAATGGAGTTGAATCACATGCAGTTTCTGGTTCTACGAGCAAGAGTTGTTTTCTGGTAAGAAGAGTCACTATTGTGCTCCCATTGCTGTACACAGTGCAAATAGCACTCGCGTCTGTTGCCAGCAAATACAGTGTATTGGACTGAAGAGGAGATACTGTTCTTGTCAGTTTCCTAAGCAGAGTTGAACTAGATATGGCCCGTGTGTATAGGAAGCACAGTTCTTTTGTTCTGAGCAAGCTCACTGTTCTGTCACTATAGGAAACACTGTAGAGTAGAAGAGTGCTCTTTTCTCAAAAGCAGAGTGTGTTTCTTGTAAGGCGAGCTAGCGTTTCTTAACCAGTCCTAAATGGAGTTGAATCCCATGCAGTTTCTGGTCCTAGGACCAAGAGTTGTTTTCTGGTAAGAAGAGTCACTATTGCGCTCCCTTTGTCATACACAGGGTAAATAGCACTGGCGTCTGTTCCCAGCATGTACAGTGTATTGGACTGAAGAGGATCTACTGTTCTTGTCAGATTCCTAAGCAGAGTTGAACTAGATATGACCCGTGTGTGTAGGAAGCACATTTCTTTTGTTCTGAGCAAGCTCTCTGTTTTGGCCCTACAGGAAACACAGTAGAGTAAAAGAGTGCTCTTTTCTCAAAAGCAGAGTGTGTTTCTTGTAAGGAGAGCTAGTGTTTGGTTCCCAGTCCTAAATGGAGTTGAATCACATGCAGTTTCTGGTCCTACGATCAAGAGTTGTTTTCTGGTAAGAAGAGTCACTATTGCCGTCCCATATTCATACACAGTGCAAATAGCACTCGCGTCTGTTCCCAGCAAGTACAGTGTATTGGACTGAAGAGGAGCTAATGTTCTTGTCAGTTTCCTAAGCAGAGTAGAACTAGATATGCTCCGTGTGTGTAGGAAGCACAGTTCTTTTGTTTTGAGCAAGCTAACTGTTCGGATCCCATAGGAAACACAGTAGAGTAGAAGAGTGCTCTTTTCTCAAAAGCAGAGTGTGTTTCTTGTAAGGCAAGCTAGCGTTTTTTTTCGCAGTCCTAAGTGGAGTTGAATCATGGGCAGTTGCTGGTCCTAAGAGCAAGAGATGTTTTCTGGTAAGAAGAGTCACTACTGTGCTCCCATTGCTGTACACAGTGCAAATAGCACTCGCGTCTGTTCCCAGCAAGTACAGTGTATTGGACTGAAGAGGAGCTACTGTTCTCGTCAGTTTCCTAAGCAGAGTTGAACTAGATATGGCCCGTGTGTGTAGGAAGCACAGTACTTTTGTTCTGAGCAAGCTCACTGTTCTGGCCCTATAGGAAACACAGTAGAGTAGAAAAGTGCTCTTTTCTCAAAAGCAGAGTGTGTTTCTTGAAAGGTGAGCTAGCATTTGTTTCCACTCCTAAATGGAGTTGAAATACACATGCAGTTTCTGGTCCTACGAGCAAGAGTTGTTTTCTGGTAAGAAGAGTCGCTATTGCGCTCCCATTGCCATACACAGTACAAATAGCACTCGCGTCTGTTCCCAACAAGTACAGTGTATTGGACTGAAGAGGAGCTACTGTTCTTGTCAGTTTCCTAAGGAGAGTTGAACTAGATATGGCCCGTGTGTGTAGGAAGCACAGTTCTTTAGTTCTGAGCAAGCTCACTGTTCGAACCCCAGAGGAAACACAGTAGAGTAGAAGAGTGCTCTTTTCTCAAAAGCAGAGTGTGTTTCTTATAAGGCAAGCTAGCGTTTGTTTCCCAGTCCAAAATCGAGTTGAAATACACATGCAGTTTCTGGTCCTACGAGCAAGAGTTGTTTTCTGGTAAGAATAGTCACTATTGCGCTCCCTTTGCCATACACAGTGCAAATAGCCCTCGCGTCTGTTCCCAGCAAGTACAGTGTATTGGACTGAAGAGGATCTACTGTACTTGTCAGTTTCCTAAGCAGAGTTGATCTAGATATGGCCCGTGTGTGTAGGAAGCACTGTTCTTTTGTTCTCAGCAAGCTCACTGTTCGGACCCCATAGAAAACACAGTAGAGTAGAAGAGTGCTTTTTTCTCAAAAGCAGAGTGTGTTTCTTGTAAGGTGAGCTAGCGTTTGTTTCCCAGTCCTAAATGGAGTTGAATCACAAGGAGTTTCTGTTCCTACGAGCAAGAGTTGTTTTCTGGTAAGAGGAGTCACTTTTGTGCTCCCATTGTCATACACAGGGCAAATAGCACTGGTGTCTGTTCCCAACAATTACAGTGTATTGGACTGAAGAGGAGCTACTGTTCTTGTCAGTTTCCTAAGCAGAGTTGAACTAGATATGACCCGTGTGTGTAGGAAGCACAGTTCTTTTGTTCTGAGCAAGCTCACTGTTTGGACTCCATAGGAAACACAGTATAGAAGATGTGTACCCTATTCTCAAAAGCAGAGCGTGTTTCTTGTAAGGCAAGCTAGCGTTTGTTTCCCAGTCCTAAGTGGATTGAATCAAATGCAGTTTCTGGTCCTAAGAGCAAGAGTTGTTTCCTGGTAATAAGATTCACTATTGTGCACTTATTGCCGTACACAGTGCAAATAGCACTCGCGTCTGTTCCCAGCAAGTACAGTGTATTGGACTGAAGAGGAGCTACTGTTCTTGTCAGTTTCCTAAGCAGAGTTGAACTAGATATGGCCCGTGTGTAGGAAGCACAGTTCTTTTGTTCTGAGCAAGCTCACTCTTCGAACCCCATAGGAAACACTGTAGAGTAGAAGAGTGCTCTTTTCTCAAAAGCAGAGTGTGTTTCTTGTAAGTCGAGCCAGCATTTGTTTCCCAGTTCTAAATGGAGTTGAAATACACATGCAGTTTTTGGTCCTATGAGCAAGAGTTGTTTTCTGGTTAGAAGAGTCACTATTGCGCTCCCTTTGCCATACACAGGGCAAATAGCACTGGCGTCTGTTCCCAGCATGTACAGTGTATTGGACTGAAGAGGATCTACTGTTCTTGTCAGGTTCCTAAGCAGAGTTGAACTAGATATGGCCCGTGCGGTTAGGAAACACAGTTTTTTGTTCTCAGCAAGCTCACTGTTCTGGCCCTATAGGAAACACAGTAGAGTAGAAGAGTGCTCTTTCCTCAAAAGCAGAGTGTGTTTCTTGTAAGGCGAGCTAGCGTTTGTTTCCCAGTCCTAAATGGAGTTGAATCACATGCAGTTTCTGGTCCTATGAGCAAGTGTTTTTTCTGGTAAGTTAAGTAACTATTGTGCTCCCATTGCCATACACAGTGCAAATAGCACTCGCGTCTGTTCCCAGCAATTACAGTGTATTGGGCTGAAGAGGAGCTACTGTTCTTGTCAGTTTCCTAAGCAGAGTTGAACTAGATATGACCCGTGTGTGTAGGAAGCACAGTTCTTTTGTTCTGAGCAAGCTCACTGTTTGGTCCCCATAGAAAACACAGTAGAGTAGATGTGTGCCCTATTCTCAAAAGCAGAGCGTGTTTCTTGTAAGGCAAGCTAGCGTTTGTTTCCCAGTCCTAAGTGGGTTGAATCAAATGCAGTTTCAGGTCCTAAGAGCAAGAGTTGTTTTCTGGTAAGAAGAGTCACTATTTTGCATCCATTGCAGTACACAGTGTAAATAGCACTCGCGTCTGTTCCCAGCAAGTACAGTGTATTGGACTGAAGAGGAGCTACTGTTCTCGTCAGTATCCTAAGCAGAGTTGAACTAGATATGGCCCGTGTGTGTAGGAAGCACAGTTCTTTTGTTCTGAGCAAGCTCACTGTTCTGGCCCTATAGGAAACACAGTATAGTTAAAGAGTGCACTTTTCTCAAAAGCAGAGTGTGTTTCTTGTAAGGCGAGCTAGCGTTTGTTTCCCAGTCCTAAATGGAGTTGATTCACATGCAGTTTTTGGTCCTATGAGCAAGAGTTGTTTTGTGGTATGAAGAGTCACAATTGCGCTCCCATTGTCATACACAGTGCAAATAGCACTCGCCTCTGTTCCCAGGAAGTACAGTGTATTGGACTGAAGAGGATCTACTGTTCTTGTCAGTTTCCTAAGCAGAATTAAACTAGATATGGCCATGTGTGTAGGAAACACAGTTCTTTTGTTCTGAGAAGCTCACTGTTCTGGCGCTAAAGGAAAGACAGTAGAGTAGAAGAGTGCTCCTTCCTCAAAAGCAGAGTGTGTTACTTGTAAGGCGAGCTAGCGTTTGTTTCCCAGTCCTAAATGGAGTTGAATCACATGCAGTTTTTGGTCCTATGAGCAAGAGTTGCTTTCTGTCAAGGAAGTCACTATTGCGCTCCCATTGCCATACACAGTGCAAATAGCACTCGCGTCTGTTCCCAGGAAGTACAGTGTATTGGACTGAAGAGGAGCTAATGTTCTTGTCAGTTTCCTAAGCAGAGTAGAACTAGATATGGCCCGTGTGTGTAGGAAGCACAGTTCTTTTGTTCTGAGCAAGCTCACTGTTCGGATCCCATAGGAAACACAGTAGAGTAGAAGAGTGCTCTTTTCTCAAAAGCAGAGTGTCTTTCTTGTAAAGCGAGCTAGTGTTTGTTTCCCAGTAAGAAATCGAGCTGAATCCCATGCAGTTTCTGGTCCTACGAGCAAGAGTTGTTTTCTGGTAAGAAGAGTCACTATTGTGCTCCCATTGCCATACACAGTGCAAATAGCACTCGCGTCTGTTCCCAGCAAGTACAGTGTATTGGACTGAAGAGGAGCTACTGTTCTCGTCAGTTTCCTAAGCAGAGTTGAACTAGATATGACCCGTGTGTGTAGGAAGCAAAGTTCTTTTGTTCTGAGCAAGCTCACTGTTTGGACCCCATAGAAAACACAGTAGAGTAGATGTGTGCCCTATTCTCAAAAGCAGAGCGTGTTTCTTTTAAGGTGAGCTAGCGTTTGTTTCCCAGTCCTAAATGGAGTTGAATCACATGCAGGTTCTGGTCCTACGAGCAAGAGTTGTTTTCTGTTAAGAAGAGTCACTATTGCGCTCCAATTGTCATACACAGGGTAAATAGCACTGGCGTCTGTTACCAGCATGTACAGTGTATTGGACTGAAGAGGATCTACTGTTCTTGTCAGGTTCCTAAGCAGAGTTGAACTAGATATGGCCCGTGTGTGTAGGAAGCACAGTTCTTTTGTTCTCAGCAAGCTCACTGTTCCGACCCCATAGAAAACACAGTAGAGCAGAAGAGTGCTCCTTTTTCAAAAGCAGAGTGTGTTTCTTGTAAGGTGAGCTAGCGTTTGTTTCCCAGTCCTAAATGGAGTTGAATCAAACGCAGTTTTTCGTCCTACGAGCAAGAGTTGTTTTCGGGTAAGAAGAGTCACTATTGCGCTCCCTTTGCCATACACAGTGCAAATAGCACTCACATCTGTTCCCAGCAAGTACAGTGTATTGGACTGAAGAGTAGCTACTGTTCTTGTCAGTTTCCTAAGCAGATTTGAACTAGTTATGGCCCGTGTGTGTAGGAAGCACAGTTCTTTTGTTCTGAGCAAGCTCACTGTTCTGGTCCTATAGAAAACACAGTAGAGTGGAAGAGTGCTCTTTTCTCAAACGCAGAGTCTGTTTCTTGTAAGTCGAGCTAGCGTTTGTTTCCTAGAACTAAATGGAGTTGAATCACATGCAGTTTCTGGTCCTACTAGCAAGAGTTGTTTTCTGGTAAGAAGAGTCACTATTGTGCTCCCATTGTCATTCAAAGTGCAAATAGCACTGGCTTCTGTTCCCAGCAAGGACAGTGTATTGGACTGAAGAGGATCTACTGTTCTGGTCAGTTTCCTAAGCAGAGTTGAACTAGATATGGCCGGTGTGTGTAGGAAGCACGGTTCTTTTGTTCTGAGCAAGCTCACTGTTAGGACCCCATAGGAAACACAGTAGAGTAGAAGTGTGCCCTTTTCTCAAAGCAGATCGTGTTTCTTGTAAGGCGAGCTAGCGTTTGTTTCCCAGTCCTAAGTGGTGTTGAATCACATGCAGTTTCTGGTCCTAAGAGCAAGAGTTGTTTTCTGATAAGAAGAGTCACTATTGCGCTCCCTTTGCCATACACAGTGCAAATAGCACTCGCGTCTGTTCCCTAGCAAGTAGAGTGTATTGGACTGAAGAAAGGATACTGTTCTTGTCAGTTTCCTAAGTAGAGTTGAACTAGATATGGCCCGTGTGTGTAGGAAGCACAGTTCTTTTGTTCAGAGCAAGCTCACTGTTCGGACCCCATAGGAAACACAGTAGAGTAGAAGAGTGCTTATTTCTCAAAAACAGAGTGTGTTTCTTGTAAGGCGAGCTAGTGTTTGTTTCCCAGTCCTAAATGGAGTTGAATCACATGCAGTTTCTGGTTCTACGAGCAAGAGTTGTTTTCTGGTAAGAAGAGTCACTATTGTGCTCCCATTGCTGTACACAGTGCAAATAGCACTCGCGTCTGTTGCCAGCAAATACAGTGTATTGGACTGAAGAGGATCTACTGTTCTTGTCAGTTTCCTAAGCAGAGTTGAACTAGATATGGCCCGTGTGTATAGGAAGCACAGTTCTTTTGTTCTGAGCAAGCTCACTGTTCTGTCACTATAGGAAACACTGTAGAGTAGAAGAGTGCTCTTTTCTCAAAAGCAGAGTGTGTTTCTTGTAAGGCGAGCTAGCGTTTCTTAACCAGTCCTAAATGGAGTTGAATCCCATGCAGTTTCTGGTCCTAGGACCAAGAGTTGTTTTCTGGTAAGAAGAGTCACTATTGCGCTCCCTTTGTCATACACAGGGTAAATAGCACTGGCGTCTGTTCCCAGCATGTACAGTGTATTGGACTGAAGAGGATCTACTGTTCTTGTCAGATTCCTAAGCAGAGTTGAACTAGATATGACCCGTGTGTGTAGGAAGCACATTTCTTTTGTTCTGAGCAAGCTCTCTGTTTTGGCCCTACAGGAAACACAGTAGATTAAAAGAGTGCTCTTTTCTCAAAAGCAGAGTGTGTTTCTTGTAAGGAGAGCTAGTGTTTGGTTCCCAGTCCTAAATGGAGTTGAATCACATGCAGTTTCTGGTCCTACGATCAAGAGTTGTTTTCTGGTAAGAAGAGTCAGTATTGCCCTCCCATATTCATACACAGTGCAAATAGCACTCGCGTCTGTTCCCAGCAAGTACAGTGTATTGGACTGAAGAGGAGCTAATGTTCTTGTCAGTTTCCTAAGCAGAGTAGAACTAGATATGCTCCGTGTGTGTAGGAAGCACAGTTCTTTTGTTTTGAGCAAGCTAACTGTTCGGATCCCATAGGAAACACAGTAGAGTAGAAGAGTGCTCTTTTCTCAAAAGCAGAGTGTGTTTCTTGTAAGGCAAGCTAGCGTTTTTTTTCGCAGTCCTAAGTGGAGTTGAATCATGGGCAGTTGCTGGTCCTAAGAGCAAGAGATGTTTTCTGGTAAGAAGAGTCACTACTGTGCTCCCATTGAAGTACACAGTGCAAATAGCACT
Source organism: Peromyscus eremicus (assembly GCF_949786415.1). Lineage (NCBI taxonomy): Eukaryota > Metazoa > Chordata > Mammalia > Rodentia > Cricetidae > Peromyscus > Peromyscus eremicus. The sequence goes on from NW_026734298.1 coordinate 1,057,051, forward strand.
CGCGTATGTTCCCAGCAAGTACAGTGTATTGGACTGAAGAGGAGCTACTGTTCTCGTCAGTTTCCTAAGCAGAGTTGAACTAGATATGGCCCGTGTGTGTAGGAAGCACAGTACTTTTGTTCTGAGCAAGCTCACTGTTCTGGCCCTATAGGAAACACAGTAGAGTAGAAAAGTGCTCTTTTCTCAAAAGCAGAGTGTGTTTCTTATAAGGCAAGCTAGCGTATGTTTCCCAGTCCTAAATCGAGTTGAAATACACATGCAGTTTCTGGTCCTACGAGCAAGAGTTGTTTTCTGGTAAGAATAGTCACTATTGCGCTCCCTTTGCCATACACAGTGCAAATAGCCCTCGCGTCTGTTCCCAGCAAGTACAGTGTATTGGACTGAAGAGGATCTACTGTACTTGTCAGTTTCCTAAGCAGAGTTGATCTAGATATGGCCCGTGTGTGTAGGAAGCACTGTTCTTTTGTTCTCAGCAAGCTCACTGTTCGGACCCCATAGAAAACACAGTAGAGTAGAAGAGTGCTTTTTTCTCAAAAGCAGAGTGTGTTTCTTGTAAGGTGAGCTAGCGTTTGTTTCCCAGTCCTAAATGGAGTTGAATCACAAGGAGTTTCTGTTCCTACGAGCAAGAGTTGTTTTCTGGTAAGAGGAGTCACTTTTGTGTTCCCATTGTCATACACAGGGCAAATAGCACTGGTGTCTGTTCCCAACAATTACAGTGTATTGGACTGAAGAGGAGCTACTGTTCTTGTCAGTTTCCTAAGCAGAGTTGAACTAGATATGACCCGTGTGTGTAGGAAGCACAGTTCTTTTGTTCTGAGCAAGCTCACTGTTTGGACTCCATAGGAAACACAGTATAGAATATGTGTACCCTATTCTCAAAAGCAGAGCGTGTTTCTTGTAAGGCAAGCTAGCGTTTGTTTCCCAGTCCTAAGTGGATTGAATCAAATGCAGTTTCTGGTCCTAAGAGCAAGAGTTGATTCCTGGTAAGAAGATTCACTATTGTGCACTTATTGCCGTACACAGTGCAAATAGCACTCGCGTCTGTTCCCAGCAAGTACAGTGTATTGGACTGAAGAGGAGCTACTGTTCTTGTCAGTTTCCTAAGCAGAGTTGAACTAGATATGGCCCGTGTGTAGGAAGCACAGATCTTTTGTTCTGAGCAAGCTCACTCTTCGAACCCCATAGGAAACACTGTAGAGTAGAAGAGTGCTCTTTTCTCAAAAGCAGAGTGTGTTTCTTGTAAGGCGAGCCAGCATTTGTTTCCCAGTTCTAAATGGAGTTGAAATACACATGCAGTTTTTGGTCCTATGAGCAAGAGTTGTTTTCTGGTTAGAAGAGTCACTATTGTGCTCCCTTTGCCATACACAGGGCAAATAGCACTGGCGTCTGTTCCCAGCATGTACAGTGTATTGGACTGAAGAGGATCTACTGTTCTTGTCAGGTTCCTAAGCAGAGTTGAACTAGATATGGCCCGTGCGGTTAGGAAACACAGTTTTTTGTTCTCAGCAAGCTCACTGTTCTGGCCCTATAGGAAACACAGTAGAGTAGAAGAGTGCTCTTTCCTCAAAAGCAGAGTGTGTTTCTTGTAAGGCGAGCTAGCGTTTGTTTCCCAGTCCTAAATGGAGTTGAATCACATGCAGTTTCTGGTCCTATGAGCAAGTGTTTTTTCTGGTAAGTTAAGTAACTATTGTGCTCCCATTGCCATACACAGTGCAAATAGCACTCGCGTCTGTTCCCAGCAATTACAGTGTATTGGGCTGAAGAGGAGCTACTGTTCTTGTCAGTTTCCTAAGCAGAGTTGAACTAGATATGACCCGTGTGTGTAGGAAGCACAGTTCTTTTGTTCTGAGCAAGCTCACTGTTTGGACCCCATAGAAAACACAGTAGAGTAGATGTGTGCCCTATTCTCAAAAGCAGAGCGTGTTTCTTGTAAGGCAAGCTAGCGTTTGTTTCCCAGTCCTAAGTGGGTTGAATCAAATGCAGTTTCAGGTCCTAAGAGCAAGAGTTGTTTTCTGGTAAGAAGAGTCACTATTTTGCATCCATTGCAGTACACAGTGTAAATAGCACTCGCGTCTGTTCCCAGCAAGTACAGTGTATTGGACTGAAGAGGAGCTACTGTTCTCGTCACTATCCTAAGCAGAGTTGAACTAGATATGGCCCGTGTGTGTAGGAAGCACAGTTCTTTTGTTCTGAGCAAGCTCACTGTTCTGGCCCTATAGTTAACACAGTATAGTTAAAGAGTGCACTTTTCTCAAAAGCAGAGTGTGTTTCTTGTAAGGCGAGCTAGCGTTTGTTTCCCATTCCTAAATGGAGTTGATTCACATGCAGTTTTTGGTCCTATGAGCAAGAGTTGTTTTGTGGTATGAAGAGTCACAATTGCGCTCCCATTGTCATACACAGTGCAAATAGCACTCGCCTCTGTTCCCAGGAAGTACAGTGTATTGGACTGAAGAGGATCTACTGTTCTTGTCAGTTTCCTAAGCAGAATTAAACTAGATATGGCCATGTGTGTAGGAAACACAGTTCTTTTGTTCTGAGCAACCTCACTGTTCTGGCGCTAAAGGAAAGACAGTAGAGTAGAAGAGTGCTCCTTCCTCAAAAGCAGAGTGTGTTACTTGTAAGGCGAGCTAGCGTTTGTTTCCCAGTCCTAAATGGAGTTGAATCACATGCAGTTTTTGGTCCTATGAGCAAGAGTTGCTTTCTGGTAAGGAAGTCACTGTTGAGCTCCCATTGCCATACACAGTGCAAATAGCACTCGCGTCTGTTCCCAGGAAGTACAGTGTATTGGACTGAAGAGGAGCTAATGTTCTTGTCAGTTTCCTAAGCAGAGTAGAACTAGATATGGCCCGTGTGTGTAGGAAGCACAGTTCTTTTGTTCTGAGCAAGCTCACTGTTCGGATCCCATAGGAAACACAGTAGAGTAGAAGAGTGCTCTTTTCTCAAAAGCAGAGTGTCTTTCTTGTAAAGCGAGCTAGTGTTTGTTTCCCAGTAAGAAATCGAGCTGAATCCCATGCAGTTTCTGGTCCTACGAGCAAGAGTTGTTTTCTGGTAAGAAGAGTCACTATTGTGCTCCCATTGCCATACACAGTGCAAATAGCACTCGCATCTGTTCCCAGCAAGTACAGTGTATTGGACTGAAGAGGAGCTACTGTTCTCGTCAGTTTCCTAAGCAGAGTTGAACTAGATATGACCCGTGTGTGTAGGAAGCAAAGTTCTTTTGTTCTGAGCAAGCTCACTGTTTGGACCCCATAGAAAACACAGTAGAGTAGATGTGTGCCCTATTCTCAATAGCAGAGCGTGTTTCTTTTAAGGTGAGCTAGCGTTTGTTTCCCAGTCCTAAATGGAGTTGAATCACATGCAGGTTCTGGTCCTATGAGCAAGAGTTGTTTTATGTTAAGAAGAGTCACTATTGCGCTCCAATTGTCATACACAGGGTAAATAGCACTGGCGTCTGTTACCAGCATGTACAGTGTATTGGACTGAAGAGGATCTACTGTTCTTGTCAGGTTCCTAAGCAGAGTTGAACTAGATATGGCCCGTGTGCGTAGAAAGCACAGTTCTTTTGTTCTCAGCAAGCTCACTGTTCCGACCCCATAGAAAACACAGTAGAGCAGAAGAGTGCTCCTTTTTTAAAAGCAGAGTGTGTTTCTTGTAAGGTGAGCTAGCGTTTGTTTCCCAGTCCTAAATGGAGTTGAATCACAAGGAGTTTCTGTTCCTACGAGCAAGAGTTGTTTTCTGGTAAGAGGAGTCACTTTTGTGCTCCCATTGTCATACACAGGGCAAACAGCACTGGTGTCTGTTCCCAACAATTACAGTGTATTGGACTGAAGAGGAGCTACTGTTCTTGTCAGTTTCCTAAGCAGAGTTGAACTAGATATGGCCGTGTGTGTAGGAAGCACAGTTCTTTGGTTCTCAGCAAGCTCACTGTTCGGACCCCATAGGAAACACAGTAGAGTAGAAGAGTGCTCTTTTCTCAAAAGCAGAGTGTGTTTCTTGTAAGGCGATCTTGGGTTTGTTTCCCAGTCCTAAATGGAGTTGAATCAAATGCAGTTTTTTGTCCTACGAGCAAGAGTTGTTTTCGGGTAAGAAGAGTCACTATTGTGCTCCCTTTGCCATACACAGTGCAAATAGCACTCACATCTGCTCCCAGCAAGTACAGTGTATTGGACTGAAGAGTAGCTACTGTTCTTGTCAGTTTCCTAAGCAGATTTGAACTAGTTATGGCCCGTGTGTGTAGGAAGCACAGTTCTTTTGTTCTGAGCAAGCTCACTGTTCTGGTCCTATAGAAAACACAGTAGAGTGGAAGAGTGCTCTTTTCTCAAAAGCAGAGTCTGTTTCTTGTAAGTCGAGCTAGCGTTTGTTTCCTAGTCCTAAATGGAGTTGAATCACATGCAGTTTCTGGTCCTACTAGCAAGAGTTGTTTTCTGGTAAGAAGAGTCACTATTGTGCTCCCATTGTCATTCAAAGTGCAAATAGCACTGGCTTCTGTTCCCAGCAAGGACAGTGTATTGGACTGAAGAGGATCTACTGTTCTGGTCAGTTTCCTAAGCAGAGTTGAACTAGATATGGCCGGTGTGTGTAGGAAGCACGGTTCTTTTGTTCTGAGCAAGCTCACTGTTAGGACCCCATAGGAAACACAGTAGAGTAGAAGTGTGCCCTTTTCTCAAAGCAGATCGTGTTTCTTGTAAGGCGAGCTAGCGTTTGTTTCCCAGTCCTAAGTGGTGTTGAATCACATGCAGTTTCTGGTCCTAAGAGCAAGAGTTGTTTTCTGATAAGAAGAGTCACTATTGCGCTCCCTTTGCCATACACAGTGCAAATAGCACTCACGTCTGTTCCCAGCAAGTAGAGTGTATTGGACTGAAGAAAGGATACTGTTCTTGTCAGTTTCCTAAGCAGAGTTGAACTAGATATGGCCCGTGTGTGTAGGAAGCACAGTTCTTTTGTTCTGAGCAAGCTCACTCTTCAAACCACATAGGAAACACAGTAGAGTAGAAGAGTGCTCTTTCCTCAAAAGCATAGTGTGTTTCTTGTAAGGCGAGCTACCCTTTTTTTTCCCAGTCCTAAATAGAGTTCAAATACACATGCAGTTTCTGGTCCTATGAGCAAGAGTTGTTTTCTGGTTAGAAGAGTCACTATTGCGCTCTCTTTGCATACACAGTGCAAATAGCCCTGGCGTCTGTTCCGAGCGAGTACAGTGTATTGGACTGAAGAGGAGCTAATGTTCTTGTCAGTTTCCAAAGCAGAGTTGAACTAGATATCGCCTGTGTGTGTAGGAAGCACAGTTCTTTTGTTCTGAGCAAGCTCACTGTTCTGGCCCTATAGGAAACACAGTAGTGTAGAAGAGTGCTCTTTTCTAAAAAGCAGAGTGTGTTTCTTGTAAGGCGAGCTAGCGTTTGTTTCCCAGTCCTAAATGGAGCTGAATCACATGCAGTTTCTGGTCATAAGAGCAAGAGTTGTTTTCTGGTAAGAAGAGTCACTATTGCGCTCCCTTTGCCATACACAGTGCAAATAGCCCTCGCGCCTGTTCCCAGCAAGTACAGTGTATTGGACTGAAGAGGAGCTACTGTTCTTCTGAGTTTCCTAAGCAGAGTTGAACTAGATATGGCCCGTGTGTGTAGGAAGCACAGTTCTTTTGTTCTCAGCAAGCTCACTGTTAGGACCCCATAGGAAACACATAGAGTAGAAGAGTGCTCTTTTCTCAAAAGCAGAGTGTGTTTCTTGTAAGGCGAGCTTGGGTTTGTTTCCCAGTCCTAAATGGAGTTGAATCAAACGCAGTTTTTCGTCCTACGAGCAAGAGTTGTTTTCTGGTAAGAAGAGTCACTATTGGGCTCCCTTTGCCATACACAGTGCAAATAGCACTCGCGTCTGTTCCCAGCAAGCACAGTGTATTGGACTGAAGAGTAGCTACTGTTCTTGTCAGTTTCCTAAGCAGAGTTGAACTAGATATGGCCCGTGTGAGTAGGAAGCACAGTTCTTTTGTTCTGAGCAAGCTCACTGTTCTGGTCCTATAGAAAACACAGTAGAGTGGAAGAGTGCTCTTTTCTCAAAAGCAGAGTGTGTTTCTTGTAAGGCGAGCTAGCGTTTGTTTCCTAGTCCTAAATGGAGTTGAATCACATGCAGTTTCTGGTCCTACTAGCAAGAGTTGTTTTCTGGTAAGAAGAGTCACTATTGCGCTCCCATTGTCATTCACAGTGCAAATAGCACTGGCTTCTGTTCCCAGCAAGTACAGTGTATTGGACTGAAGAGGATCTACTGTTCTTGTCAGTTTCCTAAGCAGAGTTGAACTAGATATGGCCGGTGTGTGTAGGAAGCACGGTTCTTTTGTTCTGAGCAAGCTCACTGTTAGGACCCCATAGGAAACACAGTAGAGTAGAAGTGTCCCCTTTTCTCAAAGCAGAGCGTGTTTCTTGTAAGGTGAGCTAGCGTTTTTTTCCCAGTCCTAAGTGGAGTTGAATCACATGCAGTTTCTGGTCCTAAGAGCAAGAGTTGTTTTCTGATAAGAAGAGTCACTGTTGCGCTCCCTTTGCCATACACAGTGCAAATAGCACTCGCGTCTGTTCCCAGCAAGTAGAGTGTATTGGACTGAAGAAAGGATACTGTTCTTGTCAGTTTCCTAAGCAGAGTTGAACTAGATATGGCCCGTGTGTGTAGGAAACACAGCTCTTTTGTTCTGAGCAAGCTCACTGTTCGGACACCATAGGAAACACAGTAGAGTAGAATAGTGCTCTTTCCTCAAAAGCAGATTTTGTTTCTTGTAAGGCCAGCTAGCATTTGTTTCCCAGTCCTAAATGGACTTGAATCACATGTAGTTTTTGGTCTTACACGCAAGAGTTGCTTTCAAGTAAGGAAAGACACTATTGTGCTCCCATTGCCATACACAGTGCAAATAGCACTCGCATCTGTTCCCAGCTAGTACAGTGTATTGGACTGAAGAGGAGCTACTTCTCTTGTCAGTTTCCTAAGCAGAGTTGAACTAGATATGGCCCGGATGTAGGAAGCACAGTTCTTTTGTTCTGAGCAAGCTCTCTGTTCGGACCCCATAGGAAACACAGTAGAGTAGAAGAGTGCTCTTTTCTCAAAAGCAGAGTGTGTTTCTTGTAAGGCGAGCTAGCGTTTGTTTCCCAGTCCTAAATTGAGTTGAATCCCATGCAGTTTCTGGTCCTACGAGCAAGAGTTGTTTTCTGGTAAGAATAGTCACTATTGTGCTCCCATTGCTGTACACAGTGCAAATAGCACTCGCGTCTGTTGCCAGCAAATACAGTGTATTGGACTGAAGAGGAGCTACTGTTCTTGTCAGTTTCCTAAGCAGAGTTGAACTAGATATGGCCCGTGTGTAGGAAGCACAGTTCTTTTGTTCTGAGCAAGCTCACTCTTCGAACCCCATAGGAAACACTGTAGAGTAGAAGAGTGCTCTTTTCTCAAAAGCAGAGTGTGTTTCTTGTAAGGCGAGCCAGCATTTGTTTCCCAGTTCTAAATGGAGTTGAAATACACATGCAGTTTTTGGTCCTATGAGCAAGAGTTGTTTTCTGGTTAGAAGAGTCACTATTGTGCTCCCTTTGCCATACACAGGGCAAATAGCACTGGCGTCTGTTCCCAGCATGTACAGTGTATTGGACTGAAGAGGATCTACTGTTCTTGTCAGGTTCCTAAGCAGAGTTGAACTAGATATGGCCCGTGCGGTTAGGAAACACAGTTTTTTGTTCTCAGCAAGCTCACTGTTCTGGCCCTATAGGAGACACAGTAGAGTAGAAGAGTGCTCTTTCCTCAAAAGCAGAGTGTGTTTCTTGTAAGGCGAGCTAGCTTTTGTTTTCCAGTCCTAAATGGAGTTGAATCACATGCAGTTTCTGGTCCTATGAGCAAGTGTTTTTTCTGGTAAGTTAAGTAACTATTGTGCTCCCATTGCCATACACAGTGCAAATAGCACTCGCGTCTGTTCCCAGCAATTACAGTGTATTGGGCTGAAGAGGAGCTACTGTTCTTGTCAGTTTCCTAAGCAGAGTTGAACTAGATATGACCCGTGTGTGTAGGAAGCACAGTTCTTTTGTTCTGAGCAAGCTCACTGTTTGGACCCCATAGAAAACACAGTAGAGAAGATGTGTGCCCTATTCTCAAAAGCAGAGCGTGTTTCTTGTAAGGCAAGCTAGCGTTTGTTTCCCAGTCCTAAGTGGGTTGAATCAAATGCAGTTTCAGGTCCTAAGAGCAAGAGTTGTTTTCTGGTAAGAAGAGTCACTATTTTGCATCCATTGCAGTACACAGTGCAAATAGCACTCGCGTCTGTTCCCAGCAAGTACAGTGTATTGGACTGAAGAGGAGCTACTGTTCTCGTCAGGATCCTAAGCAGAGTTGAACTAGATATGGCCCGTGTGTGTAGGAAGCACAGTTCTTTTGTTCTGAGCAAGCTCACTGTTCTGGCCCTATAGGAAACACAGTATAGTTAAAGAGTGCACTTTTCTCAAAAGCAGAGTGTGTTTCTTGTAAGGCAAGCTAGCGTTTGTTTCCCAGTCCTAAACGGAGTTGATTCACATGCAGTTTTTGGTCCTATGAGCAAGAGTTGTTTTGTGGTATGAAGAGTCACAATTGTGCTCCCATTGTCATACACAGTGCAAATAGCACTCGCCTCTGTTCCCAGGAAGTACAGTGTATTGGACTGAAGAGGATCTACTGTTCTTGTCAGTTTCCTAAGCAGAATTAAACTAGATATGGCCATGTGTGTAGGAAACACAGTTCTTTTGTTCTGAGCATGCTCACTGTTCTGGCGCTAAAGGAAAGACAGTAGAGTAGAAGAGTGCTCCTTCCTCAAAAGCAGAGTGTGTTACTTGTAAGGCGAGCTGGCGTTTGTTTCCCAGTCCTAAATGGAGTTGAATCACATGCAGTTTTTGGTCCTATGAGCAAGAGTTGCTTTCTGGTAAGGAAAGTCACTATTGCGCTCCCATTGCCATACACAGTGCAAATAGCACTCGCGTCTGTTCCCAGGAAGTACAGTGTATTGGAATGAAGAGGAGCTAATGTTCTTGTCAGTTTCCTAAGCAGAGTAGAACTAGATATGGCCCGTGTGTGTAGGAAGCACAGTTCTTTTGTTCTGAGCAAGCTCACTCTTCGGATCCCATAGGAAACACAGTAGAGTAGAAGAGTGCTCTTTTCTCAAAAGCAGAGTGTCCTTCTTGTAAAGCGAGCTAGTGTTTGTTTCCCAGTAAGAAATCAAGCTGAATACCATGCAGTTTCTGGTCCTACGAGCAAGAGTTGTTTTCTGGTAAGAAGAGTCACTATTGTGCTCCCATTGCCATACACAGTGCAAATAGCACTCGCGTCTGTTCCCAGCAAGTACAGTGTATTGGACTGAAGAGGAGCTACTGTTCTCGTCAGTTTCCTAAGCAGAGTTGAACTAGATATGACCCGTGTGTGTAGGAAGCAAAGTTCTATTGTTCTGAGCAAGCTCACTGTTTGGACCCCATAGAAAACACAGTAGAGTAGATGTGTGCCCTATTCTCAAAAGCAGAGCGTGTTTCTTTTAAGGTGAGCTAGCGTTTGTTTCCCAGTCCTAAATGGAGTTGAATCACATGCAGGTTCTGGTCCTACGAGCAAGAGTTGTTTTCTGTTAAGAAGAGTCACTATTGCGCTCCAATTGTCATACACAGGGTAAATAGCACTGGCGTCTGTTACCAGCATGTACAGTGTATTGGACTGAAGAGGATCTACTGTTCTTGTCTGGTTCCTAAGCAGAGTTGAACTAGATATGGCCCGTGTGTGTAGGAAGCACAGTTCTTTTGTTCTCAGCAAGCTCACTGTTCCGACCCCATAGAAAACACAGTAGAGCAGAAGAGTGCTCCTTTTTCAAAAGCAGAGTGTGTTTCTTGTAAGGTGAGCTAGCATTTGTTTCCCAGTCCTAAATGGAGTTGAATCACAAGGAGTTTCTGTTCCTACGAGCAAGAGTTGTTTTCTGGTAAGAGGAGTCACTTTTGTGCTCCCATTGTCATACACAGGGCAAATAGCACTGGTGTCTGTTCCCAACAATTACAGTGTATTGGACTGAAGAGGAGCTACTGTTCTTGTCAGGTTCCTAAGCAGAGTTGAACTAGATATGGCCCGTGTGTGTAGGAAGCACAGTTCTTTTGTTCTCAGCAAGCTCACTGTTCGGACCCCATAGGAAACACAGTAGAGTAGAAGAGTGCTCTTTTCTCAAAAGCAGAGTGTTTCTTGTAAGGCGAGCTTGGGTTTGTTTCCCAGTCCTAAATGGAGTTGAATCAAATTCAGTTTTTCGTCATACGAGCAAGAGTTGTTTTCGGGTAAGAAGAGTCACTATTGCGCTCCCTTTGCCATACACAGTGCAAATAGCACTCGCATCTGTTCCCAGCAAGTACAGTGTATTGGACTGAAGAGGAGCTACTGTTCTTGTCAGTATCCTAAGCAGAGTTGAACTAGATATGGCCCGTGTGTAGGAAGCACAGTTCTTTTGTTCTGAGCAAGCTCACTGTTCTGGCACTACAGGAAACACAGTAGAGTAGAAGAGTCCTCTTTTCTCAAAAGCAGAATGTGTTTCTTGTAAGGAGAGCTAGTGTTTGGTTCCCAGTCCTAAATGGAGTTGAATCACATGGAGTTTCTGGTCCTACGAGCAAGAGTTGTTTTCTGGTAAGAAGAGTCACTATTGCGCTCCCATTGCTGTACACAGTGCAAATCGCACTGGTGTCTGTTCCCAGCAAGTACAGTGTATTGCACTGAAGAGGAGCTACTGTTCTTGTCAGTTTCCAAAGCAGAGTTGAACTAGATATCGCCTGTGTGTGTAGGAAGCACAGTTCTTTTGTTCTGAGCAAGCTCACTGTTCTGGCCCTATAGGAAACACAGTAGAGTAGAAGAGTGCTCTCTTCTAAAAAGCAGAGTGTGTTTCTTGTAAGGCGAGCTAGCGTTTGTTTCCCAGTCCTAAATGGAGCTGAATCACATGCAGTTTCTGGTCCTAAGAGCAAGAGTTGTTTTCTGGTAAGAAGAGTCACTATTGCGCTCCCTTTGCCATACACAGTGCAAATAGCCCTCGCGCCTGTTCCCAGAAAGTACAGTGTATTGGACTGAAGAGGAGCTACTGTTCTTCTGAGTTTCCTAAGCAGAGTTGAACTAGATATGGCCCGTGTGTGTAGGAAGCACAGTTCTCTTGTTCTCAGCAAGCTCACTGTTAGGACCCCATAGGAAACACATAGAGTAGAAGAGTGCTCTTTTCTCAAAAGCAGAGTGTGTTTCTTGTAAGGGGAGCTTGGGTTTGTTTCCCAGTCCTAAATGGAGTTGAATCAAACGCAGTTTTTCGTCCTACGAGCAAGAGTTGTTTTCTGGTAAGAAGAGTCACTATTGCGCTCCCTTTGCCATACACAGTGCAAATAGCACTCGTGTCTGTTCCCAGCAAGCACAGTGTATTGGACTGAAGAGTAGCTACTATTCTTGTCAGTTTCCTAAGCAGAGTTGAACTAGATATGGCCCGTGTGAGTAGGAAGCACAGTTCTTTGTTCTGAGCAAGCTCACTGTTCTGGTCCTATAGAAAACACAGTAGAGTGGAAGAGTGCTTTTTTCTCAAAAGCAGAGTGTGTTTCTTGTAAGGCGAGCTAGCGTTTGTTTCCTAGTCCTAAATGGAGTTGAATCACATGCAGTTTCTGGTCCTACTAGCAAGAGTTGTTTTCTGGTAAGAAGAGTCACTATTGCGCTCCCATTGTCATTCACAGTGCAAATAGCACTGGCGTCTGTTCCCAGCAAGTACAGTGTATTGGACTGAAGGGGATCTACTGTTCTTGTCAGTTTCCTAAGCAGAGTTGAACTAGATATGGCCGGTGTGTGTAGGAAGCACGGTTCTTTTGTTCTGAGCAAGCTCACTGTTAGGACCCCATAGGAAACACAGTAGAGTAGAAGTGTCCCCGTTTCTCAAAGCAGAGCGTGTTTCTTGTAAGGCGAGCTAGCGTTTTTTTCCCAGTCCTAAGTGGAGTGGAATCACATGCAGTTTCTGGTCCTAAGAGCAAGAGTTGTTTTCTGATAAGAAGAGTCACTGTTGCGCTCCCTTTGCCATACACAGTGCAAATAGCACTTGTGTCTGTTCCCAGCAAGTAGAGTGTATTGGACTGAAGAAAGGATACTGTTCTTGTCAGTTACCTAAGCAGAGTTGAACTAGATATGGCCCGTGTGTGTAGGAAACACAGCTCTTTTGTTCTGAGCAAGCTCACTGTTCGGACACCATAGGAAACACAGTAGAGTAGAATAGTGCTCATACCTCAAAAGCAGATTTTGTTTCTTGTAAGGCGAGCTAGCGTTTGTTTCCCAGTCCTAAATGGACTTGAATCACATGTAGTTTTTGGTCTTACACGCAAGAGTTGCTTTCAAGTAAGGAAAGACACTATTGTGCTCCCATTGCCATACACAGTGCAAATAGCACTCGCGTCTGTTCCCAGCAATTACAGTGTATTGGGCTGAAGAGGAGCTACTGTTCTTGTCAGTTTCCTAAGCAGAGTTGAACTAGATATGACCCGTGTGTGTAGGAAGCACAGTTCTGTTGTTCTGAGCAAGCTCACTGTTTGGACCCCATAGAAAACACAGTAGAGTAGATGTGTGCCCTATTCTCAAAAGCAGAGCATGTTTCTTGTAAGGCAAGCTAGCGTTTGTTTCCCAGTCCTAAGTGGGTTGAATCAAATGCAGTTTCAGGTCCTAAGAGCAAGAGTTGTTTTCTGGTAAGAAGAGTCACTATTTTGCATCCATTGCTGTACACAGTGCAAATAGCACTCGCGTCTGTTCCCAGCAAGTACAGTGTATTGGACTGAAGAGGAGCTACTGTTCTCGTCAGTATCCTAAGCAGAGTTGAACTAGATATGGCCCGTGTGTGTAGGAAGCACAGTTCTTTTGTTCTGAGCAAGCTCACTGTTCTGGCCCTATAGGAAACACAGTATAGTTAAAGAGTGCACTTTTCTCAAAAGCAGAGTGTGTTTCTTGTAAGGCGAGCTAGCGTTTGTTTCCCAGTCCTAAATGGAGTTGATTCACATGCAGTTTTTGGTCCTATGAGCAAGAGTTGTTTTGTGGTATGAAGAGTCACAATTGCGCTCCCATTGTCATACACAGTGCAAATAGCACTCGCCTCTGTTCCCAGGAAGTACAGTGTATTGGACTGAAGAGGATCTACTGTTCTTGTCAGTTTCCTAAGCAGAATTAAACTAGATATGGCCATGTGTGTAGGAAACACAGTTCTTTTGTTCTGAGCAAGCTCACTGTTCTGGCGCTAAAGGAAAGACAGTAGAGTAGAAGAGTGCTCCTTCCTCAAAAGCAGAGTGTGTTACTTGTAAGGCGAGCTGGCGTTTGTTTCCCAGTCCTAAATGGAGTTGAATCACATGCAGTTTTTGGTCCTATGAGCAAGAGTTGCTTTCTGGTAAGGAAAGTCACTATTGCGCTCCCATTGCCATACACAGTGCAAATAGCACTCGCGTCTGTTCCCAGGAAGTACAGTGTATTGGAATGAAGAGGAGCTAATGTTCTTGTCAGTTTCCTAAGCAGAGTAGAACTAAATATGGCCCGTGTGTGTAGGAAGCACAGTTCTTTTGTTCAGAGCAAGCTCACTGTTCGGATCCCATAGGAAACACAGTAGAGTAGAAGAGTGCTCTTTTCTCAAAAGCAGAGTGTCTTTCTTGTAAAGCGAGCTGGTGTTTGTTTCCCAGTAAGAAATCGAGCTGAATCCCACGCAGTGTCTGGTCCTACGAGCAAGAGTTGTTTTCTGGTAAGAAGAGTCACTATTGTGCTCCCATTGCCATACACAGTGCAAATAGCACTCGCGTCTGTTCCCAGCAAGTACAGTGTATTGGACTGAAGAGGAGCTACTGTTCTCGTCAGTTTCCTAAGCAGAGTTGAACTAGATATGACCCGTGTGTGTAGGAAGCAAAGTTCTTTTGTTCTGAGCAAGCTCACTGTTTGGACCCCTTAGAAAACACAGTAGAGTAGATGTGTGCCCTATTCTCAAAAGCAGAGCGTGTTTCTTTTAAGGTGAGCTAGCGTTTGTTTCCCAGTCCTAAATGGAGTTGAATCACATGCAGGTTCTGGTCCTACGAGCAAGAGTTGTTTTCTGTTAAGAAGAGTCACTATTGCGCTCCAATTGTCATACACAGGGTAAATAGCACTGGCGTCTGTTACCAGCATGTACAGTGTATTGGACTGAAGAGGATCTACTGTTCTTGTCAGGTTCCTAAGCAGAGTTGAACTAGATATGGCCCGTGTGTGTAGGAAGCACAGTTCTTTTGTTCTCAGCAAGCTCACTGTTCCGACCCCATAGAAAACACAGTAGAGCAGAAGAGTGCTCCTTTTTCAAAAGCAGAGTGTGTTTCTTGTAAGGTGAGCTAGCGTTTGTTTCCCAGTCCTAAATGGAGTTGAATCACAAGGAGTTTCTGTTCCTACAAGCAAGAGTTGTTTTCTGGTAAGAGGAGTCACTTTTGTGCTCCCATTGTCATACACAGGGCAAATAGCACTGGTGTCTGTTCCCAACAATTACAGTGTATTGGACTGAAGAGGAGCTATTGTTCTTGTCTGGTTCCTAAGCAGAGTTGAACTAGATATGGCCCGTGTGTGTAGGAAGCACAGTTCTTTTGTTCTCAGCAAGCTCACTGTTCGGACCCCATAGGAAACACAGTAGAGTAGAAGAGTGCTCTTTTCTCAAAAGCAGAGTGTGTTTCTTGTAAGGCGAGCTTGGGTTTGTTTCCCAGTCCTAAATGGAGTTGAATCAAATGCAGTTTTTCGTCCTACGAGAAACAGTTGTTTTCGGGTAAGAAGAGTCACTATTGCGCTCCCATTGCCATACACAGTGCAAATAGCACTCGCATCTGTTCCCAGCAAGTACAGTGTATTGGACTGAAGAATAGCTACTGTTCTTGTCAGTTTCCTAAGCAGATTTGAACTAGTTATGGCCCGTGTGTGTAGGAAGCACAGTTCTTTTGTTCTGAGCAAGCTCACTGTTCTGGTCCTATAGAAAACACAGTAGAGTGGAAGAGTGCTCTTTTCTCAAAAGCAGAGTCTGTTTCTTGTAAGTCGAGCTAGTGTTTGTTTCCCAGTCCTAAATGGAGTTGAATCACATGCAGTTTCTGGTCCTACTAGCAAGAGTTGTTTTCTGGTAAGAAGAGTCACTATTGTGCTCCCATTGTCATTCAAAGTGCAAATAGCACTGGCTTCTGTTCCCAGCAAGGACAGTGTATTGGACTGAAGAGGATCTACTGTTCTGGTCAGTTTCCTAAGCAGAGTTGAACTAGATATGGCCGGTGTGTGTAGGAAGCACGGTTCTTTTGTTCTGAGCAAGCTCACTGTTAGGACCCCATAGGAAACACAGTAGAGTAGAAGTGTGCCCTTTTCTCAAAGCAGATCGTGTTTCTTGTAAGGCGAGCTAGCGTTTGTTTCCCAGTCCTAAGTGGTGTTGAATCACATGCAGTTTCTGGTCCTAAGAGCAAGAGTTGTTTTCTGATAAGAAGAGTCACTATTGCGCTCCCTTTGCCATACACAGTGCAAATAGCACTCGCGTCTGTTCCCAGCAAGTAGAGTGTATTGGACTGAAGAAAGGATACTGTTCTTGTCAGTTTCCTAAGTAGAGTTGAACTAGATATGGCCCGTGTGTGTAGGAAGCACAGTTCTTTTGTTCTGAGCAAGCTCACTGTTCGGACACCATAGGAAACACAGTAGAGTAGAATAGTGCTCTTTCCTCAAAAGCAGATTTTGTTTCTTGTAAGGCGAGCTAGCCTTTGTTTCCCAGTCCTAAATGGACTTGAATCACATGCAGTTTTTGGTCTTACACGCAAGAGTTGCTTTCAATTAAGGTAAGACACTATTGCGCTCCCATTGCCATACACAGTGCAAATAGCACTCGCATCTGTTCCCAGCAAGTACAGTATATTGGACTGAAGAGGAGCTACTTCTCTTGTCAGTTTCCTAAGCAGAGTTGAACTAGATATGGCCCGGATGTAGGAAGCACAGTTCTTTTGTTCTGAGCAAGCTCTCTTTTCGGACCCCATAGGAAACACAGTAGAGTAGATGAGTGCTCATTTCTCAAAAGCAGAGTGTGTTTCTTGTAAGGTGAGCTAGCGTTTGTTTCCCAGTCCTAAATGGAGTTGAATCCCATGCAGTTTCTGGTCCTACGAGCAAGAGTTGTTTTCTGGTAAGAAGAGTCACTATTGTGCTCCCATTGCTGTACACAGTGCAAATAGCACTCGCGTCTGTTGCCAGCAAATACAGTGTATTGGACTGAAGAGGAGCTACTTCTCTTGTCAGTTTCCTAAGCAGAGTTGAACTAGATATGGCCCGTGTGTGTAGGAAGCACAGTTCTTTTGTTCTGAGCAAGCTCACTCTTCAAACCACATAGGAAACACAGTAGAGTAGAAGAGTGCTCTTTTCTGAAAAGCATAGTGTGTTTCTTGTAAGGCGAGCTAGCCTTTTTTTTCCCAGTCCTAAATAGAGTTCAAATACACATGCAGTTTCTGGTCCTATGAGCAAGAGTTGTTTTCTGGTTAGAAGAGTCACTATTGCGCTCTCTTTGCCATACACAGTGCAAATAGCCCTGGCGTCTGTTCCGAGCAAGTACAGTGTATTGGACTGAAGAGGAGCTACTGTTCTTGTCAGTTTCCTAAGCAGAGTTGAACTAGATATGACCCGTGTGTAGGAAGCACAGTTCTTTTGTTCTGAGCAAGCTCACTGTTCTGGCACTACAGGAAACACAGTAGAGTAGAAGAGTCCTCTTTTCTCAAAAGCAGAATGTGTTTCTTGTAAGGAGAGCTAGTGTTTGGTTCCCAGTCCTAAATGGAGTTGAATCACATGGAGTTTCTGGTCCTACGAGCAAGAGTTGTTTTCTGGTAAGAAGAGTCACTATTGCGCTCCCATTGCCGTACACAGTGCAAATCGCACTGGTGTCTTTTCCCAGCAAGTACAGTGTATTGGACTGAAGAGGAGCTACTGTTCTCATCAGTTTCCAAAGCAGAGTTGAACTAGATATCGCCTGTGTGTGTAGGAAGCACAGTTCTTTTGTTCTGAGCAAGCTCATTGTTCTGGCCCTATAGGAAACACAGTAGAGTAGAAGAGTGCTCTTTTCTAAAAAGCAGAGTGTGTTTCTTGTAAGGCGAGCTAGCGTTTGTTTCCCAGTCCTAAATGGAGCTGAATCACATGCAGTTTCTGGTCCTAAGAGCAAGAGTTGTTTTCTGGTAAGAAGAGTCACTATTTCGCTCCCTTTGCCATACACAGTGCAAATAGCCCTCGCGCCTGTTCCCAGCAAGTACAGTGTATTGGACTGAAGAGGAGCTACTGTTCTTCTGAGTTTCCTAAGCAGAGTTGAACTAGATATGGCCCGTGTGTGTAGGAAGCACAGTTCTTTTGTTCTCAGCAAGCTCACTGTTAGGACCCCATAGGAAACACATAGAGTAGAAGAGTGCTCTTTTCTCAAAAGCAGAGTGTGTTTCTTGTAAGGCGAGCTTGGGTTTGTTTCCCAGTCCTAAATGGAGTTGAATCAAACGCAGTTTTTCGTCCTACGAGCAAGAGTTGTTTTCTGGTAAGAAGAGTCACTATTGGGCTCCCTTTGCCATACACAGTGCAAATAGCACTCGCGTCTGTTCCCAGCAAGCACAGTGTATTGGACTGAAGAGTAGCTACTGTTCTTGTCAGTTTCCTAAGCAGAGTTGAACTAGATATGGCCCGTGTGAGTAGGAAGCACAGTTCTTTTGTTCTGAGCAAGCTCACTGTTCTGGTCCTATAGAAAACACAGTAGAGTGGAAGAGTGCTCTTTTCTCAAAAGCAGAGTGTGTTTCTTGTAAGGCGAGCTAGCGTTTGTTTCCTAGTCCTAAATGGAGTTGAATCACATGCAGTTTCTGGTCCTACTAGCAAGTGTTGTTTTCTGGTAAGAAGAGTCACTATTGTGCTCCCATTGTCATTCAAAGTGCAAATAGCACTGGCTTCTGTTCCCAGCAAGGACAGTGTATTGGACTGAAGAGGATCTACTGTTCTGGTCAGTTTCCTAAGCAGAGTTGAACTAGATATGGCCGGTGTGTGTAGGAAGCACGGTTCTTTTGTTCTGAGCAAGCTCACTGTTAGGACCCCATAGGAAACACAGTAGAGTAGAAGTGTGCCCTTTTCTCAAAGCAGATCGTGTTTCTTGTAAGGCGAGCTAGCGTTTGTTTCCCAGTCCTAAGTGGTGTTGAATCACATGCAGTTTCTGGTCCTAAGAGCAAGAGTTGTTTTCTGATAAGAAGAGTCACTATTGCGCTCCCTTTGCCATACACAGTGCAAATAGCACTCGCGTCTGTTTTCAGCAAGTAGAGTGTATTGGACTGAAGAAAGGATACTGTTCTTGTCAGTTTCCTAAGTAGAGTTGAACTAGATATGGCCCCTGTGTGTAGGAAGCACAGTTCTTTTGTTCTGAGCAAGCTCACTGTTCGGACACCATAGGAAACACAGTAGAGTAGAATAGTGCTCTTTCCTCAAAAGCAGATTTTGTTTCTTGTAAGGCGAGCTAGCCTTTGTTTCCCAGTCCTAAATGGACTTGAATCACATGCAGTTTTTGGTCTTACACGCAAGAGTTGCTTTCAATTAAGGTAAGACACTATTGCGCTCCCATTGCCATACACAGTGCAAATAGCACTCGCATCTGTTCCCAGCAAGTACAGTATATTGGACTGAAGAGGAGCTACTTCTCTTGTCAGTTTCCTAAGCAGAGTTGAACTAGATATGGCCCGGATGTAGGAAGCACAGTTCTTTTGTTCTGAGCAAGCTCTCTTTTCGGACCCCATAGGAAACACAGTAGAGTAGATGAGTGCTCATTTCTCAAAAGCAGAGTGTGTTTCTTGTAAGGTGAGCTAGCGTTTGTTTCCCAGTCCTAAATGGAGTTGAATCCCATGCAGTTTCTGGTCCTACGAGCAAGAGTTGTTTTCTGGTAAGAAGAGTCACTATTGTGCTCCCATTGCTGTACACAGTGCAAATAGCACTCGCGTCTGTTGCCAGCAAATACAGTGTATTGGACTGAAGAGGAGCTACTTCTCTTGTCAGTTTCCTAAGCAGAGTTGAACTAGATATGGCCCGTGGGTGTAGGAAGCACAGTTCTTTTGTTCTGAGCAAGCTCACTCTTCAAACCACATAGGAAACACAGTAGAGTAGAAGAGTGCTCTTTTCTGAAAAGCATAGTGTGTTTCTTGTAAGGCGAGCTAGCCTTTTTTTTCCCAGTCCTAAATAGAGTTCAAATACACATGCAGTTTCTGGTCCTATGAGCAAGAGTTGTTTTCTGGTTAGAAGAGTCACTATTGCGCTCTCTTTGCCATACACAGTGCAAATAGCCCTGGCGTCTGTTCCGAGCAAGTACAGTGTATTGGACTGAAGAGGAGCTACTGTTCTTGTCAGTTTCCTAAGCAGAGTTGAACTAGATATGACCCGTGTGTAGGAAGCACAGTTCTTTTGTTCTGAGCAAGCTCACTGTTCTGGCACTACAGGAAACACAGTAGAGTAGAAGAGTCCTCTTTTCTCAAAAGCAGAATGTGTTTCTTGTAAGGAGAGCTAGTGTTTGGTTCCCAGTCCTAAATGGAGTTGAATCACATGGAGTTTCTGGTCCTACGAGCAAGAGTTGTTTTCTGGTAAGAAGAGTCACTATTGCGCTCCCATTGCCGTACACAGTGCAAATCGCACTGGTGTCTTTTCCCAGCAAGTACAGTGTATTGGACTGAAGAGGAGCTACTGTTCTCATCAGTTTCCAAAGCAGAGTTGAACTAGATATCGCCTGTGTGTGTAGGAAGCACAGTTCTTTTGTTCTGAGCAAGCTCATTGTTCTGGCCCTATAGGAAACACAGTAGAGTAGAAGAGTGCTCTTTTCTAAAAAGCAGAGTGTGTTTCTTGTAAGGCGAGCTAGCGTTTGTTTCCCAGTCCTAAATGGAGCTGAATCACATGCAGTTTCTGGTCCTAAGAGCAAGAGTTGTTTTCTGGTAAGAAGAGTCACTATTTCGCTCCCTTTGCCATACACAGTGCAAATAGCCCTCGCGCCTGTTCCCAGCAAGTACAGTGTATTGGACTGAAGAGGAGCTACTGTTCTTCTGAGTTTCCTAAGCAGAGTTGAACTAGATATGGCCCGTGTGTGTAGGAAGCACAGTTCTTTTGTTCTCAGCAAGCTCACTGTTAGGACCCCATAGGAAACACATAGAGTAGAAGAGTGCTCTTTTCTCAAAAGCAGAGTGTGTTTCTTGTAAGGCGAGCTTGGGTTTGTTTCCCAGTCCTAAATGGAGTTGAATCAAACGCAGTTTTTCGTCCTACGAGCAAGAGTTGTTTTCTGGTAAGAAGAGTCACTATTGGGCTCCCTTTGCCATACACAGTGCAAATAGCACTCGCGTCTGTTCCCAGCAAGCACAGTGTATTGGACTGAAGAGTAGCTACTGTTCTTGTCAGTTTCCTAAGCAGAGTTGAACTAGATATGGCCCGTGTGAGTAGGAAGCACAGTTCTTTTGTTCTGAGCAAGCTCACTGTTCTGGTCCTATAGAAAACACAGTAGAGTGGAAGAGTGCTCTTTTCTCAAAAGCAGAGTGTGTTTCTTGTAAGGCGAGCTAGCGTTTGTTTCCTAGTCCTAAATGGAGTTGAATCACATGCAGTTTCTGGTCCTACTAGCAAGAGTTGTTTTCTGGTAAGAAGAGTCACTATTGTGCTCCCATTGTCATTCACAGTGCAAATAGCACTGGCGTCTGTTCCCAGCAAGTACAGTGTATTGGACTGAAGAGGATCTACTGTTCTTGTCAGTTTCCTAAGCAGAGTTGAACTAGATATGGCCGGTGTGTGTAGGAAGCACGGTTCTTTTGTTCTGAGCAAGCTCACTGTTAGGACCCCATAGGAAACACAGTAGAGTAGAAGTGTCCCCGTTTCTCAAAGCAGAGCGTGTTTCTTGTAAGGCGAGCTAGCATTTTTTTCCCAGTCCTAAGTGGAGTTGAATCACATGCAGTTTCTGGTCCTAAGAGCAAGAGTTGTTTTCTGATAAGAAGAGTCACTGTTGCGCTCCCTTTGCCATACACAGTGCAAATAGCACTCGCGTCTGTTCCCAGCAAGTAGAGTGTATTGGACTGAAGAAAGGATACTGTTCTTGTCAGTTTCCTAAGCAGAGTTGAACTAGATATGGCCCGTGTGTGTAGGAAACACAGCTCTTTTGTTCTGAGCAAGCTCACTGTTCGGACACCATAGGAAACACAGTAGAGTAGAATAGTGCTCTTTCCTCAAAAGCAGATTTTGTTTCTTGTAAGGCGAGCTAGCGTTTGTTTCCCAGTCCTAAATGGACTTGAATCACATGTAGTTTTTGTTCTTACACGCAAGAGTTGCTTTCAAGTAAGGAAAGACACTATTGTGCTCCCATTGCCATACACAGTGCAAATAGCACTCGCATCTGTTCCCAGCTAGTACAGTGTATTGGACTGAAGAGGAGCTACTTCTCTTGTCAGTTTCCTAAGCAGAGTTGAACTAGATATGGCCCGGATGTAGGAAGCACAGTTCTTTTGTTCTGAGCAAGCTCTCTGTTCGGACCCCATAGGAAACACAGTAGAGTAGAAGAGTGCTCTTTTCTCAAAAGCAGAGTGTGTTTCTTGTAAGGCGAGCTAGCGTTTGTTTCCCAGTCTTAAATGGAGTTGAATCCCATGCAGTTTCTGGTCCTACGAGCAGGAGTTGTTTTCTGGTAAGAAGAGTCACTATTGTGCTCCCATTGCTGTACACAGTGCAAATAGCACTCGCATTAGTTGCCAGCAAATACAGTGTATTGGACTGAAGAGGAGATACTGTTCTTGTCAGTTTCCTAAGCAGAGTTGAACTAGATATGGCCCGTGTGTATAGGAAGCACAGTTCTTTTGTTCTGAGCAAGCTCACTGTTCTGGCACTATAGGAAACACTGTAGAGTAGAAGAGTGCTCTTTTCTCAAAAGCAGAGTGTGTTTCTTGTAAGGCGAGCTAGCGTTTTTTAACCAGTCCTAAGTGGAGTTGAATCATGGGCAGTTGCTGGTCCTAAGAGCAAGAGATGTTTTCTGGTAAGAAGAGTCACTACTGTGCTCCCATTGCTGTACACAGTGCAAATAGCACTCGCGTCTGTTCCCAGCAAGTACAGTGTATTGGACTGAAGAGGAGCTACTGTTCTCGTCAGTTTCCTAAGCAGAGTTGAACTAGATATGGCCCGTGTGTGTAGGAAGCACAGTTCTTTTGTTCTGAGCAAGCTCACTGTTCTGGCCCTATAGGAAACACAGTAGAGTAGAAAAGTGCTCTTTTCTCAAAAGCAGAGTGTGTTTCTTGAAAGGTGAGCTAGCATTTGTTTCCACTCCTAAATGGAGTTGAAATACACATGCAGTTTCTGGTCCTACGAGCAAGAGTTGTTTTCTGGTAAGAAGAGTCGCTATTGCGCTCCCATTGCCATACACAGTACAAATAGCACTCGCTTCTGTTCCCAACAAGTACAGTGTATTGGACTGAAGAGGAGCTACTGTTCTTGTCAGTTTCCTAAGGAGAGTTGAACTAGATATGGCCCGTGTGTGTAGGAAGCACAGTTCTTTAGTTCTGAGCAAGCTCACTGTTCGAACCCCAGAGGAAACACAGTAGAGTAGAAGAGTGCTCTTTTCTCAAAAGCAGAGTGTGTTTCTTATAAGGCGAGCTAGCGTTTGTTTCCCAGTCCTAAATCGAGTTGAAATACACATGCAGTTTCTGGTCCTACGAGCAAGAGTTGTTTTCTGGTAAGAATAGTCACTATTGCGCTCCCTTTGCCATACACAGTGCAAATAGCCCTCGCGTCTGTTCCCAGCAAGTACAGTGTATTGGACTGAAGAGGATCTACTGTACTTGTCAGTTTCCTAAGCAGAGTTGATCTAGATATGGCCCGTGTGTGTACTAAGCACTGTTCTTTTGTTCTCAGCAAGCTCACTGTTCGGACCCCATAGAAAACACAGTAGATTAGAAGAGTGCTTTTTTCTCAAAAGCAGAGTGTGTTTCTTGTAAGGTGAGCTAGCGTTTGTTTCCCAGTCCTAAATGGAGTTGAATCACAAGGAGTTTCTGTTCCTACGAGCAAGAGTTGTTTCCTGGTAAGAAGATTCACTATTGTGCACTTATTGCCGTACACAGTGCAAATAGCACTCGCGTCTGTTCCCAGCAAGTACAGTGTATTGGACTGAAGAGGAGCTACTGTTCTTGTCAGTTTCCTAAGCAGAGTTGAACTAGATATGGCCCGTGTGTAGGAAGCACAGTTCTTTTGTTCTGAGCAAGCTCACTCTTCGAACCCCATAGGAAACACTGTAGAGTAGAAGAGTGCTCTTTTCTCAAAAGCAGAGTGTGTTTCTTGTAAGGCGAGCCAGCATTTGTTTCCCAGTTCTAAATGGAGTTGAAATACACATGCAGTTTTTGGTCCTATGAGCAAGAGTTGTTTTCTGGTTAGAAGAGTCACTATTGCGCTCCCTTTGCCATACACAGGGCAAATAGCACTGGCGTCTGTTCCCAGCATGTACAGTGTATTGGACTGAAAAGGATCTACTGTTCTTGTCAGGTTCCTAAGCAGAGTTGAACTAGATATGGCCCGTGCGGTTAGGAAACACAGTTTTTTGTTCTCAGCAAGCTCACTGTTCTGGCCCTATAGGAAACACAGTAGAGTAGAAGAGTGCTCTTTCCTCAAAAGCAGAGTGTGTTTCTTGTAAGGCGAGCTAGCGTTTGTTTCCCAGTCCTAAATGGAGTTGAATCACATGCAGTTTCTGGTCCTATGAGCAAGTGTTTTTTCTGGTAAGTTAAGTAACTATTGTGCTCCCATTGCCATACACAGTGCAAATAGCACTCGCGTCTGTTCCCAGCAATTACAGTGTATTGGGCTGAAGAGGAGCTACTGTTCTTGTCAGTTTCCTAAGCAGAGTTGAACTAGATATGACCCGTGTGTGTAGGAAGCACAGTTCTTTTGTTCTGAGCAAGCTCACTGTTTGGACCCCATAGAAAACACAGTAGAGTAGATGTGTGCCCTATTCTCAAAAGCAGAGCGTGTTTCTTGTAAGGCAAGCTAGCGTTTGTTTCCCAGTCCTAAGTGGGTTGAATAAAATGCAGTTTCAGGTCCTAAGAGCAAGAGTTGTTTTCTGGTAAGAAGAGTCACTATTTTGCATCCATTGCAGTACACAGTGCAAATAGCACTCGCGTCTGTTCCCAGCAAGTACAGTGTATTGGACTGAAGAGGAGCTACTGTTCTCGTCAGTATCCTAAGCAGAGTTGAACTAGATATGGCCCGTGTGTGTAGGAAGCACAGTTCTTTTGTTCTGAGCAAGCTCACTGTTCTGGCCCTATAGGAAACACAGTATAGTCAAAGAGTGCACTTTTCTCAAAAGCAGAGTGTGTTTCTTGTAAGGCGAGCTAGCGTTTGTTTCCCAGTCCTAAAAGGAGTTGAGTCACATGCAGTTTTTGGTCCTATGAGCAAGAGTTGTTTTGTGGTATGAAGAGTCACAATTGCGCTCCCATTGTCATACACAGTGCAAATAGCACTCGCCTCTGTTCCCAGGAAGTACAGTGTATTGGACTGAAGAGGATCTACTGTTCTTGTCAGTTTCCTAAGCAGAATTAAACTAGATATGGCCATGTGTGTAGGAAACACAGTTCTTTTGTTCTGAGCAAGCTCACTGTTCTGGCACTAAAGGAAAGACAGTAGAGTAGAAGAGTGCTCCTTCCTCAAAAGCAGAGTGTGTTACTTGTAAGGCGAGCTAGCGTTTGTTTCCCAGTCCTAAATGGAGTTGAATCACATGCAGTTTTTGGTCCTATGAGCAAGAGTTGCTTTCTGGTAAGGAAAGTCACTATTGCGCTCCCATTGCCATACACAGTGCAAATAGCACTCGCGTCTGTTCCCAGGAAGTACAGTGTATTGGACTGAAGAGGAGCTAATGTTCTTGTCAGTTTCCTAAGCAGAGTAGAACAAGATATGGCCCGTGTGTGTAGGAAGCACAGTTCTTTTGTTCTGAGCAAGCTCACTGTTCGGATCCCATAGGAAACACAGTAGAGTAGAAGAGTGCTCTTTTCTCAAAAGCAGAGTGTCTTTCTTGTAAAGCGAGCTAGTGTTTGTTTCCCAGTAAGAAATCAAGCTGAATCCCATGCAGTTTCTGGTCCTACGAGCAAGAGTTGTTTTCTGGTAAGAAGAGTCACTATTGTGCTCCCATTGCCATACACAGTGCAAATAACACTCGCGTCTGTTCCCAGCAAGTACAGTGTATTGGACTAAAGAGGAGCTACTTCTCTTGTAGTTTTCCTAAGCAGAGTTGAACTAGGTATGGCCAGGTGTAGGAAGGACAGTTCTTCTGTTCTGAGCAAGTTCTCTCTTTGGACCACATAGGAAACACAGTAGAGAAGAAAGGTGCTCTTTTCTCAAAAGCAGAGTGTGTTTCTTGTAAGGCAATCTAGAGTTTTTTTCCCAGTCATAAATGGAGTTGAATCCCATGCAGTTTCTGGTCCTACGAGCAAGAGTTGTTTTCTGGTAAAAAGAGTCACTATTGTGCTACAATTGCCGTACACAGTGCAAATAGCACTCGCTTCTGTTCCCAGCAAGTACAGTGTATTGGACTGAAGAGGAGCTACTGTTCTTGTCAGTTTCCTAAGCAGAGTTGAACTAGATATGGCCGTGTGTGTAGGAAGCACAGTTCTTTTATTCTGAGCAAGCTCACTGTTCGGATCCCATAGGAAACACAGTAGAGTGTAAGAGTGCTTATTTCTCAAAAGCAGAGTGTGTTTCTTGTAAGGGGAGCTAGCGTTTGTTTCCCAGTTCTAACAGGAGTTGAATCAAATGCAGTTTTTGGTCCTACGAGCAAGAGTTGTTTTCTGGTAAGAAGAGTCACTATTGCGCTCCCATTGTCAAACACAGGGCATAGCACTGGTTTCTCTTCCCAGCATGTACAGTGTATTGGACTTAAGAGTATCTACTGTTCTTGTCAGGTTCCTAAGCAGAGTTGAACTAGATATGACCCATGTGTGTAGGAAGCACAGTTCTTTTGATCTGAGCAAGCACACTCTTTGGACCCCATAGGAAACACAGTAGAATAGATGTGTGCCCTATTCTCAAAAGCAGACTGTGTTTCTTGTAAGGCGAGCTAGCGTTTGTTTCCCAATCCTAAATGGAGTTGAATCACATGCAGTTTCTGGTCTTACGAACAAGAGTTGTTTTCTGGTAAGGAAAGTCACTATTGTGCTCCCATTGCCATACACAGTACAAATAGCACTCGCGTCTGTTCCCAGCAAGTACAGTGTATTGGACTGAAGAGGAGATACTGTTCTTGTCAGTTTCCTAAGCAGAGTTGAACTAGATATGACCCGTGTGTGTAGGAAGCACAGTTCTTCTGTTCTGAGCAAGCACACTGTTTGGACCCCATAGGAAACACAGTATAGAAGATGTGTACCCTATTCTCAAAAGCAGAGTGTGTTTCTTGTAAGGTGAGCTAGCATTTGTTTCCCAGTTCTAAATGGAGTTGAAATACACATGCAGTTTTTGGTCCTATGAGCAAGAGTTGTTTTCTGGTTAGAAGAGTCACTATTGCGCTCCCTTTGCCATACACAAGGCAAATAGCACTGGCGTCTGTTCCCAGCATGTGCAGTGTATTGGACTGAAGAGGATCTACTGTTCTTGTCAGGTTCCTAAGCAGAGTTCAATTAGATATGGCCCGTGAAGGGTAGGAAACACAGTTTTTTTGTTCTCAGCAAGCTCACTGTTCTGGCCCTATAGGAAACACAGTAGAGTAGAAGAGTGCTCTTTCCTCAAAAGTAGAGTGTGTTTCTTGTAAGGCGAGCTAGCATTTGTTTCCCAGTCCTAAATGGAGATGAATCACATGCAGTTTCTGGTCCTATGAGCAAGAGTTTTTTCTGGTAAGTTAAGTAACTATTGTGCTCCCATTGCCATACACAGTGCAAATAGCACTCGCGTCTGTTCCCAGCAAGTACAGTGTATTGGACTGAAGAAGAGCTACTGTTCTCATCAGTTTCCTAAGCAGAGTTGAACTAAATATGGCCCATGTGTGTAGGAAGCACAGTTCTTTTGTTCTGAGCAAGCTCACTGTTCTGGCCCTATAGGAAACACAGTATAGTAGAAGAGTGCACTTTTCTCAAAAGCAGAGTGTGTTTCTTGTAAGGCGAGCTATCGTTTGTTTCCCAGTCCTAAATGGAGTTGATTCACATGCAGTTTTTGGTCCTATGAGCAAGAGTTGTTTTGTGGTATGAAGAGTCACTATTGCGCTCCCTTTGTCATACACAGGGCAAATAGCACTGGTTTCTCTTCCCAGCATGTACAGTGTATTGGACTGAAGAGGATCTACTGTTCTTGTCAGGTTCCTAAGCAGAGTTGAACTAGATATGGCACCTGTGTGTAGGAAGCACAGTTCTTTTGTACTCAGCAAGCTCACTGTTCTGACCCTATAGGAAACACAGTAGAGTAGAAGAGTGCTCTTTCCTCAAAAGCAGAGTGTGTTTCTAGTAAGGCAAGCTAGCGTTTGTTTCCCAGTCCTAAATGGAGATGAATCACATGCAGTTTCAGGTCCTACGAGCAAGAGTTGTTTTCTGGTAAGAAGAGTCACTATTGCGCTCCCATTGCTATACACAGTACAAATAGCACTCGCGTCTGTTCCCAGCAAGTACAGTGTATTGGACTGAAGAGGAGCTACTGTTCTCGTCAGTTTCCTAAGCAGAGTTGAACTAGATATGGACCGTGTGTGTAGGAAGCACAGTTCTTTTGTTCTGAGCAAGCTCACTTTTCGAACCCCATAGGAAACACAGTAGAGTAGAAGAGTGCTCTTTTCTCAAAAGCAGAGTGTGTTTCTTGTAAGGCGAGCTAGCATTTGTTTCCCAGTCCAAAATGGAGTTGAAATACACATGCAGTTTCTGGTCCTATGAGCTAGAGTTGTTTTCTGGTAAGAAGAGTCACTATTGCGCTCCCTTTGCCATACACAGTGCAAATAGCACTTGCGTCTGTTCCCAGCAAGTACAGTGTATTGGACTGAAGAGGAGCTACTGTTCTTGTCAGTTTCCTAAGCAGAGTTGAACTAGATATGGACCGTGTGTGTAGGAAGCACAGTTCTTTTGTTCTGAGCAATTTCACTGTTCTGGCCCTATAAGAAACACAGTAGAGTAGAAGAGTGCTCTTTTCTCAAAACCAGAGTGTGTTTCTTGTAAGGCAAGCTAGCGTTTGTTTCCCAGTCCTAAATTGAGTTGAATCAAATGCAGTTTTTGGTCCTACGAGCAAGAGTTGTTTTCTGGTAAGAAGAGTCACTATTGCGCTCCCATTGTCATACACAGGGCATAGCACTGGTTTCTCTTCCCAGCATGTACAGTGTATTGGACTTAAGAGTATCTACTGTTCTTGTCAGGTTCCTCAGCAGAGTTGAACTAGATATGACCCGTGTGTGTAGGAAGCACAGTTCTTTTGATCTGAGCAAGCACACTCTTTGGACCCCATAGGAAACACAGTAGAATAGATGTGTGCCCTATTCTCAAAAGCAGACTGTGTTTCTTGTAAGGGGAGCTAGCGTTTGTTTCCCAATCCTAAATGGAGTTGAATCACATGCAGTTTCTGGTCTTAGGAACAAGAGTTGTTTTCTGGTAAGGAAAGTCACTATTGCGCTCCCATTGCCATACACAGTACAAATAGCACTCGCGTCTGTTCCCAGCAAGTACAGTGTATTGGACTGAAGAGGAGATACTGTTCTTGTCAGTTTCCTAAGCAGAGTTGAACTAGATATGACCCGTGTGTGTAGGAAGCACAGTTCTTTTGTTCTGAGCAAGCACACTGTTTGGACCCCATAGAAAACACAGTATAGAAGATGTGTACCCTATTCTCAAAAGCAGAGCGTGTTTCTTGTAAGGCAAGCTAGCGTTTGTTTCCCAGTCCTAAGTGGATTGAATCAAATGCAGTTTCTGGTCCTAAGAGCAATAGTTGTTTCCTTGTAAGAAGATTCACTATTGTGCTCTTATTGCCGTACACAATGCAAATAGCACTCGCGTCTGTTTTCAGCAAGTACAGTGTATTGGACTGAAGAGGAGCTACTGTTCTTGTCAGTTTCCTAAGCAGAGTTGAACTAGATATGGCCCGTGTGTAGGAAGCACAGTTCTTTTGTTCTGAGCAAGCTCACTCTTCGAACCCCATAGGAAACAATGTAGAGTAGAAGAGTGCTCTTTTCTCAAAAGCAGAGTGTGTTTCTTGTAAGGTGAGCTAGCATTTGTTTCCCAGTCCTAAATGGAGTTGAATCACATGCAGTTTCTGGTCCTACGAGCAAGAGTTGTTTTCTGGTAAGAAGAGTCACTATTGTGCTCCCATTGCGATACACAGTGCAAATAGCACTCGCGTCTGTTCCCAGCAATTACAGTGTTTTGGGCTGAAGAGGAACTACTGTTCTTGTCAGTTTCCTAAGCAGAGTTGAACTAGATATGACCCGTGTGTGTAGGAAGCACAGTTCTTTTGTTCTGAGCAAGCTCACTGTTTGGACCCAATAGAAAACACAGTAGAGTAGATGTGTGCCCTATTCTCAAAAGCAGAGCGTGTTTCTTGTAAGGCAAGCTAGCGTTTGTTTCCCAGTCCTAAGTGGGTTGAATCAAATGCAGTTTCAGGTCCTAAGAGCAAGAGTTGTTTTCTGGTAAGAAGAGTCACTATTTTGCATCCATTGCAGTACACAGTGCAAATAGCACTCGCGTCTGTTCCCAGCAAGTACAGTGTATTGGACTGAAGAGGAGCTACTGTTCTCGTGAGTTTCCTAAGCAGAGTTGAACTAGATATGACCCGTGTGTGTAGGAAGCAAAGTTCTTTTGTTCTGAGCAAGCTCACTGTTTGGACCCCATAGAAAACACAGTAGAGAAGATGTGTGCCCTATTCTCAAAAGCAGAGCTTGTTTCTTTTAAGGTGAGCTAGCGTTTGTTTCCCAGTCCTAAATGGAGTTGAATCACATGCAATTTCTGGTCCTATGAGCAAGAGTTGTTTTCTGGTAAGAAGAGTCACTATTACGCTCCCATTGTCATACACAGTGCAAATAGCACTGGCGTCTGTTCCCAGGAAGTACAGTGTATTGGACTGAAGAGGAGCTACTTCTCTTGTCAGTTTCCTAAGCAGAGTTGAACTAGATATGACCCAGGTGTAGGAAGGACAGTTCTTCAGTTCTGAGCAAGTTCTCTCTTTGGACCCCATAGGAAACACAGTAGAGAAGAAAGGTGCTCTTTTCTCAAAAGCAGAGTCTGTTTCTTGTAAGGCAATCTAGCGTTTTTTTCCCAGTCATAAATGGAGTTGAATCCCATGCAGTTTCTGGTCCTACGAGCAAGAGTTGTTTTCTGGTAAGAAGAGTCACTATTGTGCTCCCAATGTCGTACACAGTGCAAATAGCACTCGCGTCTGTTCCCAGCAAGTACAGTGTATTGGACTGAAGAGGAGCTACTGTTCTTGTCAGTTTCCTAAGCAGAGTTGAACTAGATATGGCCTGTATGTGTAGGAAGCACAGTTCTTTTGTTCTGAGCAAGCTCACTGTTCGGATCCCATAGGAAACACAGTAGAGTGTAAGAGTGCTTATTTCTCAAAAGCAGAGTGTGTTTCTTGTAAGGGGAGCTAGCGTTTGTTTCGCAGTCCTAAATAGAGTTGAGTCACATGCAGTTTCTGGTTCTACGAGCAAGAGTTTTTTCTGGAAAGAAGAGTCACTATTTCGCTCCCATTGTCATACACAGGGCAAATAGCACTGGTTTCTCTTCCCAGCATGTACAGTGTATTGGACTGAAGAGGATCTACTGTTCTTGTCAGTTTCCTAAGCAGAGTTGAACTAGATATGGCCCCTGTTTTTAGGAAGCACAGTTCTTTTGTACTCAGCAAGCTCACTGTTCTGACCCTATAGGAAACACAGTAGAGTAGAAGAGTGCTCTTTCCTCAAAAGCATAGTGTGTTTATTGTAAGGCAAGCTAGCATTTGTTTCCCAGTCCTAAATGGAGATGAATCACATGCAGTTTCACGTCCTACGAGCAAGAGTTGTTTTCTGGTAAGAAGAGTCACTATTGCGCTCCCTTTGCCATACACAGTGCAAATAGCATTCGCGTCTGTTCCCAGCAAGTACAGTGTATTGGACTGAAGAGGAGCTACTGTTCTTGTCAGTTTCCTAAGCAGAGTTGAACTAGATATGGACCGTGTGTGTAGGA
Source organism: Peromyscus eremicus (assembly GCF_949786415.1). NCBI lineage: Eukaryota > Metazoa > Chordata > Mammalia > Rodentia > Cricetidae > Peromyscus > Peromyscus eremicus. The sequence goes on from NW_026734298.1 coordinate 1,088,163, forward strand.
AGCACAGTTCTTTTGTTCTGAGCAAGCTCACTGTTCTCGCCCTATAGGAAACACTGTAGAGGAGAAGAGTGTTCTATTCTCAAAAGCAGAGTGTGTTTCTTGTAAGACGAGCTAGCGTTTGTTTCCCAGTCCTAAATTGAGTTGAATCACATGCAGTTTCTGGTCCTAGAGCAAGAGTTTTTTTCTGGTAAGAAGAGTCACTATTGTGCTCCCATTGTCATACACAGGGCAAATAGCACTGGTTTCTCTTCCCAGCATGTACAGTGTATTGGACTGAAGAGGATCTACTGTTCTTGTCAGGTTCCTAACCAGAGTTGAACTAGATATGACCCGTGTGTGTAGGAAGCACAGTTCTTTTGATCTGAGCAAGCACACTGTTTGGACCCCATAGGAAACACAGTAGAGTAGATGTGTTCCCTATTCTCAAAAGCAAATTGTGTTTCTTGTAAGGCGAGCTAGCGTTTGTTTCACAATCCTAAATGGAGTTGAATCACATGCAGTTTCTGGTCTTATGAGCAAGAGTTGTTTTCTGGTATGGAAAGTCACTATTGCGCTCCCATTGCCATACACAGTGCAAATAGCACTCGCGTCTGTTCCCAATAAGTACAGTGTATTGGACTGAAGAAGAGCTACTGTTCTTGTCAGTTTCCTAAGCAGAGTTGAACTAGATATGGCCCGTGTGTAGGAAGCACAGTTCTTTTGTTCTGAGCAAGCTCACTCTTCGAACCCCATAGGAAACAATGTAGAGTAGAAGAGTGCTCTTTTCTCAAAAGCAGAGTGTGTTTCTTGTAAGGCGAGCTAGCATTTGTTACCCAGTTCTAAATGGAGTTGAAATACACATGCAGTTTTTGGTCCTATGAGCAAGAGTTGTTTTCTGGTTAGAAGAGTCACTATTGCGCTCCCTTTGCCATACACAGGGCAAATAGCACTGGCGTCTGTTCCAAGCATGTACAGTGTATTGGACTGAAGAGGATCTACTGTTCTTGTCAGGTTCCTAAGCAGAGTTCAACTAGATATGGCCTGTGCGGGTAGGAAACACAGTTTTTTTGTTCTCAGCAAGCTCACTGTTCTGGCCCTATAGGAAACACAGTAGAGTAGAAGAGTGCTCTTTCCTCAAAAGCAGAGTGTGTTTCTTGTAAGGCGAGCTAGCGTTTGTTTCCCAGTCCTAAATGGAGTTGAATCACATGCAGTTTCTGGTCCTATGAGCAAGAGTTTTTTCTGGTAAGGAAAGTAACTATTGTGCTCCCATTGCCATACACAGTGCAAATAGCACTCGCGTCTGTTCCCAGCAATTACAGTGTATTGGGCTGAAGAGGAGCTACTGTTCTTGTCAGTTTCCTAAGCAGAGTTGAACTTGATATGACCCGTGTGTGTAGGAAGCACAGTTCTTTTGTTCTGAGCAAGCTCACTGTTTGGACCCAATAGAAAACACAGTAGTGTAGATGTGTGCCCTATTCTCAAAAGCAGAGCGTGTTTCTGATAAGGCAAGCTAGCGTTTGTTTCCCAGTCCTAAGTGGGTTGAATCAAATGCAGTTTCAGGTCCTAAGAGCAAGAGTTGTTTTCTGGTAAGAAGAGTCACTATTTTGCATCCATTGCAGTACACAGTGCAAATAGCACTCGCGTCTGTTCCCAGCAAGTACAGTGTATTGGACTGAAGAGGAGCAACTGTTCTCCTCAGTTTCCTAAGCAGAGTTGAACTGGATATGGCCCGTGTGTGTAGGAAGCACAGTTCTTTTGTTCTGAGCAAGCTCACTGTTCTGGCGCTATAGGAAACACAGTAGAGTAGAAGAGTGCTGTTTTCTCAAAAGCAGAGTGTGTTTCTTGTAAGGCGAGCTAGCGTTTCTTTCCAAGTTCTAAATGGAGTTGAATCACATGCAGTTTTTGGTCCTACACGCAAGAGTTGCTTTTTTGTAAGGAAAGTCACTATTGTGCTCCCATTGCCAAACACAGAGCAAATAGCCCTCACATCTGTTCCCAGCAAGTACAGTGTATTGGGCTGAAGAGGAGTTACTGTTCTTGTCAGTTTCCTAAGCATAGTTGAACTAGATATGGCCCGTGTGTGTAGGAAGCACAGTTCTTTTGTTCTCAGCAAGCTCACTGTTCGAACCCCATAGGAAACACAGTAGAGTAGAAGAGTGCTCTTTTCTCAAAAGCAGAGTGTGTTTCTTGTAAGGCGAGCTAGCATTTGTTTCCCAGTCCTAAAGGAGTTGAAATTCACATGCAGTTTCTGGTCCTACAAGCAAGAGTTGTTTTCTGGTAAGAAGAGTCACTATTGCGCTCCCTTTGCCATACACAGTGCAAATAGCACTCGCGTCTGTTCCCAACAAGTACAGTGTATTGGACTGAAGAGGAGCTGCTGTTCTTGTCAGTTTCCTAAGCAGAGTTGAACTAGATATGGCCCGTGTGTGTAGGAAGCACAGTTCTTTCGTTCTCAGCAAGCTCACTGTTCGGACCCCATAGAAAACACAGTAGAGTAAAAGAGTGCTCTTTTCTCAAAAGCAGAGTGTGTTTCTTGTAGGGCGAGCTAGCGTTTGTTTCCCAGTCCTAAATGGAATTGAATCACATGCAGTTTCTGGTCCTACGAGCAAGAGTTTTTTCTGGTAATAAGAGTAACTATTGCGCTCCCATTGTCATACAGAGGGCAAATAGCACTGGCGTCTGTTCCCAGCATGTACAGTGTATTGGACTGAAGAGGATCTACTGTTCTTGTCAGGATCCTAAGATGAGTTGAATTAGATATGGCGCGAGTGTGTAGGAAGCACAGTTTTTTTGTTCTCAGCAACCTAACAGTACGGACCCCATAGAAATCACAGTAGAGTTGAAGAGTGTACTTTACTCAAGAAGAAGAGTGTGTTTCGTGTAAGGTGAGCTAGCGTTTGTTTCCCAGTCCTAAATGGAGTTGAATGACATTCACTTTCTGGTCCTACGGACAAGAGTTGTTTTCTGGTAAGAAGAGTCACTATTGCGCTCCCATTGTCATACAAAGCGCAAATAGCACTGGCTTCTGTTCCCAGCATGTACAGTGTATTGGACTGAAGAGGATCTACTGTTCTTGTCAGGTTCCTAAGCAGAGTTGAACTAGATATGGCCCATGTGTGTAGGAAGCACAGTTCTTTTGTACTCAGCAAGCTTACTGTTCTGGCCCTATAGGAAACACAGTAGAGTAGAAGAGTGCTCTTTCCTCAAAAGCAGAGTGTGTTTCTTGTAAGTCGAGCTAGCGTTTGTTTCCCAGTCCTAAATGTAGTTGAATCACATGCAGTTTCTGGTCCTACGAGCAGGAATTGTTTTGTGGTAAGAAGAGTCACTATTGCGCTCCCATTGTCATACACAATGCAAATAGCACTGGCGTCTGTTCCCAGCAAGTACAGTGTATTGGACTGAAGAGGATCTACTGTTCTTGTCAGTTTCCTAAGCAAAATTAAACTAGATATGGCCATGTGTAGGAAGCACAGTTCTTTTGTTCTGAGCAAGCTCACTGTTCTGGCGCTATAGGAAACACAGTAGAGTAGAAGAGTGCTGTTTCCTTAAAAGCAGAGTGTGTTTCTTGTAAGGCGAGCTAGCGTTTGTTTCCATGTTCTAAATGGAGTTGAATCACATGCAGTTTTTGGTCCTACACGCAAGAGTTGTTTTCTGGTAAGGAAAGTCACTATTGCGCTCCCATTGCCATACACAGTGAAAATAGCCCTCGCATCTGTTCCCATCAAGTACAGTGTATTGGGCTGAAGAGGAGCTAATGTTCTTGTCATTTTCCTAAGCAGAGTTGAATTAGTTATGGCGCGAGTGTGTAGGAAGCACAGTTCTTTTGTTCTCAGCAACCTCACAGTTCGGACCCCATAGAAATCACAGTAGAGTTGAAGAGTGTACTTTACTCAAGAAGAAGAGTGTGTTTCTTGTAAGTTGAGCTAGCCTTTGTTTCCCAGTCCTAAAAGGAGTTGAATGACATTCACTTTCTGGTCCTATGAACAAGAGTTGTTTTCTGGTAAGAAGAGTAACTATTGCGCTCCCATTGCTGTACACAGTGCAAAGAGCACTCGCGTATGTGCCCAGCAAGTGCAGTGTATTGGACTGAAGAGGAGCTACTGTTCTCGTCAGTTTCCTAAGCAGAGTTGAACTAGATATGGCCCCTGTGTGTAGGAAGCACAGTTCATTTCTTCTGAGCAAGCTCACTGTTCTGGCCCTATAGGAAACACAGTAGAGTAGAAGAGTGCTCTTTCCTCAAAAGCAGAGTGTGCTTCTAGTAAGGCGAGCTAGTGTTTGTTTCCCAGTCCTAAATGGAGTTGAATCCCATGCAGTTTCTGGTCCTAAGAGCAAGAGTTGTTTTCTGGTAAGAAGAGTAACTATTGTGCTCCCATTGCTGTTCACAGTGCAAATAGCACTCGCGTCTGTTCCCAGCAATTACAGTGTACTGGACTGAAGAGGAGCTACTCTTCTTGTCAGTTTCCTAAGCAGAGTTGAACTAGATATGGCCCGTGTGTAGGAAGCACAGTTCTTTTGTTCTGAGCAAGCTCACTGTTCTGGCCCTATAGGAAACGCAGTACAGTAGAAGAGTGCTCTTTTCTCAAAAGCAGAGTGTGTTTCTTGTAAGGCGAGCTACCGTTTGTTTCCCAGTCCTAAATGGAGTTGAATCACATGCAGTTTCTGGTCCTACAAGCAAGAGTTGTTTTCTGGTAAGAAGAGTCACTATTGCGCGCCCATTGTCATACACAGTGCAAATAGCACTGGCTTCTGTTCCCAGCATGTACAGTGTATTGGACTGAAGAGGATCTACTGTTCTTGTCAGGTTCCTAAGCAGAGTTGAACTAGATATGGCCCATGTGTGTAGGAAGCACTGTTCTTTTGTACTCAGCAAGCTCACTGTTCTGGCCCTATAGGAAACACAGTAGAGTAGAAGAGTGCTTTTTCCTCAAAAGCAGAGTGTGTTTCTTGTAAGGCGAGCTAGCGTTTGTTTGCCAGTCCTAAATGGAGTTGAATCACATGCAGTTTCAGGTCCTACGAGCAAGAGTTGTTTTCTGGTAAGGAAAGTCACTTTTGTGCTCCCATTGCCATACACAGTGCAAATAGCACTGGCGTCTGTTCCCAGCAAGTACAGTGTATTGAACTGAAGAGGAGCTACTGTTCTTGTCAGTTTCCTAAGCAGAGTTGAACTAGATATGACCCGTGTGTGTAGGAAGCACAGTTCTTTCGTTCTGTGCAAGCTCACTGTTTGGACCCCATAGGAAACACAGTAGAGTAGATGTGTGCCCTATTCTCAAAAGCAGAGTGTGTTTCTTGTAAGGCGAGCTAGCGTTTTACCCAATCCTAAATGGAGTTGAATCACATGCAGTTTCTGGTCCTATGAGCAAGAGTTGTTTTGTGGTAAGAAGAGTCACTATTGTGCTCCCATTGTCATACACAGGGCAAATAGCACTGGCGTCTGTTCCCAGTAAGTACAGTGTAATGGACTGAAGAGGATCTACTGTTCTTGTCAGTTTCCTAAGGAGAATTTAACTAGATATGGCCCGTGTGTGTAGGAAGCACAGTTCTTTTGTTCTGAGCAAGCTCACTGTTCTGGCCCTATAAAAAACACAGTAGAGTAGAAAAGGGCTCTTTTCTCAAAAGCAGAGTGTGTTTCTTGTAAGGCGAGCTAGCGTCTGTTTCTCAGTCCTAAATGGAGTTGAATCAAATGCAGTTTTTGGTCCTACGAGCAAGAGTTGTTTTCTGGTAAGAAGAGTCAGTATTGCGCTCCCATTGCCATACACAGTACATATAGCACTCGTGTTTGTTTAACGCAAGTACAGTGTATTGGTCTGAAAGAGGAGCTACTGTTCTTGTCAGTTTCCTAAGCAGAGTTGAACTAGATATGGCTAAGTGTAGGAAGCACAGTTCTTTTGTTCTGACCAAGCTCACTGTTCGAACCCCATAGGAAACACAGTAGAGTAGAAGAGTGCTCTTTTCTCAAAAGCAGAGTGTGTTTCTTGTAAGGCGAGCTAGCATTTGTTTCCCAGTCCTAAATGGAGTTGAAATACACGTGCAGTTTCTGGTCCTACGAGCAAGAGTTGTTTTCTGGTAAGAGGAGTCACTATTGCGCTCCCATTTTCATACAAAATGCAAATAGCACTGGCTTCTGTTCCCAGCATGTACAGTGTATTGGACTGAAGAGGATCTACTGTTCTTGTCAGTTTCCTGAGCAGAATTGAACTAGATATGGCCATGTGTAGGAAGCACAGTTCTTTTGTTCTGAGCAAGCTCACTGTTTGGCCCTATAGGAAACACAGTAGAGTAGAAGAGTGCTCTTTTCTCAAAAGCAGAGTGTGTTTCTTGTAAGGCGAGCTAGCGTTTGTTTCCAAGTTCTAAATGGAGTTGAATCACATGAAGTTTTTGGTCCTACACGCAAGACCTGTTTTCTGGTAAGGAAAATCACTATTGTGCTCCCATTGCCATACACAGTGCAAATAGCCCTCGCATCTGTTCCCAGCAAGTACAGTGCATTGGGCTGAAGAGGAGCTAATGTTCTTGTCATTTTCCTAAGCAGAGTTGAACTAGATATGGCCCGTGTGTGTAGGAAGCACAGTTCTTTTGTTTTGAGCAAGCTCACTGTTCGAACACCATAGGAAACACAGTAGAGTAGAAGAGTGCTCTTTTCTCAAAAGCAGAGTGTGTTTCTTGTAAGGCGAGCTAGCATTTGTTTCCCAGTCCTAAATGGAGTTGAAATACACATGCAGTTTCTGGTCCTACGAGCAAGAGTTGTTTTCTGGTAAGAAGAGTCACTATTGCGCTCCCTTTGCCATACACAGTGCAAATAGCACTCGCGTCTGTTCCCAACAAGTACAGTGTATTGGACTGAAGAGGAGCTACTGTTCTTGTCAGTTTCCTAAGCAGAGTTGAACTAGATATGGACCGTGTGTGTAGGAAGCACAGTTCTTTTGTTCTCAGCAAGCTCACTGTTCTGGCCCTACAGGAAACACAGTAGAGTAGAAGAGTACTCTTTCCTCAAAAGCAGAGTGTGTTTCTAGTAAGGAGAGCTAGTGTTTGTTTCCCAGTCCTAAATGGAGTTGAATCACATGCAGTTTCTGGTCCTAAGAGCAAGAGTTGTTTTCTGGTAAGAAGAGTCACTATTGTGCTCCCATTGCTGTTCACAGTGCAAATAGCACTCGCGTCTGTTCCCAGCAAGTACAGTGTATTGAACTGAAGAGGAGCTACTGTTCTTCTGAGTTTCCTAAGCAGAGTTGAACTAGATATGGCCCGTGTGTGTAGGAAGCACAGTTCTTTTGTTCTCAGCAAGCTCACTGTTAGGACCCCATAGGAAACACATAGAGTAGAAGAGTGCTCTTTTCTCAAAAGCAGAGTGTGTTTCTTGTAAGGCGAGCTTGGGTTTGTTTCCCAGTCCTAAATGGAGTTGAATCAAATGCAGTTTTTCGTCCTACAAGCAAGAGTTGTTTTCTGGTAAGAAGAGTCCATTTTGCGTTCCATTTGCCATACACAGTGCAAATAGCACTCGCGTCTGTTCCCAGCAAGTACAGTGTATTGGACTGAAGAGAGGCTACTGTTCATTTCAGTTTCCTAACCAGAATTGAACTAGATATGGCCCGTGTGTGTAGGAAGCACAGATCTATTGTTCTGAGCAAGCTCACTGTTCTGGCCCTATAGGAAACACAGTAGAGTAGAAGAGTGCTCTTTTCTCAAAAGCAGAGTGTGTTTTTGTAAGTCTAGCTAGCGTTTGTTTCCCCGTACTAAATGGAGGTGAATCAAATGCAGTTTCTGGTCCTACTAGCAAGAGTTGTTTTCTGGTAAGAAGAGTCACTATTGTGCTCCCATTGTCATTCAAAGTGCAAATAGCACTGGCGTCTGTTCCCAGCATGTACAGTGTATTGGACTGAAGCGGATCTACTGTTCTGGTCAGTTTCCTAAGCAGAGTTGAACTAGATATGGCCAGTGTGTGTAGGAAGCACGGTTCTTTTGTCTGAGCAAGCTCACTGTTAGGACCCCATAGGAAACACAGTAGAGTAGAAGTGTGCCCTTTTCTCAAAGATGATCGTGTTTCTTGTAAGGCGAGCTAGCGTTTGTTTCCCAGTCCTAAATGGAGCTGAATCACATGCAGTTTCTGGTCCTAAGAGCAAGAGTTGTTTTCTGGTAAGAAGAGTCACTATTGCGCTCCCTTTGCCATACACAGTGCAAATAGCTCTCGCATCTGTTCCCAGCAAGTACAGTGTATTGGACTGAAGAGGAGCTACTGTTCTTCTGAGTTTCCTAAGCAGACTTGAACTAGATATGGCCCGTGTGTGTAGGAAGCACAGTTCTTTTGTTCTCAGCAAGCTCACTGTTAGGACCCCATAGGAAACACATAGAGTAGAAGAGTGCTCTTTTCTCAAAAGCAGAGTGTGTTTCTTGTAAGGCGAGCTTGGGTTTGTTTCCCAGTCCTAAATGGAGTTGAATCAAATGCAGTTTTTCGTCCTACGAGCAAGAGTTGTTTTCTGGTAAGAAGAGTCACTATTGCGCTCCCTTTGCCATACACAGTGCAAATAGCACTCGTGTCTGTTCCCAGCAAGCACAGTGTATTGGACTGAAGAGGATCTACTGTTCTTGTCAGTTTCCTAAGCAGAGTTGAACTAGATATGGCCGGTGTGTGTAGGAAGCACGGTTCTTTTGTTCTGAACAAGCTCACTGTTAGGACCCCATAGGAAACACAGTAGAGTAGAAGTGTCCCCTTTTTTCAAAGCAGAGCGTGTTTCTTGTAAGGCGAGCTAGCGTTTGATTCCCAGTCCTAAGTGGAGTTGAATCACATGCAGTTTCTGGTCCTAAGAGCAAGAGTTATTTTCTGATAAGAAGAGTAACTATTGCGCTCCCTTTGCCATACACAGTGCAAATAACACTCGCGTCTGTTCCCAGCAAGTAGAGTATATTGGACTGAAGAAAGGATACTGTTCTTGTCAGTTTCCTAAGCAGAGTTGAACTAGATATGGCCCGTGTGTGTAGGAAGCACAGTTCTTTTGTTCTGAGCAAGCTCACTGTTCGGGCATCATAGGAAACACAGTAGAGTAGAATAGTGCTCTTTCCTCAAAAGCAGATTTTGTTTCTTGTAAGGCGAGCTAGCGTTTGTTTCCCAGTCCTAAATGGACTTGAATCACATGCAGTTTTTGGTCTTACACGCAAGAGTTGCTTTCAAGTAAGGAAAGACACTATTGCGCTCCCATTGCCATACACAGTGCAAATAGCACTCGCATCTGTTCCCAGCAAGTACAGTGTATTGGACTGAAGAGGAGCTACTTCTCTTGTCAGTTTCCTAAGCAGAGTTGAACTAGATATGTCCCGTGTGTGTAGGAAGCACAGTTCTTTTGTTCTGAGCAAGCTCACTCTTCAAACCACATAGGAAACACAGTAGAGTAGAAGAGTGCTCTTTTCTGAAAAGCATAGTGTGTTTCTTGTAAGGCAACGTAGCGTTTTTTTCCCAGTTTTAAATGGAGTTCAAATACACATGCAGTTTCTGGTCCTACGAGCAAGAGTTGTTTTCTGGTTAGAAGAGTCACTATTGCGCTCCGTTTGCCATACACAGTGCAAATATCCCTGGCGTCTGTTCCGAGCAAGTACAGTGTATAGGACTGAAGAGGAGCTACTGTTCTTGTCAGTTTCCTAAGCAGAGTTGAACTAGATATGGCCCGTGTGTAGGAAGCACAGTTCTTTTGTTCTGAGCAAGCTCACTGTTCTGGCACTACAGGAAACACAGTAGAGTAGAAGAGTGCTCTTTTATCAAAAGCAGAATGTGTTTCCTGTAAGGCGAGCTAGTGTTTGTTTCCCAGTCCTAAATGGAGTTGAATCACATGGAGTTTCTGGTACTACAAGCAAGAATTGTTTTCTGGTAAGAAGAGTCACTATTGCGCTCCCATTGCCGTACACAGTACAAATCGCACTGGTGTCTGTTCCCAGCAAGTACATTGTATTGGACTGCAGAGGAGCTACTGTTCTTGTCAGTTTCCAAAGCAGAGTTGAACTAGATATCGCCCGTGTGTGTAGGAAGCACAGTTCTTTTGTTCTGAGCAAGCTCACTGTTCTGGCCCTATAGGAAACACAGTAGAGTAGAAGAGTGCTCTTTTCTCAAAAGCAGAGTGTGTTTCTTGTAAGGCGAGCTAGCGTTTGTTTCCCAGTCCTAAATGGAGCTGAATCACATGCAGTTTCTGGACCTAAGAGCAAGAGTTGTTTTCTGGTAAGAAGAGTCACTATTGCGCTCCCTTTGCCACACAGTGCAAATAGCCCACGCGTCTGTTCCCAGCAAGTACAGTGTATTGGACTGAAGAGGAGCTACTGTTCTTCTGAGTTTCCTAAGCAGACTTGAACTAGATATGGCCCGTGTGTGTAGGAAGCACAGTTCTTTTGTTCTCAGCAAGCTCACTGTTCGGACCCCATAGGAAACACAGTAGAGTAGAAGAGTGCTCTTTTCTCAAAAGCAGAGTGTGTTTCTTGTAAGGCGAGCTAGTGTTTGTTTCCTACTCCTAAATGGAGTTGAATCACATGCAGTTTCTGGTCCTACTAGCAAGAGCTGTTTTCTTGTAAGAAGAGTCACTATTGTGCTCCCATTGTCATTCACAGTGCAAATAGCACTGGCGTCTGTTCCCAGCAAGTACAGTGTATTGGACTGAAGAGGAGCTACTGTTCTTGTCAGTTTCCTAAGCAGAGTTGAACTAAATATGGCTGGTGTGTGTAGGAAGCACGGTTCTTTTGTTCTGAGCAAGCTCACTGTTCGGACCCCATAGGAAACACAGTAGAGTAGAAGTGTGCCCTTTTCTCAAAGCAGAGTGTGTTTCTTGTAAGGCGAGCTAGCGTTTGTTTCCCAGTCCTAAGTGGAGTTGAATCACAAGCAGTTTCTGGTCCTAAGAGCAAGAGTGGTTTTCTGATAAGAAGAGTCACTATTGTGCTCCCATTGCCATACACAGTGCAAATCGCACTGGTGTCTGTTCCCAGCAAGTACAGTGTATTGGACTGAAGAGGACCTACTGTTCTCGTCAGTTTCCAAAGCAGAGTTGAACTAGATATCGCATGTGTGTGTAGGAAGCACAGTTCTTTTGTTCTGAGCAAGCTCACTGTTCTGGCCCTATAGGAAACACAGTAGAGTAGAAGAGTGCTCTTTTCTAAAAAGCAGAGAGTGTTTCTTGTAAGGCGAGCTAGCGTTTGTTTCCCAGTCCTAAATGGAGCTGAATCACATGCAGTTTCTGGTCCTAAGAGCAAGAGTTGTTTTCTGGTAAGAAGAGTCACTATTGCGCTCCCTTTGCCATACACAGTGCAAATAGCCCTCGCGTCTGTTCCCAGCAAGTACAGTGTATTGGACTGAAGAGGAGCTACTGTTCTTCTGAGTTTCCTAAGCAGACTTGAACTAGATATGGCCCGTGTGTAGGAAGCACAGTTCTTTTGTTCTCAGCAAGCTCACTGTTAGGACCCCATAGGAAACACATAGAGTAGAAGAGTGCTCTTTTCTCAAAAGCAGAGTGTGTTTCTTGTAAGGCGAGCTTGGGTTTGTTTCCCAGTCCTAAATGGAGTTGAATCAAATGCAGTTTTTCGTCCTACGAGCAAGAGTTGTTTTCTGGTAAGAAGAGTCCATTTTGCGTTCCATTTGCCATACACAGTGCAAATAGCACTCGCGTCTGTTCCCAGCAAGTACAGTGTATTGGACTGAAGAGAGGCTACTGTTCATTTCAGTTTCCTAACCAGAATTGAACTAGATATGGCCCGTGTGTGTAGGAAGCACAGATCTATTGTTCTGAGCAAGCTCACTGTTCTGGCCCTATAGGAAACACAGTAGAGTAGAAGAGTGCTCTTTTCTCAAAAGCAGAGTGTGTTTTTGTAAGTCTAGCTAGCGTTTGTTTCCCCGTACTAAATGGAGGTGAATCAAATGCAGTTTCTGGTCCTACTAGCAAGAGTTGTTTTCTGGTAAGAAGAGTCACTATTGTGCTCCCATTGTCATTCAAAGTGCAAATAGCACTGGCGTCTGTTCCCAGCATGTACAGTGTATTGGACTGAAGCGGATCTACTGTTCTGGTCAGTTTCCTAAGCAGAGTTGAACTAGATATGGCCAGTGTGTGTAGGAAGCACGGTTCTTTTGTCTGAGCAAGCTCACTGTTAGGACCCCATAGGAAACACAGTAGAGTAGAAGTGTGCCCTTTTCTCAAAGATGATCGTGTTTCTTGTAAGGCGAGCTAGCGTTTGTTTCCCAGTCCTAAATGGAGCTGAATCACATGCAGTTTCTGGTCCTAAGAGCAAGAGTTGTTTTCTGGTAAGAAGAGTCACTATTGCGCTCCCTTTGCCATACACAGTGCAAATAGCTCTCGCATCTGTTCCCAGCAAGTACAGTGTATTGGACTGAAGAGGAGCTACTGTTCTTCTGAGTTTCCTAAGCAGACTTGAACTAGATATGGCCCGTGTGTGTAGGAAGCACAGTTCTTTTGTTCTCAGCAAGCTCACTGTTAGGACCCCATAGGAAACACATAGAGTAGAAGAGTGCTCTTTTCTCAAAAGCAGAGTGTGTTTCTTGTAAGGCGAGCTTGGGTTTGTTTCCCAGTCCTAAATGGAGTTGAATCAAATGCAGTTTTTCGTCCTACGAGCAAGAGTTGTTTTCTGGTAAGAAGAGTCACTATTGCGCTCCCTTTGCCATACACAGTGCAAATAGCACTCGTGTCTGTTCCCAGCAAGCACAGTGTATTGGACTGAAGAGGATCTACTGTTCTTGTCAGTTTCCTAAGCAGAGTTGAACTAGATATGGCCGGTGTGTGTAGGAAGCACGGTTCTTTTGTTCTGAACAAGCTCACTGTTAGGACCCCATAGGAAACACAGTAGAGTAGAAGTGTCCCCTTTTTTCAAAGCAGAGCGTGTTTCTTGTAAGGCGAGCTAGCGTTTGATTCCCAGTCCTAAGTGGAGTTGAATCACATGCAGTTTCTGGTCCTAAGAGCAAGAGTTATTTTCTGATAAGAAGAGTAACTATTGCGCTCCCTTTGCCATACACAGTGCAAATAGCACTCGCGTCTGTTCCCAGCAAGTAGAGTATATTGGACTGAAGAAAGGATACTGTTCTTGTCAGTTTCCTAAGCAGAGTTGAACTAGATATGGCCCGTGTGTGTAGGAAGCACAGTTCTTTTGTTCTGAGCAAGCTCACTGTTCGGGCATCATAGGAAACACAGTAGAGTAGAATAGTGCTCTTTCCTCAAAAGCAGATTTTGTTTCTTGTAAGGCGAGCTAGCGTTTGTTTCCCAGTCCTAAATGGACTTGAATCACATGCAGTTTTTGGTCTTACACGCAAGAGTTGCTTTCAAGTAAGGAAAGACACTATTGCGCTCCCATTGCCATACACAGTGCAAATAGCACTCGCATCTGTTCCCAGCAAGTACAGTGTATTGGACTGAAGAGGAGCTACTTCTCTTGTCAGTTTCCTAAGCAGAGTTGAACTAGATATGGCCCGGATGTAGGAAGCACAGTTCTTTTGTTCTGAGCAAGCTCTCTGTTCTGACCCCATAGGAAACACAGTAGAGTAGAAGAGTGCTCTTTTCTCAAAAGCAGAGTGTGTTTCTTGTAAGGCGAGTTAGCGTTTGTTTCCCAGTCCTAAATGGAGTTGAATCCCATGCAGTTTCTGGTCCTACGAGCAAGAGTTGTTTTCTGGTAAGAAGAGTCACTATTGTGCTCCCATTGCTGTACACAGTGCAAATAGCACTCGCCTCTGTTGCCAGCAAACACAGTGTATTGGACTGAAGAGGAGCTACTGTTCTTGTCAGTTTCCTAAGCAGAGTTGAACTAGATATGTCCCGTGTGTGTAGGAAGCACAGTTCTTTTGTTCTGAGCAAGCTCACTCTTCAAACCACATAGGAAACACAGTAGAGTAGAAGAGTGCTCTTTTCTGAAAAGCATAGTGTGTTTCTTGTAAGGCAACGTAGCGTTTTTTTCCCAGTTTTAAATGGAGTTCAAATACACATGCAGTTTCTGGTCCTACGAGCAAGAGTTGTTTTCTGGTTAGAAGAGTCACTATTGCGCTCCGTTTGCCATACACAGTGCAAATATCCCTGGCGTCTGTTCCGAGCAAGTACAGTGTATAGGACTGAAGAGGAGCTACTGTTCTTGTCAGTTTCCTAAGCAGAGTTGAACTAGATATGGCCCGTGTGTAGGAAGCACAGTTCTTTTGTTCTGAGCAAGCTCACTGTTCTGGCACTACAGGAAACACAGTAGAGTAGAAGAGTGCTCTTTTATCAAAAGCAGAATGTGTTTCCTGTAAGGCGAGCTAGTGTTTGTTTCCCAGTCCTAAATGGAGTTGAATCACATGGAGTTTCTGGTACTACAAGCAAGAATTGTTTTCTGGTAAGAAGAGTCACTATTGCGCTCCCATTGCCGTACACAGTACAAATCGCACTGGTGTCTGTTCCCAGCAAGTACATTGTATTGGACTGCAGAGGAGCTACTGTTCTTGTCAGTTTCCAAAGCAGAGTTGAACTAGATATCGCCCGTGTGTGTAGGAAGCACAGTTCTTTTGTTCTGAGCAAGCTCACTGTTCTGGCCCTATAGGAAACACAGTAGAGTAGAAGAGTGCTCTTTTCTCAAAAGCAGAGTGTGTTTCTTGTAAGGCGAGCTAGCGTTTGTTTCCCAGTCCTAAATGGAGCTGAATCACATGCAGTTTCTGGACCTAAGAGCAAGAGTTGTTTTCTGGTAAGAAGAGTCACTATTGCGCTCCCTTTGCCACACAGTGCAAATAGCCCACGCGTCTGTTCCCAGCAAGTACAGTGTATTGGACTGAAGAGGAGCTACTGTTCTTCTGAGTTTCCTAAGCAGACTTGAACTAGATATGGCCCGTGTGTGTAGGAAGCACAGTTCTTTTGTTCTCAGCAAGCTCACTGTTCGGACCCCATAGGAAACACAGTAGAGTAGAAGAGTGCTCTTTTCTCAAAAGCAGAGTGTGTTTCTTGTAAGGCGAGCTAGTGTTTGTTTCCTACTCCTAAATGGAGTTGAATCACATGCAGTTTCTGGTCCTACTAGCAAGAGCTGTTTTCTTGTAAGAAGAGTCACTATTGTGCTCCCATTGTCATTCACAGTGCAAATAGCACTGGCGTCTGTTCCCAGCAAGTACAGTGTATTGGACTGAAGAGGAGCTACTGTTCTTGTCAGTTTCCTAAGCAGAGTTGAACTAAATATGGCTGGTGTGTGTAGGAAGCACGGTTCTTTTGTTCTGAGCAAGCTCACTGTTCGGACCCCATAGGAAACACAGTAGAGTAGAAGTGTGCCCTTTTCTCAAAGCAGAGTGTGTTTCTTGTAAGGCGAGCTAGCGTTTGTTTCCCAGTCCTAAGTGGAGTTGAATCACAAGCAGTTTCTGGTCCTAAGAGCAAGAGTGGTTTTCTGATAAGAAGAGTCACTATTGTGCTCCCATTGCCATACACAGTGCAAATCGCACTGGTGTCTGTTCCCAGCAAGTACAGTGTATTGGACTGAAGAGGACCTACTGTTCTCGTCAGTTTCCAAAGCAGAGTTGAACTAGATATCGCATGTGTGTGTAGGAAGCACAGTTCTTTTGTTCTGAGCAAGCTCACTGTTCTGGCCCTATAGGAAACACAGTAGAGTAGAAGAGTGCTCTTTTCTAAAAAGCAGAGAGTGTTTCTTGTAAGGCGAGCTAGCGTTTGTTTCCCAGTCCTAAATGGAGCTGAATCACATGCAGTTTCTGGTCCTAAGAGCAAGAGTTGTTTTCTGGTAAGAAGAGTCACTATTGCGCTCCCTTTGCCATACACAGTGCAAATAGCCCTCGCGTCTGTTCCCAGCAAGTACAGTGTATTGGACTGAAGAGGAGCTACTGTTCTTCTGAGTTTCCTAAGCAGACTTGAACTAGATATGGCCCGTGTGTAGGAAGCACAGTTCTTTTGTTCTCAGCAAGCTCACTGTTAGGACCCCATAGGAAACACATAGAGTAGAAGAGTGCTCTTTTCTCAAAAGCAGAGTGTGTTTCTTGTAAGGCGAGCTTGGGTTTGTTTCCCAGTCCTAAATGGAGTTGAATCAAATGCAGTTTTTCGTCCTACGAGCAAGAGTTGTTTTCTGGTAAGAAGAGTCCATTTTGCGTTCCATTTGCCATACACAGTGCAAATAGCACTCGCGTCTGTTCCCAGCAAGTACAGTGTATTGGACTGAAGAGAGGCTACTGTTCATTTCAGTTTCCTAACCAGAATTGAACTAGATATGGCCCGTGTGTGTAGGAAGCACAGATCTATTGTTCTGAGCAAGCTCACTGTTCTGGCCCTATAGGAAACACAGTAGAGTAGAAGAGTGCTCTTTTCTCAAAAGCAGAGTGTGTTTTTGTAAGTCTAGCTAGCGTTTGTTTCCCCGTACTAAATGGAGGTGAATCAAATGCAGTTTCTGGTCCTACTAGCAAGAGTTGTTTTCTGGTAAGAAGAGTCACTATTGTGCTCCCATTGTCATTCAAAGTGCAAATAGCACTGGCGTCTGTTCCCAGCATGTACAGTGTATTGGACTGAAGCGGATCTACTGTTCTGGTCAGTTTCCTAAGCAGAGTTGAACTAGATATGGCCAGTGTGTGTAGGAAGCACGGTTCTTTTGTCTGAGCAAGCTCACTGTTAGGACCCCATAGGAAACACAGTAGAGTAGAAGTGTGCCCTTTTCTCAAAGATGATCGTGTTTCTTGTAAGGCGAGCTAGCGTTTGTTTCCCAGTCCTAAATGGAGCTGAATCACATGCAGTTTCTGGTCCTAAGAGCAAGAGTTGTTTTCTGGTAAGAAGAGTCACTATTGCGCTCCCTTTGCCATACACAGTGCAAATAGCTCTCGCATCTGTTCCCAGCAAGTACAGTGTATTGGACTGAAGAGGAGCTACTGTTCTTCTGAGTTTCCTAAGCAGACTTGAACTAGATATGGCCCGTGTGTGTAGGAAGCACAGTTCTTTTGTTCTCAGCAAGCTCACTGTTAGGACCCCATAGGAAACACATAGAGTAGAAGAGTGCTCTTTTCTCAAAAGCAGAGTGTGTTTCTTGTAAGGCGAGCTTGGGTTTGTTTCCCAGTCCTAAATGGAGTTGAATCAAATGCAGTTTTTCGTCCTACGAGCAAGAGTTGTTTTCTGGTAAGAAGAGTCACTATTGCGCTCCCTTTGCCATACACAGTGCAAATAGCACTCGTGTCTGTTCCCAGCAAGCACAGTGTATTGGACTGAAGAGGATCTACTGTTCTTGTCAGTTTCCTAAGCAGAGTTGAACTAGATATGGCCGGTGTGTGTAGGAAGCACGGTTCTTTTGTTCTGAACAAGCTCACTGTTAGGACCCCATAGGAAACACAGTAGAGTAGAAGTGTCCCCTTTTTTCAAAGCAGAGCGTGTTTCTTGTAAGGCGAGCTAGCGTTTGATTCCCAGTCCTAAGTGGAGTTGAATCACATGCAGTTTCTGGTCCTAAGAGCAAGAGTTATTTTCTGATAAGAAGAGTAACTATTGCGCTCCCTTTGCCATACACAGTGCAAATAGCACTCGCGTCTGTTCCCAGCAAGTAGAGTATATTGGACTGAAGAAAGGATACTGTTCTTGTCAGTTTCCTAAGCAGAGTTGAACTAGATATGGCCCGTGTGTGTAGGAAGCACAGTTCTTTTGTTCTGAGCAAGCTCACTGTTCGGGCATCATAGGAAACACAGTAGAGTAGAATAGTGCTCTTTCCTCAAAAGCAGATTTTGTTTCTTGTAAGGCGAGCTAGCGTTTGTTTCCCAGTCCTAAATGGACTTGAATCACATGCAGTTTTTGGTCTTACACGCAAGAGTTGCTTTCAAGTAAGGAAAGACACTATTGCGCTCCCATTGCCATACACAGTGCAAATAGCACTCGCATCTGTTCCCAGCAAGTACAGTGTATTGGACTGAAGAGGAGCTACTTCTCTTGTCAGTTTCCTAAGCAGAGTTGAACTAGATATGGCCCGGATGTAGGAAGCACAGTTCTTTTGTTCTGAGCAAGCTCTCTGTTCTGACCCCATAGGAAACACAGTAGAGTAGAAGAGTGCTCTTTTCTCAAAAGCAGAGTGTGTTTCTTGTAAGGCGAGTTAGCGTTTGTTTCCCAGTCCTAAATGGAGTTGAATCCCATGCAGTTTCTGGTCCTACGAGCAAGAGTTGTTTTCTGGTAAGAAGAGTCACTATTGTGCTCCCATTGCTGTACACAGTGCAAATAGCACTCGCCTCTGTTGCCAGCAAACACAGTGTATTGGACTGAAGAGGAGCTACTGTTCTTGTCAGTTTCCTAAGCAGAGTTGAACTAGATATGTCCCGTGTGTGTAGGAAGCACAGTTCTTTTGTTCTGAGCAAGCTCACTCTTCAAACCACATAGGAAACACAGTAGAGTAGAAGAGTGCTCTTTTCTGAAAAGCATAGTGTGTTTCTTGTAAGGCAACGTAGCGTTTTTTTCCCAGTTTTAAATGGAGTTCAAATACACATGCAGTTTCTGGTCCTACGAGCAAGAGTTGTTTTCTGGTTAGAAGAGTCACTATTGCGCTCCGTTTGCCATACACAGTGCAAATATCCCTGGCGTCTGTTCCAAGCAAGTACAGTGTATAGGACTGAAGAGGAGCTACTGTTCTTGTCAGTTTCCTAAGCAGAGTTGAACTAGATATGGCCCGTGTGTAGGAAGCACAGTTCTTTTGTTCTGAGCAAGCTCACTGTTCTGGCACTACAGGAAACACAGTAGAGTAGAAGAGTGCTCTTTTATCAAAAGCAGAATGTGTTTCCTGTAAGGCGAGCTAGTGTTTGTTTCCCAGTCCTAAATGGAGTTGAATCACATGGAGTTTCTGGTACTACAAGCAAGAATTGTTTTCTGGTAAGAAGAGTCACTATTGCGCTCCCATTGCCGTACACAGTACAAATCGCACTGGTGTCTGTTCCCAGCAAGTACATTGTATTGGACTGCAGAGGAGCTACTGTTCTTGTCAGTTTCCAAAGCAGAGTTGAACTAGATATCGCCCGTGTGTGTAGGAAGCACAGTTCTTTTGTTCTGAGCAAGCTCACTGTTCTGGCCCTATAGGAAACACAGTAGAGTAGAAGAGTGCTCTTTTCTCAAAAGCAGAGTGTGTTTCTTGTAAGGCGAGGTAGCGTTTGTTTCCCAGTCCTAAATGGAGCTGAATCACATGCAGTTTCTGGACCTAAGAGCAAGAGTTGTTTTCTGGTAAGAAGAGTCACTATTGCGCTCCCTTTGCCACACAGTGCAAATAGCCCACGCGTCTGTTCCCAGCAAGTACAGTGTATTGGACTGAAGAGGAGCTACTGTTCTTCTGAGTTTCCTAAGCAGACTTGAACTAGATATGGCCCGTGTGTGTAGGAAGCACAGTTCTTTTGTTCTCAGCAAGCTCACTGTTCGGACCCCATAGGAAACACAGTAGAGTAGAAGAGTGCTCTTTTCTCAAAAGCAGAGTGTGTTTCTTGTAAGGCGAGCTAGTGTTTGTTTCCTACTCCTAAATGGAGTTGAATCACATGCAGTTTCTGGTCCTACTAGCAAGAGCTGTTTTCTTGTAAGAAGAGTCACTATTGCGCTCCCATTGTCATTCACAGTGCAAATAGCACTGGCGTCTGTTGCCAGCAAGTACAGTGTATTGGACTGAAGAGGAGCTACTGTTCTTGTCAGTTTCCTAAGCAGAGTTGAACTAAATATGGCTGGTGTGTGTAGGAAGCACGGTTCTTTTGTTCTGAGCAAGCTCACTGTTCGGACCCCATAGGAAACACAGTAGAGTAGAAGTGTGCCCTTTTCTCAAAGCAGAGTGTGTTTCTTGTAAGGCGAGCTAGCGTTTGTTTCCCAGTCCTAAGTGGAGTTGAATCACAAGCAGTTTCTGGTCCTAAGAGCAAGAGTGGTTTTCTGATAAGAAGAGTCACTATTGTGCTCCCATTGCCATACACAGTGTAAATCGCACTGGTGTCTGTTCCCAGCAAGTACAGTGTATTGGACTGAAGAGGACCTACTGTTCTCGTCAGTTTCCAAAGCAGAGTTGAACTAGATATCGCATGTGTGTGTAGGAAGCACAGTTCTTTTGTTCTGAGCAAGCTCACTGTTCTGGCCCTATAGGAAACACAGTAGAGTAGAAGAGTGCTCTTTTCTAAAAAGCAGAGAGTGTTTCTTGTAAGGCGAGCTAGCGTTTGTTTCCCAGTCCTAAATGGAGCTGAATCACATGCAGTTTCTGGTCCTAAGAGCAAGAGTTGTTTTCTGGTAAGAAGAGTCACTATTGCGCTCCCTTTGCCATACACAGTGCAAATAGCCCTCGCGTCTGTTCCCAGCAAGTACAGTGTATTGGACTGAAGAGGAGCTACTGTTCTTCTGAGTTTCCTAAGCAGACTTGAACTAGATATGGCCCGTGTGTAGGAAGCACAGTTCTTTTGTTCTCAGCAAGCTCACTGTTAGGACCCCATAGGAAACACATAGAGTAGAAGAGTGCTCTTTTCTCAAAAGCAGAGTGTGTTTCTTGTAAGGCGAGCTTGGGTTTGTTTCCCAGTCCTAAATGGAGTTCAATCAAATGCAGTTTTTCGTCCTACGAGCAAGAGTTGTTTTCTGGTAAGAAGAGTCCATTTTGCGTTCCATTTGCCATACACAGTGCAAATAGCACTCGCGTCTGTTCCCAGCAAGTACAGTGTATTGGACTGAAGAGAGGCTACTGTTCATTTCAGTTTCTTAAACAGAATTGAACTAGATATGGCCCGTGTGTGTAGGAAGCACAGATCTATTGTTCTGAGCAAGCTCACTGTTCTGGCCCTATAGGAAACACAGTAGAGTAGAAGAGTGCTCTTTTCTCAAAAGCAGAGTGTGTTTTTGTAAGTCTAGCTAGCGTTTGTTTCCCCGTACTAAATGGAGGTGAATCAAATGCAGTATTTGGTCCTACGAGCAAGAGATGTTTTTTGGTAAGAAGAGTCACTATTGCTCTCCCATTGCCATACACAGTACAAATAGCACTCGCGTCTGTTCCCAACTAGAACAGTGTATTGGACTGAAGAGGAGCTACTGTTCTTGTCAGTTTCCTAAGCAGAGTTGAACTAGATATGGCCCGTGTGTGTAGGAAGCACAGTTCTTTTTTTCTGAGCAAGCTCACTGTTCGAACCCCAGAGGAAACAAAGTAGAGTAGAAGAGTGCTCTTTTCTCAAAAGCAGAGTGTGTTTCTTATAAGGCGAGCTAGCGTTTGTTTCCCAGTCCTAAATGGAGTTGAATCCCATGCAGTTTCTGGTCCTACGAGCAAGAGTTGTTTTCTGGTAAGAAGAGTCACTATTGTGCTCCCATTGCTGTACACAGAGCAAATAGCACTCGCGTCTGTTGCCAGCAAATACAGTGTATTGGACTGAAGAGGAGCTACTGTTCTTGTCAGTTTCCTAAGCAGAGTTGAACTAGATATGGCCCGTGTGTATAGGAAGCACAGTTCTTTTGTTCTGAGCAAGCTCACTGTTCTGGCACTATAGGAAACACAGTAGAGTAGAAGAGTGCTCTTTTCTCAAAAGCAGAGTGTGTTTCTTGTAAGGCGAGCTAGCGTATGTTTCCCAGTCCTAAATGGAGTTGAATCCCATGCAGTTTCTGGTCCTAGGACCAAGAGTTGTTTTTTTGGTAGGAAGAGTCACTATTGCGCTCCCATTGTCATACACAGGGCAAATAGCACTGGCGTCTGTTCCCAGCATGTACAGTGTATTGGACTGAAGAGGATCTACTGTTCTTGTCAGATTCCTAAGCAGAGTTGAACTAGATATGACCCGTGTGTGTAGGGAGCACATTTCTTTTGTTCTGAGCAAGCACTCTGTTTTGGCCCTACAGGAAACACAGTAGAGTAAAAGAGTGCTCTTTTCTCAAAAGCAGAGTGTGTTTCTTGTAAGGAGTGCTAGTGTTTGTTTCCCAGTCCTAAATGGAGTTGAATCACATGCAGTTTCTGGTCCTACGAGCAAGAGTTGTTTTCTGGTAAGAAGAGTCACTATTGCGCTCCCATATTCATACACAGTGCAAATAGCACTGGCGTCTGTTCCCAGCAAGTACAGTGTATTGGACTGAAGAGGAGTTACTGTTCTTGTCAGTTTCCTAAGCAGAGTAGAACTAGATATGGTCGTGTTTGTAGGAAGCACAGTTCTTTTGTTCTGAGCAAGCTAACTGTTCGGATCCCATAGGAAACACAGTAGAGTAGAAGAGTGCTCTTTTCTCAAAAGCAGAGTGTGTTTCTTGTAAGGCAAGCTAGCGTTTTTTCCCTAGTCCTAAGTGGATTTGAATCATGTGCAGGTTCTGGTCCTAAGAGCAAGAGATGTTTTCTGGTAAGAAGAGTCACTACTGTGCTCCCATTGCAGTATACAGTGGAAATAGCACTCGCATCTGTTCCCAGCAAGTACAGTGTATTGGACTGAAGAGGAGCTACTGTTCTCGTCAGTTTCCTAAGCAGAGTTGAACTAGATATGGCCCGTGTGTGTAGGAAGCACAGTACTTTTGTTCTGAGCAAGCTCACTGTTCTGGCCCTATAGGAAACACAGTAGAGTAGAAAAGTGCTCTTTTCTCAAAAGCAGAGTGTGTTTCTTGATAGGTGAGCGAGCGTTTGTTTCCCACTCCTAAATGGGGTTGAAATACACATGCAGTTTCTGGTCCTACGAGCAAGAGTTGTTTTCTGGTAAGAAGAGTCCATTTTGCGTTCCATTTGCCATACACAGTGCAAATAGCACTCGCGTCTATTCCCAGCAAGTACAGTGTATTGGACTGAAGAGAGGCTACTGGTCTTTTCAGTTTCCTAACCAGAATTGAACTAGATATGGCCCGTGTGTGTAGGAAGCACAGTTCTTTTGTTCTCAGCAAGCTCACTCTTCTGGCCCTATAGGAAACACAGTAGAGTAGAAGAGTGCTCTTTTCTCAAAAGCAGAGTGTGTTTTTGTAAGGCTAGCTAGCGTTTGTTTCCCAGTACTAAATGGAGGTGAATCAAATGCAGTATTTGGTCCTACGAGCAAGAGTTGTTTTCTGGTAAGAAGAGTCACTATTGCTCTCCCATTGCCATACACAGTACAAATAGCACTCCCGTCTCTTCCCAACTAGTACAGTGTATTGGACTGAAGAGGAGCTACTGTTCTTGTCAGTTTCCTAAGGAGAGTTGAACTAGATATGGCCCGTGTGTGTAGCAAGCACAGTTCTTTTGTTCTGAGCAAGCTCACTGTTCGAACCCCAGAGGAAACACAGTAGAGTAGAAGAGTGCTCTTTTCTCAAAAGCAGAGTGTGTTTCTTATAAGGCGAGCTAGCGTTTGTTTCCCAGTCCTAAATCGAGTTGAAATACACATGCAGTTTCTGGTCCTACGAGCAAGAGTTGTTTTCTGGTAAGAATAGTCACTATTGCGCTCCCTTTGCCATACACAGTGCAAATAGCCCTTGCGTCTGTTCCCAGCAAGTACAGTGTATTGGACTGAAGAGGAGCTACTGTTCTTGTCAGTTTCCTAAGCAGAGTTGAACTAGATATGGCCCGTGTGTGTAGGAAGCACTGTTCTTTTGTTCTCAGCAAGCTCACTGTTCGGACCCCATAGAAAACACAGTAGAGTAGAAGAGTGCTTTTTTCTCAAAAGCAGAGTGTGTTTCTTGTAAAGTGAGCTAGCTTTTGTTTCCCAGTCCTAAATGGAGTTGAATCACATGCAGTTTCTGGTCCTAGGAGCAAGAGTTGTTTTCTGTTAACAAGAGTCACGATTGCGCTCCCATTGTCATACACAGGGTAAATAGCACTGGCGTCTGTTACCAGCATGTACAGTGTATTGGACTGAAGAGGATCTACTCTTCTTGTCAGGTTCCTAAGCAGAGTTGAACTAGATATGGACCGTGTGTGTAGGAAGCACAGTTCTTTTGTTCTAAGCATGCTCACTGTTCTGGCCCTACAGGAAACACAGTAGAGTAGAAGAGTGCACTTTTCTCAAAAGCAGAGTGTGTTTCTTGTAAGGCGAGCTAGCGTTTGTTTCCCAGTCCTAAGTGGGTTGAATCAAATGCAGTTTCTGGTCGTAAGAGCAAGAGTTGTTTTCTGGTAAAAAGAGTCACTATTGCGCTCCCATTGTCATACACAGTGCAAATAGCACTGGCATCTGTTCCCAGCAAGTACAGTGTATTGGACTGAAGAGGATCTACTGTTCTTGTCAGTTTCCTAAGCAGAGTTGAACTAGATATGGCCCGTGTGTGTAGGAAGCACATTTCTTTTGTTCTCAGCAAGCTCACTGTTCAGACCCCATAGAAAACACAGTAGACCAGAAGAGTGCTCCTTTCTCAAAAGCAGAGTGTGTTTCTTGTAAGGCGAGCTAGCGTTTGTTTCCCAATCCTAAGTGGAGTTGAATCACATGCAGTTTCTGGTCCTACGAGCAAGAGTTGTTTTCTGGTAAGAGGAGTCACTTTTGTGCTCCCATTGTCATACACAGGGCAAATAGCACTGGCGTCTGTTCCCAACAATTACAGTATATTGGACTGAAGCGGAGCTACTGTTCTTGTCAGTTTCCTAAGCAGAGTTGAACTAGATATGACCTGTGTGTGTAGGAAGCACAGTTCTTTTGTTCTTAGCAAGCTCACTGTTTGGACTCCATAGGAAACACAGTATAGAAGATGTGTACCCTATTCTCAAAAGCAGAGCGTGTTTCTTGTAAGGCACGCTAGCGTTTGTTTCCCGGTCCTAAGTGGATTGAATCAAATGCAGTTTCTGGTCCTAAGAGCAAGAGTTGTTTCCTGGTAAGAAGATTCACTATTGTGCACTTATTGCCGTACACAGTTCCAATAGCACTCGCGTCTGTTCCCAGCAAGTACAGTGCATTGGACTGAAGAGGAGCTACTGTTCTTGTCAGTTTCCTAAGCAGAGTTGATCTAGATATGGCCCGTGTGTAGGAAGCACAGTTCTTTTGTTCTGAGCAAGCTCACTCTTCGAACCCCATTGGAAACACTGTAGAGTAGAAGAGTGCTCTTTTCTCAAAAGAAGAGTGTGTATCTTGTAAGGCGAGCTAGAATTTGTTTCCCAGTTCTAAATGGAGTTGAAATACACATGCAGTTTTTGGTCCTATGAGCAAGAGTTGTTTTCTGGTTAGAAGAGTCCCTATTGTGCTCCCTTTGCCATACACAGGGCAAATAGCACTGGCGTCTGTTCCCAGCATGTACAGTGTATTAGACTGAAAAGGATCTACTGTTCTTGTCAGGTTCCTAAGCAGAGTTGAACTAGATATGGCCGGTGCGGGTAGGAAACACAGTTTTTTTTGTTCTCAGCAAGGTCACTGTTCTGGCCCTATAGGAAACACAGTAGAGTAGAAGAGTGCTCTTTCCTCAAAAGCAGAGTGTGTTTCTTGTAAGGCGAGCTAGCGTTTGTTTCCCAGTCCTAAATGGATTTTAATCACATGCAGTTTCTGGTCCTATGAGCAAGAGTTTTTTCTGGTAAGGAAAGTAACTATTGTGCTCCCATTGCCATACACAGTGCAAGCAGCACTCGCGTCTGTTCCCAGCAATTAGAGTGTATTGGGCTGAAGAGGAGCTACTGTTCTTGTCAGTTTCCTAAGCAGAGTTGAACTAGATATGACCCGTGTGTGTAGGAAGCACAGTTCTTTTGTTCTGAGCAAGCTCACTGTTTGGACCCCATAGAAAACACAGTAGAGAAGATGTGTGCCCTATTCTCAAAAGCAGAGCGTGTTTCTTGTAAGGCAAGCTAGCGTTTGTTTCCCAGTCCTAAGTGGAGTTGAATCACATGCAGTTTCTGGTCCTACGAGCAAGAGTTGTTTTCTGGTAAGAGGAGTCACTATTGCGCTCCCATTGTCATACACAGTGCAAATAGCACTGTCATCTGTTCCCAGCAAGTACAGTGTATTGGACTGAAGAGGATCTACTGTTCATGTCAGTTTCCTAAGCAGAGTTGAACTAGATATGGCCCGTGTGTGTAGGAAGCACAGTTCTTTTGTTCTCAGCAAGCTCACTGTTCAGACCCCATAGAAAACACAGTAGACCAGAAGAGTGCTCCTTTCTCAAAAGCAGAGTGTGTTTCTTGTAAGGCGAGCTAGCGTTTGTTTCCCAATCCTAAGTGGAGTTGAATCACATGCAGTTTCTGGTCCTACGAGCAAGAGTTGTTTTCTGGTAAGAGGAGTCACGTTTGTGCTCCCATTGTCATACACAGGGCAAATAGCACTGGCGTCTGTTCCCAACAATTATAGTATATTGGACTGAAGAGGAGCTACTGTTCTTGTCAGTTTCCTAAGCAGAGTTGAACTAGATATGACCTGTGTGTGTAGGAAGCACAGTTCTTTTGTTCTGAGCAAGCTCACTGGACTCCATAGGAAACACAGTATAGAAGATGTGTACCCTATTCTCAAAAGCAGAGCGTGTTTCTTGTAAGGCACGCTAGCGTTTGTTTCCCGGTCCTAAGTGGATTGAATCAAATGCAGTTTCTGGTCCTAAGAGCAAGAGTTGTTTCCTGGTAAGAAGATTCACTATTGTGCACTTATTGACATACACAGTTCCAATAGCACTCGCGTCTGTTCCCAGCAAGTACAGTGCATTGGACTGAAGAGGAGCTACTGTTCTTGTCAGTTTCCTAAGCAGAGTTGAACTAGATATGGCCCGTGTGTGTAGGAAGCACAGTTCTTTTGTTCTGAGCAAGCTCACTCTTCGAACCCCATTGGAAACACTGTAGAGTAGAAGAGTGCTCTTTTCTCAAAAGAAGAGTGTGTTTCTTGTAAGGCGAGCTAGAATTTGTTTCCCAGTTCTAAATGGAGTTGAAATACACATGCAGTTTTTGGTCCTATGAGCAAGAGTTGTGTTCTGGTTAGAAGAGTCACTATTGCGCTCCCTTTGCCATACACAGGGCAAATAGCACTGGCGTCTGTTCCCAGCATGTACAGTGTATTAGTAGAAAAGGATCTACTGTTCTTGTCAGGTTCCTAAGCAGAGTTGAACTAGATATGGCCCGTGCAGGTAGGAAACACAGTTTTTTTTGTTCTCAGCAAGGTCACTGTTCTGGCCCTATAGGAAACACAGTAGAGTAGAAGAGTGCTCTTTCCTCAAAAGCAGAGTGTGTTTATTGTAAGGCGAGCTAGCGTTTGTTTCCCAGTCCTAAATGGATTTTAATCACATGCAGTTTCTGGTCCTATGAGCAAGAGTTTTTTCTGGTAAGTTAAGTAACTATTGTGCTCCCATTGCCATACACAGTGCAAGTAGCACTCGCGTCTGTTCCCAGCAATTACAGTGTATTGGGCTGAAGAGGAGCTACTGTTCTTGTCAGTTTCCTAAGCAGAGTTGAACTAGATATGACCCGTGTGTGTAGGAAGCACAGTTCTTTTGTTCTGAGCAAGCTCACTGTTTGGACCCCATAGAAAACACAGTAGAGAAGATGTGTGCCCTATTCTCAAAAGCAGAGCGTGTTTCTTGTAAGGCAAGCTAGCGTTTGTTTCCCAGTCCTAAGTGGGTTGAATCAAATGCAGTTTCAGGTCCTAAGAGCAAGAGTTTTTTTCTGGTAAGAAGAGTCACTATTGTGCTCCCATTGCTGTACACAGAGCAAATAGCACTCGCGTCTGTTCCCAGTAAGTACAGTGTATTGGACTGAAGAGGAGCTACTGTTCACGTCAGATTCCTAAGCAGAGTTGAACTAGATATGGCCCGTGTGTGTAGGAAGCACAGTACTTTTGTTCTGAGCAAGCTCACTGTTCTGGCCCTATAGGAAACACAGTAGAGTAGAAAAGTGCTCTTTTCTCAAAAGCAGAGTATGTTTCTTGAAAGTCGAGCTAGCGTTTGTTTCCCACTCCTAAATGGAGTTGAAATACACATGCAGTTTCTGGTCCTACGAGAAAGAGTTGTTTTCTGGTAAGAAGAGTCCATTTTGCGTTCCATTTGCCATACACAGTGCAAATAGCACTCGCGTCTGTTCCCAGCAAGTACAGTGTATTGGACTGAAGAGAGGCTACTGTTCTTTTCAGTTTCCTAACCAGAATTGAACTAGATACGGCCCGTGTGTGTAGGAAGCACAGTTCTTTTGTTCTGAGCAAGCTCACTGTTCTGGCCCTATAGAAAACACAGTAGAGTAGAAGAGTGCTCTTTTCTCAAAAGCAGAGTGTGTTTCTTGTAAGGCTAGCTAGCGTTTGTTTCCCAGTACTAAATGGAGGTGAATCAAATGCAGTATTTGGTCCTACGAGCAAGAGTTTTTTTCTGGTAAGAAGAGTCACTATTGCGCTCCCATTTTCATACACAGGGTAAATAGCACTGGCGTCTGTTACCAGCATGTACAGTGTATTGGACTGAAGAGGATCTACTGTTCCTGTCAGGTTCCTAAGCAGAGTTAAACTAGATATGGACCGTGTGTGTAGGAAGCACAGTTCTTTTGTTCTAAGCATGCTCACTGTTCTGATCCTACAGAAACACAGTAGAGTAGAAGAGTGCTGTTTTCTCAAAAGCAGAGTGTGTTTCTTGTAAGGCGAGCTAGCGTTTGTTTCCCAGTCTTAAATGGAGTTGAAATACACATTCAGTTTTTGGTCCTATGAGAAAGAGTTGTTTTCTGGTAAGAAGAGTCACTATTGCGCTCCGTTTGCCATACACAGAGAAAATAGCACTGGCGTCTATTCCCAGCAAGTACATTGTATTGGACTGAAAAGGATCTACTGTTCTTGTAAGTTTCCTAAGCAGAGTTGATCTAGATATGGCCCGTGTGTGTAGGAAGCACAGTTCTTTTGTTCTCAGCAAGCTCACTGTTCGGACCCTATAGAAAACACAGTAGAGTAGAAGAGTGCTCTTTTCTCAAAAGCAGAGTGTGTTTCTTGTAAGGTGAGATAGCGTTTGTTTCCCAGTCCTAAATGGAGTTGAATCACATGCAGTTTCTGGTCCTACGAGCAAGAGTTGTTTTCTGGTAAGAAGAGTCACTATTGTGCTCCCATTGTCATACACAGAGCAAATAGCACTGGCGTCTGTTACCTGCATGTACAGTGTATTGGACTGAAGAGGATCTACTGTTCTTGTCAGTTTCCTAAGCAGAGTTGATCTAGATATGGCCCGTGCGTGTAGGAAGCACAGTTCTTTTGTTCTGAGCATGCTCACTGTTCTGGCCCTACAGGAAACACAGTAGAGTAGAAGAGTGCTCTTTTCTCAAAAGCAGTGTGTGTTTCTTGTAAGGCGAGCTCGCGTTTCTTTCCCAGTCCTAAATGGAGTTGAATCCCATGCAGTTTCTGGTCCTACGAGCAAGAGTTGTTCTCTGGGAAGAAGAGTCACTATTGCGCTCCCATTGTCATACACAGTGCAAATAGCACTGGCATCTGTTCCCAGCAAGTACAGTGTATTGGACTGAAGAAGATCTACTGTTCTTGTCAGTTTCCTAAGCGGAGTTGAACTAGATATGTCCCTGGTGTAGGAAGCACAGTTCTTTTGTTCTGAGCAAGTTCTCTGTTTGGACTCCATAGGAAACACAGTAGAGTAGAAGAGTGCTCTTTTCTCAAAAGCAGAGTGTGTTTCTTGTAAGGCGAGCGAGCGTTTTTTTCACAGTCCTAAATGGAGTTGAATCCCATGCAGTTTCTGGTCCTACGAGCAAGAGTTGTTTTCTGATAAGAAGAGTCACTATTGCGCTCCCATTGTCATACACAGTGCAAATAGCACTGTCGTCTGTTCCCAGCAATACAGTATATTGGACTGAAGAGGAGCTAATGTTCTTGTCAGTTTCCTAAGCAGAGTAGAACTAGATATGGCCCGTGTGTGTAGGAGGCACAGTTATTTGTTCTGAGCAAGCTCACTGTTCGGATCCCATAGGAAACACAGGAGAGTAGAAGAGTACTCTTTTCTCAAAAGCAGAGTGTGTTGCTTGTAAAGCTAGCTAGCGTTTGTTTCCCAGTCCTAAATGGAGGTGAATCAAATGCAGTTTTTGATCCTACGAGCAAGAGTTGTTTTCTGGTAAGAAGAGTCACTATTGTGCTCCCATTGCCATACACAGTACAAATAGCACTCGCGTCTGTTCCCAGCAAGTATAGTGTATTGGACTGAAGAGGAGCTAATGTTCTTGTCAGTTTCCTAAGCAGAGTAGAACTAGATATGGCCCGTGTGTGTAGGAGGCACAGTTCTTTTGTTCTGAGCAAGCTCACTGTTCAGATCCCATAGGAAACACAGTAGAGTAGAAGAGTGCTCTTTTCTCAAAAGCAGAGTGTGTTTCTTGTAAGGCGAGCTAGCGTTTGTTTCCCAGTTAGAATTCGAGTTGAATCCCATGCAGTTTCCGGTCCTACGAGCAAGAGTTGTTTTCTGATAAGAAGAGTCACTATTTCGCTCCCATTGCCATACACAGTGCAAATAGCACTCGCGTCTGTTCCCAGCAAATACAGTGTATTGGACTGAAGAGGAGCTACTGTTCTTGTCAGTTTCCTAAGCAGAGTTGAACTAGATATGACCCGTGTGTGTAGGAAGCACAGTTCTTTTTTTCTGAGCAAGCTCACTGTTTGGACCCCATAGAAAACACAGTGGAGTAGATGTGTGCCCTATTCTCAAAAGCATAGCGTGTTTCTTGTAAGGCGAGCTAGCGTTTGTTTCCCAGTCCTAAGAGGATTGAATCAAATAAAGTTTTTGGTCCTAAGAGCAAGAGTTGTTTTCTGGTAAGAAGATTCACTATTGTGCACTTATTGCTGTATACAGTGCAAATAGCACTCGCGTCTTTTCCCAGCAAGTACAGTGTATTGGACTGAAGAGGAGCAACTGTTCTTGTCAGTTTCTAAGCAGAGTTGAACTAGATATGGCCCGTGTGTGTAGGAAGCACAGTTCTTTTATTCTGAGCAAGCTCACTGTTCGAACCCCATAGGAAACACAGTAGAGTAGAAGAGTGCTCTTTTCTCAAAAGCAGAGTGTGTTTCTTATAAAGCGAGCCAGCGTTTGTTTCCCAGTCCTAAATGGAGTTGAAATACACATGCAGTTTCTGGTCCTACGAGCAAGAGTTGTTTTCTGGTAAGAAGAGTCACTATTGCGCTCCCTTTGCCATACACAGTGCAAATAGACCTCGCGTCTGTTCCCAGCAAGTACAGTGTATTGGACTGAAGAAGATCTACTGTTCTTGTCAGTTTCCTAAGCAGAGTTGATCTAGATATGACCCGTGTGTGTAGGAAGCACAGTTCGTTTGTTCTCAGCAAGCTGACTGTTCGGACCCTATAGGAAACACAGTAGTGTAGAAGAGTGCTCTTTTCTCAAAAGCAGAGTGTGTTTCTTGTAAGGCGAGCTAGCGTTTTTTTCCCAGTCCTAAATGGAGTTGAATCACATGCAGTTTCTGGTCCTATGAGAAAGAGTTGTTTTTTGGTAAGAAGAGTCGCTTTTGTGCTCCCATTGTCATACACAGGGCAAATAGCACTGGCGTCTGTTCACAGCATGTACAGTGTATTAAATTGAAGAGGATCTACTGTTCTTGTCAGGTTCCTAAGCAGAGATGAACTAGATATGGCCCGTGTGTGTAGGAAGCACAGTTTTTTTGTTCTCAGCAAGCTCTCTGTTCTGGCCCTATAGGAAACACAGAAGAGTAGAAGAGTGCTCTTTTCTCAAAAGCAGAGTGTGTTTCTTGTAAGGCGAGCTAGCGTTTATTTCCCAGTTCTCAATGTAGTTGAATCACATGCAGTTTTTGGTCCTATGAGCAAAAGTTGTTTTCTGGTAAGGAATGTCACTATTGCGCTCCCATTGCCATACACAGTGCAAATTGCACTCACGTCTGTTCCCAGCAAGTACAGTGTATTGGACTGAAGAGGAGCTACTTTTCTTCTCAGTTTCCTAATCAGAGTTGAACTAGTTTGGCCCGTGTGTGTAGGAAGCACAGTTCTTTTGTTCTGAGAAAGCTCACTGTTCTGGCCCAATAGGAAACACTGTAGAGTAGAAGAGTGCTCTTTTCTCATAAGCAGAGTGTGTTTCTTGTAAGGCAAGCTAGGGTTTCTGTCCCAGTCCTAAATGTAGTTGAATCACATGCAGTTTCTGGTCCTATGAGCAAGAGTTGTTTTCTGGTAAGGAAAGTCACTATTGCGCTGCCAATGCCATACATAGTGCAAGTAGCACTCACGTCTGTTCCCAGGAAGTACTGTGTATTGGACTGAAGAGGAGCTACTGTTCTTCTATGTTTCCTAAGAGGAGTTGAACTAGATATGGCCCGTGTGTGTAGGAAGCACAGGTCTTTTGTTCTGAGAAAGCTCACTGTGCGGACACCATAGGAAACACAGTAGAGTAGAAGAGTGCTCTTTTCTCAAAAGCAGATTGTGTTTCTTGACAGGCGAGCTAGTGTTTGTTTCCCAGTCAGAAATGGAGTTGAATCACATGCAGTTTCTGGTCCTACGAGCAAAAGTTATTTTCTGGTAAGAAGAGTCACTACTGTGCTCCCATTGCCATACACAGTGCACATAGCACTGGCATCTGTTCCCAGCAAGTACAGTGTATTGGACTAAAGAGGAGCTACTCTTCTTGTCAGTTTCCTAAGCAGAGATGAACTAGATATGGCCCCTGTGTGTAGGAAGCACAGTTCTTTTTTTCTGAGCAAGTTCACTGTCCTGGCCCTATAGGAAACACAGTAAAGTAGAAGAGTGCTCTTTTCTCAAAAGCAGAGTGTGTTTCTTGTAAGGCGAGCTAGCATTTGTTTCCCAGTCCTAAATGGAGTTGAATCACATGCAGTTTCTGGTCCTACGAGCAAGAGTTGTTTTCTGGTAAGAAGAGTCACTATTGTGCTCCCATTGTCATACACAGTGCAAATAGCACTGGCATCTGTTCCCAGCAAGTACAGTGTATTGGACTGAAGAGGATCTACTGTTCTTGTCAGGTTCCTAAGCAGAGTTGAACTAGATATGGCCCGGGTGTAGGAAGCACAGTTCTTCTGTTCTGAGCAAGTTCTCTGTTTGGACGCCATAGGAAACACAGTGGAGTAGAAGAGTGCTCTTTTCTCAAAAGCAGAGTGTGTTTCTTGTAAGGCGAGCTAGCGTTTTTTTCACAGTCCTAAATGGAGTTGAATCCCATGCAGTTTCTGGTCCTACGAGCAAGAGTTGTTTTCTGGTAAGAAGAGTCACTATTGCGCTCTCATTGTCATACACAGTGCAAATAGCACTGGCGTCTGTTCCCAGCAAGTACAGTGTATTGGACTGAAGAGGAGCTAATGTTCTTGTCAGTTTTCTAAGCAGAGTAGAACTAGATATGGCCCGTGTGTATAGGAGGCACAGTTCTTTTGTTCTGAGCAAGCTCACTGTTCAGATCCCTTAGGAAACACAGTAGAGTAGAAGAGTGCTCTTTTCTCAAAAGCAGAGTGTGTTTCTTGTAAGGCGAGCTAGCGTTTGTTTCCCAGTTAGAATTCGAGTTGAATCCCATGCAGTTTCCGGTCCTACGAGCAAGAGTTGTTTTCTGATAAGAAGAGTCACTATTGCGCTCCCATTGCCATACACAGTGCAAATAGCTGTCGCATCTGTTCCCAGCAAATACAGTGTATTGGACTGAAGAGGAGCTACTGTTCTTGTAAGTTTCCTAAGCAGAGTTGAACTAGATATGACCCGTGTGTGTAGGAAGCACAGTTCTTTTTTTCTGAGCAAGCTCACTGTTTGGACCCCATAGAAAACGCAGTGAAGTAGATGTGTGCCCTATTCTCAAAAGCAGAGCGTGTTTCTTGTAAGGCGAGCTAGCGTTTGTTTCCCAGTCCTAAGTGGATTGAATCAAATGCAGTTTCTGGTCCTAAGAGCAAGAGTTGTTTTCTGGTAAGAAGAGTCACTATTGTGCTCCCTTTGCCATACACAGTGCAAATAGCACTCGCGTATGTTTCCAGCAAGTACAGTGTATTGGACTGAATAGGAGCTACTGTTCTTGTCAGTTTCCTAAGCAGAGTTGAACTAGATATGGCCCATGTGTATAAGAAGCACAGTTCTTTTGTTCTGAGAAAGCTCACTGTGCGACACCATAGGAACCACAGTAGAGTAGAAGAGTGCTCTTTTCCCAAAAGCAGACTGTGTTTCTTGAAAGGCGAGCTAGTGTTTGTTTTCCAGTCAGAAATGGAGTTGAATCACATGCAGATTCTGGTCGTACGAGCAAGAGTTGTTTTCTGTAAAGAAGAGTCACTATTGCGCTCCAATTTACATACACAGGGCAAATAGCACTGGCATCTGTTCGCAGCAAGTACAGTGTATTGGACTGAAGAGGAGCTACTGTTCTTGTCAATTTCCTAAGCAGAGATGAACTAGATATGGCCCCTGTGTGTAGGAAGCACAGTTCTTTTTTTCTGAGCAAGTTCACTCTCCTGGCCCTATAGGAAACACAGTAGAGTAGAAGAGTGCTCTTTTCTCAAAAGCAGAGTGTGTTTCTTGTATGGCGAGGTAGCGTTTGTTTCCCAGTTCTAAATGGAGTTGAATCACATGCAGTTTTTGGTCCTACCAGCAAGAGTTGTTTGCTAGTAAGGAAAGTCACTATTGTGCTCCCTTTGCCATACACAGTGCAAATAGCACTCGCGTCAGTTTCCAGCAAGTACAGTGTATTGGACTGAAGAGGATCTACTGTTCTTGTCAGTTTCCTAAGCAGAGTTGAACTAGATATGGCCCATGTGTAGGAAGCACAGTTCTTTTGTTCTGAGCAAGCTCAGTGTTCGGAACCCATAGGAAACAAAGTAGAGTAGAAGAGTGCTCTTTTTTCAAAAGCAGAGTGTGTTTCTTTTAAGGCAAGCTAGTGTTTGTTTCCCAGTCAGAAATGGAGTTGAATCCCATGCAGTTTCTGGTCCTACGAGCAAGAGTTGTTTTCTGGTAAGAAGAGTCACTATTGCGCTCCCATTGTCATACACAGGATAAATAGCACTGGAATCTGTTGCCAGCATGTACAGTGTATTGGACTGAAGAGGAGCTTCTGTTATTGTCAGGTTCCTAAGCAGAGTTGAACTAGATATGGCCCCTGTATGTAGGAAGCACAGTTCTTTTGTTCTGAGCAAGCTGACTGTTCTGGGCCTAAAGGAAACACAGTAGAGTAGAAGAGTGCTCTTTTCTCAAAAGCAGAGTGTGTTTCTTGTAAGGCGAGCTAGCGTTTGTTTCCCAGTCCTAAATGGAGTTGAGTTTCATGCAGTTTCTGGTCCTACGAGCAAGAGTTATTTTCTGGTAAGAAGAGTCACTATTGCGCTCCCATTGTCATACACAGGGCAAATAGCATTGGCGTCGGTTCCCAGCATGTACAGTGTAATGGACTGAAGAGAATCTACTGTTCTTGTCAGGTTCCTAACAGAATTGAACTATATATGGCCGTGTGTGTAGGAAGCACAGTTCTTTTGTTCTGAGAAAGCTCAATGTTCGAACCACATAGGAAACACAATAGAGTAGAAGAGTGCTCTTTTCTCAAAAGCAGAGTGTGTTTCTTGTAAGGCGAGCTAGCATTTGTTTCCCAGTCCTAAATGGAGTTGAATCACATGCAGTTTCTGGTCCTACGAGCAAGAGTAGTTTTCTGATAAGAAGAGTCACTATTGTACTCCCATTGCCATACACAGTGCAAATAGCACTCGCATCTGTTCCCAGCAAGTACAGTGTATTGGACTGAGGAGGAGCTACTGTTCTTCTCAGTTTCCTAAGAGGAGTTGAACTAGATATGGCCAGTGTGTATAAGAAGCACAGTTCTTTTGTTCTGAGAAAGCTCACTGTGCGACACCATAGGAACCACAGTAGAGTAGAAGAGTGCTCTTTTCTCAAAAGCAGACTGTGTTTCTTGAAAGGCGAGCCAGTGTTTGTTTTCCAGTCAGAAATGGAGTTGAATCACATGCAGATTCTGGTCGTATGAGCAAGAGTTGTTTTCTGTAAAGAAGAGTCACTATTGCGCTCCAATTTACATACACAGGGCAAATAGCACTGGCATCTGTTCCCAGCAAGTACAGTGTATTGGACTGAAGAGGAGCTACTGTTCTTGTCAATTTCCTAAGCAGAGATGAACTAGATATGGCCCCTGTGTGTAGGAAGCACATTTCTTTTTTTCTGAGCAAGTTCACTGTCCTGGCCCTATAGGAAACACAGTAGAGTAGAAGAGTGCTCTTTTCTCAAAAGCAGAGTGTGTTTCTTGTAAGGCTAGCTAGTGTTTGTTTCCCAGTCTTAAATGGAGTAGAATCACATGCAGTTTCTGGTCCTACGAGCAAGAGATGTTTTCTGGAAGGAAAGTCACTATTGTGCTCCCATTGCCATACACAGTTCAAATAGCACTTGCGTCAGCTCCCAGCAAGTACAATGTATTGTACTGAAGAGGATCTACTGTTCTTGTCAGTTCCCTAAGCAGAGTTGAACCAGATATGGCCCCTGTGTGTAGGAAGCACAGGTCTTTTGTTCTGAGCAAGCTCACTGTTCGGACCCCATAGGAAACACAGTAGAGTAGAAGAGTGCCCTTTTCTCAAAAGCAGAGTGTGTTACTTGTAAGGCGAGCTAGCATTTGTTTCCCAGTCCTAAATGGAGTTGAATCACATGCAGTTTCTGTTCCTATGAGCAAGAGTTGTTTTCTGTTAAGAAGAGTCACTATTGCGTTCCC
Organism: Peromyscus eremicus; assembly: GCF_949786415.1. Classification (NCBI taxonomy): domain Eukaryota; kingdom Metazoa; phylum Chordata; class Mammalia; order Rodentia; family Cricetidae; genus Peromyscus; species Peromyscus eremicus. Next base: position 1,124,537 of record NW_026734298.1, read on the forward strand.
ATTGTCATACACAGGGCAAATAGCACTGGCGTCGGTTCCCACCATGTACAGTGTATTGGACTGAAGAGGATCTACTGTTCTTGTCAGGTTCCTAAGCAGAGTTGAACTCGATATGGCCCGTGTGTGTAGGAAGCACAGTTCTTTTGTTCTGAGCAAGCTCACTGTTTGGACCCCATAGGAAACACAGTAGAGTAGAAGAGTGCTCGTTTCTCAAAAGCAGAGTGTGTTTCTTGTAAGGCGAGCTAGCGTTTGTTTCTCAGTCCTAAATGGAGTTGAATCACATGCAGTTTCTGGTTGTACGAGCAAGAGTAGTTTTCTGATAATAAGAGTCACTATTGCGCTCATATTGCCATACACAGTGCAAATAGCATTCGCCTCTGTTCCCAGCAAGTACAGTGTATTGGACTGAAGAGGAGCTAATGTTCTTGTCAGTTTCCTAAGCAGAGTTGAACTAAATATGGCCCGTGTGTGTAGAAAGCACAGTTCTTTTGTTCTGAGCAAGCTCACTGTTCGGACCTCATAGGAAACACAATAGAGTAGAAGAGTGCTCTTTTCTCAAAAGCAGAGTGTGTTTCTTGTAAGGCGAGCTAGCGTTTGTTTCCCAGTCCTAAATGGAGTTGAATCACATGCAGTTTCTGTTCCTATGAGCAAGAGATGTTTTCTGGTAAGGAAAGTCACTATTGCGCTCCCATTGCCGTACACAGTTCAAATAGCACTTGCATCTGTTCCCAGCAAGTACAGTGTATTGGACTGAAGAGGAGCTACTCTTCTTGTCAGTTTCCTAAGCAGAATTGAACTAGATATGGCCATGTGTGTAGGAAGCACAGGTCTTTTGTTCTGAGCAAGCTCACTGTTCGGACCCCATAGGAAACACAGTATAGTAGAAGAGTGCTCTTTTCTCAAAAGCAGGGTGTGTTTCTCGTAAGGCGAGATAGCGTTTGTTTCCCAGTCCTAAATGGAGTTGAATCCCATGCAGATTCAGGTGCTACGAGCAAGAGTTGTTTTCTGGTAAGAAGAGTCACTATTGTGCTCCCATTGCCATACACAGGGCAAATAGCACTGGCGTCTGTTCCCAGCAAGTACAGTGTATTGGACTGAAGAGGAGCTACTGTTCTTGTCATTTTCTTAAGAGGAGTTGAACCAGATATGTCCCTTGTATGTAGGAAGCACAGTTCTTTTGTTCTGAGAAAGCACACTGTGCGGACATCATAAGAAACACAGCAGAGTAGATGAGTGCTCTTTTCTCAAAATTTGATTGTGTTTCTTGAAAGGCGAGCTAGTGTTTGTTTCCCAGGCAGAAACAGAGTTGAATCCCATGCAGTTTCAGGTCCTATGAGCAAGAGTTGTTTTCTGGTAAGAAGAGTCACTATTGCGTTCCCATTGTAATACATAGTGCAAATAGCACTCGCGTCTGTTTCCAACAAGTACAGTGTATTGGACTGAAGAGGAGCTACTGTTCTTGTCAGTTTCCTAAGAGGAGTTTAACCAGATATGGCCCATGTGTGTAGGAAGCACAGTTCTTTTGCTCTGAGAAAGCACACTGTGCGGACATCTCAGGAAACACAGTAGAGTAGATGAGTGCTCTTTCTAAAAATTTGATTGTGTTTCTTGAAAGGCGGGATAGTGTTTGTTTCCCAGTCAGAAATGGAGTTGAATCCCATGCAGTTGCTGGTCCTACGAGCAAGAGTTGTTTTCTGGTAAGAAGAATCACTATTTCGCTCCCATTGTCATACACAGTACAAATAGCACTGGCGTCTGTTCCCAGCAAGTACAGTGTATTGGACTGAAGAGGAGCTACTGTTCTTGTCATTTTCCTAAGAGGAGTGGAACCAGATATGGCCCATGTGTGTAGGAAGCACAGTTCTTTTGTTCTGAGCAAGCTCACTGTTCGGACCCATAGGAAACACAATAGAGTAGAAGAGTGATCTTTTCTCAAAAGTAGAGTGTGTTTCTTGTAAGGCGAGCTAGCATTTGTTTCCCAGTCTTAAATGGAGTTGATTCACATGCAGTTTCTGGTCCTACGAGCAAGAGATGTTTTCTGGTAAGGAAAGTCACTATTGTGCTCCCATTGCCATACACAGTTCAAATAGCACATGCGTCTGTTCCCAGCAAGTACAGTGTATTGGACTGAAGAGGAGCTACTGTTCTTGTCAGTTTCCTAAGCAGAGTTGAACCAGATATGGCCCGTGTGTGTAGGAAGCACAAGTCTTTTGTTCTGAGCAAGCTCACTGTTCGGACCCCATAGGAAACACAGTAGAGTAGAAGAGTGCCCTTTTCTCAAAAGCAGAGTGTGTTTCTTGTAAGGCGAGCTAGTGTTTGTTTCCCAGTCCTAAATGGAGTTGAATCACATGCAGTTTCTGTTCCTATGAGCAAGAGTTCTTTTCTGGTAAGAAGAGTCATTATTGTGCTCCCATTGTCATACACAGGGCAAATAGCACTGGCGTCGGTTCCCAGCATGTACAGTGTATTGGACTGAAGAGGATCTACTGTTCTTGACAGATTCCTAATCAGAGTTGTACTAGATATGGCCCGTGTGTGTTGGAAGCACAGTTCTTTTGTTCTGAGCAAGCTCACTGTTCGGACCCCATAGGAAACACAGTAGAGTAGAAGAGTGCTCTTTTCTCAAAAGCAGAGTGTGTTTCTTGTAAGGTGAGCTAGCGTTTGTTTTCTAGTCCTAAATGGAGTTGAGTCAAATGCAGTTTTTGGTCCAACGAGCAAGAGTAGTTTTCTGGTAAGAAGAGTCACTATTGGGCTCCCATTGTCATACACAGGGCACATAGCTCTCACGTATGTTCCCAGCATATACAGTGTATTGGACTGAAAAGGATCTATTGGTCTTGTCAGTTTCCTAAGCAGAATTGAACTGGATATGGCCATGTATGTAGGAAGCACAGTTCTTTTGTTCTGAGCAAGCTCTCTGTTCTGGCCCTATAGGAAACACAGTAGAGTAGAAGTGTGCTCTTTTCTCAAAAGCAGAGTGTGTTTCTTGTAAGGCGAGCTAGCGTTTCTTTCCCAGTCCTAAATGGAGTTGAATCACATGCAGTTTTTGGTCCTATGAGCAAAAGTTGTTTTCTGGTAAGGAAAGTCACTATTGTGCTCTCATTGCCATACACAGTGCAAATTCCACTCGAATCTGTTCCCAGCATGTACAGTGTATTGGACTGAAGAAGAGCTACTTCTCTTCTCTGTTTCCTAAGCAGAGTTGAATTAGATATGGCCCGTGTGTAGGAAGTACAGTACTTTTCTTCTGAGCAAGCTCACTGTTCTGGCCCTATAGGAAACACAGTAGAGAGGAAGAGTGCTCTTTTCTCAAAAGCAGAGTGTGTTTTTTCTAAGCCGAGCTAGCGTTTGTTTCCCAGTCCTAAATGGAGTTGAATCACATGCAGTTTCTGGTCCTATGAGCAAGAGTAGTTTTCTGATAAGAAGAGTCACTATTGTGCTCCCATTGCCATACACAGTGCAAATAGCATTGGCGTCGGTTCCCAGCATGTACAGTGTATTGGACTGAAGAGAATATACTGTTCTTGTCAGGTTCCTAAGCAGAATTGAACTAGATATGGCCATGTGTGTAGGAAGCACAGGTCTTTTGTTCTGAGCAAGCTCACTGTTCGGATCCCATAGGAAACACAGTAGAGTAGAAGAGTGCTCTTTTCTCAAAAGCAGAGTGTGTTTCTTTTAAGGTGAGCTCGCGTTTGTTTCCCAGTCCTAAATGGAGTTGAATCACATGCAGTTTCTGTTCCTATGAGCAAGAGTTGTTTTCTGGTAAGAAGTGGCACTATTGCGTTCCCATTGCCATACACAGGGCAAGTAGCACTGGTGTCGGTTCCCAGCATGTACAGTGTATTGGACTGAAAAGGAGCTACTGTTCTTGTCAGGTTCCTAAGAAGAGTTGAACTAGATATGGCCCGTGTGTGTAGGAAGCACAGTTCTTTTGTTCTGAGCAAGCTCACTGTTCGGACCCCATAAGAAACACAGTAGAGTAGAAGAGTGCTCTTTTCTCAAAAGCAGAGTGTGTTTCTTGTAACAAACTGGCTTTTGTTTCCCAGTCCTAAATGGAGTTCAGTCACATGCAGTTGGTGGTCCTACGAGCAAGAGTTGTTTTCTGGTAAGAAGAGTCACTGTTGCTCTCCCATTGCCATACACAGTACACATAGCACTCGCGTCTGTTCCCAGCAAGTACACTGTATTGGACTGAAGAGGAGATACTATTCCAGTCAGTTTCCTAAGCAGAGTTGAATTAGACATGGCCCATGTGTGTAGGAAGCACAGTTCTTTTGTTCTGAGCAAGCTCACTGTTCGGACCCCATTGGAAACACAGTAGAGTAGAAGTGTGCCCTTTTCTCAAAAGCAGAGTGTGTTTCGTTTAAGGCGAGCTAGCGTTTGTTTCCCAGTCCTAAATGGAGTTGAATCACATGCAGTTTCTGTTCCTACGAGCAAGAGTTGTTTTCTGGTAAAAGAGTCACTTTTGCACTCCCATTGCCATACACAGTGCAAATAGCACTCGCGTCTGTTGCCCGCAAGTACAGTGTATTTGACTGAAGAGGAGTTGCTCTTCTTGTCAGTTTCCTAAGCAGAGTTGAACTAGATATGGCCCGTGTGTGTAGGAAGCACAGTTCTTTTGTTCTGAGCAAGCTCATTGTTCTGGCCCTATAGGAAACACAGTAGAGTAGAAGAGTGCTCTTTTGTCAAAAGCAGAGTGTGTTTCTTGTAAGGCGAGCTAGCGTTTGTTTCCCAGTCCTAAATGGAATTGAGTCACATGGAGTTTTTGGTCGTACGAGCAAGAGTTGTTTTCTGGGAAGAAGAGTCACTGTTGTACTCCCATTGCCATATACAGTAAAAATAGCACTTGCATCTGTTCCCAGCAAGTACAGTGTATTGGACTGAAGAGGAGCTACTGTTCTTGTCAGTTTCCTAAGCAGAGTTGAACTACATATGGCCCGTGTGTGTAGGAAGCACAGTTCTTTTGTTCTGAGCAAGCTCACTGTTCGGACCCCATAGGAAACACAGTAGAGTAGAAGAGTGCTTTTTCTCAAAAGCAGAGTGTGTTTCTTGTAAGGCGAGCTAGCATTTGTGTCCCAGTCCTAAATGGAGTTGAATCATATGCAGATTCTGGTCGTACGAGCAAGAGTTGTTTTCTGGTAAGAAGAGTCACTATTGCGCTCCCATTAACATACTCAGGGCAAATAGCACTGGCATCTGTTCCGAGCATGTACAGTGTATTGGACTGAAGAAGAGCTACTGTTCTTGTCAGTTTCCTAAGCAGAGATGAAGTAGATATGGCCCCTTTGTGTAGGAAGCACAGTTCTTTTTTCTGGGCAAGTTCACTGTCCTGGCCCTATAGGAAACACAGTAGAGTAGAAGAGTGCTCTTTTCTCAAAAGCAGAGTATGTTTCTTGTAAGGCGAGCTAGCGTTTGTTTCCCAGTCCTAAATGGAGTTGAATCACATGCAGTTTTTGGTCCTACCAGCAAGAGTTGTTTGCTAGTAAGGATAGTCACTATTGTGCTCCCATTGCCATACACAGTGAAAATACACTCGCGTCTGTTTCCAGCAAGTACAGTATATTGGACTGAAGAGGATCTACTATTCTTGTCAGTTTCCTAAGCAGAGTTGAACTAGATATGGCCCCTTTGTGTAGGAAGCACAGTTCTTTTTTCTGAGCAAGTTCACTGTCCTGGCTCTATAGGAAACACAGTAGAGTAGAAGAGTGCTCTTTTCTCAAAAGCAGAGTGTGTTTTTTTAAGGCTAGCTAGCGTTTGTTTCCCAGTCTTAATTGGAGTTGAATCACATGCAGTTTCTGGTCCTACGAGCAAGAGATGTTTTCTGGTAAGAAAAGTCACTATTGTGCTCCCATTGCCATACACAGTTCAAATAGCATTTGCATCTGTTCCCAGCAAGTACAGTGTATTGGACTGAAGAGGATCTACTGTTCCTGTCAGTTTCCTAAGCAGAGTTGAACCAGATATGGCCCGTGTGTGTAGGAAGCACAGGTCTTTTGTTCTGAGCAAGCTCACTTTTCGGACCCCATAGGAAACACAGTAGAGTAGAAGAGTGCCCTTTTCTCAAAAGCAGAGTGTGTTTCTTGTCAGGCGAGCTAGCGTTTGTTTCCAAGTCCTAAATGGAGTTGAATCACATGCAGTTTCTGTTCCTATGAGCAAGAGTTGTTTTCTGGTAAGAAGAGTCACTATTGCATTAGCATTGTCATACACAGGGCAAATAGCACTGGCGTCGGTTCCCAGCATGTACAGTGTATTGGACTGAAGAGGAGCTACTGTTCTTGTCAGGTTCCTAAGCAGAGTTGAACTAGATATGGCCCGTGCTTGTAGGAAGCACAGTTCATTTTTCGGAGCAAGCTCACTGTTCTGACCGCATAGGAAACACAGTAGAGTAGAAGAGTGCTCTTTTCTGAAAAGCAGAGTGTGTTACTTGTAAGGAGAGCTAGCGTTTGTTTTCCAGTCCTAAATGGAGTTGAATCACATGCAGTTTTTGGTCCTATGAGCAAGAGTTGTTTTCTGGTAAGGAATGTCACTATTGTGCTCTCATTGCCATACACAGTGCAAATAGCACTCGCGTCTGTTGCCAGCAAGTACATTGTATTGGACTGAAGAGGATCTACTTTTCTTGTCAGGTTCCTAAGCAGAATTTAACTAGATATGGCCGTGTGTGTAGGAAGCACAGTTCTTTTGTTCTGAGCAAGCTCAATGTTCGGACCCCATAGGAAACACAGTAGAGTAGAAGCGTGCCCTTTTCTCAAAAGCAGTGTGTGTTTCTTGTAAGGCGAGCTAGCGTTTGTTTCCCAGTCCTAAGTGGAGTTGAATCACATGCAGTTTCTTGTCCTACGAGCAAGAGTTGTTTTCTGGTAAGAAGAGTCACTATTGCACTCCCATTTTCATACACAGGGCAAATAGCACTGGCGTCGGTTCCTAGCATGTACAGTGTATTGGACTGAAGAGAATCTACTGTTCTTGTCAGGTTCCAAGCAGAATTGAACTAGATATGGCCATGTGTGTAGGAAGCACAGTTCTTTTGTTCTGAGCAAGCTCACTGTTCAGACCCCATAGGAAACACAATAGAGTAGAAGAGTGCTCTTTTCTCAAAAGCAGAGTGTGTTTCTTTTAAGGCGAGCTAGCATTTGTTTCCCAGTCCTAAATGGAGTTGAATCACATGCAGTTTCTGGACCTACGAGCAAGAGTTGTTTTCTGGTAAGGAAAGTCACTATTGCCCTCCCATTGCCATACATAGTGCAAATATCATTCGCGTCTGTTCCCAGCAAGTACAGTGTATTGGACTGAATAGGAGCTACTGTTCTTCTCAGATTCCTAAGCAGAGTTGAACTAGATATGGCCCGTGTGTGTAGGAAGCACAGTTCTTTTGTTCTGAGCAAGCTCACTCTTCGGACTCCATGGGAAACACAGTAGAGTAGAAGAGTGCTCTTTTCTCAAAAGCAGAGTATGTTTCTGGAAAGGCGAGCTAGTTAGTGTTTGTTTCCCAGTCAGAAATGGAGTTGAATCCCATGCAGTACCTGGTCCTAAGAGCAAGAATTTTTTTCTGTTAAGAAGAGTAACTATTGTGCTCCCATTGCCCTAAACAGTGCAAATAGCACTGGTGTCTGTTCCCAGCAAGTACACTGTATTGGACTGAAGAGGATCTACTGTTCTTGTCAGTTTCCTAAGCAGAGTTGAACTAGATATGGCCCGTGTGTGTAGGAAGCACAGTTCTTTTGTTCTGAGCAAGCTCACTGTTCGGACCCCATAGGAAACACAGTAGAGTAGAAGAGTGCTTATTTCTCAAAAACAGAGTGTGTTTCTTGTAAGGCGAGCTAGTGTTTGTTTCCCAGTCCTAAATGGAGTTGAATCACATGCAGTTTCTGGTTCTACGAGCAAGAGTTGTTTTCTGGTAAGAAGAGTCACTATTGTGCTCCCATTGTCATACACAGGGCAAATAGCACTGGCATCTGTTCCCAGCATGTACAATGTATTGGACTGAAGAGGATCTACTGTTTTTGTCAGGTTCCTAAGCAGAATTGAACTAGATATGGCCCGTGTGTGTAGGAAGCACAGTTCTTTTTTTCTGAGCAATGTCACTGTTCGGACCCAATAGGAAACACAGTAGAGTAGAAGAGTGCCCTTTTCTCAAAAGCAGAGTGTGTTTCTTGTAAGGCGAGCTAGCGTTTGTTTCCCAGTCCTAAATGGAGTTGAATCACATGCAGTTTTTGGTCCTATGACCAAGAGTTGTTTTCTGGTAAGGAATGTCACTATTGTTCTCTCATTGCCATACACAGTGCAAATTGCACTCGCGTCTGTTTCCAGCAAGTACAGTGTATTGGACTGAAGAGGATCTACTGTTCTTGTCAGTTTCCTAAGAGGAGTTGAACTAGATATGGCCAGTGTGTGTAGGAAGCACAGTTCTTTTGTTCTGAGAAAGCTCACTGTTCTGGCCCTATAGGAAACACAGTAGAGTAGAAGAGTGCTCTTTTGTCAAAAGCAGAGTGTGTTTCTTGTAAGGCGAGCTAGCGTTTGTTTCCCAGTCCTAAATGGAATTGAGTCACATGGAGTTTTTGGTCGTACGAGCAAGAGTTGTTTTCTGGGAAGAAGAGTCACTGTTGTACTCCCATTGCCATATACAGTAAAAATAGCACTTGCATCTGTTCCCAGCAAGTACAGTGTATTGGACTGAAGAGGAGCTACTGTTCTTGTCAGTTTCCTAAGCAGAGTTGAACTACATATGGCCCGTGAGTGTAGGAAGCACAGTTCTTTTGTTCTGAGCAAGCTCACTGTTCAGACCCCATAGGAAACACAATAGAGTAGAAGAGTGCTCTTTTCTCAAAAGCAGAGTGTGTTTCTTTTAAGGCGAGCTAGCATTTGTTTCCCAGTCCTAAATGGAGTTGAATCACATGCAGTTTCTGGACCTACGAGCAAGAGTTGTTTTCTGGTAAGGAAAGTCACTATTGCCCTCCCATTGCCATACATAGTGCAAATATCATTCGCGTCTGTTCCCAGCAAGTACAGTGTATTGGACTGAATAGGAGCTACTGTTCTTCTCAGATTCCTAAGCAGAGTTGAACTAGATATGGCCCGTGTGTGTAGGAAGCACAGTTCTTTTGTTCTGAGCAAGCTCACTCTTCGGACTCCATGGGAAACACAGTAGAGTAGAAGAGTGCTCTTTTCTCAAAAGCAGAGTATGTTTCTGGAAAGGCGAGCTAGTTAGTGTTTGTTTCCCAGTCAGAAATGGAGTTGAATCCCATGCAGTACCTGGTCCTAAGAGCAAGAATTTTTTTCTGTTAAGAAGAGTAACTATTGTGCTCCCATTGCCCTAAACAGTGCAAATAGCACTGGTGTCTGTTCCCAGCAAGTACACTGTATTGGACTGAAGAGGATCTACTGTTCTTGTCAGTTTCCTAAGCAGAGTTGAACTAGATATGGCCCGTGTGTGTAGGAAGCACAGTTCTTTTGTTCTGAGCAAGCTCACTGTTCGGACCCCATAGGAAACACAGTAGAGTAGAAGAGTGCTTATTTCTCAAAAACAGAGTGTGTTTCTTGTAAGGCGAGCTAGTGTTTGTTTCCCAGTCCTAAATGGAGTTCAATCACATGCAGTTTCTGGTTCTACGAGCAAGAGTTGTTTTCTGGTAAGAAGAGTCACTATTGTGCTCCCATTGTCATACACAGGGCAAATAGCACTGGCATCTGTTCCCAGCATGTACAATGTATTGGACTGAAGAGGATCTACTGTTTTTGTCAGGTTCCTAAGCAGAATTGAACTAGATATGGCCCGTGTGTGTAGGAAGCACAGTTCTTTTTTTCTGAGCAATCTCACTGTTCGGACCCAATAGGAAACACAGTAGAGTAGAAGAGTGCCCTTTTCTCAAAAGCAGAGTGTGTTTCTTGTAAGGCGAGCTAGCGTTTGTTTCCCAGTCCTAAATGGAGTTGAATCACATGCAGTTTTTGGTCCTATGACCAAGAGTTGTTTTCTGGTAAGGAATGTCACTATTGTTCTCTCATTGCCATACACAGTGCAAATTGCACTCGCGTCTGTTTCCAGCAAGTACAGTGTATTGGACTGAAGAGGATCTACTGTTCTTGTCAGTTTCCTAAGAGGAGTTGAACTAGATATGGCCCGTGTGTGTAGGAAGCACAGTTCTTTTGTTCTGAGAAAGCTCACTGTTCTGGCCCTATAGGAAACACAGTAGAGTAGAAGAGTGCTCTTTTGTCAAAAGCAGAGTGTGTTTCTTGTAAGGCGAGCTAGCGTTTGTTTCCCAGTCCTAAATGGAATTGAGTCACATGGAGTTTTTGGTCGTACGAGCAAGAGTTGTTTTCTGGGAAGAAGAGTCACTGTTGTACTCCCATTGCCATATACAGTAAAAATAGCACTTGCATCTGTTCCCAGCAAGTACAGTGTATTGGACTGAAGAGGAGCTACTGTTCTTGTCAGTTTCCTAAGCAGAGTTGAACTACATATGGCCCGTGAGTGTAGGAAGCACAGTTCTTTTGTTCTGAGCAAGCTCACTGTTCGGACCCCATAGGAAACACAGTAGAGTAGAAGAGTGCTTTTTCTCAAAAGCAGAGTGTGTTTCTTGTAAGGCGAGCTAGCATTTGTTTCCCAGTCCTAAATGGAGTTGAATCATATGCAGATTCTGGTCGTACGAGCAAGAGTTGTTTTCTGGTAAGAAGAGTCACTATTGCGCTCCCATTAACATACTCAGGGCAAATAGCACTGGCATCTGTTCCGAGCATGTACAGTGTATTGGACTGAAGAAGAGCTACTGTTCTTGTCAGTTTCCTAAGCAGAGATGAAGTAGATATGGCCCCTTTGTGTAGGAAGCACAGTTCTTTTTTCTGAGCAAGTTCACTGTCCTGGCCCTATAGGAAACACAGTAGAGTAGAAGAGTGCTCTTTTCTCAAAAGCAGAGTATGTTTCTTGTAAGGCGAGCTAGCGTTTGTTTCCCAGTCCTAAATGGAGTTGAATCACATGCAGTTTTTGGTCCTACCAGCAAGAGTTGTTTGCTAGTAAGGAAAGACACTGTCGTGCTCCCATTGCCATACACAGTGAAAATACACTCGCGTCTGTTTCCAGCAAGTACAGTATATTGGACTGAAGAGGATCTACTATTCTTGTCAGTTTCCTAAGCAGAGTTGAACTAGATATGGCCCCTTTGTGTAGGAAGCACAGTTCTTTTTTCTGAGCAAGTTCACTGTCCTGGCCCTATAGGAAACACAGTAGAGTAGAAGAGTGCTCTTTTCTCAAAAGCAGAGTGTGTTTTTTTAAGGCTAGCTAGCGTTTGTTTCCCAGTCTTAATTGGAGTTGAATCACATGCAGTTTTTGGTCCTACGAGCAAGAGATGTTTTCTGGTAAGAAAAGTCACTATTGTGCTCCCATTGCCATACACAGTTCAAATAGCATTTGCATCTGTTCCCAGCAAGTACAGTGTATTGGACTGAAGAGGATCTACTGTTCCTGTCAGTTTCCTAAGCAGAGTTGAACCAGATATGGCCCGTGTGTGTAGGAAGCACAGGTCTTTTGTTCTGAGCAAGCTCACTTTTCGGACCCCATAGGAAACACAGTAGAGTAGAAGAGTGCCCTTTTCTCAAAAGCAGAGTGTGTTTCTTGTCAGGCGAGCTAGCGTTTGTTTCCCAGTCCTAAATGGAGTTGAATCACATGCAGTTTCTGTTCCTATGAGCAAGAGTTGTTTTCTGGTAAGAAGAGTCACTATTGCGTTAGCATTGTCATACACAGGGCAAATAGCACTGGCGTCGGTTCCCAGCATGTACAGTGTATTGGACTGAAGAGGAGCTACTGTTCTTGTCAGGTTCCTAAGCAGAGTTGAACTAGATATGGCCCGTGTGTGTAGGAAGCACAGTTCATTTTTCGGAGCAAGCTCACTGTTCTGACCGCATAGGAAACACAGTAGAGTAGAAGAGTGCTCTTTTCTGAAAAGCAGAGTGTGTTACTTGTAAGGAGAGCTAGCGTTTGTTTTCCAGTCCTAAATGGAGTTGAATCACATGCAGTTTTTGGTCCTATGAGCAAGAGTTGTTTTCTGGTAAGGAATGTCACTATTGTGCTCTCATTGCCATACACAGTGCAAATAGCACTCGCGTCTGTTCCCAGCAAGTACAGTGTATTGGACTGAAGAGGATCTACTTTTCTTGTCAGGTTCCTAAGCAGAATTGAACTAGATATGGCCGTGTGTGTAGGAAGCACAGTTCTTTTGTTCTGAGCAAGCTCACTGTTCGGACCCCACAGGAAACACAGTAGAGTAGAAGCGTGCCCTTTTCTCAAAAGCAGTGTGTGTTTCTTGTAAGGCGAGCTTGCGTTTGTTTCCCAGTCCTAAGTGGAGTTGAATCACATGCAGTTTCTTGTCCTACGAGCAAGAGTTGTTTTCTGGTAAGAAGAGTCACTATTGCACTCCCATTTTCATACACAGGGCAAATAGCACTGGCGTCGGTTCCTAGCATGTACAGTGTATTGGACTGAAGAGAATCTACTGTTCTTGTCAGGTTCCAAGCAGAATTGAACTAGATATGGCCATGTGTGTAGGAAGCACAGTTCTTTTGTTCTGAGCAAGCTCACTGTTCGGACCACATAGGAAACACAATAGAGTAGAAGAGTGCTCTTTTCTCAAAAGCAGAGTGTGTTTCTTTTAAGGCGAGCTAGCATTTGTTTCCCAGTCCTAAATGGAGTTGAATCACATGCAGTTTCTGGACCTACGAGCAAGAGTTGTTTTCTGGTTAGGAAAGTCACTATTGCGCTCCCATTGCCATACACAGTTCAAATAGCACTTGCGTCTGTTCCCAGCAAGTACAGTGTATTAGACTGAAGAGGAGCTACTGTTCCTGTCACTTTCCTAAGCAAAGTTGAACCAGATATGGCCCGTGAGTGTAGGAAGCACAGTTCTTTTGTTCTGAGCAAGCTCACTGTTCGTACACCATAGGAAACACAGTAGAGTAGAAGAGTGCTCTTTTCTCAAAAGCAGAGTGTGTTTCTTGTAACACGAGCTAGCGTTTGTTTCCCAATCCTAAATGGAGTTGAATCACATGCAGTTTCTGGTCGTACGAGCAAGAGTTGTTTTCTGGTAAGGAAAGTCACTATTGCCCTCCCATTGCCATACATAGTGCAAATATCATTCGCGTCTGTTCCCAGCAAGTACAGTGTATTGGACTGAATAGGAGCTACTGTTCTTCTCAGATTCCTAAGCAGAGTTGAACTAGATATGGCCCGTGTGTGTAGGAAGCACAGTTCTTTTGTTCTGAGCAAGCTCACTCTTCGGACTCCATGGGAAACACAGTAGAGTAGAAGAGTGCTCTTTTCTCAAAAGCAGAGTATGTTTCTGGAAAGGCGAGCTAGTTAGTGTTTGTTTTCCAGTCAGAAATGGAGTTGAATCCCATGCAGTTCCTGGTCCTACGAGCAAGAATTTTTTTCTGTTAAGAAGAGTAACTATTGTGCTCCCATTGCCCTAAACAGTGCAAATAGCACTGGTGTCTGTTCCTAGCAAGTACAGTATATTGGACTGAAGAGGATCTACTGTTCTGGTCAGTTTCCTAAGCAGAGTTGAACTAGATATGGCCCGTGTGTGTAGGAAGCACAGTTCTTTTGTTCGGAGCAAGCTCACTGTTCGGACCCCATAGGAAACACAGTAGAGTAGAAGAGTGCTTATTTCTCAAAAACAGAGTGTGTTTCTTGTAAGGCGAGCTAGTGTTTGTTTCCCAGTCCTAAATGGAGTTGAATCACATGCAGTTTCTGGTTCTACGAGCAAGAGATGTTTTCTGGTAAGAAGAGTCACTATTGTGCTCCCATTGTCATACACAGGGCAAATAGCACTGGCATCTGTTCCCAGCATGTACAATGTATTGGACTGAAGAGGATCTACTGTTTTTGTCAGGTTCCTAAGCAGAATTGAACTAGATATGGCCCGTGTGTGTAGGAAGCACAGTTCTTTTTTTCTGAGCAATCTCACTGTTCGGACCCAATAGGAAACACAGTAGAGTAGAAGAGTGCCCTTTTCTCAAAAGCAGAGTGTGTTTCTTGTAAGGCGAGCTAGCGTTTGTTTCCCAGTCCCAAATGGAGTTGAATCACATGCAGTTTTTGGTCCTATGACCAAGAGTTGTTTTCTGGTAAGGAATGTCACTATTGTTCTCTCATTGCCATACACAGTGCAAATTGCACTTGCGTCTGTTCCCAGCATGTACAGTGTATTGGACTGAAGAGGATCTACTGTTCTTGTCAGTTTCCTAAGAGGAGTTGAACTAGATATGGCCCGTGTGTGTAGGAAGCACAGTTCTTTTGTTCTGAGCCAGCTCACTGTTCTGGCCCTATAGGAAACACAGTAGAGTAGAAGAGTGCTCTTTTCTCAAAAGCAGAGTGTGTTTCTTGTAAGGCAAGCTAGCGTTGGTTCCCAGTCCTAAATGGAGTTGAATCACATTCAGTTTCTGGTCCTATGAGCAAGAGTTGTTTTCTGGTAAGGAAAGTCACTATTCCGCTCCCATTGCCATACACAGTACAAATAGCACTCGCGTCTGTTCCCAGGAAGTACAGTGTATTGGACTGAAGAGGAGCTACTGTTCTTCTCAGTTTCCTAAGAGGAGTTGAACTAGATATGCCCCGTGTGTATAAGAAGCACAGTTCTTTTGTTCTGAGAAAGCTCACTGTGCGACACCATAGGAACCACAGTAGAGTAGAAGAGTGTTCTTTTCTCAAAAGCAGACTGTGTTTCTTGAAAGGCGAGCTAGTGTTTGTTTTCCAGTCAGAAATGGAGTTGAATCACATGCAGATTCTGGTCGTATGAGCAAGAGTTGTTTTCTGTAAAAAGAGTCACTATTGCGCTCCCTTTGCCATACACAGGGCAAATAGCACTGGCATCTGTTCCCAGCAAGTACAGTGTATTGGACTGAAGAGGAGCTACTGTTCTTGTCAGTTTCCTAAGCAGAGATGAACTACATATGGCCCCTGTGTGTAGGAAGCACAGTTCTTTTTTTTCTGAGCAAGTTCACTGTCCTGGCCCTATAGGAAACCCAGTAGAGTAGAAGAGTGCTCTTTTCTCAAAAGCAGAGTGTGTTTCTTTTAAGGCGAGCTAGAGTTTGTTTCCCAGTCCTAAATGGAGTTGAATCACATGCAGTTTTTGATCCTACCAGCAAGAGTTGTTTGCTAGTAAGGAAAGTCACTATTGTGCTCCCTTTGCCATACACAGTGCAAATAGCACTCGCGTCTGTTTCCAGCAAGTACAGTGTATTGGACTGAAGAGGATCTACTGTTCTTGTCAGTTTCCTAAGCCGAGTTGAACTAAATATGGCCCGTGTGTAGGAAGCACAGTTCATTTGTTCTGAGCAAGCTCAGTGTTCGGAACACATAGGATACACAGTAGAGTAGAAGAGTGCTCTTTTCTCAAAACAGATTGTGTTTCTTGAAAGGCGAGCTAGTGTTTGTTTCCTAGTCAGAAATGGAGTTGAATCCCATGCAGTTTCTGGTCCTACGTTCAAGAGTTGTTTTCTGGTAAGAAGAGTCACTATTGCGCTCCCATTGTCATACACAGGGCAAATAGCACTGGCATCTTTTCCTAGCATGTACAGTGTATTGGACTGAAGAGGAGCTACTGTTCTTGTCAGTTTCCTAAGCAGAGTTGTACTAGATATGGCCCCTGTGTGTAGGAAGCACAGTTCTTTTGTTCTGAGCAAGCTGACAGTTCTGGGCCTAAAGGAAACACAGTAGAGTAGAAGAGTGCTCTTTTCTCAAAAGCAGAGTGTGGTTCTTGTAAGGCGAGCTAGCGTTTGTTTCCCAGTACTAAATGGAGTTGAGTTACATGCAGTTTCAGGTCCTATGAGCAAGAGTTGTTTTCTGGTAAGAAGAGTCACTATTGCGCTCCCATTGTCATAAACAGGGCAAATAGCATTGGCGTCGGTTCCCAGCATGTACAGTGTAATGGACTGAAGAGAATCTACTGTTCTTGTCAGGTTCCTAAGCAGAATTGAACTAGATATGGTCGTGTGTGTAGGAAGCACAGTTCTTTTGTTCTGAGAAAGCTCAATGTTCGGACCACATAGGAAACACAATAGAGTAGAAGAGTGCTCTTTTCTCAAAAGCAGAGTGTGTTTCTTGTAAGGCGAGCTAGCATTTGTTTCCCAGTCCTAAATCGAGTTGAAATACACATGCAGTTTCTGGTCCTACGAGCAAGCGTTGTTTTCTGGTAAGAATAGTCACTATTGCGCTCCCTTTGCCATACACAGTGCAAATAGCCCTCGCGTCTGTTCCCAGCAAGTACAGTGTATTGGACTGAAGAGGAGCTACTGTTCTTGTCAGTTTCCTAAGCAGAGTTGAACTAGATATGGCCCGTGTGTGTAGGAAGCACAGTTCTTTTGTTCTGAGCAAGCTCACTGTTCTGGCCCTATAAGAAACACAGTAGAGGAGAAGAGTGCTATTTTCTCAAAAGCAGAGTGTGTTTCTTGTAAGGCGAGCTGGCGTTTGTTTCCCAGTCCTAAATGGAGTTGAATCACATGCAGTTTCTGGTCCTACGAGCAAGAGTAGTTTTCTGATAAGAAGAGTCACTATTGCGCTCCCATTGCCATACACAGTGCAAATAGCACTTGCGTCTGTTCTCAGCAAGTACAGTGTATTGGACTGAAGAGGAGCTACTGTTCTTGTCAGTTTCCTAAGCAGAGTTGAACTAGATATGGCCCGTGTGTGTAGGAAGCACAGTTCTTTTGTTCTGAGCAAGCTCACTGTTCGGACACCATAGGAAACACAGTAGAGTAGATGAGTGCTCTTTTCTCAAAAGCAGAGTGTGTTTCTTGCAAGGCGAGCTAGCGTTTTTTTTCCCAGTCCTAAATGGAGTTGAATCCCATGCATTTTCTGGTCCTACCAGCAAGAGTTGTTTGCTAGTAAGGAAAGTCACTATTGTGCTCCCATTGCCATGCACAGTACAAATAGCACTCGCGTCTGTTTCCAGCAAGTACAGTGTATTGGACTGAAGAGGATCTACTGTTCTTGTCATTTTCCTAAGAGGAGTTGAACTAGATATGGCCCGTGTGTGTAGGAAGCACAGTTCATTTGTTCTGAGCAAGCTCACTTTTCTGGCCCTATAGGAAACACAGTAGAGTAGAAGAGTGCTCTTTTCTCAAAAGCAGAGTGTGTTTCTTGTAAGGCAAGCTAGCGTTGGTTCCCAGTCCTAAATGGAGTTGAATCATATTCAGTTTCTGGTCCTACGAGCAAGAGTTGTTTTCTGGTAAGGAAAGTCACTATTGCGCTCCCATTGCCATACACAGTACAAATAGCACTCGCGTCTGTTCCCAGGAAGTACAGTGTATTGGACTGAAGAGGAGCTACTGTTCTTCTCAGTTTCCTAAGAGGAGTTGAACTAGATATGGCCCGTGTGTATAAGAAGCACAGTTCTTTTGTTCTGAGAAAGCTCACTGTGCGAAACCATAGGAACCACAGTAGAGTAGAATAGTGTTCTTTTCTCAAAAGCAGACTGTGTTTCTTGAAAGGCGAGCTAGTGTTTGTTTTTCAGTCAGAAATGGAGTTGAATCACATGCAGATTCTGGTCGTACGAGCAAGAGTTGTTTTCTGTAAAAAGAGTCACTATTGCGCTCCCTTTGCCATACACAGGGCAAATAGCACTGGCATCTGTTCCCAGCAAGTACAGTGTATTGGACTGAAGAGGAGCTACTTCTCTTGTCAGTTTCCTCAGCAGAGTTGAACTAGATATGGCCCGGGTGTAGGAAGCACAGTTCTTTTGTTCTGAGCAAACTCACTGTTCGGACCCCATGGGAAACCCAGTAGAGTAGAAGAGTGCTCTTTTCTCAAAAGCAGAGTATGTTTCTTGTAAGGCGGGCTAGTGTTTGTTTCTCAGTCCTAAACGGAGTTGTGTCACATGCAGTTTCTGCTCGTATGAGCAAGAGTTGTTTTCTGGTAAGAAGAGTCACTATTGCACTCCCACTGCAATACACACTGCAAAAAGCACTCATGTCTATTCCCAGCAGTACAGTGTATTGGACTGATGAGGAGCTACTGTTCTTTTCAGTTTCCTAAGCAGAGTTGAACTAGATATGGCCCGTGTGTGTAGGAAGCACAGTTCTTTTGTTCTGAGCAAGCTCACTGTTCTGACTCTACCGGAAACACAGTGGAGTAGAAGAGTGCTCTTTTCTCAAAAGCAGAGTGTGTTTCTTGTAAGGAGAGCTAGCCTTTGTTTCCCAGTCCTAAATGGAGTTGAATCACATGCAGTTTCTATTCCTATGAGCAAGAGTTGTTTTCTGGTAAGAAGAGTCACTATTGCACTCCCATTGCCATACACAGTGCAAATGGCACTCGCGTCTGTTACCAGCAAATACAGTGTATTGGACTGAAGAGGAGCTACAGTTCTTGTCAATTTCCCAAGCAGAGTTGAACTAGATATGGCCCATGTGAGTAGGAAGCACAGTTCATTTGTTCTGAGTAAGCTCACTGTTCAGACCCCATAGGAAACAATTAGAGTAGAAGAGTGCTCTTTTCTCAAAAGGAGATGGTGTTTCTTGTAAGTCGAATTAGCGTTTGTTTCCCAGTCCTAAATGGAGTTGAATCCCATGCAGTTTCTGGTCCTACGAGCAAGAGTTGTTTTCTGGTAAGAAGAGTCACTATTGCGCTCCCATTGAGATACACAGTGCAAATAGCTTTGGCGTCGGTTCCCAGCAAGTACAGTGTATTGGACTGAAGAGGAGCTACTGTTCTTGTCAGTTTCCTAAGCAGAGTTGAACGAGATATGGCCCGTGTGTGTAGGAAGCACAATTCTTTTGTTCTGAGCAAGCTCACTGTTCTGGCCCTATAGGAAACACAGTAGAGTAGAAGAGTGCTCTTTTCTCAAAAGCAGAGTGTGTTTCTTGTCAGGCGAGCTAGCGTTTGTTTCCCAGTCCTAAATGGAGTTGAATTACATGCAGTTTCTATTCCTATGAGCAAGAGTTGTTTTCTGGTAAGAAGAGTCACTATTGCGCTCCCATTGCCATACACAGTGCAAATGGTAGTCGCGTCTGTTACCAGCAAGTACAGTGTATTCGACTGAAGAGGAGCTACTGTTCTTGTCAGTTTCCTAAGCAGAGTTGAACTAGATATGGCCCGTGTGTGTAGGAAGCACAGTTCTTTTGTTCTGAGCAAGCTCACTGTTTGGACCCCATAGGAAACACAGTAGAGTAGAAGAGTGCTCTTTTCTCTGACGCAGAGTGTGTTTCTTGTAAGGCGAGCTAGTGTTTGTTTCCCAGTCCTAAATGGAGTGGAATCACATGCAGTTTCTGGTCCTATAAGCAAGAGTTGTTTTCTGGTAAGGAAAGTCACTATTGTGCTCCCATTGCCATACACAGTGCAAATAGCACTCACGTCTGTTCCCAGCAAGTACAGTGTATTGGACTGAACAGGAGCTACTGTTCTTGTCAGTTTCTTAAGCAGACTTGATCTAGACATGGCCGTGTGTGTAGGAAGCACAGTTCTTATGTTCTGAGCAAGCTCACTGTTCTGGCCCTATAGAAAACACAGTAGAGTAGAAGAGTGCTCTTTTCTCAAAAGCAGAGTGTGTTTTTGGAAGGCGAGCTCATGTTGGTTTCCCAGTCCTAAATGGAGTTGAGTCTCATGCAGTTTTTTGTACTACGAGCAAGAGTTGTTTTCTGGTAAGAAGAGTCACTGTTGCGCTCCAAATGCCATATACAGTGCAAATAGCACTCGCTTCTGTTCCCAGCAAGTACAGTGTATCAGACTGAATAGGAGCTACTGTTCTTTTCAGTTTCCTAAGCAGACTTGAACTAGATATGGCCGTGTGTGTAGGAAGCACATTTTTTTTGTTCTGAGCAAGCTCACTGTTCGGAACACATAGGAAACAAAGTAGAGTAGAAGAGTGCTCTTTTCTCAAAAGCAGAGTGTGTTTTTGGAAGGCGAGCTAGCGTTTGTTTCCCAGTCCTAAATGGAGTTGAGACACATGCAGTTTTTTGTCCTACGAGCAAGAGTTGTAATCTGGTAAGACGAGTCACTATTGTGCTCCAATTGCCATACACAGTGCCAATAGCACTCGCGTCTGTTCCAAGCAAGTACAGTGTATTGGACTGAAGAGGAGCTACTGTTCCTGTCAGTTTCCTAAGCAGAGTTGAACTAGATATGGCCCGTGTGTGTAGGAAGCACAGTTCTTTTGTTCTGAGCAAGCTCACTGTTTAGACCCCATAGGAAACACAGTAGAGTAGAAGAGTGCTCTTTTCTCAAAAGCAGAGTGTGTTTCATGTAAGGCGAGCTAGCATTTGTTTCCCAGTCCTAAATGGAGTTGAATCACATGCAGTTTCTGGTCGTACGAGCAAGAGTTGTTTTCTGGTAAGGAAAGTCACTATTGCCCTCCGATTGCCATACATAGTGCAAATAGCATTCGCGTCTGTTCCCAGCAAGTACAGTGTATTGGACTGAATAGGAGCTACTGTTCTTCTCAGATTCCTAAGCAGAGTTGAACTAGATATGGCCCGTGTGTGTAGGAAGCACAGTTCTTTTGTTCTGAGCAAGCTCACTCTTCGGACTCCATGGGAAACACAGTAGAGTAGAAGAGTGCTCTTTTCTCAAAAGCAGAGTATGTTTCTGGAAAGGCGAGCTAGTTAGTGTTTGTTTCCCAGTCAGAAATGGAGTTGAATCCCATGCAGTTCCTGGTCCTACGAGCAAGAATTTTTTTCTGTTAAGAAGAGTATCTATTGTGCTCCCATTGCCCTAAACAGTGCAAATAGCACTGGTGTCTGATCCCAGCAATTACAGTATATTGGACTGAAGAGGATCTACTGTTCTTGTCAGTTTCCTAAGCAGAGTTGAACTAGATATGGCCCGTGTGTGTAGGAAGCACAGTTCTTTTGTTTGGAGCAAGCTCACTGTTCGGACCCCATAGGAAACACAGTAGAGTAGAAGAGTGCTTATTTCTCAAAAACAGAGTGTGTTTCTTGTAAGGCGAGCTAGTGTTTGTTTCCCAGTCCTAAATGGAGTTGAATCACATGCAGTTTCTGGTTCTACGAGCAAGAGTTGTTTTCTGGTAAGAAGAGTCACTATTGTACTCCAATTGTCACACAGGGCAAATAGCACTGGCATCTGTTCCCAGCATGTACAGTGTATTGGACTGAAGAGGATCTACTGTTTTTGTCAGGTTCCTAAGCAGAATTGTACTAGATATGGCCCGTGTGTGTAGGAAGCACAGTTCTTTTGTTCTGAGCAATCTCACTGTTCGGACCCAATAGGAAACACAGTAGAGTAGAAGAGTGCCCCTTTCTTAAAAGCAGAGTGTGTTTCTTGTAAGGCGAGCTAGCGTTTGTTTCCCAGTCCTAAATGGAGTTGAATCACATGCAGTTTTTGGTCCTATGATCAAGAGTTGTTTTCTGGTAAGGAATGTCACTATTGTTCTCTCATTGCCATACACAGTGCAAATTGCACTTGCGTCTGTTCCCAGCATGTACAGTGTATTGGACTGAAGAAGAGCTACATTTCTTCTCAGTTTTTTAAGCAGAGTTGAACTAGATATGGCCCGTGTGTGTACGAAGTACAGTTCTTTTGTTCTGAGCAAGCTCACTGTTCTGGCCCTATAAGAAACACAGTAGAGTAGAAGAGTGCTATTTTCTCAAAAGCAGAGTGTGTTTCTTGTAAGGCGAGCTGGCGTTTGTTTCCCAGTCCTAAATGGCGTTGAATCACATGCAGTTGCTGGTCCTACGAGCAAGAGTAGTTTTCTGATAAGAAGAGTCACTATTGTGCTCCCATTGGCATACACAGTGCAAATAGCACTCGCGTCTGTTCCCAGCAAGTACAGTGTATTGGACTGAAGAGGAGCTACTGTTCTTGTCAGTTTCCTAAGCAGAGTTGAACTAGATATGGCCCGTGTGTGTAGGAAGCACAGTTCTTTTGTTCTGAGCAAGCTCACTGTTCGGACACCATAGGAAACACAGTAGAGTAGATGAGTGCTCTTTTCTCAAAAGCAGAGTGTGTTTCTTGCAAGGCGAGCTAGCGTTTTTTTTCCCAGTCCTAAATGGAGTTGAATCCCATGCAGTTTCTGGTCCTACCAGCAAGAGTTGTTTGCTAGTAAGGAAAGTCACTATTGTGCTCCCATTGCCATACACAGTACAAATAGCACTCGCGTCTGTTTCCAGCAAGTACAGTGTATTGGACTGAAGAGGATCTACTGTTCTTGTCATTTTCCTAAGAGGAGTTGAACTAGATATGGCCCGTGTGTGTAGGAAGCACAGTTCATTTGTTCTGAGCAAGCTCACTTTTCTGGCTCTATAGGAAACACAGTAGAGTAGAAGAGTGCTCTTTTCTCAAAAGCAGAGTGTGTTTCTTGTAAGGCAAGCTAGCGTTGGTTCCCAGTCCTAAATGGAGTTGAATCACATTCAGTTTCTGGTCCTACGAGCAAGAGTTGTTTTCTGGTAAGGAAAGTCACTATTGCGCTCCCATTGCCATACACAGTACAAATAGCACTCGCGTCTGTTCCCAGGAAGTACAGTGTATTGGACTGAAGAGGAGCTACTGTTCTTGTCAGTTTCCTAAGCAGAGTTGAACTAGATATGGCCCGTGTGTATAAGAAGCACAGTTCTTTTGTTCTGAGAAAGCTCACTGTGCGAAACCATAGGAACCACAGTAGAGTAGAATAGTGTTCTTTTCTCAAAAGCAGACTGTGTTTCTTGAAAGGCGAGCTAGTGTTTGTTTTCCAGTCAGAAATGGAGTTGAATCACATGCAGATTCTGGTCGTATGAGCAAGAGTTGTTTTCTGTAAAAAGAGTCACTATTGCGCTCCCTTTGCCATACACAGGGCAAATAGCACTGGCATCTGTTCCCAGCAAGTACAGTGTATTGGACTGAAGAGGAGCTACTTCTCTTGTCAGTTTCCTCAGCAGAGTTGAACTAGATATGGCCCGGGTGTAGGAAGCACAGTTCTTTTGTTCTGAGCAAACTCACTGTTCGGACCCCATGGGAAACCCAGTAGAGTAGAAGAGTGCTCTTTTCTCAAAAGCAGAGTATGTTTCTTGTAAGGCGGGCTGGTGTTTGTTTCTCAGTCCTAAACGGAGTTGTGTCACATGCAGTTTCTGCTCGTATGAGCAAGAGTTGTTTTCTGGTAAGAAGAGTCACTATTGCACTCCCACTGCAATACACACTGCAAAAAGCACTCATGTCTATTCCCAGCAGTACAGTGTATTGGACTGATGAGGAGCTACTGTTCTTTTCAGTTTCCTAAGCAGAGTTGAACTAGATATGGCCCGTGTGTGTAGGAAGCACAGTTCTTTTGTTCTGAGCAAGCTCACTGTTCTGACTCTACCGGAAACACAGTGGAGTAGAAGAGTGCTCTTTTCTCAAAAGCAGAGTGTGTTTCTTGTAAGGAGAGCTAGCCTTTGTTTCCCAGTCCTAAATGGAGTTGAATCACATGCAGTTTCTATTCCTATGAGCAAGAGTTGTTTTCTGGTAAGAAGAGTCACTATTGCACTCCCATTGCCATACACAGTGCAAATGGCACTCGCGTCTGTTACCAGCAAGTACAGTGTATTGGACTGAAGAGGAGCTACTGTTCTTGTCAGTTTCCTAAGCAGAGTTGAACTAGATATGGCCGGTGTGTGTAGGAAGCACAGTTCATTTGTTCTGAGTAAGCTCACTGTTCTGGCCCTATAGAAAACACAGTAGAGTAGAAGAGTGCACTTTTCTTAAAAGCAGAGTGTGTTTCTTGTAAGGCGAGCTCGCGTTTGTTTCACAGTCCTAAATGGAGTTGAGTCTCATGCAGATTTTGGTCCTACAAGGAAGAGTTGTTTTCTGGTAAGAAGAGTGACTGTTGTGCTCCAAATGCCATATACAGTGCAAATAGCACTCACGTCTGTTCCCAGCAAGTACAGTGTATCGGACTGAACAGGAGCTACTGTTCTTTTCAGTTTCTTAAGCAGACTTGATCTAGATATGGCCGTGTGTGTAGGAAGAACAGTTTTTTTGTCCTGAGCAAGCTCACTGTTCGTAACACATAGGAAACACAGTAGAGTAGAAGAGTGCTCTTTTCTCAAAAGCAGAGTGTGTTTTTGGAAGGCGAGCTCATGTTGGTTTCCCAGTCCTAAATGGAGTTGAGTCACATGCAGTTTTTTGTACTACGAGCAAGAGTTGTTTTCTGGTAAGAAGTGTCACTGTTGCGCTCCAAATGCCATATACAGTGCACATAGCACTCGCTTCTGTTCCCAGCAAGTACAGTGTATCAGACTGAATAGGAGCTACTGTTCTTTTCAGTTTCCTAAGCAGACTTGAACTAGATATGGCCGTGTGTGTAGGAAGCACATTTTTTTTGTTCTGAGCAAGCTCACTGTTCGGAACACATAGGAAACAAAGTAGAGTAGAAGAGTGCTCTTTTCTCAAAAGCAGAGTGTGTTTTTGGAAGGCGAGCTAGCGTTTGTTTTTCAGTCCTAAATGGAGTTGAGACACATGCAGTTTTTTGTCCTACGAGCAAGAGTTGTAATCTGGTAAGACGAGTCACTATTGTGCTCCAATTGCCATACACAGTGCCAATAGCACTCGCGTCTGTTCCAAGCAACTACAGTGTATTGGACTGAAGAGGAGCTACTGTTCCTGTCAGTTTTCTAAGCAGAGTTGAACTAGATATGGCCCGTGTGTGTAGGAAGCACAGTTCTTTTGTTCTGAGCAAGCTCACTGTTTAGACCCCATAGGAAACCCAGTAGAGTAGAAGCGTGCTCTTTTCTCAAAAGCAGAGTGTGTTTTTGTAAGGCAAGCTAGCGTTTGTTTCCTAGTCCTAAATGGAGTTGAATCACATGCAGATTCTGGTCCTACGAAGAAGAGTTGTTTTCTGGTAAGGAAAGTCTCTATTGCGCTCCCATTGCCCTACAAAGGCAAATAGCACTTGCGTCTTTTCGCAGCAAGTACGGTGTATCGGACTGAAGAGGAGCTACTGTTCTTGTCAGTTTCCTAAGCAGAGTTGAACTAGATATGGCCCGTGTGTAGGAAGCACAGTTCTTTTGTTCTGGGCAAGCTCACTGTTCTGGCCCTATAGGAAACACAGTAGAGTAGAAGAGTGCTCTTTCCACAAAAGCAGAGTGTGTTTCTTGTAAGGTGAGCTAGCTTTTGTTTCCCAGTCCTTAATGGAGTTGAATCACATGCTGTTTCTGGTCCTCGAGCAAGAGTTGTTTTATAGTAAGAAGAGTCACTATTGCGCTGCCATTGACATACACAGGACAAATAGCACTGGCGTCTGTACCCAGCAAGTACATTGTATTGGACTGAAGAGGATCTACTGTTCTTGTCAGGTTCCTAAGCAGAATTGAACTAGATATGGTCGTGTATGTAGGAAGCACAGTTCTTTGGTTCTGAGCAGGCTCACTGTTCGGACCCCATAGGAAACACAGTAGAGTAGAAGAGTGCTCTTTTCTCAAAAGCAGAGTGTGTTTCTTGTAAGGCGAGCTAGCGTTTGTTTCCCAGTCCTAAATGGAGTTGAGTCACATGCAGTTTCTGGTCCTACGAGCAAGAGTTGTTTTCCGGTAAGACGAGTCACTATTGTGCTCCATTTGCCATACACAGTGCAAATAGCACTCGCGTCTGTTCCCCGCAAGTACAGTGTATTGGACTGAAGAGGAGCTACTGTTCTTCTCAGTTTCCTTAGCAGAGGTGAACTAGATATGGTCCGTGTGTGTAGGAAGCACAGTTCTTTTGTTCTGAGCAAGCTCACTGTTCGGACCCCATAGGAAGCACAGTAGAGTAGAAGAGAGCTCTTTTCTCAAAAGCAGAGTGTGTTTCATGTAAGGCGAGCTAGCATTTGTTTCCCAGTCCAAAATGGAGTTGAATCACATGTAGTTTCTGGTCCTACGAGCAAGAGATGTTTTATGGTAAGAAGAGTCACTATTGTGCTGCCATTGCCATACACAGGACAAATAGCACTGGCGTCTGTTCCCAGCAAGTACAGTGTATTGGATTGAAGAGGATCTACTGTTCTTGTCAGGTTCCTAAGCAGACTTGAACTAGATATGGCCGTGTGTGTAGGAAGCACAGTTCTTTTGTTCTGAGCAAGCTCACTGTTCGGACACCATAGGAAACACAGTAGAGTAGAAGAGTGCTCTTTTCTCAAAAGCAGAGTGTGTTTTTGTAAGGCAAGCTAGCGTTTGTTTCCTAGTCCTAAATGGAGTTGAATCACATGCAGTTTCTGGTCCTACGAACAAGAGTTGTTTTCTGGTAAGGAAAGTCACTATTGCGCTCCCATTGCCCTACACAAGGCAAATAGCACTCGTGTCTTTTCACAGCAAGTACAGTGTATTGGACTGAATAGGAGCTACTGTTCTTGTCAGTTTCCTAAGCAGAGTTGAACTAGATATGGTCCGTGTGTGTAGCAAGCACAGTTCTTTTGTTCTGAGCAAGCTCACTGTTTGGACCCCTAGGAAACACAGTAGAGTAGAAGAGTGCTCTTTTCTCTAAAGCAGAGTGTGTTTCTTGTAAGGCGAGCTAGCGTTTGTTTCCCAGTCCTAAATGGAGTGGAATCACATGCAGTTTCTGGTCCTACGAGCAAGAGATATTTTCTGGTAAGGAAAGTCACTATTGCGCTCCCATTGCCATACACAGTGCAAATAGCCCTCCCGTCTGTTCCCAGCAAGTACAGTGTATTGGACTTTAGAGGAGCTACTGTTCTTCTCAGTTTCCTAAGCAGAGTTGAACTAGATATGGCCCGTGTGTGTAGGAAGCACAGTTCTTATGTTCTGAGCAAGCTCACTGTTCTGGCCCTATAGGAAACACAGTAGAGTAGAAGAATGCTCTTTTCTCAAAAGCAGAGTGTATTTCTTGTAAAGCGAGCTAGAGTTAGTTTCCCAGTCCTCAATGGAGTTGAATCACATGCAGTCTCTGGTCCTACCAGCAAGAGTTGTTTTCTGGTAAGAAGAGTCACTATTGCGCTGACTATGCCATACACAGGACAAATAGCACTGGCGTCTGTTCCCAGCAAGTACAGTGTATTGGACTGAAGAGGATCTACTGTTCTTGTCAGGTTCCTAGGCAGACTTGAACTAGATATGGCCGTGTGTGTAGGAAGCACAGTTTTTTTGTTCTGAGCAAGCTCACTTTTCAGAACACATAGGAAACACAGTAGAGTAGAAGAGTGCTCTTTTCTCAAAAGCAGAGTGTGTTTCTTGGAAGTCGAGCTAGGGTTTGTTTCCCAGTCCTAAATGGAGTTGAGTCACATGCAGTTTTTTGTCCTATGAGCAAGTGTTTTTTTCTGGTAAGACAAGTCACTATAAGGCTCCAATTGCCATACACAGTGCAAATAGCACTCGCGTATGTTTACCGCAAGTACAGTGTATTGGACTGAAGAGGATCTACTGTTCTTGTCAGTTTCCTAAGCAGAATTGAACTAGATATGGTCGTGTATGCAGGAAGCACAGTTCTTTTGTTCTGAGAAGGCTCACTGTTCGGACCCAATAGGAAACACATAGAGTAGAAGATTGCTCTTTTCTCAAAAGCAGAGTGTGTTTCTTGTAAGGCGAGCTAGCGTTTGTTTCCCAGTCCTAAATGGAGTTGAGTCACATGCAGTTTCTGGTCCTAGGAGCAAGAGTTGTTTTCTGGTAAGGAAAGTAACTATTGCGCTCCCATTGCCATACACAGTGCAAATAGCCCTCCTGTATGTTCCCAGCAAGTACAGTGTATTGGACTGAAGAGGAGCTACTGTTCTTCTCAGTTTCCTAAGCAGAGTTGAACTAGATATGGCTCGTGTGTGTAGGAAGCACAGTTCTTTGTTCTGAGCAAGCTCACTGTTCGGACCCCATAGGAAGCACAGTAGAGTAGAAGAGTGCTCTTTTCTCAAAAGCAGAGTGTGTTTCATGTAAGGTGAGCTAGCATGGGTTTCCCAGTCCTAAATGGAGTTGAATCACATGCAGTTTCTGGTCCTACGAGCAAGAGTTGTTTTCTGGTAAAGAAAGTCACTATTGCGCTCCCATTGCCATACACAGTGCAAATAGCACTGGCGTCTGTTCACAGCAAGTACAGTGTATCGGACTGAAGAGGAGCTACTGTTCTTGTCAGTTTCCTAAGCAGAGTTGAACTAGATATGGCCCGTGTGTAGGAAGCACAGTTCTTTTGTTCTGAGCAAGCTCACTGTTCTGGCCCTGTAGGAAACACAGTAGAGTAGAAGAGTGCTCTTTTCTCTAAAGCAGAGTGTGTTTCTTGTAAGGTGAGCTAGCTTTTTTTTCCCAGTCCAAAATGGAGTTGAATCACATGCAGTTTCTGGTCCTACGAGCAAGAGTTGTTTTATGGTAAGAAGAGTCACTATTGCGCTGCCATTGCCATACACAGGACAAATAGCACTGGCGTCTGTTCCCAGCAAGTACAGTGTATTGGACTGAAGAGGATCTACTGTTCTTGTCAGGTTCCTAAGCAGAATTGAACTAGTTATGGCCGTGTGTAGGAAGCACAGTTCTTTTGTTCTGAGCAAGCTCACTCTTCAGACCCAATAGGAAACACAGTAGAGTAGAAGAGTGCTCTTTTCTCAAAAGCAGAGTGTGTTTCTTGTAAGGCGAGCTAGCGTTTGTTTCCCAGTCCTAAATGGAGTTGAGTCACATGCAGTTTCTGGTCCTATGAGCAAGAGCTGTTTTCTGGTAAGACGAGTCACTATTGTGCTCCAATTGCCATACACAGTGCAAATAGCACTCGCGTCTGTTCCCCGCAAGTACAGTGTATTGGACTGAAGAGGATCTACTGTTCTTGTCAGTTTCCTAAGCAGAGTTGAACTAGATATGGCCCGTGTGTGTAGGAAGCACAGTTCTTTTGTTCTGAGCAAGCTCACTGTTCGGACCCCATAGGAAGCACAGTAGAGTAGAAGAGTGCTCTTTTCTCAAAAGCAGAGTGTGTTTCATGGAAGGCTAGCTAGCATTTGTATCCCAGTCCTAAATGGAGTTAAATCCCATGCAGTTTCTGGTCCTATGAGCAAGAGTTGTTTTCTGGTATGGAAAGTCACTATTGCGCTCCCATTGCCATACACAGTGCAAATAGCACTCGCGTCTGTTCCCAGCAAGTACAGTATTTCTGACTGAAGAGGAGCTACTGTTCTTGTCAGTTTCCTAAGCAGAGTTGAACTAGTTATGGCCCGTGTGTAAGAAGCACAGTTCTTTTGTTCTGAGCAAGCTCACTGTTCTGGCCATATAGGAAACACAATAGAGTAGAAGAGTGCTCTTTTCTCTAAAGCAGAGTGTGTTTCTAGTAAGGCGAGCTAGCGTTTGTTTCCCAGTCCTAAATGGAGTTGAATCACATGCAGTTTCTAGTCCTACGTGCAAGAGTTGTTTTATGGTAAGAAGAGTCACTATTGCGCTGCCATTGCCAAACACAGGACAAATAGCACTGGCGTCTGTTCCCACCAAGTACAGTGTATTGGACTGAAGAGGATCTACTGTTCTTGTCAGGTTCCTAAGCAGAATTGAACTAGATATGGCCGTGTGTGTAGGAAGCACAGTTCTTTTGTTCTGAGCAAGCTCACTGTATGGACACCATAGGAAACACAGTAGAGTAGAAGAGTGCTCTTTTCTCAAAAGCAGAGTGTGTTTCTTGTAAGGCGAGCTAGCGTTTGTTTCCCAGTCCTAAATGGAGTTGAGTCACATGCAATTTTTTGTCCTACGAGCAAGAGCTGTTTTCTGGTAAGACAAGTCACTATTGGGCTCCAATTGCCATACACAGTGCAAATAGCACTCGCGTCTGTTCCCCGAAAGTACAGTGTATTGGACTGAAGAGGAGCTACTATTCCTCTCAGTTTCCTAAGCAGAGTTGAACTAGATATGGCCCGTGTGTGTAGGAAGCACAGTTCTTTTGTTCTGAGCAAGCTCACTGTTCGGACCCCATAGGAAGCACAGTAGAGTAGAAGAGTGCTCTTTTCTCAAAAGCAAAGTGTGTTTCATGGAAGGCGAGCTAGCATTTGTATCCCAGTCCTAAATGGAGTTGAATCCCATGCAGTTTCTGGTCCTATGAGCAAGAGTTGTTTTCTGGTAAGGAAAGTCACTATTGCACTCCCATTGCCATACACAGTGCAAATAGCACTCGCGTCTGTTCCCAGCAAGTACAGTGTATTGGACTGAAGAGGATCTACTGTTCTTGTCAGGTTCCTAAGCAGACTTGAACTAGATATGGCCGTGTGTGTAGGAAGCACAGTTTTTTTGTTCTGAGCAAGCTCACTGTTCGGAACACATAGGAAACACAGTAGAGTAGAAGTGTGCTCTTTTCTCAAAAGCAGAGTGTGTTTCTTGGAAGTTGAGCTAGCGTTTGTTTCCCAGTCCTAAATGGAGTTGAGTCACATGCAGTTTTTTGTCCTACGAGCAAGAGTTGTTTTCTGGTAAGACAAGTCACTATAGTGCTCCAATTGCCATACACAGTGCAAATAGCACTCGCGTATGTTCCCAGCAAGTACAGTGTATTGGACTGAAGAGGAGCTACTGTTCTTGTCAGTTTACTAAGCAGAGTTGAACTAGATATGGCCCGTGTGTGTAGAAAGCACATTTCTTTTGTTCTGAGCAAGCTCACTGTTCTGGCCCAATAGGAAACACAGTAGAGTAGAAGAGTGCTCTTTTCTCTAAAGCAGAGTGTGTTTCTTGTAAGGTGAGCTAGCTTTCGTTTTCCAGTCCTAAATGGAGTTGAATCACATGCAGTTTCTGGTGCTACGCGCAAGAGTTGTTTTCTGGTAAGACAAGTCACTATTGGACTCCAATTGCCATACACAGTGCAAATAGCACTTGCGTCTGTTCCCTGCAAGTACAGTGTATTGGACTGAAGAGGATCTAGTGTTCTTGTCAGTTTCCTAAGCAGAGTTGAACTAGAAATGGCGTGTGTGTGTAGGAATCACAGTTCTTTTGTTCTGAGCAAGCTCACTGTTCGGACACCATAGGAAACACAGTAGAGTAGAAGAGTGCTCTTTTCTCAAAAGCAGAGTGTGTTTCTTGTAAGGCGAGCTAGCGTTTGTTTCCCAGTCCTAAATGGAGTTGAGTCACATGCAGTTTCTGGTCCTAGGAGCAAGAGTTGTTTTCTGGTAAGGAAAGTAACTATTGCGCTCCCATTGCCATACACAGTGCAAATAGCCCTCCTGTCTGTTCCCAGCAAGTACAGTGTATTGGACTGAAGAGGAGCTACTGTTCTTCTCAGTTTCCTAAGCAGAGTTGAACTAGATATGGCCCGTGTGTGTAGGAAGCACAGTTCTTTTGTTCTGAGCAAGCTCACTGTTCGGACTCCATAGGAAGCACAGTAGAGTAGAAGAGTGCTCTTTTCTCAAAAGCAGAGTGTGTTTCATGTAAGGCGAGCTAGCATGTGTTTCCACGTCCTAAATGGAGTTGAATCAGATGCAGTTTCTGGTCCTACGAGCAAGAGTTGTTTTCTGGTAAAGAAAGTCACTATTGCGCTCCCATTGCCATACACAGTGCAAATAGCACTCGCGTCTGTTCCCAGCAAGTACAGTGTTTCGGACTGAAGAGGAGCTACTGTTCTTGTCAGTTTCCTAAGCAGAGTTGAACTAGTTATGGCCCGTGTGTAGGAAGCACAGTTCTTTTGTTCTGACCAAGTTCACTGTTCTGGCCATATAGGAAACACAGTAGAGTAGAAGAGTGCTCTTTTCTCTAAAGCAGAGTGTGTTTCTTGTAATGCGAGCTAGCGTTTGTTTCCCAGTCCTAAATGGAGTTGAATCACATGCAGGTTCTAGTCCTACGTGCAAGAGTTGTTTTATTGTAAGAAGAGTCACTATTGCGCTGCCATTGCCATACACAGGACAAATAGCACTGGCGTCTGTTCCCAGCAAGTACAGTGTATTGGACTGAAGAGGATCTACTGTTCTTGTCAGGTTCCTAAGCAGAATTGAACTAGATATGGCCATGTGTGTAGGAAGCACAGTTCTTTTTTTCTGAGCAAGCTCACTCTTCGGACACCATATGAAACACAGTAGAGTAGAAGAGTGCTCTTTTCTCAAAAGCAGCGTGTGTTTCTTGTAAGGCGAGCTAGCATTTGTTTCCCAGTTCTAAATGGAGTTGAATCACATGCAGTTTCTGGTCCTAAGAGCATGAGTTGTTTTCTGGTAAGGAAAGTCACTATTGCGCTCCCCTTGCCATACACAGTGCAAATAGCTCTCGCGTCTGTTCCCAGCAAGTACAGTGTATTGGACAGAAGAGGAGCTACTGTTCTTGTTAGTTTCCTAAGCAGAGTTGAACATGATATAGCCCATGTGTGTAGGAAGCACAGTTCTTATGTTCTGAGCAAGCTCACTGTTCTGGCCCTACAGGAAAAACAGTAGAGTAGAAGCGTGCTCTTTTCTCAAAAGCAGAGTGTGTTTTTGTAAGGCGAGCTAGCGTTTGTTTCCTAGTTAAATGGAGTTGAATCACATGCAGTTTCTGGTCCTACGCGCAAGAGATGTTTTCTGGTAAGACAAATCACTATTGGACTCCAATTGCCATACACAGTGCAAATAGCACTTGCGTCTGTTCCCCGCAAGTACAGTGTATTTGACTGAAGAGGATCTAGTGTTCTTGTCAGTTTCCTAAGCAGAGTTGAACTAGAAATGGCCGGTGTGTGTAGGAATCACAGTTCTTTTGTTCTGAGCAAGCTCACTGTTTGGACCCCATAGGAAACACAGTAGAGTAGAAGAGTGCTCTTTTCTCAAAAGCAGAGTGTGCTTCTTGTAAGGCGAGCTAGCGTTTGTTTCCCAGTCCTAAATAGAGTTGAATCACATGCAGTTTCTGGTCCTACGAGCAAGAGTTGTTTTCTGGTAAAGAAAGTCACTATTGCGCTCCCATTGCCATACACAGTGCAAATAGCACTCGCGTCTGTTCCCAGGAAGTACAGTGTATCGGACTGAAGAGGAGCTACTGTTATTGTCAGTTTCCTAAGCAGAGTTGAACTAGATATGGCCCGTGTGTAGGAAGCACAGTTCTTTTGTTCTGAGCAAGCTCACTGTTCTGGCCCTATAGGAAACACAGTAGAGTAGAAGAGTGCTGTTTCCACAAAAGCAGAGTGTGTTTCTTGTAATGTGAGCTAGCTTTTGTTTCCCAGTCCTAAATGGAGTTGAATCACATGCAGTTTCTGGTCCTACGAGCAAGAGTTGTTTTATAGTAAGAAGAGTCACTATTGCGCTGCCATTGCCATACACAGGACAAATAGCACTGGCGTCTGTTCCCAGCAAGTACAGTGTATTGGACTGAAGAGGATCTACTGTTCTTGTCAGGTCCTAAGCGGAATTGAACTAGATATGGTCGTGTATGTAGGAAGCACAGTTCTTTTGTTCTGAGCAGGCTCACTGTTCGGACCCCATAGGAAACACAGTAGAGTAGAAGAGTGCTCTTTTCTCAAAAGCAGAGTGTTTTTCTTGTAAGGCGAGCTAGCATTTGTTTCCCAGTCCTAAATGGAGTTGAGTCACATGCAGTTTCTGGTCCTAGGAGCAAGAGTTGTTTTCTGGTAAGGAAAGTAACTATTGCGCTCCCATTGCCATACACAGTGCAAATAGCCCTCCTGTCTGTTCCCAGCAAGTACAGTGTATTGGACTGAAGAGGAGCTACTGTTCTTCTCAGTTTCCTAAGCAGAGTTGAACTAGATATGGCCCGTGTGTGTAGGAAGCACAGTTCTTTTGTTCTGAGCAAGCTCACTGTTCGGACTCCATAGGAAGCACAGTAGAGTAGAAGAGTGCTCTTTTCTCAAAAGCAGAGTGTGTTTCATGTAAGGCGAGCTAGCATGTGTTTCCACGTCCTAAATGGAGTTGAATCAGATGCAGTTTCTGGTCCTACGAGCAAGAGTTGTTTTCTGGTAAAGAAAGTCACTATTGCGCTCCCATTGCCATACACAGTGCAAATAGCACTCGCGTCTGTTCCCAGCAAGTACAGTGTTTCGGACTGAAGAGGAGCTACTGTTCTTGTCAGTTTCCTAAGCAGAGTTGAACTAGTTATGGCCCGTGTGTAGGAAGCACAGTTCTTTTGTTCTGACCAAGTTCACTGTTCTGGCCATATAGGAAACACAGTAGAGTAGAAGAGTGCTCTTTTCTCTAAAGCAGAGTGTGTTTCTTGTAATGCGAGCTAGCGTTTGTTTCCCAGTCCTAAATGGAGTTGAATCACATGCAGGTTCTAGTCCTACGTGCAAGAGTTGTTTTATTGTAAGAAGAGTCACTATTGCGCTGCCATTGCCATACACAGGACAAATAGCACTGGCGTCTGTTCCCAGCAAGTACAGTGTATTGGACTGAAGAGGATCTACTGTTCTTGTCAGGTTCCTAAGCAGAATTGAACTAGATATGGCCATGTGTGTAGGAAGCACAGTTCTTTTTTTCTGAGCAAGCTCACTCTTCGGACACCATATGAAACACAGTAGAGTAGAAGAGTGCTCTTTTCTCAAAAGCAGCGTGTGTTTCTTGTAAGGCGAGCTAGCATTTGTTTCCCAGTTCTAAATGGAGTTGAATCACATGCAGTTTCTGGTCCTAAGAGCATGAGTTGTTTTCTGGTAAGGAAAGTCACTATTGCGCTCCCCTTGCCATACACAGTGCAAATAGCTCTCGCGTCTGTTCCCAGCAAGTACAGTGTATTGGACAGAAGAGGAGCTACTGTTCTTGTTAGTTTCCTAAGCAGAGTTGAACATGATATAGCCCATGTGTGTAGGAAGCACAGTTCTTATGTTCTGAGCAAGCTCACTGTTCTGGCCCTACAGGAAAAACAGTAGAGTAGAAGCGTGCTCTTTTCTCAAAAGCAGAGTGTGTTTTTGTAAGGCGAGCTAGCGTTTGTTTCCTAGTTAAATGGAGTTGAATCACATGCAGTTTCTGGTCCTACGCGCAAGAGATGTTTTCTGGTAAGACAAATCACTATTGGACTCCAATTGCCATACACAGTGCAAATAGCACTTGCGTCTGTTCCCCGCAAGTACAGTGTATTTGACTGAAGAGGATCTAGTGTTCTTGTCAGTTTCCTAAGCAGAGTTGAACTAGAAATGGCCGGTGTGTGTAGGAATCACAGTTCTTTTGTTCTGAGCAAGCTCACTGTTTGGACCCCATAGGAAACACAGTAGAGTAGAAGAGTGCTCTTTTCTCAAAAGCAGAGTGTGCTTCTTGTAAGGCGAGCTAGCGTTTGTTTCCCAGTCCTAAATAGAGTTGAATCACATGCAGTTTCTGGTCCTACGAGCAAGAGTTGTTTTCTGGTAAAGAAAGTCACTATTGCGCTCCCATTGCCATACACAGTGCAAATAGCACTCGCGTCTGTTCCCAGGAAGTACAGTGTATCGGACTGAAGAGGAGCTACTGTTATTGTCAGTTTCCTAAGCAGAGTTGAACTAGATATGGCCCGTGTGTAGGAAGCACAGTTCTTTTGTTCTGAGCAAGCTCACTGTTCTGGCCCTATAGGAAACACAGTAGAGTAGAAGAGTGCTGTTTCCACAAAAGCAGAGTGTGTTTCTTGTAATGTGAGCTAGCTTTTGTTTCCCAGTCCTAAATGGAGTTGAATCACATGCAGTTTCTGGTCCTACGAGCAAGAGTTGTTTTATAGTAAGAAGAGTCACTATTGCGCTGCCATTGCCATACACAGGACAAATAGCACTGGCGTCTGTTCCCAGCAAGTACAGTGTATTGGACTGAAGAGGATCTACTGTTCTTGTCAGGTCCTAAGCGGAATTGAACTAGATATGGTCGTGTATGTAGGAAGCACAGTTCTTTTGTTCTGAGCAGGCTCACTGTTCGGACCCCATAGGAAACACAGTAGAGTAGAAGAGTGCTCTTTTCTCAAAAGCAGAGTGTTTTTCTTGTAAGGCGAGCTAGCATTTGTTTCCCAGTCCTAAATGGAGTTGAGTCACATGCAGTTTCTGGTCCTATGAGCAAGAGTTGTTTTCCGGTTGACGAGTCACTATTGTGCTCCATTTGCCATACACAGTGCAAATAGCACTCGCGTCTGTTCCCCGCAAGTACAGTGTATTGGACTGAAGAGGAGCTACTGTTCTTCTCTGTTTCCTAAGCAGAGTTGAACTAGATATGGCCCGTGTGTGTAGGAAGCACAGTTCTTTTGTTCTGAGCAAGCTCACTGTTCGGACACCATAGGACACACAGTAGAGTAGATGAGTGCTCTTTTCTCAAAAGCAGAGTGTGTTTCATGTAAGGCGAGCTAGCATTTGTTTCCCAGTCCTAAATGGAGTTGAGTCAAATGCAGTTACTGGTCCTATGAGCAAGAGTTGTTTTCTGGTAAAGAAAGTCACTATTGCTCTCCCATTGCCATACACAGTGCAAATAGCACTCGCGTCTGTTCCCAGCAAGTACAGTGTATCGGACTGAAGAGGAGCTACTGTTCTTGTCAGTTTCCTAAGCAGAGTTGAACTAGATATGGCCCGTGTGTAGGAAGCACAGTTCTTTTGTTCTGAGCAAGCTCACTGTTCTGGCCCTATAGGAAACACAGTAGAGTAGAAGAGTGCTCTTTTCTCTAAATCAGAGTGTGTTTCTTGTAAGGTGAGCTAGCTTTTGTTTCCCAGTCCTAAATGGAGTTGAATCACATGCAGTTTTTGGTCCTACGAGCAAGAGTTGTTTTATGGTAAGAAGAGTCACTATTGCGCTGCCATTGCCAAACACAGGACAAATAGCACTGGCGTCTGTTCCCAGGAAGTACAGTGTATTGGACTGAAGAGGATCTACTGTTCTTGTCAGGTTCCTAAGCAGAATTGAACTAGTTATGGCCGTGTGTGTAGGAAGCACAGTTCTTTTGTTCTGAACAAGCTCACTGTTCAGACCCAAAAGGAAACACAGTAGAGTAGAAGAGTGCTCTTTTCTCAAAAGTAGAGTGTGTTTCTTGTAAGGCGAGCTAGCGTTTGTTTCCCAGTCCTAAATGGAGTTGAGTCACATGCAGTTTTTTGTCCTACGAGCAAGAGCTGTTTTCTGGTAAGACGAGTCACTATTGTGCTCCAATTGCCATACACAGTGCAAATAGCACTCGCGTCTGTTCCCCGCAAGTACAGTGTATTGGACTGAAGAGGAGCTACTGTTCTTCTCAGTTTCCTAAGTAGAGTTGAACTAGATATGGCCGGTGTGTAGGAAGCACAGTTCTTTTGTTCTGAGCAAGCTTACTGTTCGGACACCATAGGAAGCACAGTAGAGTAGATGAGTGATCTTTTCTCAAAAGCATAGTGTGTTTCATGTAAGGCGAGCTAGCATTTGTATCCCAGTCCTAAATGGAGTTGAATCACATGCAGTTTCTGGTTCTATGAGCAAGAGTTGTTTTCTGGTAAGGAAAGTCACTATTGCGCTCCCATTGCCAAACTCAGTGCAAATAGCCCTCGCGTCAGTTCCCAGCAAGTACAGTGTATCGGACTGAAGAGGAGCTAGTGTTCTTGTCAGTTTCCTAAGCAGAGTTGAACATGATATGGCCCGTGTGTGTAGGAAGCACAGTTCTTATGTTCTGAGCAAGCTCACTGTTCTGGCCCTATAGGAAACAGAGTAGAGTAGAAGCGTGCTGTTTTCTCAAAGGCAGAGTGTGTTTTTGTAAGGCAAGCTAGCGTTTGTTTCCTAGTCCTAAATGGAGTTGAATCACATGTAGTTTCTGGTCCTACGAACAAGAGTTGTTTTCTGGTAAGGAAAGTCTCTATTGCGCTCACATTGCCCTACACAAGGCAAATAGCACTTGCTTGTTTTCCCAGCAAGTATGGTGTATCGGACTGAAGAGGAGCTACTGTTCTTGTCAGTTTCCTAAGCAGAGTTGAACTAGATATGGCCCGTAGGTAGGAAGCACAGTTCTTTTGTTCTGAGCAAGTTCACTGTTCTGGCCCTATAGGAAACACAGTAGAGTAGAAGATTGCTCTTTTCTCAAAAGCAGAGTGTGTTTCTTGTAAGGCGAGCTAGCGTTTGTTTCCCAGTCCTAAATGGATTGAGTCACATGCAGTTTCTGGTCCTAGGAGCAAGAGTTGTTTTCTGTTAAGGAAAGTAACTATTGCGCTCCCATTGCCATACACAGTGCAAATAGCCCTCCTGTCTGTTCCCAGCAAGTACAGTGTATTGGACTGAAGAGGAGCTACTGTTCTTCTCAGTTTCCTAAGCAGAGTTGAACTAGATATGGCCCGTGTGTGTAGGAAGCACAGTTCTTTTGTTCTGAGCAAGCTCACTGTTCGGACCCCATAGGAAGCACAGTAGAGTAGAAGAGTGCTCTTTTCTCAAAAGCAGAGTGTGTTCCATGTAAGGCGAGCTAGCATGTGTTTCCCAGTCCTAAATGGAGTTGAATCACATGCAGTTTCTGGTCCTACGAGCAAGAGTTGTTTTCTGGTAAAGAAAGTCACTATTGCGCTCCCATTGCCATACACAGTGCAAATAGCACTCGCGTCTGTTCCCAGCAAGTACAGTGTATCAGACTGAAGAGGAGCTACTGTTCTTGTCAGTTTCCTAAGCAGAGTTGAACTAGATATGGCCCGTGTGTAGGAAGCACAGTTCTTTTGTTCTGAGCAAGCTCACTGTTCTGGCCCTATAGGAAACACAGTAGAGTAGAAGAGTGCTCTTTTCTCTAAAGCAGAGTGTGTTTCTTGTAAGGTGAGCTAGCTTTTGTTTCCCAGTCCTAAATGGAGTTGAATCACATGCAGTTTCTGGTCCTACGAGCAAGAGTTGTTTTATGGTAAGAAGAGTCACTATTGCGCTGCCATTGCCATACACAGGACAAATAGCACTGGCGTCTGTTCCCAGGAAGTACAGTGTATTGGACTGAAGAGGATCTACTGTTCTTGTCAGGTTCCTAAGCAGAATTGAACTAGTTATGGCCGTGTGTGTAGGAAGCACAGTTCTTTTGTTCTGAGCAAGCTCACTGTTCAGACCCAATAAGAAACACAGTAGAGTAGAAGAGTGCTCTTTTCTCAAAAGCAGAGTGTGTTTCTTGTAAGGCGAGCTAGCGTTTGTTTCCCAGTCCTAAATGGAGTTGAGACACATGCAGTTTTTTGTCCTACGAGCAAGAGCTGTTTTCTGGTAAGACGAGTCACTATTGTGCTCCAATTTCCATACACAGTGCAAATAGCACTCGCGTCTGTTCCCCGAAAGTACAGTGTATTGGACTGAAGAGGAGCTACTGTTCTTCTCAGTTTCCTAAGCAGAATTGAACTAGATTTGGCCCGTGTGTAGGAAGCACAGTTCTTTTGTTCTGAGCAAGCTCACTGTTCTGGCCCTATAGGAAACACAGTAGAGTAGAAGAGTGCTCTTTTCTCTAAAGCAGAGTGTGTTTCTTGTAATGTGAGCTAGCTTTTGTTTCCCAGTCCTAAATGGAGTTGAATCACATGCAGTTTCTGGTCCTACGAGCAAGAGTTGTTTTATGGTAAGAAGAGTCACTATTGCGCTGCCATTGCCATACACAGTGCAAATAGCACTCGCGTCTGTTCCCCGAAAGTACAGTGTATTGGACTGAAGAGGAGCAACTGTTCTTCTCAGTTTCCTAAGCACAGTTGAACTAGATATGGCCCGTGTGTGTAGGAAGCACAGTTCTTTTGTTCTGAGCAAGCTCACTGTTCGGACCCCATAGGAAGAACAGTAGAGTAGAAGAGTGCTCTTTTCTCAAAAGCAGAGTGTGTTTCATGGAAGGCGAGCTAGTATTTGTATCCCAGTCCTAAGTGGAGTTGAACCACATGCAGTTTCTGGTTCTATGAGCAAGAGATGTTTTTTGGTAAGGAAAGTCACTATTGCGCTCCCATTGCCATACACAGTGCAAATAGCACTGGCGTCTGTTCCCAGCAAGTACAGTGTTTCGGACTGAAGAGGAGCTACGATTCTTGTCAGTTTCCTAAGCAGAGTTGAACATGATATGGCCCGTGTGTGTAGGAAGCACAGTTCTTTTTTTCTGAGCAAGCTCACTATTCTAGAACTAAAGGAAACACAGAAGAGTAGAAGAGTGCTCTTTTCTCAAAAGCAGAGTGTGTTACTTGTAAAGCGAGCTAGAGTTTGTTTCCCAGTCCTAAATGGAGTGGAATCACATGCAGTTTCTGGTCCTACGAGCAAGATTTGTTTTCTGGTAAGAAGAGTCTCTATTGCGCTGCCATTGCCATACACAGGACAAATATCACTGGCGTCTGTTCCCAGCAAGTACAGTGTATTGAACTGAAGAGGATCTGCTGTTCTTGTCAGGTTCCTAAGCAGACTTAAACTAGATATGGCCGTGTGTAGGAAGCACAGTTCTTTTGTTCTGAACAAGCTCACTGATCAGACCCCATAGGAAACACAGTAGAGTAGAAGAGTGCTCTTTTCTCTAAAGCAGAGTGTGTTTCTTGCAAGGTGAGCTAGCTTTTGTTTCCCAGTCCTAAATGGAGTGGAATCACATGCAGTTTCTGGTCCTACAAGCAAGAGTTGTTTTCTGTTAAGAAGAGTCACTATTGCGCTGCCATTGCCATACACAGGACAAATAGCTCTGGCGTCTGTTCCCAGCAAGTACAGTGTATTGGACTGAAGAGGATATACTGTTCTTGTCAGGTTCCTAAGCAGAATTGAACTAGATATGGCCGTGTGTGTAGGAAGCACAGTTCTTTTGTTCTGAGCAGCTCACTGTTCGGACCCCATAGGAAACACAGTAGAGTAGAAGAGTGCTCTTTTCTCAAAAGTAGAGTATGTTTCTTGTAAGGTGAGCTTGCATTTGTTTCCCAATCCTAAATGGAGTTGAGTCACATGCAGTTTTTTGTCCTACGAGCAAGATTTGTTTTCTGGTAAGAAGAGTCACTATTGCGCTGCCATTGCCATACACAGGACAAATATCACTGGTGTCTGTTCCCAGCAAGTACAGTGTATTGAACTGAAGAGGATCTGCTGTTCTTGTCAGGTTCCTAAGCAGACTTGAACTAGATATGGCCGTGTGTAGGAAGCACAGTTTTTTTGTTCTGAGCAAGCTCACTTTTCGTAACACATAGGAAACACAGTAGAGTAGAAGAGTGCTCTTTTCTCAAAAGCAGAGTGTGTTTTTGTAAGGCGAGCTGGCGTTTGTTTCCTAGTCCTAAATGGAGTTGAATCACATGCAGTTTCTGGTCCTATGAACAAGAGTTGTTTTCTGGTAAGGAAAGTCACTATTGTGCTCCCATTGCCCTTTACAAGGCAAATAGCACTCGCGTCTTTTCCAAGCAAGTACAGTGTATTGGACTGAATAGGAGCTACTGTTCTTGTCAGTTTACTAAGCAGAATTGAACTAGACATGGTCCGTGCGTGTAGGAAGCACAGTTCTTTTGTTCTGAGCAAGCTCACAGTTTGGACCCCATAGGAAACACAGTAGAGTAGAAGAGTGATCTTTTCTCAAAAGCAGAGTGTGTTTCTTGGAAGTCGAGCTAGCATTTCTTTCCCAGTCCTAAATGGAGTTGAGTCACATGCAGTTTTTTGTCCTATGAGCAAGAGTTGTTTTCTGGTAAGTCAAGTCACTATTGTGCTCTAATTGCCATACACAGTGCAAATAGCACTCGCGTCTGTTCCCAGCAAGTAGAGTGTATCGGACTGAAGAGGAGCTACTGTTCTTGTCAGTTTCCTAAGCAGAGTTGAACTAGTTATGGCCCGTGTGTAGGAAGCACAGTTCTTTTGTTCTGAGCAAGCTCACTGTTCTGGCCCTATAGGAAACACAGTAGAGTAGAAGAGTGCTCTTTCTTCAAAAGCAGAGTGTGTTTCTTGTAAAGCGAGCTAGAGTTTGTTTCCCAGTCCTAAATGGAGTGGAATCACATGCAGTTTCTGGTCCTATGAGCAAGAGTTGTTTTCTGGTTAGAAGAGTCACTATTGTGCTTCCATTGCCATACACAGGACAAATAGCATTGGCGTCTGTTCCCAGCAAGTACAGTGTATTGTACAGAAGAGGATCTACTCTTTTTGTCAGGTTCCTAAGCAGAATTGAACTAGATATGGCCGTGTGTGTAGGAAGCACAGTTCTTTTGTTCTGAGCAAGCTCAATGTTTGGACCCCATAGGAAACACAGTAGAGTAGAAGAGTGCTCTTTATCAAAAGCAGAGTGTGTTTCTTGTAAGGTGAGCTAGCGTTTGTTTCCCAGTCCTAAATGGAGTTGAGTCACATGCAGTTTTTTGTCCTACGAGCAAGAGTTGTTTTCTGGTAAGACAAGTCACTATTGTGCTCCAATTGCCATACACAGTGCAAATAGCACTCGCGTCCTTTCCCCGCAAGTACAGTGTATTGGACGGAAGAGGAGCTACTGTTCTTGTCAGTTTCCTAAGCAGAGTTGAACTAGATATGGTCCGTTTGTGTAGGAAGCACAGTTCTTTTGTTCTGAGCAAGCTCACTGTTCGGACCCTATAGGAAACACAGTAGAGTAGAAGAGTGCTCTTTTCTCAAAAGCAGAGTGTGTTTCTTGTAAGGCGAGCTAGCGTTTGTTTCCCAGTCCTAAATGGAGTTGAATCACATGCAGTTTCTGGTCCTATGAGCAAGAGTTTTTTTCTGGTAAGGAAAGACACTATTGCGCTCCCATTGCCATACACACTGCAAATAGCTCTCGCGTCTGTTTCCAGCAAGTACAGTGTATCAGACTGAAGAGGAGCTACTGTTCTTGTCAGTTTCCTAAGCAGAGTTGA
This sequence comes from Peromyscus eremicus, assembly GCF_949786415.1. NCBI lineage: Eukaryota > Metazoa > Chordata > Mammalia > Rodentia > Cricetidae > Peromyscus > Peromyscus eremicus. Next base: position 1,166,970 of record NW_026734298.1, read on the forward strand.
ACTAGATATGGCCCGTGTGTGTAGGAAGCACAGTTCTTATGTTCTGAGCAAGTTCACTCTTCTGGCCATATAGGAAACACTGTAGAGTAGAAGAGTGCTCTTTTCTCAAAAGCAGAGTGTGTTTTTGTAAAGCGAGCTAGCGTTTGTTTCCCAGTCCTAAATGGAGTTCAATCACATGCAGTTTCTGGTCCTAAGAGCAAGAGTTGTTTTCTGGTAAGGAAAGTCACTATTGTGCTACCCTTGCCATACACAGTGCAAATAGCTCCCGCGTCTGTTCCCAGCAAGTACAGTGTATCGGACTGAAGAGGAGCTACTGTTCTTGTCAGTTTCCTAAGCAGAGTTGAACATGATATGGCCCGTGTGTGTAGGAAGAACAGTTCTTATGTTCTGAGCAAGCTCACTGTTCTGGCCCTATAGGAAACACAGTAGAGTAGAAGCGTGCTCTTTTCTCAAAAGCAGGGTGTGTTTCTTGTAAGGCGAGCTAGCATTTGTTTCCCAGTCCTAAATGGAGTTGAGTCACATGCAGTTTTTTGTCCTAAGAGCAAGAGCTGTTTTCTGGTAAGACGTCAATATTGTGCTCCAATTGCCATACACAGTGCAAATAGCACTCGTGTCTGTTCCCCGAAAGTACAGTGTATTGGACTGAAGAGGAGCTACTGTTCTTCTCAGTTTCCTAAGCAGAGTTGAACTAGATATGGCCCGTGTGTGTAGGAAGCACAGTTCTTTTGTTCTGAGCAAGCTCACTGTTCGGACCCCATAGGAAGCACAGTAGAGTAGAAGAGTGCTCTTTTCTCAAAAGCAGAGTGTGTTTCTTGTAAGGTGAGCTAGCATTTGTATCCCAGTCCTAAATGGAGTTGAGTCACATGCAGTTTTTTGTCCTACGAGCAAGAGCTGTTATCTGGTAAGACGAGTCAATATTGTGCTCCAATTGCCATACACAGTGCAAATAGCACTCGCGTCTGTTCCCCGAAAGTACAGTGTATTGGACTGAAGAGGAGCTACTGTTCTTCTCAGTTTCCTAAGCAGAGTTGAACTAGATATGGCCCGTGTGTGTAGGAAGCACAGTTCTTTTGTTCTGAGCAAGCTCACTGTTCGGACCCCATAGGAAGCACAGTAGAGTAGAAGAGTGCTCTTTTCTCAAAAGCAGAGTGTGTTTCATGGAAGGCTAGCTAGCATTTGTATCCCAGTCCTAAATGGAGTTGAATCCCATGCAGTTTCTGGTCCTATGAGCAAGAGTTGTTTTCTGGTAAGGAAAGTCACTATTGCGCTCCCATTGCCATACACAGTGCAAATAGCACTCGCGTCTGTTCCCAGCAAGTACAGTGTTTCGGACTGAAGAGGAGCTACTGTTCTTGTCAGTTTCCTAAGCAGAGTTGAACTAGTTATGGCCCGTGTGTAGGAAGCACAGTTCTTTTGTTCTGACCAAGTTCACTGTTCTGGCCATATAGGAAACACAGTAGAGTAGAGTGTGCTCTTTTCTTTAAAGTAGAGTGTGTTTCTTGTAAGGCGAGCTAGCGTTTGTTTCCCAGTCCTAAATGGAGTTGAATCACATGCAGTTTCTGGTCCTACGTGCAAGAGTTGTTTTATGGTAAGAAGAGTCACTATTGCGCTGCCATTGCCATACACAGTGCAAATCGCACATGCGTCTGTTCCCAGCAAGTACAGTGTATTGGACTGAAGAGGATCTACTGTTCTTGTCAGTTTCCTAAGCAGAATTGAACTAGATATGGCCGTGTGTGTAGGAAGCACAGTTCTTTTGTTCTGAGCAAGCTCACTGTTCGGACCCCATAGGAAACACAGTAGAGTAGAAAGAGTGCTCTTTTCTCAAAAGCAGAGTGTGTTTCTTGTAAGGCGAGCTAGCGTTTGTTTCCCAGTCCTAAATGGAGTTGAATCACATGCAGTTTCTGGTCCTACGAGCAAGGGTTTTTTTCTGGTAAGGAAAGACACTATTGCGCTCCCATTGCCATACACATTGCAAATAGCTCTCGCGTCTGTTTCCAGCAAGTACAGTGTATCAGACTGAAGAGTAGCTACTGTTCTTGTCAGTTTCCTAAGCAGAGTTGAACTAGATATGGCCCGTGTGTGTAGGAAGCACAGTTCTTATATTCTGAGCAAGTTCACTCTTCTGGCCCTATAGGAAACACTGTAGAGTAGAAGAGTGCTCTTTTCTCAAAAGCAGAGTGTGTTTTTGTAAAGCGAGCTAGCGTTTGTTTCCCAGTCCTAAATGGAGTTCAATCACATGCAGTTTCTGGTCCTAAGAGCAAGAGTTGTTTTCTGGTAAGGAAAGTCACTATTGTGCTCCCCTTGCCATACACAGTGCAAATAGCTCCCGTGTCTGTTCCCAGCAAGTACAGTGTATCGACTGAAGAGGAGCTACTGTTCTTGTCAGTTTACTAAGCAGAGTTGAACATGATATGGCCCGTGAGTAGGAAGCACAGTTCTTATGTTCTGAGCAAGCTCACTGTTCTGGCCCTATAGGAAACACAGTAGAGTAGAAGCGTGCTCTTTTCTCAAAAGCAGGGTGTGTTTCTTGTAAGGCGAGCTAGCATTTGTTTCCCAGTCCTAAATGGAGTTGAGTCACATGCAGTTTTTTGTCCTACGAGCAAGAGCTGTTTTCTGGTAAGACGTCAATATTGTGCTCCAATTGCCATACACAGTGCAAATAGCACTCGCGTCTGTTCCCCGAAAGTACAGTGTATTGGACTGAAGAGGAGCTACTGTTCTTCTCAGTTTCCTAAGCAGAGTTGAACTAGATATGGCCCGTGTGTGTAGGAAGCACAGTTCTTTTGTTCTGAGCAAGCTCACTGTTCGGACCCCATAGGAAGCACAGTAGAGTAGAAGAGTGCTCTTTTCTCAAAAGCAGAGTGTGTTTCCTGTAAGGCGAGCTAGCATTTGTTTCCCAGTCCTAAATGGAGTTGAATCCCATGCAGTTTCTGGTCCTATGAGCAAGAGTTGTTTTCTGGTAAGGAAAGTCACTATTGCGCTCCCATTGCCATACACAGTGCAAATAGCACTCGCGTCTGTTCCCAGCAAGTACAGTGTTTCGGACTGAAGAGGAGCTACTGTTCTTGTCAGTTTCCTAAGCAGAGTTGAACTAGTTATGGCCCGTGTGTAGGAAGCACAGTTCTTCTGTTCTGACCAAGCTCACTGTTCTGACCATATAGGAAACACAGTAGAGTAGACGAGTGCTCTTTTCTTTAAAGCAGAGTGTGTTTCTTGTAAGGCGAGCTAGCGTTTGTTTCCCAGTCCTAAATGGAGTTGAATCACATGCAGTTTCTGGTCCTACGTGCAAGAGTTGTTTTATGGTAAGAAGAGTCACTATTGCGCTGCCATTGCCATACACAGCACAAATAGCACTGGCGTCTGTTCCCAGCAAGTACAGTGTATTGGACTGAAGAGGACCTACTGTTCTTGTCAGGTTCCTAAGCAGAATTGAACTAGATATGGCCTTGTGTGTAGGAATCACAGTTCTTTTGTTCTGAGCAAGCTCACTGTTCGGACACCATAGGAAACACAGTAGAGTAGAAGAGTGCTCTTTTCTCAAAAGCAGAGTGTGTTTCTTGTAAGGCGAGCTAGCATTTGTTTCCCAGTCCTAAATGGAGTTGAATCACATGCAGTTTCTGGTCCTAAGAGCATGAGTTGTTTTCTGGTAAGGAAAGTCACTATTGTGCTCCCATTCCCATACACTGTGCAAATAGCTCTCGCATCTGTTCCCAGCAAGTACAGTGTATCGGACTGAAGAGGGGCTACTGTTCTTGTCAGTTTCCTAAGCAGAGTTGAACATGATATGGCACTTGTGTGTAGGAAGCACAGTTCTTATGTTCTGAGCAAGCTCACTCTTCTGGCCCTATAGGAAACACAGTAGAGTAGAAGTGTGCTCTTTTCTCAAAAGCAGAGTGTGTTTTTGTAAGGCGAGCTAGCGTTTGTTTCCTAGTTAAATGGAGTTGAATCACATGCAGTTTCTGGTCCTACGAGCAAGAGTTGTTTTCTGGTAAAAAAAGTCACTATTGCGCTCCCATTGCCACACACAGTGCAAATAGCACTCGCGTCTGTTCCCAGAGAGTACAGTGTATCGGACTGAAGAGGAGCTACTGTTCTTGTCAGTTTCCTAAGCAGAGTTGAACTAAATATGGCCCGTGTGTGTAGGAAGCACAGTTCTTTTGTTCTGAGCAAGCTCACTGTTCTGGCCCTATAGGAAACACAGTAGAGTAGAAGAGTGCTCTTTTCTCTAAAGCAGAGTGTTTTTCTGGTAAGGTGAGCTAGCTTTTGTTTCCTAGTCCTAAATGGAGTTAAATCACATGCATTTTCTGGTCCTACGAGCAAGAGTTGTTTTATGGTAAGAAGAGTCACTATTGCGCTGCCATTGCCATACACTGGACAAATAGCACTGGCGTCTGTTCCCAGCAAGTACAGTGTATTGGACTGAAGAGGACCTACTGTTCTTGTCAGGTTCCTAAGCAGAATTGAACTAGATATGGCCGTGTGTGTAGGAAGCACAGTTCTTTTGTTCTGAGCAAGCTCACTGTTCAGACACCATAGGAAACACAGTAGAGTAGAAGAGTGCTCTTTTCTCAAAAGCAGAGTGTGTTTCTTGTAAAGCGAGCTAGCATTTGTTTCCCAGTCCTAAATGGAGTTGAATCACATGCAGTTTCTGGTCCTAAGAGCATGAGTTGTTTTCTGGTAAGGAAAGTCACTATTGCGCTCCCATTGCCCTACACAAGGCAAATAGCACTCACGTCTTTTCCCAGCATGTACAGTGTATTGGACTGAATAGGAGCTACTGTTCTTGTCAGTTTCCTAAGCAGAGTTGAACTAGATATGGTCCATGTGTGTAGGAAGCACAGTTCTTATGTTCTGAGCAAGCTCACTGTTCTGGCCCTATAGGAAACACAGTAGAGTAGATGCGTGCTCTTGTCTCAAAAGCAGGGTGTGTTTCTTGTAAGGCGAGCTAGCATTTGTTTCCCAGTCCTAAATGGAGTTGAGTCACATGCAGTTTTTTGTCCTACGAGCAAGAGCTGTTTTCTGGTAAGACATCAATATTGTGCTCCAATTGCCATACACAGTGCAAATAGCACTCGCGTCTGTTCCCCGAAAGTACAGTGTATTGGACTGAAGAGGAGCTACTGTTTTTCTCAGTTTCCTAAGCAGAGTTGAACTAGATATGGCCCGTGTGTGTAGGAAGCACAGTTCTTTTGTTCTGAGCAAGCTCACTGTTCAGACCCCATAGGAAGCACAGTAGAGTAGAAGAGTGCTCTTTTCTCAAAAGCAGAGTGTGTTTCTTGTAAGGCGAGCTAGCATTTGTTTCCCAGTCCTAAATGGAGTTGAGTCACATGCAGTTTTTTGTCCTACGAGCAAGAGCTGTTTTCTGGTAAGACGAGTCAATATTGTGCTCCAATTGCCATACACAGAGCAAATAGCACTCGTGTCTGTTCCCCGAAAGTACAGTGTATTGGACTGAAGAGGAGCTACTGTTCTTCTCAGTTTCCTAAGCAGAGTTGAACTAGATATGGCCCGTGTGTGTAGGAAGCACAGTTCTTTTGTTCTGAGCAAGCTCACTGTTCGGACCCCATAGGAAGCACAGTAGAGTAGAAGAGTGCTCTTTTCTCAAAAGCAGAGTGTGTTTCTTGTAAGGAGAGCTAGCATTTGTTTCCCAGTCCTAAATGGAGTTGAGTCACATGCAGTTTTTTGTCCTACGAGCAAGAGCTGTTTTCTGGTAAGACGAGTCAATATTGTGCTCCAATTGCCATACACAGTGCAAATAGCACTTGCGTCTGTTCCCCGCAAGTACAGTGTATTGGACTGAAGAGGAGCTACTGTTCTTGTCAGTTTCCTAAGCAGAGTTGAACTAGATATGGCCCGTGTGTGTAGGAAGCACAGTTCTTTTGTTCTGAGCAAGCTCACTGTTCTGGCCCTATATGAAACAAAGTAGAGTAGAAGAGTGCTCTTTTATCAAAAGCAGAGTGTGTTTCTTGTAAGGCGAGCTAGCGTTTGTTTCCCAGTCCTAAATGGAGTTGAATCACATGCAGTTTCTGGTCCTATGATCAAGAGTTGTTTTCTGGTAAGGAAAGACACTATTGCGCTCCCATTGCCATACACAGTGCAAATAGCACTCGCGTCTGTTCCCAGCAAGTACAGTGTACTGGACTGAGGAGGAGCTACTGTTCTTGTCAGTGTCCTAAGCAAAGTTGAACTAGTTATGGCCCGTGTGTAGGAAGCACAGTTCTTTTTTTCTGAGAAAGCTCACTGTTCTGGCCTCATAGGAAACACAGTAGAGTAGAAGAGTGCTCTTTTCTCAAAAGCAGAGTGTGTTTCTTGTAAAGCGAGCTAGAGTTTGTTTCCCAGTCCTAAATGGAGTTGAATCACATGAAGTTTCTGGTCCTAAGGGCAAGAGTTGTTTTCTGTTAAAAAGAGTAACTATTGCGCTGCCATTGCCATACTCAGGACAAATAGCACTGGCGTCTGTTCCCAGCAAGTACAGTGTATTGAACTGAAGAGGATCTACTGTACTTGTCAGGTTCCTAAGCAGACTTGAACTAGATATGGCCGTGTGTGTAGGAAGCACAGTTATTTTGTTCTGAGCAAGCTCAGTGTTCTAGCCCTAAAGGAAACACAGAAGAGTAGAAGAGTGCTCTTTTCTCAAAAGCAGAGTGTGTTTCTTGCAAAGCGAGCTAGAGTTTGTTTCCCAGTCCTAAATGGAGTGGAATCACATGCAGTTTCTGGTCCTACGAGCAAGATTTGTTTTCTGGTAAGAAGAGTCACTATTGCGCTGCCATTGCCATACACAGGACAAATAGCACTGGCGTCTGTTCCCAGCAAGTACAGTGTATTGTACAGAAGAGGATCTACTCTTTTTGTCAGGTTCCTAAGCAGAATTGAACTAGATATGGCCGTGTGTGTAGGAAGCACAGTTCTTTTGTTCTGAGAAAGCTCACTGTTCGGACCACATAGGAAACACAGTAGAGTAGAAGAGTGCTCTTTATCAAAAGCAGAGTGTGTTTCTTGTAAGGTGAGCTAGCGTTTGTTTCCCAGTCCTAAATGGAGTTGAGTCACATGCAGTTTTTTGTCCTACGAGCAAGAGTTGTTTTCTGGTAAGACAAGTCACTATTGTGCTCCAATTGCCATACACAGTGCAAATAGCACTCGCGGCCTTTCCCCACAAGTACAGTGTATTGGACGGAAGAGGAGCTACTGTTCTTGTCAGTTTCCTAAGCAGAGTTGAACTAGATATGGCCCATGTGTAGGAAGCACAGTTCTTTTGTTCTGAGCAAGCTCACTATTCTGGCCCTATAGGAAACACAGTTGAGTAGAAGAGTGCTCTTTTCTCAAAAGCAGAGTGTGTTTCATGTAAGGCGAGCTAGCATTTGTTTCACAGTCCTAAATGGAGTTGAATCACATGAAGTTTCTGGTCTTACGAACAAGACTTGTTTTCTGGTAAGGAAAGTCACTATTGCGCTCCCATTGCCATACACAGTGCAAATAGCACTCGCGTCTGTTCCCAGCAAGTACAGTGTATCGGACTGAAGAGGAGTTACTGTTCTTGTCAGTTTCCTAAGCAGAGTTGAACTAGATATGGCCCATGTGTAGGAAGCACAGTTCTTTTGTTTTGAGCAAGCTCACTATTCTGGCCCTATAGGAAACACAGTAGAGTAGAAGACTGCTCTTTTCTCTAAAGCAGAGTGTGTTTCTTGTAAGGTGATCTAGCTTTTGTTTCCCAGTCCTAAATGGTGTTGAATCACATGCAGTTTCTGATCCTACGAGCAAGAGTTGTTTTCTGGTATGAAGAGTCACTATTGCGCTGCCATTGCCATACACAGGACAAACAGCACTGGTGTCTGTTCCCAGCAATTACAGTGTACCGGACTGAAGAGGATCTACTGTCCTTGTCAGGTTCCTAAGCAGAATTGAACTAGATATGGCCGTGTGTAGGAAGCACAGTTCTTTTGTTCTGAGCAAGCTCACTGTTCTGGCCCTATAGGAAACACAGTAGAGTAGAAGAGTGCTCTTTTCTCAAAAGCAGAGTGTGTTTCTTGTAAGGCGAGCTAGCGTTTGTTTCCCAGTCCTAAATGGAGTTGAGTCACATGCAGTTTTTTGTCCTATGAGCAATAGTTGTTTTCTGGTAAGACGAGTCACTATTGTGCTCCAATTGCCATACAGAGTGCAAATAGCACTCGTGTCTGTTCCCCGTAAGTACAGTATATTGGACGGAAGAGGAGCTACTGTTCTTGTCAGTTTCCTAAGCAGAGTTGAACTAGATATGGCCCATGTTTAGGAAGCACAGTTCTTTTGTTTTGAGCAAGCTCACTGTTCGGACCCTATAGGAAACACAGTAGAGTAGAAGAGTGCTCTTTTCTCAAAAGCAGAGTGTGTTTCTTGTAAGGCGAGCTAGCGTTTGTTTCCCAGTCCTAAATGGAGTTGAATCACATGCAGTTTCTGGTCCTATGAGCAAGAGTTTTTTTCTGGTAAGGAAAGACACTATTGCGCTCCCATTGCCATACACACTGCAAATAGCTCTCGCGTCTGTTTCCAGCAAGTACAGTGTATCAGACTGAAGAGGAGCTACTGTTCTTGTCAGTTTCCTAAGCAGAGTTGAACTAGATATGGCCCGTGTGTGTAGGAAGCACAGTTCTTATGTTCTGAGCAAGTTCACTCTTCTGGCCATATAGGAAACACTGTAGAGTAGAAGAGTGCTCTTTTCTCAAAAGCAGAGTGTGTTTTTGTAAAGCGAGCTAGCGTTTGTTTCCCAGTCCTAAATGGAGTTCAATCACATGCAGTTTCTGGTCCTAAGAGCAAGAGTTGTTTTCTGGTAAGGAAAGTCACTATTGTGCTACCCTTGCCATACACAGTGCAAATAGCTCCCGCGTCTGTTCCCAGCAAGTACAGTGTATCGGACTGAAGAGGAGCTACTGTTCTTGTCAGTTTCCTAAGCAGAATTGAACATGATATGGCCCGTGTGTGTAGGAAGAACAGTTCTTATGTTCTGAGCAAGCTCACTGTTCTGGCCCTATAGGAAACACAGTAGAGTAGAAGCGTGCTCTTTTCTCAAAAGCAGGGTGTGTTTCTTGTAAGGCGAGCTAGCATTTGTTTCCCAGTCCTAAATGGAGTTGAGTCACATGCAGTTTTTTGTCCTAAGAGCAAGAGCTGTTTTCTGGTAAGACGTCAATATTGTGCTCCAATTGCCATACACAGTGCAAATAGCACTCGTGTCTGTTCCCCGAAAGTACAGTGTATTGGACTGAAGAGGAGCTACTGTTCTTCTCAGTTTCCTAAGCAGAGTTGAACTAGATATGGCCCGTGTGTGTAGGAAGCACAGTTCTTTTGTTCTGAGCAAGCTCACTGTTCGGACCCCATAGGAAGCACAGTAGAGTAGAAGAGTGCTCTTTTCTCAAAAGCAGAGTGTGTTTCTTGTAAGGCGAGCTAGCATTTGTATCCCAGTCCTAAATGGAGTTGAGTCACATGCAGTTTTTTGTCCTACGAGCAAGAGCTGTTATCTGGTAAGACGAGTCAATATTGTGCTCCAATTGCCATACACAGTGCAAATAGCACTCGCGTCTGTTCCCCGAAAGTACAGTGTATTGGACTGAAGAGGAGCTACTGTTCTTCTCAGTTTCCTAAGCAGAGTTGAACTAGATATGGCCCGTGTGTGTAGGAAGCACAGTTCTTTGTTCTGAGCAAGCTCACTGTTCGGACCCCATAGGAAGCACAGTAGAGTAGAAGAGTGCTCTTTTCTCAAAAGCAGAGTGTGTTTCATGGAAGGCTAGCTAGCATTTGTATCCCAGTCCTAAATGGAGTTGAATCCCATGCAGTTTCTGGTCCTATGAGCAAGAGTTGTTTTCTGGTAAGGAAAGTCACTATTGCGCTCCCATTGCCATACACAGTGCAAATAGCACTCGCGTCTTTTCCCAGCAAGTACAGTGTTTCGGACTGAAGAGGAGCTACTGTTCTTGTCAGTTTCCTAAGCAGAGTTGAACTAGTTATGGCCCGTGTGTAGGAAGCACAGTTCTTTTGTTCTGACCAAGTTCACTGTTCTGGCCATATAGGAAACACAGTAGAGTAGAGAGTGCTCTTTTCTTTAAAGTAGAGTGTGTTTCTTGTAAGGCGAGCTAGCGTTTGTTTCCCAGTCCTAAATGGAGTTGAATCACATGCAGTTTCTGGTCCTACGTGCAAGAGTTGTTTTATGGTAAGAAGAGTCACTATTGCGCTGCCATTGCCATACACAGGACAAATAGCACTGGCGTCTGTTCCCAGCAAGTACAGTGTATTGGACTGAAGAGGACCTACTGTTCTTGTCAGGTTCCTAAGCAGAATTGAACTAGATATGGCCGTGTGTGTAGGAAGCACAGTTCTTTTGTCTGAGCATGCTCACTGTTCGGACACCATAGGAAACACAGTAGAGTAGAAGAGTGCTCTTTTCTCAAAAGCAGAGTGTGTTTCTTGTAAGGCGAGCTAGCATTTGTTTCCCAGTCCTAAATGGAGTTGAATCACATGCAGTTTCTGGTCCTAAGAGCATGAGTTGTTTTCTGGTAAGGAAAGTCACTATTGCGCTCCCATTGCCCTACACAAGGCAAATAGCACTCGCGTCTTTTCCCAGCAAGTACAGTGCATTGGACTGAATAGGAGCTACTGTTCTTGTCAGTTTCCTAAGCAGAGTTGAACTAGATATGGTCCGTGTGTGTAGGAAGCACAGTTCTTTTGTTCTGAGCAAGCTCACTGTTTGGACCCCATAGGAAACACAGTAGAGTAGAAGAGGGCTCTTTTCTCTAAAGCAGAGTGTATTTCTTGTAAGGAGAGCTAGCGTTTGTTTCCCAGTCCTAAATGGAGTTGAATCACATGCAGTTTCTGGTCCTACGAGCAAGAGCTGTTTTATGGTAAGGAAAGTCACTATTTTGCTCCCATTGCCATACACAGTGCAAATCGCACATGCGTCTGTTCCCAGCAAGTACAGTGTATTGGACTGAAGAGGATCTACTGTTCTTGTCAGTTTCCTAAGCAGAATTGAACTAGATATGGCCGTGTGTGTAGGAAGCACAGTTCTTTTGTTCTGAGCAAGCTCACTGTTCGGACCCCATAGGAAACACAGTAGAGTAGAAAGAGTGCTCTTTTCTCAAAAGCAGAGTGTGTTTCTTGTAAGGCGAGCTAGCGTTTGTTTCCCAGTCCTAAATGGAGTTGAATCACATGCAGTTTCTGGTCCTACGAGCAATGTTTTTTTCTGGTAAGGAAAGACACTATTGCGCTCCCATTGCCATACACATTGCAAATAGCTCTCGCGTCTGTTTCCAGCAAGTACAGTGTATCAGACTGAAAAGTAGCTACTGTTCTTGTCAGTTTCCTAAGCAGAGTTGAACTAGATATGGCCGTGTGTGTAGGAAGCACAGTTCTTATATTCTGAGCAAGTTCACTCTTCTGGCCCTATAGGAAACACTGTAGAGTAGAAGAGTGCTCTTTTCTCAAAAGCAGAGTGTGTTTTTGTAAAGCGAGCTAGCGTTTGTTTCCCAGTCCTAAATGGAGTTCAATCACATGCAGTTTCTGGTCCTAAGAGCAAGAGTTGTTTTCTGGTAAGGAAAGTCACTATTGTGCAACCCTTGCCATACACAGTGCAAATAGCTCCCGTGTCTCTTCCCAGCAAGTACAGTGTATCGACTGAAGAGGAGCTACTGTTCTTGTCAGTTTCCTAAGCAGAGTTGAACATGATATGGCCCGTGTGTAGGAAGCACAGTTCTTATGTTCTGAGCAAGCTCACTGTTCTGGCCCTATAGGAAACACAGTAGAGTAGAAGCGTGCTCTTTTCTCAAAAGCAGGGTGTGTTTCTTGTAAGGCGAGCTAGCATTTGTTTCCCAGTCCTAAATGGAGTTGAGTCACATGCAGTTTTTTGTCCTACGAGCAAGAGCTGTTTTCTGGTAAGACGTCAATATTGTGCTCCAATTGCCATACACAGTGCAAATAGCACTCGCGTCTGTTCCCCGAAAGTACAGTGTATTGGACTGAAGAGGAGCTACTGTTCTTCTCAGTTTCCTAAGCAGAATTGAACTAGATTTGGCCCGTGTGTAGGAAGCACAGTTCTTTTGTTCTGAGCAAGCTCACTGTTCTGGCCCTATAGGAAACACAGTAGAGTAGAAGAGTGCTCTTTTCTCTAAAGCAGAGTGTGTTTCTTGTAATGTGAGCTAGCTTTTGTTTCCCAGTCCTAAATGGAGTTGAATCACATGCAGTTTCTGGTCCTACGAGCAAGAGTTGTTTTATGGTAAGAAGAGTCACTATTGCGCTGCCATTGCCATACACAGTGCAAATAGCACTCGCGTCTGTTCCCCGAAAGTACAGTGTATTGGACTGAAGAGGAGCAACTGTTCTTCTCAGTTTCCTAAGCACAGTTGAACTAGATATGGCCCGTGTGTGTAGGAAGCACAGTTCTTTTGTTCTGAGCAAGCTCACTGTTCGGACCCCATAGGAAGAACAGTAGAGTAGAAGAGTGCTCTTTTCTAAAAAGCAGAGTGTGTTTCATGGAAGGCGAGCTAGTATTTGTATCCCAGTCCTAAGTGGAGTTGAACCACATGCAGTTTCTGGTTCTATGAGCAAGAGATGTTTTTTGGTAAGGAAAGTCACTATTGCGCTCCCATTGCCATACACAGTGCAAATAGCACTGGCGTCTGTTCCCAGCAAGTACAGTGTTTCGGACTGAAGAGGAGCTACGATTCTTGTCAGTTTCCTAAGCAGAGTTGAACATGATATGGCCCGTGTGTGTAGGAAGCACAGTTCTTTTTTTCTGAGCAAGCTCACTATTCTAGAACTAAAGGAAACACAGAAGAGTAGAAGAGTGCTCTTTTCTCAAAAGCAGAGTGTGTTACTTGTAAAGCGAGCTAGAGTTTGTTTCCCAGTCCTAAATGGAGTGGAATCACATGCAGTTTCTGGTCCTACGAGCAAGATTTGTTTTCTGGTAAGAAGAGTCTCTATTGCGCTGCCATTGCCATACACAGGACAAATATCACTGGCGTCTGTTCCCAGCAAGTACAGTGTATTGAACTGAAGAGGATCTGCTGTTCTTGTCAGGTTCCTAAGCAGACTTAAACTAGATATGGCCGTGTGTAGGAAGCACAGTTCTTTTGTTCTGAACAAGCTCACTGATCAGACCCCATAGGAAACACAGTAGAGTAGAAGAGTGCTCTTTTCTCTAAAGCAGAGTGTGTTTCTTGCAAGGTGAGCTAGCTTTTGTTTCCCAGTCCTAAATGGAGTGGAATCACATGCAGTTTCTGGTCCTACAAGCAAGAGTTGTTTTCTGTTAAGAAGAGTCACTATTGCGCTGCCATTGCCATACACAGGACAAATAGCTCTGGCGTCTGTTCCCAGCAAGTACAGTGTATTGGACTGAAGAGGATATACTGTTCTTGTCAGGTTCCTAAGCAGAATTGAACTAGATATGGCCGTGTGTGTAGGAAGCACAGTTCTTTTGTTCTGAGCAGCTCACTGTTCGGACCCCATAGGAAACACAGTAGAGTAGAAGAGTGCTCTTTTCTCAAAAGTAGAGTATGTTTCTTGTAAGGTGAGCTTGCATTTGTTTCCCAATCCTAAATGGAGTTGAGTCACATGCAGTTTTTTGTCCTACGAGCAAGATTTGTTTTCTGGTAAGAAGAGTCACTATTGCGCTGCCATTGCCATACACAGGACAAATATCACTGGTGTCTGTTCCCAGCAAGTACAGTGTATTGAACTGAAGAGGATCTGCTGTTCTTGTCAGGTTCCTAAGCAGACTTGAACTAGATATGGCCGTGTGTAGGAAGCACAGTTTTTTTGTTCTGAGCAAGCTCACTTTTCGTAACACATAGGAAACACAGTAGAGTAGAAGAGTGCTCTTTTCTCAAAAGCAGAGTGTGTTTTTGTAAGGCGAGCTGGCGTTTGTTTCCTAGTCCTAAATGGAGTTGAATCACATGCAGTTTCTGGTCCTATGAACAAGAGTTGTTTTCTGGTAAGGAAAGTCACTATTGTGCTCCCATTGCCCTTTACAAGGCAAATAGCACTCGCGTCTTTTCCAAGCAAGTACAGTGTATTGGACTGAATAGGAGCTACTGTTCTTGTCAGTTTACTAAGCAGAATTGAACTAGACATGGTCCGTGCGTGTAGGAAGCACAGTTCTTTTGTTCTGAGCAAGCTCACAGTTTGGACCCCATAGGAAACACAGTAGAGTAGAAGAGTGATCTTTTCTCAAAAGCATAGTGTGTTTCTTGGAAGTCGAGCTAGCATTTCTTTCCCAGTCCTAAATGGAGTTGAGTCACATGCAGTTTTTTGTCCTATGAGCAAGAGTTGTTTTCTGGTAAGTCAAGTCACTATTGTGCTCTAATTGCCATACACAGTGCAAATAGCACTCGCGTCTGTTCCCAGCAAGTAGAGTGTATCGGACTGAAGAGGAGCTACTGTTCTTGTCAGTTTCCTAAGCAGAGTTGAACTAGTTATGGCCCGTGTGTAGGAAGCACAGTTCTTTTGTTCTGAGCAAGCTCACTGTTCTGGCCCTATAGGAAACACAGTAGAGTAGAAGAGTGCTCTTTCTTCAAAAGCAGAGTGTGTTTCTTGTAAAGCGAGCTAGAGTTTGTTTCCCAGTCCTAAATGGAGTGGAATCACATGCAGTTTCTGGTCCTATGAGCAAGAGTTGTTTTCTGGTTAGAAGAGTCACTATTGTGCTTCCATTGCCATACACAGGACAAATAGCATTGGCGTCTGTTCCCAGCAAGTACAGTGTATTGTACAGAAGAGGATCTACTCTTTTTGTCAGGTTCCTAAGCAGAATTGAACTAGATATGGCCGTGTGTGTAGGAAGCACAGTTCTTTTGTTCTGAGCAAGCTCAATGTTTGGACCCCATAGGAAACACAGTAGAGTAGAAGAGTGCTCTTTATCAAAAGCAGAGTGTGTTTCTTGTAAGGTGAGCTAGCGTTTGTTTCCCAGTCCTAAATGGAGTTGAGTCACATGCAGTTTTTTGTCCTACGAGCAAGAGTTGTTTTCTGGTAAGACAAGTCACTATTGTGCTCCAATTGCCATACACAGTGCAAATAGCACTCGCGTCCTTTCCCCGCAAGTACAGTGTATTGGACGGAAGAGGAGCTACTGTTCTTGTCAGTTTCCTAAGCAGAGTTGAACTAGATATGGTCCGTTTGTGTAGGAAGCACAGTTCTTTTGTTCTGAGCAAGCTCACTGTTCGGACCCTATAGGAAACACAGTAGAGTAGAAGAGTGCTCTTTTCTCAAAAGCAGAGTGTGTTTCTTGTAAGGCGAGCTAGCGTTTGTTTCCCAGTCCTAAATGGAGTTGAATCACATGCAGTTTCTGGTCCTATGAGCAAGAGTTTTTTTCTGGTAAGGAAAGACACTATTGCGCTCCCATTGCCATACACACTGCAAATAGCTCTCGCGTCTGTTTCCAGCAAGTACAGTGTATCAGACTGAAGAGGAGCTACTGTTCTTGTCAGTTTCCTAAGCAGAGTTGAACTAGATATGGCCCGTGTGTGTAGGAAGCACAGTTCTTATGTTCTGAGCAAGTTCACTCTTCTGGCCATATAGGAAACACTGTAGAGTAGAAGAGTGCTCTTTTCTCAAAAGCAGAGTGTGTTTTTGTAAAGCGAGCTAGCGTTTGTTTCCCAGTCCTAAATGGAGTTCAATCACATGCAGTTTCTGGTCCTAAGAGCAAGAGTTGTTTTCTGGTAAGGAAAGTCACTATTGTGCTACCCTTGCCATACACAGTGCAAATAGCTCCCGCGTCTGTTCCCAGCAAGTACAGTGTATCGGACTGAAGAGGAGCTACTGTTCTTGTCAGTTTCCTAAGCAGAGTTGAACATGATATGGCCCGTGTGTGTAGGAAGAACAGTTCTTATGTTCTGAGCAAGCTCACTGTTCTGGCCCTATAGGAAACACAGTAGAGTAGAAGCGTGCTCTTTTCTCAAAAGCAGGGTGTGTTTCTTGTAAGGCGAGCTAGCATTTGTTTCCCAGTCCTAAATGGAGTTGAGTCACATGCAGTTTTTTGTCCTAAGAGCAAGAGCTGTTTTCTGGTAAGACGTCAATATTGTGCTCCAATTGCCATACACAGTGCAAATAGCACTCGTGTCTGTTCCCCGAAAGTACAGTGTATTGGACTGAAGAGGAGCTACTGTTCTTCTCAGTTTCCTAAGCAGAGTTGAACTAGATATGGCCCGTGTGTGTAGGAAGCACAGTTCTTTTGTTCTGAGCAAGCTCACTGTTCGGACCCCATAGGAAGCACAGTAGAGTAGAAGAGTGCTCTTTTCTCAAAAGCAGAGTGTGTTTCTTGTAAGGTGAGCTAGCATTTGTATCCCAGTCCTAAATGGAGTTGAGTCACATGCAGTTTTTTGTCCTACGAGCAAGAGCTGTTATCTGGTAAGACGAGTCAATATTGTGCTCCAATTGCCATACACAGTGCAAATAGCACTCGCGTCTGTTCCCCGAAAGTACAGTGTATTGGACTGAAGAGGAGCTACTGTTCTTCTCAGTTTCCTAAGCAGAGTTGAACTAGATATGGCCCGTGTGTGTAGGAAGCACAGTTCTTTTGTTCTGAGCAAGCTCACTGTTCGGACCCCATAGGAAGCACAGTAGAGTAGAAGAGTGCTCTTTTCTCAAAAGCAGAGTGTGTTTCATGGAAGGCTAGCTAGCATTTGTATCCCAGTCCTAAATGGCGTTGAATCCCATGCAGTTTCTGGTCCTATGAGCAAGAGTTGTTTTCTGGTAAGGAAAGTCACTATTGCGCTCCCATTGCCATACACAGTGCAAATAGCACTCGCGTCTGTTCCCAGCAAGTACAGTGTTTCGGACTGAAGAGGAGCTACTGTTCTTGTCAGTTTCCTAAGCAGAGTTGAACTAGTTATGGCCCGTGTGTAGGAAGCACAGTTCTTTTGTTCTGACCAAGTTCACTGTTCTGGCCATATAGGAAACACAGTAGAGTAGAGTGTGCTCTTTTCTTTAAAGTAGAGTGTGTTTCTTGTAAGGCGAGCTAGCGTTTGTTTCCCAGTCCTAAATGGAGTTGAATCACATGCAGTTTCTGGTCCTACGTGCAAGAGTTGTTTTATGGTAAGAAGAGTCACTATTGCGCTGCCATTGCCATACACAGTGCAAATCGCACATGCGTCTGTTCCCAGCAAGTACAGTGTATTGGACTGAAGAGGATCTACTGTTCTTGTCAGTTTCCTAAGCAGAATTGAACTAGATATGGCCGTGTGTGTAGGAAGCACAGTTCTTTTGTTCTGAGCAAGCTCACTGTTCGGACCCCATAGGAAACACAGTAGAGTAGAAAGAGTGCTCTTTTCTCAAAAGCAGAGTGTGTTTCTTGTAAGGCGAGCTAGCGTTTGTTTCCCAGTCCTAAATGGAGTTGAATCACATGCAGTTTCTGGTCCTACGAGCAAGGGTTTTTTTCTGGTAAGGAAAGACACTATTGCGCTCCCATTGCCATACACATTGCAAATAGCTCTCGCGTCTGTTTCCAGCAAGTACAGTGTATCAGACTGAAGAGTAGCTACTGTTCTTGTCAGTTTCCTAAGCAGAGTTGAACTAGATATGGCCCGTGTGTGTAGGAAGCACAGTTCTTATATTCTGAGCAAGTTCACTCTTCTGGCCCTATAGGAAACACTGTAGAGTAGAAGAGTGCTCTTTTCTCAAAAGCAGAGTGTGTTTTTGTAAAGCGAGCTAGCGTTTGTTTCCCAGTCCTAAATGGAGTTCAATCACATGCAGTTTCTGGTCCTAAGAGCAAGAGTTGTTTTCTGGTAAGGAAAGTCACTATTGTGCTCCCCTTGCCATACACAGTGCAAATAGCTCCCGTGTCTGTTCCCAGCAAGTACAGTGTATCGACTGAAGAGGAGCTACTGTTCTTGTCAGTTTACTAAGCAGAGTTGAACATGATATGGCCCGTGAGTAGGAAGCACAGTTCTTATGTTCTGAGCAAGCTCACTGTTCTGGCCCTATAGGAAACACAGTAGAGTAGAAGCGTGCTCTTTTCTCAAAAGCAGGGTGTGTTTCTTGTAAGGCGAGCTAGCATTTGTTTCCCAGTCCTAAATGGAGTTGAGTCACATGCAGTTTTTTGTCCTACGAGCAAGAGCTGTTTTCTGGTAAGACGTCAATATTGTGCTCCAATTGCCATACACAGTGCAAATAGCACTCGCGTCTGTTCCCCGAAAGTACAGTGTATTGGACTGAAGAGGAGCTACTGTTCTTCTCAGTTTCCTAAGCAGAGTTGAACTAGATATGGCCCGTGTGTGTAGGAAGCACAGTTCTTTTGTTCTGAGCAAGCTCACTGTTCGGACCCCATAGGAAGCACAGTAGAGTAGAAGAGTGCTCTTTTCTCAAAAGCAGAGTGTGTTTCCTGTAAGGCGAGCTAGCATTTGTTTCCCAGTCCTAAATGGAGTTGAATCCCATGCAGTTTCTGGTCCTATGAGCAAGAGTTGTTTTCTGGTAAGGAAAGTCACTATTGCGCTCCCATTGCCATACACAGTGCAAATAGCACTCGCGTCTGTTCCCAGCAAGTACAGTGTTTCGGACTGAAGAGGAGCTACTGTTCTTGTCAGTTTCCTAAGCAGAGTTGAACTAGTTATGGCCCGTGTGTAGGAAGCACAGTTCTTCTGTTCTGACCAAGCTCACTGTTCTGACCATATAGGAAACACAGTAGAGTAGACGAGTGCTCTTTTCTTTAAAGCAGAGTGTGTTTCTTGTAAGGCGAGCTAGCGTTTGTTTCCCAGTCCTAAATGGAGTTGAATCACATGCAGTTTCTGGTCCTACGTGCAAGAGTTGTTTTATGGTAAGAAGAGTCACTATTGCGCTGCCATTGCCATACACAGCACAAATAGCACTGGCGTCTGTTCCCAGCAAGTACAGTGTATTGGACTGAAGAGGACCTACTGTTCTTGTCAGGTTCCTAAGCAGAATTGAACTAGATATGGCCTTGTGTGTAGGAAGCACAGTTCTTTTGTTCTGAGCAAGCTCACTGTTCGGACACCATAGGAAACACAGTAGAGTAGAAGAGTGCTCTTTTCTCAAAAGCAGAGTGTGTTTCTTGTAAGGCGAGCTAGCATTTGTTTCCCAGTCCTAAATGGAGTTGAATCACATGCAGTTTCTGGTCCTAAGAGCATGAGTTGTTTTCTGGTAAGGAAAGTCACTATTGTGCTCCCATTCCCATACACTGTGCAAATAGCTCTCGCGTCTGTTCCCAGCAAGTACAGTGTATCGGACTGAAGAGGGGCTACTGTTCTTGTCAGTTTCCTAAGCAGAGTTGAACATGATATGGCACTTGTGTGTAGGAAGCACAGTTCTTATGTTCTGAGCAAGCTCACTCTTCTGGCCCTATAGGAAACACAGTAGAGTAGAAGTGTGCTCTTTTCTCAAAAGCAGAGTGTGTTTTTGTAAGGCGAGCTAGCGTTTGTTTCCTAGTTAAATGGAGTTGAATCACATGCAGTTTCTGGTCCTACGAGCAAGAGTTGTTTTCTGGTAAAGAAAGTCACTATTGCGCTCCCATTGCCACACACAGTGCAAATAGCACTCGCGTCTGTTCCCAGAGAGTACAGTGTATCGGACTGAAGAGGAGCTACTGTTCTTGTCAGTTTCCTAAGCAGAGTTGAACTAAATATGGCCCGTGTGTGTAGGAAGCACAGTTCTTTTGTTCTGAGCAAGCTCACTGTTCTGGCCCTATAGGAAACACAGTAGAGTAGAAGAGTGCTCTTTTCTCTAAAGCAGAGTGTTTTTCTGGTAAGGTGAGCTAGCTTTTGTTTCCTAGTCCTAAATGGAGTTAAATCACATGCATTTTCTGGTCCTACGAGCAAGAGTTGTTTTATGGTAAGAAGAGTCACTATTGCGCTGCCATTGCCATACACTGGACAAATAGCACTGGCGTCTGTTCCCAGCAAGTACAGTGTATTGGACTGAAGAGGACCTACTGTTCTTGTCAGGTTCCTAAGCAGAATTGAACTAGATATGGCCGTGTGTGTAGGAAGCACAGTTCTTTTGTTCTGAGCAAGCTCACTGTTCAGACACCATAGGAAACACAGTAGAGTAGAAGAGTGCTCTTTTCTCAAAAGCAGAGTGTGTTTCTTGTAAGGCGAGCTAGCATTTGTTTCCCAGTCCTAAATGGAGTTGAATCACATGCAGTTTCTGGTCCTAAGAGCATGAGTTGTTTTCTGGTAAGGAAAGTCACTATTGCGCTCCCATTGCCCTACACAAGGCAAATAGCACTCACGTCTTTTCCCAGCATGTACAGTGTATTGGACTGAATAGGAGCTACTGTTCTTGTCAGTTTCCTAAGCAGAGTTGAACTAGATATGGTCCATGTGTGTAGGAAGCACAGTTCTTATGTTCTGAGCAAGCTCACTGTTCTGGCCCTATAGGAAACACAGTAGAGTAGATGCGTGCTCTTGTCTCAAAAGCAGGGTGTGTTTCTTGTAAGGCGAGCTAGCATTTGTTTCCCAGTCCTAAATGGAGTTGAGTCACATGCAGTTTTTTGTCCTACGAGCAAGAGCTGTTTTCTGGTAAGACGTCAATATTGTGCTCCAATTGCCATACACAGTGCAAATAGCACTCGCGTCTGTTCCCCGAAAGTACAGTGTATTGGACTGAAGAGGAGCTACTGTTTTTCTCAGTTTCCTAAGCAGAGTTGAACTAGATATGGCCCGTGTGTGTAGGAAGCACAGTTCTTTTGTTCTGAGCAAGCTCACTGTTCAGACCCCATAGGAAGCACAGTAGAGTAGAAGAGTGCTCTTTTCTCAAAAGCAGAGTGTGTTTCTTGTAAGGCGAGCTAGCATTTGTTTCCCAGTCCTAAATGGAGTTGAGTCACATGCAGTTTTTTGTCCTACGAGCAAGAGCTGTTTTCTGGTAAGACGAGTCAATATTGTGCTCCAATTGCCATACACAGAGCAAATAGCACTCGTGTCTGTTCCCCGAAAGTACAGTGTATTGGACTGAAGAGGAGCTACTGTTCTTCTCAGTTTCCTAAGCAGAGTTGAACTAGATATGGCCCGTGTGTGTAGGAAGCACAGTTCTTTTGTTCTGAGCAAGCTCACTGTTCGGACCCCATAGGAAGCACAGTAGAGTAGAAGAGTGCTCTTTTCTCAAAAGCAGAGTGTGTTTCTTGTAAGGAGAGCTAGCATTTGTTTCCCAGTCCTAAATGGAGTTGAGTCACATGCAGTTTTTTGTCCTACGAGCAAGAGCTGTTTTCTGGTAAGACGAGTCAATATTGTGCTCCAATTGCCATACACAGTGCAAATAGCACTTGCGTCTGTTCCCCGCAAGTACAGTGTATTGGACTGAAGAGGAGCTACTGTTCTTGTCAGTTTCCTAAGCAGAGTTGAACTAGATATGGCCCGTGTGTGTAGGAAGCACAGTTCTTTTGTTCTGAGCAAGCTCACTGTTCTGGCCCTATATGAAACAAAGTAGAGTAGAAGAGTGCTCTTTTATCAAAAGCAGAGTGTGTTTCTTGTAAGGCGAGCTAGCGTTTGTTTCCCAGTCCTAAATGGAGTTGAATCACATGCAGTTTCTGGTCCTATGATCAAGAGTTGTTTTCTGGTAAGGAAAGACACTATTGCGCTCCCATTGCCATACACAGTGCAAATAGCACTCGCGTCTGTTCCCAGCAAGTACAGTGTACTGGACTGAGGAGGAGCTACTGTTCTTGTCAGTGTCCTAAGCAAAGTTGAACTAGTTATGGCCCGTGTGTAGGAAGCACAGTTCTTTTTTTCTGAGAAAGCTCACTGTTCTGGCCTCATAGGAAACACAGTAGAGTAGAAGAGTGCTCTTTTCTCAAAAGCAGAGTGTGTTTCTTGTAAAGCGAGCTAGAGTTTGTTTCCCAGTCCTAAATGGAGTTGAATCACATGAAGTTTCTGGTCCTAAGGGCAAGAGTTGTTTTCTGTTAAAAAGAGTAACTATTGCGCTGCCATTGCCATACTCAGGACAAATAGCACTGGCGTCTGTTCCCAGCAAGTACAGTGTATTGAACTGAAGAGGATCTACTGTACTTGTCAGGTTCCTAAGCAGACTTGAACTAGATATGGCCGTGTGTGTAGGAAGCACAGTTATTTTGTTCTGAGCAAGCTCAGTGTTCTAGCCCTAAAGGAAACACAGAAGAGTAGAAGAGTGCTCTTTTCTCAAAAGCAGAGTGTGTTTCTTGCAAAGCAAGCTAGAGTTTGTTTCCCAGTCCTAAATGGAGTGGAATCACATGCAGTTTCTGGTCCTACGAGCAAGATTTGTTTTCTGGTAAGAAGAGTCACTATTGCGCTGCCATTGCCATACACAGGACAAATAGCACTGGCGTCTGTTCCCAGCAAGTACAGTGTATTGTACAGAAGAGGATCTACTCTTTTTGTCAGGTTCCTAAGCAGAATTGAACTAGATATGGCCGTGTGTGTAGGAAGCACAGTTCTTTTGTTCTGAGAAAGCTCACTGTTCGGACCACATAGGAAACACAGTAGAGTAGAAGAGTGCTCTTTATCAAAAGCAGAGTGTGTTTCTTGTAAGGTGAGCTAGCGTTTGTTTCCCAGTCCTAAATGGAGTTGAGTCACATGCAGTTTTTTGTCCTACGAGCAAGAGTTGTTTTCTGGTAAGACAAGTCACTATTGTGCTCCAATTGCCATACACAGTGCAAATAGCACTCGCGGCCTTTCCCCACAAGTACAGTGTATTGGACGGAAGAGGAGCTACTGTTCTTGTCAGTTTCCTAAGCAGAGTTGAACTAGATATGGCCCATGTGTAGGAAGCACAGTTCTTTTGTTCTGAGCAAGCTCACTATTCTGGCCCTATAGGAAACACAGTTGAGTAGAAGAGTGCTCTTTTCTCAAAAGCAGAGTGTGTTTCATGTAAGGCGAGCTAGCATTTGTTTCACAGTCCTAAATGGAGTTGAATCACATGAAGTTTCTGGTCTTACGAACAAGACTTGTTTTCTGGTAAGGAAAGTCACTATTGCGCTCCCATTGCCATACACAGTGCAAATAGCACTCGCGTCTGTTCCCAGCAAGTACAGTGTATCGGACTGAAGAGGAGTTACTGTTCTTGTCAGTTTCCTAAGCAGAGTTGAACTAGATATGGCCCATGTGTAGGAAGCACAGTTCTTTTGTTTTGAGCAAGCTCACTATTCTGGCCCTATAGGAAACACAGTAGAGTAGAAGACTGCTCTTTTCTCTAAAGCAGAGTGTGTTTCTTGTAAGGTGATCTAGCTTTTGTTTCCCAGTCCTAAATGGTGTTGAATCACATGCAGTTTCTGATCCTACGAGCAAGAGTTGTTTTCTGGTATGAAGAGTCACTATTGCGCTGCCATTGCCATACACAGGACAAACAGCACTGGTGTCTGTTCCCAGCAATTACAGTGTACCGGACTGAAGAGGATCTACTGTCCTTGTCAGGTTCCTAAGCAGAATTGAACTAGATATGGCCGTGTGTAGGAAGCACAGTTCTTTTGTTCTGAGCAAGCTCACTGTTCTGGCCCTATAGGAAACACAGTAGAGTAGAAGAGTGCTCTTTTCTCAAAAGCAGAGTGTGTTTCTTGTAAGGCGAGCTAGCGTTTGTTTCCCAGTCCTAAATGGAGTTGAGTCACATGCAGTTTTTTGTCCTATGAGCAATAGTTGTTTTCTGGTAAGACGAGTCACTATTGTGCTCCAATTGCCATACAGAGTGCAAATAGCACTCGTGTCTGTTCCCCGTAAGTACAGTATATTGGACGGAAGAGGAGCTACTGTTCTTGTCAGTTTCCTAAGCAGAGTTGAACTAGATATGGCCCATGTTTAGGAAGCACAGTTCTTTTGTTTTGAGCAAGCTCACTGTTCGGACCCTATAGGAAACACAGTAGAGTAGAAGAGTGCTCTTTTCTCAAAAGCAGAGTGTGTTTCTTGTAAGGCGAGCTAGCGTTTGTTTCCCAGTCCTAAATGGAGTTGAATCACATGCAGTTTCTGGTCCTATGAGCAAGAGTTTTTTTCTGGTAAGGAAAGACACTATTGCGCTCCCATTGCCATACACACTGCAAATAGCTCTCGCGTCTGTTTCCAGCAAGTACAGTGTATCAGACTGAAGAGGAGCTACTGTTCTTGTCAGTTTCCTAAGCAGAGTTGAACTAGATATGGCCCGTGTGTGTAGGAAGCACAGTTCTTATGTTCTGAGCAAGTTCACTCTTCTGGCCATATAGGAAACACTGTAGAGTAGAAGAGTGCTCTTTTCTCAAAAGCAGAGTGTGTTTTTGTAAAGCGAGCTAGCGTTTGTTTCCCAGTCCTAAATGGAGTTCAATCACATGCAGTTTCTGGTCCTAAGAGCAAGAGTTGTTTTCTGGTAAGGAAAGTCACTATTGTGCTACCCTTGCCATACACAGTGCAAATAGCTCCCGCGTCTGTTCCCAGCAAGTACAGTGTATCGGACTGAAGAGGAGCTACTGTTCTTGTCAGTTTCCTAAGCAGAGTTGAACATGATATGGCCCGTGTGTGTAGGAAGAACAGTTCTTATGTTCTGAGCAAGCTCACTGTTCTGGCCCTATAGGAAACACAGTAGAGTAGAAGCGTGCTCTTTTCTCAAAAGCAGGGTGTGTTTCTTGTAAGGCGAGCTAGCATTTGTTTCCCAGTCCTAAATGGAGTTGAGTCACATGCAGTTTTTTGTCCTAAGAGCAAGAGCTGTTTTCTGGTAAGACGTCAATATTGTGCTCCAATTGCCATACACAGTGCAAATAGCACTCGTGTCTGTTCCCCGAAAGTACAGTGTATTGGACTGAAGAGGAGCTACTGTTCTTCTCAGTTTCCTAAGCAGAGTTGAACTAGATATGGCCCGTGTGTGTAGGAAGCACAGTTCTTTTGTTCTGAGCAAGCTCACTGTTCGGACCCCATAGGAAGCACAGTAGAGTAGAAGAGTGCTCTTTTCTCAAAAGCAGAGTGTGTTTCTTGTAAGGCGAGCTAGCATTTGTATCCCAGTCCTAAATGGAGTTGAGTCACATGCAGTTTTTTGTCCTACGAGCAAGAGCTGTTATCTGGTAAGAGGAGTCAATATTGTGCTCCAATTGCCATACACAGTGCAAATAGCACTCGCGTCTGTTCCCCGAAAGTACAGTGTATTGGACTGAAGAGGAGCTACTGTTCTTCTCAGTTTCCTAAGCAGAGTTGAACTAGATATGGCCCGTGTGTGTAGGAAGCACAGTTCTTTTGTTCTGAGCAAGCTCACTGTTCGGACCCCATAGGAAGCACAGTAGAGTAGAAGAGTGCTCTTTTCTCAAAAGCAGAGTGTGTTTCATGGAAGGCTAGCTAGCATTTGTATCCCAGTCCTAAATGGAGTTGAATCCCATGCAGTTTCTGGTCCTATGAGCAAGAGTTGTTTTCTGGTAAGGAAAGTCACTATTGCGCTCCCATTGCCATACACAGTGCAAATAGCACTCGCGTCTTTTCCCAGCAAGTACAGTGTTTCAGACTGAAGAGGAGCTACTGTTCTTGTCAGTTTCCTAAGCAGAGTTGAACTAGTTATGGCCCGTGTGTAGGAAGCACAGTTCTTTTGTTCTGACCAAGTTCACTGTTCTGGCCATATAGGAAACACAGTAGAGTAGAGAGTGCTCTTTTCTTTAAAGTAGAGTGTGTTTCTTGTAAGGCGTGCTAGCGTTTGTTTCCCAGTCCTAAATGGAGTTGAATCACATGCAGTTTCTGGTCCTACGTGCAAGAGTTGTTTTATGGTAAGAAGAGTCACTATTGCGCTGCCATTGCCATACACAGGACAAATAGCACTGGCGTCTGTTCCCAGCAAGTACAGTGTATTGGACTGAAGAGGACCTACTGTTCTTGTCAGGTTCCTAAGCAGAATTGAACTAGATATGGCCGTGTGTGTAGGAAGCACAGTTCTTTTGTCTGAGCATGCTCACTGTTCGGACACCATAGGAAACACAGTAGAGTAGAAGAGTGCTCTTTTCTCAAAAGCAGAGTGTGTTTCTTGTAAGGCGAGCTAGCATTTGTTTCCCAGTCCTAAATGGAGTTGAATCACATGCAGTTTCTGGTCCTAAGAGCATGAGTTGTTTTCTGGTAAGGAAAGTCACTATTGCGCTCCCATTGCCCTACACAAGGCAAATAGCACTCGCGTCTTTTCCCAGCAAGTACAGTGCATTGGACTGAATAGGAGCTACTGTTCTTGTCAGTTTCCTAAGCAGAGTTGAACTAGATATGGTCCGTGTGTGTAGGAAGCACAGTTCTTTTGTTCTGAGCAAGCTCACTGTTTGGACCCCATAGGAAACACAGTAGAGTAGAAGAGGGCTCTTTTCTCTAAAGCAGAGTGTATTTCTTGTAAGGAGAGCTAGCGTTTGTTTCCCAGTCCTAAATGGAGTTGAATCACATGCAGTTTCTGGTCCTACGAGCAAGAGCTGTTTTATGGTAAGGAAAGTCACTATTGTGCTCCCATTGCCATACACAGTGCAAATCGCACATGCGTCTGTTCCCAGCAAGTACAGTGTATTGGACTGAAGAGGATCTACTGTTCTTGTCAGTTTCCTAAGCAGAATTGAACTAGATATGGCCGTGTGTGTAGGAAGCACAGTTCTTTTGTTCTGAGCAAGCTCACTGTTCGGACCCCATAGGAAACACAGTAGAGTAGAAAGAGTGCTCTTTTCTCAAAAGCAGAGTGTGTTTCTTGTAAGGCGAGCTAGCGTTTGTTTCCCAGTCCTAAATGGAGTTGAATCACATGCAGTTTCTGGTCCTACGAGCAAGGGTTTTTTTCTGGTAAGGAAAGACACTATTGCGCTCCCATTGCCATACACATTGCAAATAGCTCTCGCGTCTGTTTCCAGCAAGTACATTGTATCAGACTGAAAAGTAGCTACTGTTCTTGTCAGTTTCCTAAGCAGAGTTGAACTAGATATGGCCCGTGTGTGTAGGAAGCACAGTTCTTATATTCTGAGCAAGTTCACTCTTCTTGCCCTATAGGAAACACTGTAGAGTAGAAGAGTGCTCTTTTCTCAAAAGCAGAGTGTGTTTTTGTAAAGCGAGCTAGCGTTTGTTTCCCAGTCCTAAATGGAGTTCAATCACATGCAGTTTCTGGTCCTAAGAGCAAGAGTTGTTTTCTGGTAAGGAAAGTCACTATTGTGCTCCCCTTGCCATACACAGTGCAAATAGCTCCCGTGTCTGTTCCCAGCAAGTACAGTGTATCGACTGAAGAGGAGCTACTGTTCTTGTCAGTTTCCTAAGCAGAGTTGAACATGATATGGCCCGTGTGTAGGAAGCACAGTTCTTATGTTCTGAGCAAGCTCACTGTTCTGGCCCTATAGGAAACACAGTAGAGTAGAAGCGTGCTCTTTTCTCAAAAGCAGGGTGTGTTTCTTGTAAGGCGAGCTAGCATTTGTTTCCCAGTCCTAAATGGAGTTGAGTCACATGCAGTTTTTTGTCCTACGAGCAAGAGCTGTTTTCTGGTAAGACGTCAATATTGTGCTCCAATTGCCATACACAGTGCAAATAGCACTCGCGTCTGTTCCCCGAAAGTACAGTGTATTGGACTGAAGAGGAGCTACTGTTCTTCTCAGTTTCCTAAGCAGAGTTGAACTAGATATGGCCCGTGTGTGTAGGAAGCACAGTTCTTTTGTTCTGAGCAAGCTCACTGTTCGGACCCCATAGGAAGCACAGTAGAGTAGAAGAGTGCTCTTTTCTCAAAAGCAGAGTGTGTTTCCTGTAAGGCGAGCTAGCATTTGTTTCCCAGTCCTAAATGGAGTTGAATCCCATGCAGTTTCTGGTCCTATGAGCAAGAGTTGTTTTCTGGTAAGGAAAGTCACTATTGCGCTCCCATTGCCATACACAGTGCAAATAGCACTCGCGTCTGTTCCCAGCAAGTACAGTGTTTCGGACTGAAGAGGAGCTACTGTTCTTGTCAGTTTCCTAAGCAGAGTTGAACTAGTTATGGCCCGTGTGTAGGAAGCACAGTTCTTCTGTTCTGACCAAGCTCACTGTTCTGACCATATAGGAAACACAGTAGAGTAGACGAGTGCTCTTTTCTTTAAAGCAGAGTGTGTTTCTTGTAAGGCGAGCTAGCGTTTGTTTCCCAGTCCTAAATGGAGTTGAATCACATGCAGTTTCTGGTCCTACGTGCAAGAGTTGTTTTATGGTAAGAAGAGTCACTATTGCGCTGCCATTGCCATACACAGCACAAATAGCACTGGCGTCTGTTCCCAGCAAGTACAGTGTATTGGACTGAAGAGGACCTACTGTTCTTGTCAGGTTCCTAAGCAGAATTGAACTAGATATGGCCTTGTGTGTAGGAAGCACAGTTCTTTTGTTCTGAGCAAGCTCACTGTTCGGACACCATAGGAAACACAGTAGAGTAGAAGAGTGCTCTTTTCTCAAAAGCAGAGTGTGTTTCTTGTAAGGCGAGCTAGCATTTGTTTCCCAGTCCTAAATGGAGTTGAATCACATGCAGTTTCTGGTCCTAAGAGCATGAGTTGTTTTCTGGTAAGAAAAGTCACTATTGCGCTCCCATTCCCATACACTGTGCAAATAGCTCTCGCGTCTGTTCCCAGCAAGTACAGTGTATCGGACTGAAGAGGGGCTACTGTTCTTGTCAGTTTCCTAAGCAGAGTTGAACATGATATGGCACTTGTGTGTAGGAAGCACAGTTCTTATGTTCTGAGCAAGCTCACTCTTCTGGCCCTATAGGAAACACAGTAGAGTAGAAGTGTGCTCTTTTCTCAAAAGCAGAGTGTGTTTTTGTAAGGCGAGCTAGCGTTTGTTTCCTAGTTAAATGGAGTTGAATCACATGCAGTTTCTGGTCCTACAAGCAAGAGTTGTTTTCTGGTAAAGAAAGTCACTATTGCGCTCCCATTGCCACACACAGTGCAAATAGCACTCGCGTCTGTTCCCAGAGAGTACAGTGTATCGGACTGAAGAGGAGCTGCTGTTCTTGTCAGTTTCCTAAGCAGAGTTGAACTAAATATGGCCCGTGTGTGTAGGAAGCACAGTTCTTTTGTTCTGAGCAAGCTCACTGTTCTGGCCCTATAGGAAACACAGTAGAGTAGAAGAGTGCTCTTTTCTCTAAAGCAGAGTGTTTTTCTTGTAAGGTGAGCTAGCTTTTGTTTCCTAGTCCTAAATGGAGTTAAATCACATGCATTTTCTGGTCCTACGAGCAAGAGTTGTTTTATGGTAAGAAGAGTCACTATTGCGCTGCCATTGCCATACACTGGACAAATAGCACTGGCGTCTGTTCCCAGCAAGTACAGTGTATTGGACTGAAGAGGACCTACTGTTCTTGTCAGGTTCCTAAGCAGAATTGAACTAGATATGGCCGTGTGTGTAGGAAGCACAGTTCTTTTGTTCTGAGCAAGCTCACTGTTCAGACACCATAGGAAACACAGTAGAGTAGAAGAGTGCTCTTTTCTCAAAAGCAGAGTGTGTTTCTTGTAAGGCGAGCTAGCATTTGTTTCCCAGTCCTAAATGGAGTTGAATCACATGCAGTTTCTGGTCCTAAGAGCATGAGTTGTTTTCTGGTAAGGAAAGTCACTATTGCGCTCCCATTGCCCTACACAAGGCAAATAGCACTCACGTCTTTTCCCAGCATGTACAGTGTATTGGACTGAATAGGAGCTACTGTTCTTGTCAGTTTCCTAAGCAGAGTTGAACTAGATATGGTCCATGTGTGTAGGAAGCACAGTTCTTTTGTTCTGAGCAAGCTCACTGTTCAGACCCAAGAGGAAACACAGTAGAGTAGAAGAGTGCTCTTTTCTCAAAAGCAGAGTGTGTTTCTTGTAAGGCGAGCTAGCGTTTGTTTCCCAGTCCTAAATGGAGTTGAGTCACATGCAGTTTTTTGTCCTACGAGCAAGAGTTGTTTTCTGGTAAGACGAGGCACTATTGTGCTCCAATTGCCATACACAGTGCAAATAGCACTCGCGTCTGTTCTCCAAAAGTACAGTGTATTGGACTGAAGATGAGCTACTGTACTTCTCAGTTTCCTAAGCAGAGTTGAACTAGATATGGCCCGTGTGTGTAGGAAGCACAGTTCTTTTGTTCTGAGCAAGCTCACTGTTCGGACCCCATAGGAAACACAGTAGAGTAGAAAAGTGCTCTTTTCTCAAAAGCATAGTGTGTTTCATGGAAGGCGAGCTAGCATTTGTATCCCAGTCCTAAGTGGAGTTGAACCACATGCAGTTTCTGGTCCTATGAGCAAGAGATGTTTTCTGGTAAGGAAAGTCACTATTGCGCTCCCATTGCCATACACAGTGCAAATAGCACTCGCGTCAGTTCCCAGCAAGTACAGTGTTTCGGACTGAAGAGGAGCTACTGTTCTTGTCAGTTTCCTAACCAGAGTTGAACTAGTTATGGCCTGTGTGTAGGAAGAACAGTTCTTTTGTTCTGACCAAGCTCACTGTTCTGGCCATATAGGAAACACAGTAGAGTAGAAGAGTGCTCTTTTCTCTAAAGCAGAGTGTGTTTCTTGTAAGGCGAGCTAGCGTTTGTTTCCCAGTCCTAAATGGAGTTGAGTCACATGCAGTTTCTAGTCCTACGAGCAAGAGTAGTTTTCTGGTAAGAAGAGTCACTATTGTGCTGCCATTGCCATACACAGGACAAATAGCACTGGCGTCTGTTCCCAGCAAGTACAGTGTATTGGACTGAAGAGGATCTACTGTTCTTGTCAGGTTCCTAAGCAGAATTGAACTAGATATGGCCGTGTGTGTAGGAAGCACAGTTCTTTTGTTCTGAGCAAGATCACTGTTCGGACACCATAGGAAACACAGTAGAGTAGAAGAGTGCTCTTTTCTCAAAAGCAGAGTGTGTTTCTTGTAAGGCGAGCTAGCGTTTGTTTCCCAGTCCTAAATGGAGTTGAATTACATGCAGTTTCTGGTCCTAAGAGCAAGAGTTTTTTTCTGGTAAGGAAAGTCACTATTGTGCTCCCCTTGCCATACACAGTGCTAATAGCTCCCGCGTCTGTTCCCAGCAAGTACAGTGTATCGGACTGAAGAGGACCTACTGGTCTTGTCAGTTTCCTAAACAGAGTTGAACATGATATGGCCCGTGTGTGTAGGAAGCACAGTTCTTATGTTCTGAGCAAGCTCACTGTTCTGGCCCTATAGGAAACACAGTAGAGTAGATGCGTGCTCTTGTCTCAAAAGCAGGGTGTGTTTCTTGTAAGGCGAGCTAGCATTTGTTTCCCAGTCCTAAATGGAGTTGAGTCACATGCAGTTTTTTGTCCTACGAGCAAGAGCTGTTTTCTGGTAAGACGTCAATATTGTGCTCCAATTGCCATACACAGTGCAAATAGCACTCGCGTCTGTTCCCCGAAAGTACAGTGTATTGGACTGAAGAGGAGCTACTGTTTTTCTCAGTTTCCTAAGCAGAGTTGAACTAGATATGGCCCGTGTGTGTAGGAAGCACAGTTCTTTTGTTCTGAGCAAGCTCACTGTTCAGACCCCATAGGAAGCACAGTAGAGTAGAAGAGTGCTCTTTTCTCAAAAGCAGAGTGTGTTTCTTGTAAGGCGAGCTAGCATTTGTTTCCCAGTCCTAAATGGAGTTGAGTCACATGCAGTTTTTTGTCCTACGAGCAAGAGCTGTTTTCTGGTAAGACGAGTCAATATTGTGCTCCAATTGCCATACACAGTGCAAATAGCACTCGCGTCTGTTCCCCGAAAGTACAGTGTATTGGACTGAAGAGGAGCTACTGTTCTTCTCAGTTTCCTAAGCAGAGTTGAACTAGATATGGCCCGTGTGTGTAGGAAGCAAAGTTCTTTTGTTCTGAGCAAGCTCACTGTTCGGACCCCATAGGAAGCACAGTAGAGTAGAAGAGTGCTCTTTTCTCAAAAGCAGAGTGTGTTTCTTGTAAGGAGAGCTAGCATTTGTTTCCCAGTCCTAAATGGAGTTGAGTCACATGCAGTTTTTTGTCCTACGAGCAAGAGCTGTTTTCTGGTAAGACGAGTCAATATTGTGCTCCAATTGCCATACACAGTGCAAATAGCACTTGCGTCTGTTCCCCGCAAGTACAGTGTATTGGACTGAAGAGGAGCTACTGTTCTTGTCAGTTTCCTAAGCAGAGTTGAACTAGATATGGCCCGTGTGTGTAGGAAGCACAGTTCTTTTGTTCTGAGCAAGCTCACTGTTCTGGCCCTATATGAAACAAAGTAGAGTAGAAGAGTGCTCTTTTATCAAAAGCAGAGTGTGTTTCTTGTAAGGCGAGCTAGCGTTTGTTTCCCAGTCCTAAATGGAGTTGAATCACATGCAGTTTCTGGTCCTATGATGAAGAGTTGTTTTCTGGTAAGGAAAGACACTATTGCGCTCCCATTGCCATACACAGTGCAAATAGCACTCGCGTCTGTTCCCAGCAAGTACAGTGTACTGGACTGAAGAGGAGCTACTGTTCTTGTCAGTGTCCTAAGCAAAGTTGAACTAGTTATGGCCCGTGTGTAGGAAGCACAGTTCTTTTTTTCTGAGAAAGCTCACTGTTCTGGCCTCATAGGAAACACAGTAGAGTAGAAGAGTGCTCTTTTCTCAAAAGCAGAGTGTGTTTCTTGTAAAGCGAGCTAGAGTTTGTTTCCCAGTCCTAAATGGAGTTGAATCACATGAAGTTTCTGGTCCTAAGGGCAAGAGTTGTTTTCTGTTAAAAAGAGTAACTATTGCGCTGCCATTGCCATACTCAGGACAAATAGCACTGGCGTCTGTTCCCAGCAAGTACAGTGTATTGAACTGAAGAGGATCTACTGTACTTGTCAGGTTCCTAAGCAGACTTGAACTAGATATGGCCGTGTGTGTAGGAAGCACAGTTATTTTGTTCTGAGCAAGCTCACTGTTCTAGCCCTAAAGGAAACACAGAAGAGTAGAAGAGTGCTCTTTTCTCAAAAGCAGAGTGTGTTTCTTGCAAAGCAAGCTAGAGTTTGTTTCCCAGTCCTAAATGGAGTGGAATCACATGCAGTTTCTGGTCCTACGAGCAAGATTTGTTTTCTGGTAAGAAGAGTCACTATTGCGCTGCCATTGCCATACACAGGACAAATAGCACTGGCGTCTGTTCCCAGCAAGTACAGTGTATTGTACAGAAGAGGATCTACTCTTTTTGTCAGGTTCCTAAGCAGAATTGAACTAGATATGGCCGTGTGTGTAGGAAGCACAGTTCTTTTGTT